>NC_047087.1:154689062-155326949 GCF_902459505.1 Geotrypetes seraphini | reverse complement strand
GATCCCCTGGGAAGAAGCAATTCTACCACCCCAGCCACTCCAACATATACCCCCCACCAGCACCCCAAAATATACACCTAATATATGCAGTACACTCCACCCAGGTCCCACCACAAACAAACCTCCCCAACAGAGCCTCCATCCCTCCCTGCAGCACTCACCCTGCACACAATCCCCCCATAACAGACCCCCCCGGCTAGACTGAAACAGACTACCCAGGCCCATCATGCATGCCCCACACTTGCGAATGCCCTCTATATCAATCTGGCTCCCCTCCAAATTACCACCACCACTCACTGACTCCCCCGACCTATCCTCCAACTCCTTCCAAAAACACACTCACCAGCAGCACACCCTGCCCCTCCTCCCAAGTAAAGACCCCACAGCCGTCAAACAGCAGAAGTCATCCAAGCCAATAGTATGCCCATCGATGCCAGCAACCTTTCACGTGGCTGTCCTGGTGGCTCACTGCTCCCTGGCATTCTGCGCCATCGCGCCTCTGATCTGTTGCCACCATTCGGAAGGTCCAGCTATCTCCTCCCCTCGTTCTCCAGCAGGTCCCCTCTCAGAAGGTTAGGAGCACCTAGTTCTTGTAGCACCAACCAGGCCTCTGCCACTGTTCGATCCTGTCTCGTCGAGCTCCCTACCATCAGTACCAAGACGAATGGATATCTCTGCGAAGATAGGTGGTCACTGCTTGCATATCCTTCCGCTTTCGCAAGGTGGCAGCAGCCACATCTTGATAAATGTCCACCCACAAATTATTCCATTTGTAATTCCTCTGCTTTCGCTTTGCATAGAAAATTTCCTCCTTCACCCAAAAGCTGCCCAGGCACAGAACAATGTCAAGGGCAAGTTGGATTCAGGGCGCCCCAAAGCTCGATGTGCTCGTTTTATTTCTATTTCCGGCACCTGTCCCTCACCTGCCAGAGCACTAGTAAAGATGTCCGTAGAGATGTCCAAGGCTGTCTGGTGGGCATCCTGATAGGCACTTTCTTCTGGCACCCCCCGGAATCCGAAGATTACACCCTCCTAGACCTGTTTTCCAGATTTTCAGCTTGTCCCACAGCGCAATCTCCTCCGCGCGTACTCCAGCCACTGCCTGCTGCACTTCTATAATGTCCTCAGTCATGGTGTTAACATGTGCTTCCAACGCATCCTGCCTTTTCATGAGCTCCCCCCTAGGTCTTGTTTTTTAATCTGTTACTGCTTTGGTGACATCGTGGCGTAAGGACTGCATTTTCTTTACAAATATCCAGCAGCACTCGGGGAGTTCGGGGCCTCTATGGAGTCCCCTGCCCCACCACTGCCTGGCCGATCCTGGAGGTCCCACCGCCGCCCCCCATGTGTGGCCTCCGCACACCGCCATCTTGGCCTGCGCCTCCTGCGGTGAGCTTGCTCCCAGTGCTTTCTGAACCCCCTGCCTTCTTTCCTGCAAACACGTAGCTGTCCAATCTTCTTTGTTTGGACATCCCTTACGCATCCGTCAGCCAAGCACAGCAGTCCGGGGGCCTCAGGTGCCTCTATTGGGTGGATAAGGCAAGGTTTCCGCGGTGATAACAGGCTAGAGGGCAATCACGGCCACGCACAAGCAGAACAGCAGGCCAGGGCTAGCGTCCGCACACTGCAGAGGGTCTCCGGGGGTTTCACACTCGAGTCGGAGAGGTGAAGTGGTAGAGTGGACACTCACCCTCAGGATCCATCCAGGGTTAGGGGTGACCACCCAAAATGCAAAGCGAGGGAATACAGGGCACTGGACCACCTCGTTACAGTGCTGTGTGCAGCAACCCGAACAGTTCAAACAGCCAGGTAATGCGTCGAGCCCAGCAGCCAAACAGCTCACAGGATATGCTCTCTTCCGTGTGCAGATGTCGTTCTCTGCTGTCCAGATCTGCAGAGCAGCGCTGGAGAGTACTGCGGCCTGCACTCGGTTGCCTGTTCAATTATCTCCGCTGCTCTCTCACTGCGTCGCGGGTGGGGAAGAAGCAGTCTCGGCTAGCGGGCCGGTGATCCATCGCCTGTGTTCTGTGGAGATCGATCCCTTTTCGGTCCTCTTTTTAGATGGCAGAGAGCCCGGGGAGTTCAGCCATCATCAGCATCCAATAAAGAGGCAAAAAGCCACCGCCGGCATGAGGGGCATCGGGGTAGCTAATAGTGCAAGACAGAGCCTCCGTTTTAGGCTGCCATCTTTGTGGGCGACGTCACTATCTTCTTCATCAACACTTTAAAATTGTATTCTGTCATGTAAAGATTATCATGCAAATATAATTAGCCATTTAGCTTTAACATACTTTTGTGAAACTCATAGAACAAAAATATCCTGCAAGAAAAAACACAAATCAAATGAATACAGGTGGTAAACTTAGAATAATGTAATAACAGAACTTACTGAATGTTGCACACCTCTAGTAGGAGGCATGGTTAGATTAGCATTTGACTATGAACTGGGAGAGAGAAGGGATCAATCAGGTTAGCTTGGCATCAACGGAATAGACACTGCAGGCATAGGAAGAAGGCACTAGGGGCATCAAAACACAATATGGAAAGCACAATATGTCTTGCACGCATTTGACTATGAACCTACTGAAAACACAATAAGGACCTACTATGCCCATTTACCTTATGCTATAAGATCCTGCGCGCTATTGTCTGGTGAAAGGACAAAAGCGTGCGGGCATAGTGTTCACGCTGCTGTGCCGTGTCTACTGAAAACTGAACTTTTCCCCTGAATAATAGGCAAAATATTAAGTTTCCTCTATAATGGGGGGGGTTTACAACCCCCCAAACCACCCCCAACGGCAGCACCAACATTATTAAGTAATCTGGGGGGGGTTCCCCCTACACCCCTCGTTAGCTTTTAAGGCAGCGTGCAGAAGTCTTGCGCTCAATTGTCTGCTCCCAAATGTCGTCATGTGCGTTTGTCTCCTATGTCTTGGTAATACAATCACGCGCAAGACGATGATGTAAGGATATCATTTACGTCATTGTATTGCGCGCATCTGACTATGAACCATCTTGCTAACACAATCACGCGCAATACGTTGACGTAAGGATGTCATTTACGTCATTGTCATACGTTACTGTGTTTGGCAAATGCATTTTTAATCATTATAGTTACATGGAGGGCATAATAAATAACAAAATGTCTTAAGTCCCCTTCTGGCCTAAGGCCTTAAACATAGAAGCAGGGAAAATGTCCATTACCAAAAAAAACATCCAAAAGGAGGTTTTTTTTTGATAATGGCCTGCCTCTATGTTCAGCTGTGTTAAACGCCCAGACCACCACCACGTCTAAACTTACACATATAATCAACCTAAAAAAGCCCCAAACGTCCAAAACAGAGCTTTTAGGTGAAGGAGGGAGCCAGTCCTTCGCCTTAAAAGCTAGATTCTGTAACCGGTGTCTGTCCAAAATACAACACCGGTTATAGAATCCCCTCTACATGATCAGGGCAAGAGGGAGCTCAAGCCCTCCTGCCCTGGTGAACCGCAACCCCCCCCCACCCCCCGCCTGACATCAGAGAACAGGGAGCCCAAGTCTTCCTGCCCCGTGGCAATCCCCAAACCCCTGACTAAATCAGGGCAAGAGGGAGCTCAAGCCCTCCTTCCCTGGTGAAACCACGACCCTCCCCGCTAACATTGGGGCAAGAGGTAGCCAAGTCCCTCTTGCCCCGCGATCCCCAACCCCCCCCCCCCCCCCCCCGCCACCCCAGCCAAGTTCCGATGGGGCCAGGAGGGAGCCCAAGCCCTCACTGGCCCAGCGATCTCCTACCCCCCTCCCCCCCACATGATCCGGCCAGGAGGGATCCAAGCCCACCTCCTGGCCCTGGCGACACCCTCTAACCCCCACCCCCCACTAAATACGGGCAGGAGGATCCCACACTCTCCTGCCCTCGATGCAACCCCCCACGACCGACCCCCTAGACCCCCGATCGGACCACCCACCGACCACGACCCTCCTGCTGACCCCCCCACCCCAACCCCCTTTCCCCGTACCTTAAAATTGTTGGTCGGACAGGTGGGTGCTAAGCCATCTCGGGAATGGCTGGCCTTAGGGCCTGATTGGCCCAGGCGGCTCAAACCCCGCCCACAGTGCAGGAGTCAGTAGGAAGCAGTTACGTGATTGGATTTCTTCAACCCAAAAATCAGCCTGACCGCTGCATTTTGCACTAGTTGTAATCTCTGCATATTCTTCTGGGAAATTGTCAGATGGGGCGATATTGCAGTAGTCAAGATGGCTCAGTATGAAGGATTGTACCAGAATTCTGAATGATGATGCCTCAAATATGCTCTAATGGACCGAAGCTTCCAGAGAATAAAAAATCCTTTTCTGACAAGGAGTCCACTTGGTCTTTCATGGTTGGGCCATGGCCCCAGTATTACCCCAAGTACCTTCATTGTAGGTTTAATAGAGTAACTGAGCTTATTGATGCATAGTAATGCTTTAGTGTCAAGTTGGTGTGGCGAGGCTACAAAGAATTTTGTTTTTTCTGAGTTAAGCTTCAGTTTAAATTCAGTCATCCATTGGTCCATCAAGTTTAGTGCTTCTGTTGCCATAAGGGTATAGCTTCAGAGAGAGGAATAGTGAATGGGATAATAATCATTAACTACCTGCTCATCCTGCGTAACTAAATAATTTATCCCCCGCTGGGTCAATTGCACTCTAGTGATGACATGTAAACATTGAAAAGCATATGGGGATAATGGTGATACAGGGAAATAGAATGGCTGACTTTGAATTAACGTTTTCATGTATTGTTGTGTATCCCTGCCTGTCATGTTCTTGTTGGATTCTTTTTGTGCTATTGATTTGATCTGTGGACTCCTGTTTAGCTTTGATCCAGTTCTGGCTTTTCTTTTACTTTTCAGCTGCTCCGCTGGTGCTGTTCTGGTGCCTTATTCATGGCACCACCTTAATTAATAGTCTTGTCAGCTGTTTCTTGTTTGCTTAGGATATTTAAATGCATTTGTAGCTCCCTGTCATCACTACGTATTGCCGTGGCGACGGCAGAGTTCTTTATCTCTGATGAGCCGTGCTTTGATTTCCTGGCCCGGTAGGTTTGCTTTTCATCTATTTGCTTTTTTTGTTCTTTAACTTGCTCTTTTTGTTCTTTAACTTGCTTTTTTGCTTTTTGTTTTTTTTCTTTTAGTTTTTCTGACTTGTTGGCTAGCTCATATTTTCTCTTTGGTTCTAGTGGCGTTTCTTCCTTTTGAAAAAGAAAGCTTGAAACACGGCCTGTGTCAAGGAAGAAGGAAGGAGGAAGAATGAGTTAAGAAGAATGTTCATGACTCTGATTTAGAACTGCCCCTCTTGCTCATGGGCTTCTTGACTGTGAACTTCTGGTGTATCCGTGGTGGTCCCTTACCTTACGTCAAAGACTTTAGTATACAGGATTTTCAGTCCTAGGATTCTAAGGACTTTGTTTCTTTCTTTGGTTCTTTTTTTTTTGGACTTGCTTTGCTTTCAGGACATTTGCTTTAAATTTTCTTTTTGTTCGGATTTTGCCTGAACTTCTTCTCACTTTTTACCTGATTGAACTCTTTATTTTTTGCACGATATTTTCACTTGATTGTCAGGTGACCTTTCATGTGCTTTTTTTTTGCTGTGTTTGCTTTGTCTGTAACTGTTATTGAATGTAATCGTTTTTGCATCTTTTAAGCTGTTATGCTACCATACATGTTTGTTTTAAACATTTAAAATTGTATCTATTCATTCTACTATTGATGCTTTTGCTTCTGAGCACTCTTCTTGGTTTATATAGATGATATTTTCTAGATTTAAAAGTGTTTAAAGGGTGGAAACATTTAGCTATTGGGATCCCTTTTTCATTCATGATCATGAAGCTTACATTTTTTGCTAGTGGGGCTTGAGTCTTTTTATATATCTTTATACTGATTTTATAATAGTCGTATTAAGTTAATGATACTTTTTCATATATAATATTTCTGAAAATGAATAAAGTTTTGTAAATTGTTTAAGTCTATTTCTGACATTTACACTTTTTTTGCTTTTCCATTTTTTTATTATATTATTTTGATGATATTGAATGTGAGGGGCTTATTTTTGATTGAAACTTAGTTGCCAAGTCTTTGACCAATGCTCCAGCAGGAGTAGGTCCCGCGTCATACTGTCGGGCATTGAGCTTTTGTCGAACACTGTGCTTTCATCTGTTGTGCAGTTGCCTACCATGTTGTATAGTTTGGCGTCATCGGCGAATAATGTAATTTTACCTCAAAGCCCCTCAGCCAAGTCTTTTATGAAGATGTTAAATAGGATCGGGCCCAAGACCGAGCCCTGCGGCACTCCGCTAATCACCTCCGTCGTATTGGAGAGGGTACCGCTTACCACTACCCTCTGAAGTCTACCTCTAAGCCAGTCCCTAACCCATGTGGTTAATGTTTCACTCAGTCCCATCGAACCCATCTTGCTCAATAACCTGCGGTGTGGGACGCTATCAAACGCTTTGCTGAAGTCCAAGTACACGACGTCCAGGGACTCCCCTATATCCAGCTTTCTTGTTACCCAGTCAAAGAAGCTGATCAGATTTGATTGGTAGGACCTTCCCTTCGTAAAACCATGTTGATGGGGATCTCGTAGATTCTCCTCATCCAGGATCATATCCAATTAGCATTTGATTAGTGTTTCCATAAGTTTACTCACTATTGATGTGAGACTCACCACTCTATAATTCTCAGCCTCCGTCCTGCATCCTTTTTGGTGGAGTGGAAATGACGTTAGCCATTTTCCAATCCAACGGGACTCTTCCTGTACTTTAGGGAAAGAATTGAAGAGCGCAGATAACGGTTCCGCCATGACATCACTCAACTCCCTGAGCACCCTGGGATGTAGTTTGTCCGGTCCCATAGCTTTGTTCACCTTGAGTCTTGATAGCTCCTCGTAGACACTGCTGGGCGTAAACTCGAAATTTTGAAATGGGTCTTCCAAGTTTTCCCTCGTCGGCAGCTGAGGGCCGGATCCCGGCGCCTCGCAAGTGAAGACCGAGCAGAAGTATTCATTTAAAAGTTTGGCTTTGTCGGAGTCCGATTCTACATAGTTCCTGTCAGGTTTTCCTAAGGCATACTATCCATCTGTGTTTCTTTTTTCTGTCACTAATATACCGGAAGAAGGATTTATCGCCCTTCTTGATGTTCTTCGCAAGGTTCTCCTCCATTTGGAGTTTGGCCTCCTGACTGCCGCTTTAACCGCTTTTTGACTTGGCCAGATAGTCTTCCTATGGATTCTCGCTTCACCTGATTGTTTGTAGATGATGAACCGCTCTTTTCTTCTTTTTTATGAGGTCTGAGATCTCCGCAGAGAACCACTGTGGTCTTTTGTTTCTTTGCCGTTTACTTACTGATTGACGTAGTGGTTGGTTGCCTGTGTAAGGTATAATTTCAGACCCACAGTACACCCAAATCTCTTTCAAGGCTACTTCTATTTCTATACTAATCCCCCATTTGGTAGCTGAACATTGGGTTCTATTCTCCTAAATGCATGACCTTGCATATTCCCTACATTGAATTCCATCTGCCATTTATTCGCCCACTCCTCAGTTTGCTTAGGTCCCTTTATAGGTCCTCACACTCTTCCGCATTTCTAACCCTTCTACAGAGTTTAGTGTCATCCGCAAATTTGATATACTTCACACTTCATCCCCGTTTCAAAGGTCATTGATAAATACATTTGAACAGCAGCGGTCCGAGTACAGATCCCTGCGGACTCCGCTTGTGACCTTCCTCAGTCCGAGCAGTGACCCTTCACTCCAAACCTCTGCCTTCTGCCTGCCAACCAGTGTTTGAACCCATCATGTTGTGGTCATGGAGGCCAACGTATCGCCTACCGAGACCTCTGTGACACTTTCTCCATTGGTGAGTATTAGGTCTAGTATCGCCCGATCCCTAGTGTGCTCTAATACCATTTGGTCTGAGTCTCGCTCCCTATATAGTGGTTAATAGCTTCCTGCTGCCGCTAGTCGTAGCGGAAAGATTGTTCCTAATCCACATCAGGCATATTGAAGTCTCCTAACAATATGTGTCTCACGCAAAGTGATATTCTCAATGTCTTCGACTAATTCTATATCCTATGTCCTCCTGTTATCTTAGGAGGTCTGTATACTACACCAAGATACAGGCCATTTGTCCTTCCCCTAGCCAAATTCACCAGAGGGATTCCCCGGTGTACTTGACATCTGCGAATTTTGGTAACTTTTGAAGTCCTCTTTAGTGTATAGTGCTACCCCTCCTCCCATTTTGCCCTCTCTGGTCCCGCCGAAGTAAGTTGTATCCCGGTATAGCCATATCCCACCCAAGTCTCGGATATCGCCACCACATCTAGGTCGGCATTCCTCATTTCCATCATCTAATTCCAGAATCTTATTGCCCAAACTGTGGGTATTTAAGTACATAGCCCTTGCTATGTCCCTGTGTAGATATTCCTGCTTGAGCTAATTGGACTCCTATAATACTATTTGCAATGTGTATACTTACCTCTGACTTGGAAATGCAGTGTGTACTTACCTCGGTACTCAGAAATGGATATGGGCAACTTACTCGCCAAGTTGGTTACTTGCGCCAGCACGTGAGGGGGTACCCCTCCCCCAACTTACCTAGTTTAAAGCCCTACGAAGTAGGCGGGCTAGTCGGTGTCCAAGACGTTCTTTTCCCCTTCTGGTCAGGTGACGTCAGTCAGGTCCCTGTAGTCCTTGCAGCGCCTCTCCATGGTTCAGAAATATAGGCGGTATATAAAAAAAAAATCCTAATAACTTAATATATTACTGTTCAAATCTTTGCTGATTAATTAGAAGGGTGTGTTGTAATTTGTTTTGAAGGGTCTCATAGCAAATCTGCTGTGGTGTCCATACAGTCTTCCAACCAACACATCCGTGCAGGAACAGATGAGACACTTGAAACATGTCTATGTCCCCCTTTTTTAATGGCCCAGAAAGCCACGAGGCCCGCTAACTTGCTAGTGCTCAGGATCCCTCCACCAGGAATTTCGTGAAGCCCTCCACAGTCCTCCCTGGCCCCTACCAATCCTAAAATCCATTGGTCTGACATGTGCCAAGTGTGAAGGTTTTTTTTTATGCCAACCAGGTAACCCATTCAAGCATACTTTTACTCACTTTGATCTTTTCTAGGTGTTGTGGGTGGTGTTCATAGGCTTTTTCCTTCATGTAGGGCAGGTCAGATGGTGTCGTTGCTGGAGACGGCTTCATGGGATAGCCAGTGTTAAGCTCCTTCCTTTTTCTAGTGTACTGTTGGATTATCTCCTGTGCCTAGCTCTTTCTCACACCCGCTGCTGTTGGTTATCTCCTGTGCAGGTTAACTCCTGTGCCAGCTCATTCTCACACCCCATGCTGTTGGTTATCTCCTGTGCCAGCTCATTCTCACACCCACTGCTGTTGGTTATCTCCTGTGCCAGATGCTTGTGGTTCATCTCCTTCCCTCACACTCACTGCTGTTGGTTATCTCCTGTGCCAGCTCATTCTCACACCCACTGCTGTTGGTTATCTCCTGTGCATGCTCATTCTCACACCCACTGCTGTTGGTTATCTCCTGTGCCAGATGCTTGTGGTTCATCTCCTTCCCTCACTCTCACTGCTGTTGGTTATCTCCTGTGCAAGCTCATTCTCACACCCACTGCTGTTGGTTATCTCCTGTGCTGGATGCTTGCGGTTCTCTCCTTCCCTCACACTCACTGCTGTTGGTTATATCTGTGCCAGATGCTTGTGGTTCATCTCTTTCCTCACACTCACTGCTGTTGGTTATCTCCTGTGCCAGCTCTTTTCTCACCCATGCTGTTGGTTATCTCCTGTGCAAGCTCATTCTCACACCCACTGCTGTTGGTTATCTCCTGTGCCAGATGCTTGCGGTTCATCTCCTTCCCTCACACTCACTGCATGGCCATAGTATGAGCTGCCCATATTTTGGCACTATGCCTTCCTTTCACATATCCTGAATCACATAATATGTATTCATGGTAATTCATTCTGATACAATGGCACAATGGCCCATGAATGCCTCTGTCAAATAAATAAAATGTTTATAGTTTTCTCTATACGTATTCGACCATACATGATTATATGCAATACTATACAATTTATTGGTTCAACACCCCCATGTGTGTTTATTGTATTAGCAATATAGTACTAGGTTCATTTGCTCTGACATTCATCTAGCTTCCCCCTTTGAGTGTTTCCACAAGCACCCACATCCAAGTAGAATTGAGGTCATATATACCCAGGACTCCACAATGTTAACAAATGTTAACAAAGGTGCAAACGTGATGTTGGCAGTCAGGTGTTGGCATTTGAAGAACCCACAAGCAGAGTCCCCCAAGCAGGAATGTCAATCAGGTGCTGGCTCATAAAACATGAGATGTAGAATAATACATTGTTTTAAAATTCAGCATGTTGTACATTACATGATCATGAATGTTTAGCTCAAAGATTGTTTGGTGTTGACATATTTGAACATATGTGTATTACATGTTTCTCACATAAACATTTACCATTCTTGAAAATGTTTTTTTCTCTTGTTTATCCTTAGAATGGCATTTATTGCTAATTTTAATGTGCTATCTCACTAACTAACGAATAAGGTGTACAATTGAAACAATGAAGTAAACACATACAATGGATTAATCTAAACTCTTCCCTTGATTTTTCAGATTTCTTTTTTCTTTATTCATTTTTGAAACTTACATCAAATGTTTCAGAAATACAAACATTAAAACTCCTCAAACTATTTGCAGATTTGGAAAACAGTCTACGGCAGTAACATCAAACGCGATCCCACCAAGGATCTCTTAAAGTAAGGAGACCATGTGAGGGCTATCAAAAGTTAAAGGAAAATTTGAGAAAGGTTACGAGCAAACATGGACGAATGAGATATTTATAATAAAAGATGTTTTAAACAGGGGTCAGAGAACAACATACAATATATAGGATTATAATAGCGAAGCTATACAAGGTTCTTTTTATCCTGAAGAATTACTAAAAGTCAAGCCTCTACAGGACAGAATATACTGTATCGAAAAGGTTCTAAAGGTAAAAGGAGGGGGTAAGAACAAAAATTTGTCTCGTGAAATGGAAGGGATGGCCTGATAAATTTAACAGTTGGGTGAAGGCCTCAGAGATTCAAGACATCTGATTTTGTCTTATTGAAGCAGCACAGAGAGAGAGAGAGAAAAAAAATGAAATGACGTTGGCTTTTATATCACATTGCCCTAGCAATGCTTCAGCTAGCTATTGCCATAATACCAGCTCTAATTTTACCATACAAATAGCTAGGCCTTTGGATTTACAAGGGTCATGGGATGCGGGCTGATGGAAATACAATACCCACATACTTGGGAAAATATTAAGAAAGACATAAAGTACGTTGTCACCTCTGGAGAAGGAAATGTACACCAATTTACAATCCAGAGAGGATATTATGCGACCATGGGGAGGTTATTGGAAACCATGAATCATGGACTTAGAAGCGTCTATGAGTCTGAGAGACCGACGAGAATCATATATGACCCCAATACGCAAAGAATTCATGTAAAATCAGAGGATAAGTCTGTTATTTCTGGAGGGGTGATTTGGCAACCATTTTGAGGGCTAATGGCTACGTTAATTACAAGGCATTCTCATTTCCAGCAAATATCGGAGACCGCTTTAATACCTTCTACGTGTACACCAATATTGTTAAGCACCAGTTAGTAGGTGACCATTTTGTACAACTGTTGCACTGTGTTTTATGTTTCTATGAATAAATGGGATACCATGTGGGATCCTGCGAGGGTCACAGATAAGGAAATTGGGTCATTAGGGCATCGACAGAGGGTGGGTAAGCAGAGTGGGCAGACTTGATGGGCTGTAGCTCTTTTCTGCGTCTCTTTCTATGTTTACTATGTTTCTATGTGTTCCAGCTCTAAGGTCAGCGGATAAGTTTATCACCCTCACGTCCGATAAACCGCACTATGTACCTGTGAACAAGCAGCACATCGACACCATCACATTTGAAATAAAGCGGATCAGAACAGGAAAGTATCATTTTGTTACGGGAAGGTGATCCGTAAGCTTCACTGCGACCCAGGAAGACTGTTGTGTTTTAAAATGTTGGTGTCTAAAGATTACGTAGACCCTAAAGCATACAAAAATTATTGCACAGCACAAGCCAGTTATGGACTTTCAGGATATCATGGGGCCCCTATCATGCACGGTGCCGGTGTAGGTGGCGTATTTCGTAGTCTCTTTAGAAAAGCAATACCGCTTTTGAGAAGGGGTTTTGAAATTATTAAACCACATGTGAAAGGAGCCGCAAAAAAAAAAAAGCTAAAGATGTCATGGCCATGTCGCAACAATCATTCCTAAATAAAATAAATCATTTCCGCAGAGCAGGCAGGGCAGGACTGGCTGTGGTTAGACGTGCTGTTAAAAGAAAGAGAAACCTTCCTCAAGAGATTCTGCAAGGACCTCTAAAACCTTTTAAAGAAAGAAACCCAAGGTAACAAATCACAGAAGCTATCCAGCGGATCCATGAAGAGAAGGGTCCGTTCTACGAAACGTGATATATTCTAAAAAACCATGGCTTTTGTACACAACAGCTCTGAAGAATGCGTTAAATCAGAACTAGATCTGTTTGAGCTATCCCGACCCAAACCAGTATCGAGAAAAGCATCTATGTGGAAATACCACCATTATCAGCTTTATCGGAAACAGCACCTTGGACTTCTACATAGCGGGGCACGGGTGAAGACTACATTGATTTAACAACACTCTCCTGCATCTGACCTGTAAAATTGTGAAAGAAGACGGTTCAGACATTGACGCAGCCGCCAAAGTAGCCCTGGTAAACTACCCGAATTGCATCTATTTTAGCCAATTGGATGTTACCCTGGGAGACCAGCTGATTAGTCAGAGTAATAACTGTTACCCCTACAGAGCCTCATAGAGCTGATCCTCAATTACGGTGAAGGAGCCCTCAATCACAGTTCACAAGCGGCCTGTTTATATAAGGATACAGCCGAACATCACGACGTTAGAGATATAGGGTGCACGTAATGTGGGTTTTACCGAAAGGGCTCACTTTACAGCATCTAGCCACAAGGTGGAACTTTTGGGACATTCTACACAGTGATCTATTTTTTCAAGAAAAGCTACTCATCAACGGTGTAGATCTTAAATAAAACTGTCTCGTAACAAAAAACTCTTTCTGTTTAATAATGGTGATGCTGACCAAAATTATAAACTCCTTATCCTAAACGCAGCCTCTTTGTAAAGAGAGTTAAAGTGGCCCTGGAGTGGCCGCTTGGGACATGCTGAAGCTCCACTGAAAGCTAACGCCAAGTATGCGATAGACCGTGTGGGGTTGAAGGTGTTTAGCATACCGGTCGGCGCCCGTGTGACTAATCAGGAAAATCTCTTTTTGGAGCCAGTATCCAAAGCTCCTCGTGTTGGGCTTTGTGGATACCGACCGCTCTTCAGTGGTAATTATGCTAAAAACCCTTTCAATTTTTAACATTTATGATATTAATTTGCAGCTCTGTATGTAGATGGTGAATAAGTACCCAGAAACCTCTACAACCCGACTTTGAAAATGGAAATTTTGTGAGAGAATATATGCAACTTTATTCAAGCGACCAGTAATATCTGAAAGACAACGCCCTTCTGGTTGATTGTCAGGAGTTTTACAAAGGTTATAGCTAGCCTTTGACCTATCGCCGGACCAGGAGTGCGCTGACCACTACTCGCCAATCAAAACCGGTAACCTGCGGGCTGAAATACGTTTTGCCAGAGCTTTACCTCACACTGTGAACATGATTGTGTATGGGGTTTTGACAACGTGATAGAAGTTAATCATAGAAGGAATGTTCTTTTTGACCATTCTTGAACATGAACACCGTACAGATCTTCTGTGTTTTAAAGAAGGACTCCTGAGTTAGCAGAATCTTTTTTAGATGTACTGCCCACTGACTGGTTAACAGGATTAGAAATACCAAGGAAACCCGTTGGAAATTGTCGTGAACACACACATACAACCTACTTGGATGAACACTAGTTGGCCTCTATATGACCGGGGATAGGACAGGAGAATTTTTTGATTCTAATGGACAACCACCGGATAGTTTATTCTTTCCTAACAGCATTATGAACTTTTTCAATAAACACTGTAAGGCCGTATTATATCATAAAAGACAGTTACAGCACCTGCTGTCTGAGGCCTATGGCTATCACTGTGTGTTTTTTTTACATCACTGTAAAGGGCAACCTTTTGAAAATAATTTCAGAAATGTATTCTGAAGATTTAATGCAAAATGATGAAATGGTACTGAAATTTGTAAAAAATAAAAAACAAGTCTTGTGTAGACCTTTTCAAAAACCCGTTTCATACTCCCCAGGGTTGTATTTCCTACCTATGATGTCATGCTGCTTCTAAATAAAAAAAAAGTATACCTTAAAATCAAAATGTCTGCAGTCTATTTATTTTCATTTTTAAAAAGCATTATTTTATTAAAGATATGTTTTTATACACTCAGCACCGGTAACTGGGTAATAATTTACGTCTTTTATGAGGCAGGAGTTCTTTGGTCTTGGCAGGTTTCGTATATAGTTCAGGAACCTTCATAGCTGGGTTCTCCTTGAGGCGTAACAGTGTATCTCTGTTGGCAGCGTTGCCACAACCGAGGAAGGCATATTTAATTCACCTAGGGTTTGCATGAACTCCACCCAGCCTAGGGCCTTCTTTGCTCTGAAAGAGCATGGGTCTGCGTAACACTGCGAACGAGGTCGAGCAGGTTAGAACCACTGATAGGTTTTCCTTGGTATACAAACGTACCATTTCCCTCCCAGGATGCAACACTTTTGTTTTTTGAAAGTTTGTTAAGCAGAACTTCTTCATTTTTCTTATAGCGCATGTTGATACTGTTTAACACTTCTTGAACCACAAGTCTGGAGGTATACTATTTTCTGGAGAGGGGGTTGTTGAAGTATCTAACCGGTCCTTGTAGATACACATTTAGCTTTTCTTTTTCCATATCCTTTGTCTGCTCAACACGAGATAGCATTGTAACACTTCTGAGTAACGTTTAACTTTTTCATGGTCAGACATACCGGGATTCTGCAGTATGTTTTTCATTTCCTCGTCTAACCTATGTATGGTTGAGGTTCTAATATTTTCTTCCCGATCTATGGGGTTTCTCAAGCGCTCGAGTTGTTGCCTAGGGACCAGGTACATTTTTTTCAGTGTGATGCATCAGCAGTTTGTCAGAAGACCCGTTATCAATGGTAAAGCAAAACTTAACAAGGGCCCTATACATCCGCCCGATTGTTTCACCAACTGCTTCTTTTTTTCTTAAGGGTTAATCTTTTTATCACACAGTCTCTTTTATAGCGTGACGCTTCCTTTTTAAAACCTTTACCTGGTTTTGTGAAAGCAGGATGTTACCTTTTAGGCTGTTGAGAGCGATTTCAGCTATAGCAGCCACCAAATCATCAGAAGCTGTATTCAGGATGGCTTTTCTGTGCAACAGCAAGGCTTTGACTAAAGTTTTAAAAGGGGCAGGTTTCTCTTTACGCGGCTAGACATGTTACCTGAGACACGCCCCAAGTTATATAAAGGGATCTGGTTATGTATTCACAGCCTTTTTACGGGTTGATTATGGTTTTACACAATATATTGTTGTCCAGTCTGGCGGGAAAATATCCGTTCTCAATCTGTAAGCCTCAGGCGTTGTAGTATTTAAGACCACACAGAGATAGCCGTACGGCTTTCTGGTGGCATCCTCGAAGGCCTCTAAAAGAATTGTGATTTTCCCAGGGTACATCTGTCTAGCCAGAATGGCTATCTGTAACTTATCTCTAGGATTCTTAAAGAGAACCATGTATTTGGTGTTTAAAGTTATAGTCCGGCTTGTTTTACCCTGGCAGAAAACATTCTGAACTATATATATGATGCTCAAGTTTCTGTGATGTACGTACTTAGTAAAGACATTCTCTATTTCGCCGCTTTTACAGGCAGAATACATTAGATCATCTACAATAACCAAGTTTTACTTTATGGGTTGGAAACATTCGGTCATCGTTAAAAGTTTCAGTCAAAATGTCCGTAAAAATAATAAAAGGATATTTATTTAACATTTCTTTATACAAAGGTTGAAACTGACGAAAAATAGGAACACTTGTGATATATAATGTGTATGTTTTGTGATATATAATGTGTATGTTTATAAACAAGGGAAAAAAAAGACCTCAAAACATATCACAAGTGTTCCTATTTTTCGTCAGTTTTCAACTTTGTTATTTGGTCACTTGAATTTTTCCATTACTTCTATATACAAAGGTTGCCATTGTTTTTCAATTGGTTGATGATGGAGCCATTTATGCAGTTGCGAGAGGAATTTGGTCTCCCATCCACTGATTATTTTGTTTATATGCAAATCCATCATTATATTTCTTCCTTACCTTCAGGTTTTTTGACTGCCTCTTGTCATGAGCTGTTACCACGGCCTTCACTTTGGGCTCTCAGCTTCCAGTCCCCCTCAAATTCCATCATTGCCATTTGAAAGATGAATCCCCTTGTTTGATCATTCCTCCTTGCGGGATGCTTGGGCACGTGACCTGGCAGTGGAATTGCCGGATGATGTGCTTCTGCAAGCTATCTGTAGATTGCCTGCTTTTTCGGAAGTACACCACTTTCTGGGAACAACATTATAAGCTGGTTTTCCGTTTGTATATCTCTCCCAGGAGGGCTTATTTATCCCACTTGCGAGAATCTGTTGCCTGTCTTCGTTGTCAGGCTTCAGAGGCGAGCTTGGGACACATGCTTTGGACTTGCCCTACTGTTCAGACTTTTTGGACTACTGTTTTTGTTTTTGTGGAGCGCATTTGGAATATTACCGTCCATCGCTCCCCTTTGATATTGTTTGGAACTGTTTCCTCATTATTTCCCTCATGTGAGGGGGGGCTGCCACTTTCCTCAATTGGACTGTTCTAATGGCCCTGAAGTGCCTTTTACTTACCTGGCTTGATGCTGCTGCTCCAGATTACTCTCTTTGGAGATGCCGGATGATTTCCCTTTCGATGTGGGAGTGCAGAGATGTGATCAACCTTTTTTCTCCTCCAGGCCGTATTTTTCAGCGTACCTGGGAACCGTTTTGGACTACTATGACCCCGCTGGCTCGTAGCTGCTTGCTGAACTGTGATTTTTACCATTTTGTTTCCATTTGTTTTCTTGGTTAACCTGACTACTGTTAGATTTTTCTGATTGTGCATTGCTTGGAAGGAGGACCCTAGGGGTTTTTTTTTTTATTTTGGGCTGGGTTGTGTTGGGCTGGGGGGGGGGTTTCTTTGGGAGTTTGGGGTTCTGTGGTGTTGGGCACTGTTATTTAAAATGCTGAGCTTGCATAACTGTGGTTTGTTTCATGTTCGTTGTTGTTGAGCTCAATAAATACATTTGACCATACAAAGGTTGCCAACAACTATAATACCAAACAATATTGTCAGGTATGACAGACAATACACGGCCAGTGTGTTCTAACAGTTTTTTTAACAAAGAAGCTCTTGCCTGAATTGGACGGTCCTGCTAATATACAAGTGAAAGGGTGCGACTAGCGGGCATCCACCGTGCTAGTATCCATAGAGTAGTGTGCTGAACCCATCCTCCTCTTTCATTCTTTTGTCATACACAACTTGCTGTGTTTTTTTAATCACACCTGTTTTTATAGTCCACCTCTATTTGTTTCTTATAATACGGTTTGTTGCACCCCTATCTTTTTTCTGGGTGTAAACCTCTGCACTCGGTTTGTAGTCCAAAAACTAGATCTTTTTAAACTAGTAAAATTGATTTTCTGGCTGTTTTCTACATTTAACGTTATCCCTTTCACTTTCATACAGGTCTTTCCACTTGTCAGTTTGTAACCGTATGTATAAGGACCGCTGATACATACTCTGTTATATGTTCATCGGCAGGTATCTCCCTGGTGAGCTCCCCTAAATAATCACCCAGAGGGGGGTTCCAGTCACCCTCGTGGATCACAAATATCACAGAATCTGTATCGTGGGTACAGACAGCGTTCTTGTAGACTGTCTAGAAGTTTGTACAACTCTAAACGCGCATAGGCTGTTGTAAAACAAGCTATGAAAACATTAGTGTTACCGGGCAAAGAGTGCGGTCTTTTGAGTGCTTCCAAGACACGCAGGCCGTTTCATCATTGATAAAGTCGCACGATGAAACCTCAAATTCAGGGGAAAACAGGTTATTTAAAGAGATTATCGGGCTCTCTGACAATGCTAATGGTAGGCAGGTTTGTCCTTTGACCAAATTTCCCCCACAGAGAATTTAAGAAAAGTTTTGCTATTTGGCGTTTAGCAGGGTTTAGCTGAATATGGTCTGCATGCAAAAGTACACCTTCTTTTCTACAGAAATCAGAGATGTACATGTTTTGTTTTTTCTGTATCATTGCACCACTGGGGGTAGTCAGAAGTCTCTTGTTTTTGACGGAGGTGTATTTTGATGTATTCAGAAAAGAGACTGTCAGATTTTGCTCGAAATGCCAGATTTCATAGATTTGCAATGGCAACATCCATCTCCACCGTGCACCAAGTCCCGTGAAAGCTCTCTCTCCTCATCCGTATGGGCACGTTTCCTGTTGCCGTGCGTCGGCGCACATAGGGCACAAAGGAAACATAAGCTTACCGCCCACCCCTGAAAAAAGAACTTTCTTGGGAGGATATACTTTTGCTTTTATAAAACCAAAATAATTTGTGGGTGACCAAAGTTGTCATAATGATTTGCGGATGGCCTGTTGGATATTCCTTTGTTTTTTGTTTTTTTAATTTTTATTTATAAAATTTTATTCTTACATAAATGAATAGCATAATATTTAGTTTATAATAATTATAGTTGTATGTACAATATCATATCATATATATTGAATCCCTTTCCCCTGTTATTTGTTTTTTCATTTTTCCTCATATTAATTTCTATATTTCCCTCCCTAACCCTATATTATTATTATCAATGTGTTAAGATATCTGATCTTTAGAATATTTTGTCAATGGATCCCATATTTTCTTAAAATTTTTTATATTTCCTTGTTGTAATGCCAATATTTTCTCCATTTTGTATATGTGACACACCGAGTTCCACCAGAATGTATAATTTAGCTTGGTATAATCCTTCCAATTTTGTGTGATTTGCTGCATGGCAACTCCTGTCAATATTAAAAGCAATTTGTTATTGTTTGCTGATATTGGGACTTTGTGTTTCTCATTGCAGTACCAAATAATATGGTATCATATGAGAGACCAATATGATTTTCTAGTAATATATTAATTTGGGGCCAAATTAAATTCCAAAAGGCTTTTATGCAAGGACAAAAAAAAAATTAATATGATCTAATGTCCCTACTTCTATTTTACAATGCCAGCATCTATTAGATCTAGTATTATCTATTTTTTGCAAGCGCGTCGGGTCCATAACACTCTATGTAATAAAAATATCCATGTTTGACTCATAGATGCTGACTTTGTTAATCTTAATCTCCAGGACCAGAATCTTGGCCATTGAGATGCAGAAATTGTCTGTCCAATCTCAATGCTCCAAATATCCCTAAGTCCAGTTTTCTTTTTTTTTATTTAGAAATCCATATATTAATTTATACCATTTTGCGGCTTGGTGTCCCAAGAAATCCGCCTGGAAACATAAAACTTGCAAACTATATTGGGTATTAAGATCTTTCCATTCAGGGAACCCTACCTGAATGGCTTGCTTCAATTGCATCCATTTAAAATATTGTGTTTTATTTAGTCCAAATTTATTTT
This sequence comes from Geotrypetes seraphini, assembly GCF_902459505.1. Lineage (NCBI taxonomy): Eukaryota > Metazoa > Chordata > Amphibia > Gymnophiona > Dermophiidae > Geotrypetes > Geotrypetes seraphini. The sequence continues at coordinate 155,307,138 of NC_047087.1, read as the reverse complement.
GCAATTGTGAAAAAACTAAGCAAGGAACCTTCTGATATGACATCATTCAATGTTCTTATTCCTGCATTTATCCATTGTTTCCAGACGATTTTAAATCCGCCAATTCTGATCCTGGAGTTTACCCATATTGATTGATTTAGAGATTTAGCTATTGGTTCTGGTGATAGGTTACTTATGTATCTCAATGTTTTCCAAGTATCTAAAAAGATTCTGTTATCTTTATATCTCCTAGGCATTGTTATGGTAATTAGATGTTCTGGATATAAAGGGAACAGGAGCTGCCATTCTAAATACAGCCAATCTGGTACATTTTCCATGAGATCTGGGAGGATCCAATACATACCCTGTCTTAAAATATAGGCTTGATGATACCTATAAAAATTTGGAAATTTACCCCCCCTTCCACAATTGGTCTTTGTAATGATACTAAAGCGATTCTTGGTCTTTTCCCAAACCAAACAAATTTTGTAAGAATATTGTTAAGTTTTTTATAAAATGACCCCTGAAAAAATATTGGTATCATACTCATTTGATAACAAACCACAGGCAATACCATCATTTTAATTGTTTGAATTCTTCCCCACCAAGAAAGATGTAATGGATTCCATTGCTCACACATTTCTGTTATTTTTTTCAATAAAAGTTTTTCATTCTCTTTGACTGTGTCTTCTATTGTATTTTTGATCATAATTCCTAAGTATTTTATTCCATCTTCTTTCCAAATAAATGAATATGGGTCAAATAGTCCTTTCGTACAATGAACATTAATTGGGAGGACTTCAGATTTGCTCCAATTAATTTTATATTCAGAAAAAAGTGCGAATTTCTCTAATAAATTAAGTATACATGGAATAGTAGTATCCGGTTCTCTTAAATATAATAAAATATCATCTGCATATGCAGAAAGTTTAAATTCCCAGTTGGAAAACGTGATTCCCTTTATCTCCTTAGTCTTATTTATTGCAATTAATAAAGGTTCTAGGACAATATCAAAAAGTAATGGAGACAAAGGGCATCCTTGTCTAACTCCCCTATGCAAATTAAATCTAGTTGATAAATTATTATTAATATATAATCTTGCACCAGGAGAGCTATACAATGTCTGGATCATTTTAATAAAACCGGAGCCTATACCAAACCATTGTAAAGCTTGATACATAAAATTCCATTCCACTCTTTCAAAAGCTTTTTCTGCATCTAAAGATATTAGAAAAGCTGGATCATTTATATTTTTTGCTAAATTTAATGAGTGGAATGCTAGTCTAGTATTATTTGATGAATGTCTTTTAGCAATAAATCCTGTTTGATGTACATCTATAATGAAAGGAAGAGCTTTTGCCAATCTAAGTGCTAATACTTTAGCCATTAACTTATTATCCACATTTAATAACGAAATAGGCCTGTAATTTGAAACCAGAGTAGGATCTTTGTTTGGTTTTGGTAAGACTATAATTATCGATTCTGCCATAGTACCTGAAATATTTTCATTCTTTATTTGATATTGATATAAATTTAACAGATGTGGTAAAATGATATTTTGAAATGATTTATAAAATTCAACAGTATATTCATCTCCACCTGGAGCAGATCCAACTCTAAGAAACTTCAATGCTGTTTCTATTTCTTTTAAAGATATAGGATCTTCTAAACTTCCTTTTATATGATCCGGAATATTAGGTCCAAGAAAGGAATTTAAGAATGTTAATCCTTCTTGTTCTTTATTTTTATAAGAATTAGAAGTGTATAATTCTTTATAAAAATCAAGAAATTGTGTTATAATATCTTTTGTGCTGGTATGTGTGTTACCTTGTATATCTTTTATTGCAATAATCTTAGATTTTCTTTTCTTTGCTTTAAGAAAATTTGCTAATAATTTTCCCGCTTTATTTGAATTGCCATAATATTGTACTTGTTTATTGAAAATGTCTTTTCTCACATATTGAGAAGAAATCTCATTATATTTAACTTTTACTTTTAACAACTCTTGTAATGTATTGTTTTCCCATTTTTTAATTAATTTATTTTCTAATAATTTAATTTGTTTTTCCATATCTTCATATTGTTTTTTAAGTTGTTTTTTAATAAAAGCTGAATAAGAAATAATATTTCCTCTCATTGTTGCTTTAAAAGCATCCCATAAAATTTCTATATTAATGTCATCTGAAGAATTAAGTTGAAAGAATTCTTGCATTTTTACTTTAAGATCTTCTAAGAATTTCGAATCTGCTAATAAATCATTATTAAATCTCCATATTGAATTAATTGATCAATATTATAATTCTTAAGGTTAATCCACACACCAGCATGATCTGAAATTATAATTGGATCTATAACTGCTTTTGATACACGCTGCGCTATGTTATTAGTTACAAATATATAATCAATTCTTGAAAAAGATTTATGGACCTGAGAACAAAAAGAATATTCTCGATCATTAAATGAAGGATACGCCATATATCTATTAAATTACAAGATTGTATTAAATTATCTAGTCCTAAAGATTTTATGATTTTACTTGGTTTCTTGTCCACAATTGGATCCATTACAGCATTGAAATCTCCAGCTACTACTAAGTTAGAAGTAGCCAGTGGTAGTAATATCTGTTGAATTTGATTAAAAAACTCCATTTGGTTCGAATTAGGAGCATAAAGATTAAATAAATCCAGGGTTGTATTTCCCAGATCCATTTTAATATGTATCCATCTTCCTGAAGAGTCAGAATTTATTAATTTAAAATCAGCTTTGCATTTCTTATTTATTATTATCGCTACCCCTGCTTTCTTCCCTATTGCCAGTGAATAAAAACATTTTGATATCCATCCTTCTGTTAGCTTCCTAGATTCAGTGTCCGAAAGGTGTGTCTCTTGTAGGAAATAAATATCTGCGTTTTGCTTATGGAGAAAACCTAATAATTTTTTTCTTTTTATAGGATGATTTAAGCCATTGACATTAATTGAAAAAAAATTAATATCCATTTACTTTTGTAATTAAAATTTGACATGAAATCATATGATTATTATTTTCAGATATCCACACATTGTAATAATATATTTTCCCCATTCTCTTTCTTCCCCTCTTCCCTCCCTCCCCCCCCCTTCCCCCCCAATATTATCTGTGTATGCTTGGCAACACGCATCTTAGGTCAGGTATCAAAACACTCCACAAAAGTCCATTTCCTGTTAAGATTCAGATATAAGTCACAAATATATCATATATTACTAAATAACATTAACAATCCATATAATATTTAAACATTTTGCCTTTTTTTTTTCCCAATGTTAAATTTAATCTTTTCAAATATTATTTTCTGTATCATTTTCATATTTTATAACTATTAGTATATCTTATTAATTCAAATAATATGAAAAATATCGTAAATTTTTTTTATAAAATTCATATATATCACCTTTATATTTTCTAATTCTATTTCTTTATAATATTTTAAAGTAATATATAAGTTTATGAATATATTCTAGATCCTTATATTTCTTTTAAACTTATATATTATATAATGAGATGTTTCATTTCTTTGGAAAATAAACAATGTTTCACATATATGTGCTACTTGTACTATGTGATTTTTTTTTTTCCCGTTCCAGAGCTTCCTTCCTTCATTATACAGAGTCATACCTCATTCATATAACATACTTCCTAGTTTCATTTTTAAGATATATCAAAGTTAAAGATGTGTCATTCCATTATCTTTATTCATCCAAGTAAATATTATTTTTTCTTCCTTTCTTTTTCTTCGTATTTTTTATATCCAGAGTATTATTCATTTCTTTTCAATAGTTTGTTAATTCCGAATAAGTTCTGGTTCCAGCGACGATCTAATTTTAGTTTATTTTGTGATCTTTCATCCGATGTAATCCTTTATCCTTTATTGTCAAGTCTAGTAGTTTATTTATTCATATTTGTTCATAGTTCATTCGGTTTTAAGAGTTATTCTTTACATGTATTTCCTTTTGCAAGGACTTCTGGGATTTGTAGTTCCATTGAATCCGAGAAAGGATTTTTAATAGGTTTATTCTTCCTGTATTGTCTTCTGAGAAGTGGGTTATATATACATACATCTTCATTCATTCTTACATACATTCCATAGGAAGAAAGCTCTGGACCATGATTCAATCACATAATAATATTTAGGATCTGCTCATTACAGCATCTGTTATTATTAATATCAATAGTTAATTTATTTATTAACTTTCTAAAACCAATTAAGGGCTTATATCTCGTTTTTATATTCAAGTTCTTATTTATTATCTAATAAATATTATATTCTTCCTTGTTTAAAAACTATATTACTTTTATCTAAGATCTTGTATACTTATATGTTAATTTATCATTTGAAGAATCATTCCATTCTAGAATGTATAATCTATCCATATTTCTAGTAAAAAGATCGTTGAAGGAATTTTTTGAACAGAGTCAAAAACATTCTATACCGTTTTTCATCTGCTAAATACTTATTATATTCAATCAATAATTTCCAAAAATACAAGGTGATATTAGCTCTTCTTAATACATATCATTTCCCCTACCTGTTTATATTATAAGACATTCAAACTTGACATTCAAATTATTTAAATTATAATAAAATAAAGAAAATTAAGATGACATTGGCATTTCCTGGTTTAGTATATATTTTTGTAGCTCTTCAGCATTATCAAAGGTTAAAGTTTTGTTTGCTATGGTTACTTTCATATTTGCTGGGTATACAAGACCAAATTTTGCTCCCAGTTCACGTAGTTGTGGTCTCAAATCCAGCAGTTTCTTTCTTTTAATTGCTGTGCTTTTTGCAAAATCCGGGACAAAGTGAATACGGGCATCTTGATATTGTAAACCTTTATTCTGTTTTGCAAGATGAAAAATTTCCATAACCTGTTGGTGGCGTAGTAGTTTAAATATCAGTGGCCTCGGTCCTTGATGCTTTTCTGACCTCTTTGTTGGCACTCTATGTGCTCTTTCAATCTCTATGGGATATTTAGTTTGTAGAGGAAGTAGTTTTGGTAATAAGTTTTCTATAAATGTCACCGGATTCCCCTTTTCTGCTCCTTCCGGTAAACCTATCAGACGAACATTGCTTCTTCTCTCACGATTCGAGTAATCCTCCAGTTCTTTAGTAAGTGTTTCAATTTTCTTTTTTTCAGTTTTTGTGTTGAGAATTTCCTCTTCCACAGTTATCATTCTTTCTTCTAAATCGTTAGATTTTAATTCGATTAGATCCATCTTTTTATTTAATGTTGAAACATCATCTGTTAATTCTGTAACTTTTTTTGTGAGAATTGAAAGCATTTGTTTGATTTCTTTAAGTTCTTTCATTACTTCTGTATCTACGGTTTTGGATCCTGTCTCTTGTTCAGGCTTTGCTCTCTTGCTGCTTCCAGAGACTGCGAAGTCGTTTTTATTTTGCTTTCCTGACGCCATCGAGTTTATTTTTATCATAAATTTAATCTTAATTCTTCAAATTTTTGCGACTTTTTTATTCTTTCAAGGACTTTTTATATGGAGCTCTTCTGTTAACCGACCTCCTTCATGCGTGTCCAAGCCACGCCCCCTCGATATTCCTTTTATTGACAAAAGGGTATAGGCTGGTAAAATCGTAGTAGTGTATTTTTTCCCCAGGTTTTGCTTTGTAGTATAGAGAAACAGCATTTGTTCTACCCCCAAAAAGGGCATCTCGTGGGTCCAAGGATTATGGTAATGCAGCACTAGCCAGGAAGTCTGCACAGCCCCTATCATTTTCTTTGACTATTCGCTTCCACTCATGCTCCCACAGACTCATGACCTTGAAGCTCAGGCTTTCCAGGTAGTCTGTCTTTAGCTGCTTTTTATAATAAAGAAAGCCATAGGTCGTTGCTGCTACAGGATTCTTATCTTTATCATTATAACAGACCGGACAGCTGTGATAAAAGCAACTATTAAATTCAAAAGCTGTTTCTACCCCATCAATGACAGCGTAACCATCAAGAAAATAAGGCCCCAGCTTTCTTTCACCCCCGTTCAGAGCATACATGATCTGTATATTTTGTGCAGCCTCTTGATACAGCAACCATTGAATAGAGGGGGATTAATAAATTTTGTGTCTGTAATAGTTATCCGGGGGGATGAGCGCTACTGTCTCGGGTTCTAAAAACATAAATCTGACCATGGCCATATGTACAGAGGCTAGGGTTATATATTGGAAAGGGTCTAAACAATTCATTAGAATTTTTGAAGTACTCTCTCGTTCTACAACCACATCTTTCTGTGTCATTTTCATGATTTCAGCTCTGTAGAGAACACATGCCTATCGCAAAATAGCCACATTCTGTTGACAGTAATAAGCCAGCTCTTTTTGCAAATCAAACTTCTTGTGCTGGTTGTCCTTGTACCATTTTTAAAATTCCTCTTTTTCTTCAGGCATCATGTTTCCCACACCATAATGCTCCATATCTGGCATATGCCCCACATAGTCTTGATTTTCCTAAGTATTAAAAAAATGCGGGAAATAACCCTTACAGCCTGGAAAGCCTTTGGAAGTTTGCTAAGTTTCATAGGTAGGAAATTTAGAGAGTCTATGAAACAAATAGCTAAAGGTTCAACTGTGATTTGTAAAAGCTTGCCACCTTGAACCAACAGACCTGTGTCCATCTTTTCCTTTAACAGTTGGCTAAGAACAAAATATCCGTCATAGCCTTTGGCATTATGGGCTATGAAGGTATAGTCTTTAATTGTTTTGTCACAAAAAATCTGTACAAAGACAAAAATACACTCAAGACCCTTGAATTCCCATTTTCTTGTTTCGTACAAGTCCACCGCATATATGTAATTAGGAATGTGCCACCCCGTTTCTTGCATACATTCACATTTGTAAATAATATACTTTTTAGATGTTTTGAGTTTATCGATAGGGGTCATAAAACATAAGTGAATGTCGTCACCGCATAAGGGTTCACGGCATAGCTTACACATCCTACCCTTACATTTATGTTTCTCGTTCACATAGGACTCGCATTTCAGACACAGTGTTTTAGATAAACACTCCACTTCTTTTTTCTGCACCAGCTGCATATGTCTATCTAAACATTCTTTAGAGCGACAACACATCTTGCATTTAGGACATCTCTGCTGTACACCGACATTGTTCAAATACGTCTGTGTTGAACAAAGACGACACCATAACGTACAGGAGTGGTCATGACTATAGGGCTTCTGGCAAAAAGTACAGAAATTACGCTCCCCGTAGAATTTTTTGACATCAGTTATGCCGTAGAAATGATCATCATGTAGTAATAAGAAAACCGTTTTAGGATACACGGGTTGATCTGATGTTTTAAAGCAACACCATGAGTTTGTATAAAACACTACTCTTATATTTATCTTTAAATGTTGTTCTATGGTTGCTACATCATCGAGCATGACTTTTTTATGTACCGACCACCCCAAATCATAATGTAGCTTTTCAGCACTTGTTAACAGTTCAGCATCTGTGAGTTTTACTGGCGACATAAGTGCTATAAGGCTACCGGCAAAACACAGGTTATTGCCTATGTTATTCAAATCTATTAAATACATCCTTTTTTCCTATAAAATCTGGCTAAACAGTATAGATTTTAACACCCTAAGGGCCCCATCATCCTTGTTTCTTATTACAAGTATAACACGGAATAAATCACAGACCTGTATTTCTCTGTGACTTTGAAGGAGTTTAGCAACCTGGTCTAAGAAATCATCAGCATTTAGCAATTCGGGATTTAATTTACCAGAAAACAAGGCGCTGTGAAAAAGCGATGAATGTAGATGCACTTGTACGTAGTCACCGGGCGGAACTCTGTTGCTGACATCATCCAGGATATGTTGAATGCCTTGGCGTATGGCATTTTGAGCCTCACGTAATGATGTTATCCTGTCTAAATTAATGAAACAAAATTCTTCTGAATAAAGTACACCATGAAACTTGTCCAGTTTACGATCCCATCTTTTCACAAACTGGACATAGCTGATAGGTTCTGAATCTTCAGAAGAACCTAATGCACCCTTATTTGACCCATCCTCTGACACCTTGCTGCTATCAGAATAATTATCAACTTCATAACATTCTACTTCTTCTGTGCTGTCTGGCTCTGAGACGCTTTCGCTGTGTGTCTTTTTCCTGTTAGACTTTTCTGTTGGCTTCAGGGTATCTGTTTGCGACTTTCTAACATTTTCTTGATCTACAATTTATAACATAGCATAACCTTTAATACACATTTTCTTTGGGGGGAGTCTGACTATGCTTAACATTTTCTTCATCAACCATTATAAAAGTAATGACATTTTCTTTTACATTAGTCTCCTTACAAAATCAGAATACTTACTATTTCGTTTATCTTTTGGTTTCTGGTAAGCACCTTTGGGCTCTGGTTCACTGTCTAAGAAGCTTTCACTATGTGATCTTTTCCTGTTAGACTTTTCTGTCGGGTTCACGGTATCTGCTTGTGACTTTCTAACATTTTCTTGATCTACAATTTATAACAGCATAACCGTTAATACTTTTTCCCCCTTGAGGATCTGACTGCCTAATATTTTCTTGATCAACCATTATAAAAGTAATGATATTTTCTTTTAACCCTAGTCTCCTTACAAAAACCAGGATACCTACTATTTCGTTTATCTTTTGGCTTCTGGTAAGGAACCGGTTGTTCGTTAGAACTTGTCGATGTAGAAGGTGTCGGTTCTCCAGCTGTTTCTTGGTCTAATCATAACGTAAAAAAGAATGTTTTGTAGATGCTGTTTTTAAAAAAACCAACATGCGTACCAGATAAATCAACTGTCACTTACTGTTTAACAATTTCTGTTGTCTTTTTCTGGTAAGAGATAGTTTATTTCTACCATCAGATCCCCGTTGCTGTTTTAAATGCAATGATAGATTCAGAGACAGAAAAAAAATTATATCCCTAAAAACAAAAATAAAAGCCTCTTTTCTACTCACCATATTAGTGGTTGATGTATCCGGGGTCCGGTGTAACATCCACAAAAACCAGAACTCTTGCTGGTCTTGTCACAGCGTATTTTTTATACATTTACAACCCTCTATAGAAGTTATCCATTCACAAAGGCTTTATTGTATGTCTAAGGTCTCTGCTAGATCTTGTTTGTCTTGGTTAGTCATTTTTAGATATCAAAATGACCCCTACGTGCCTAGTCCCTTATAACCTGTCACACGTTCTATTTTTTTAGTTTGGGCTGATAATTCACGTGGCTAGCCATTCCTAAAACATACCACACATTTGTAATTTTAAAATATCTTTATTTTACAATAAATAAACTTTTATACAAACAAACAAGCAGTTACATACTATATTTCCCACAATCCCAAGAATAAAACCATGTTTTAAAAAACAGTTACATACTGTATTTCCCACAATCCCAAGAATAAAACCATGTTTTAAAAAGCATTTCTTTTGAAGAATGATTTATAATCGGTGTCACGGATTAAATCATTTACAATCTCTACATATTCACCATCTCTCATAAAATTGACCAATCTATTGAGTAGTCGTGGCCCGTTTATAGAGGTCTTAATATCTCTGATGAAATCAATGATTATATTAATGCTTTCATTACAAAGTATCAGTATTTTCATTTTATAGCCTACAAAAGTGACTATATTTACCACACATTCCAGGCACAGCATGTCACAAGTTTTCCTGAGTTTCTGTTGTATATCTTTTTGCCCCCATATCAAGCAATCGTGGTATTTTTTTCCCCCCAGCTCGTATTAAGCAGGCTCCACAATCTTCATTCTTCACGCCTTGCAGACGTTTATTTAGAATGCAGTATACAGCTACCTTTATAACTGATTTAAGTTCTGTTGGTGTTTTGGAAAGGCCTATGCCGGTCCAAAACCATAATCACAAGAATCTTCAGTTTTACGTTCATTCACCGCTGGTTCTCTTTGAAATGAGCAGAAAAAACACAAACAGGATAGATTTATCATCGATATGTACACCTTGTCTACAGGTTTCTGTGATCGTGAAGATCCGCCACTTCCCTACAAAAAAACTATACAGAAATAAATTTTCCTTTTTAAAACACACGAACACATCCAGCTTCATAAACCCTTCAACACCGATACCCCCCCCCCGCCAATGAAAAGTGTGTGTGTCTCTCTCTCTCTCTCTCTTACCGTGGAAGATCATGGATTTTCCAACATGTCTGTCGCTTCGATGGTGGCGGCTTCATAAAATTCAATATCCGAAGTATTATCCTGTGGTAGTTAATGGCCTGCATCTTCATTTTCTATGTCTGAATCATATAGTTTTTGAGTGTCTAGAAACTCTTGTATCGGTTTTTCAGCTGGTGGGTAACCCTCTTTCTCTGCATTACAGTCTTTATGAAAGTTACGAGACCTCTTGGTAGGCTTTTTTTCAGTTATCTGTGTGTTAAAGGGGTTCATGTTTTCTTTGTCTGATTCGTACAGTTTTTCTGTCATCGGGTAACCCTCTTTTTCTACATCATGATCTTTAAGAAAGTAACTCAATCTACGAGCCTTTGTGGCAGTCATTTTGTTTGACGGCTTGAGAACCTTTATTTCTGTTGCTAACAGCTGTGAGAAATTTTATTTCTGATGTTAACAGCTGTTAAAGATCTAAGACATATGTCACTATGACAACACCAGGGGGCCGGGACATGTTCAGACAGGTTTAAACACACCTCCCCCTCTCCCCTTGGCTTTATCGGGGGGATGCAAGAAGGATGAACCAATGAGCTGTAAAATGCCGCCACATTTTGGATTTTATAGTCCTGTTAAATCTTTCCACTACAGCTGCTTTAACATCATTATGGGTTACAAAATGGCTAACACCTTTTTGTTTTAATAAATTCTTCAGAGACTTATTTAAAAATTCTTTACCCTTGTCTGTTTGAAGTTTTTCAGGTATACGCCCTAAATTAAATATTGTTTCAAAGGCTTTGGTAACTTCGTGACCGGTTTTTGTTTTTAAACTCACGATCCGTGCATATTTTGACAGGATATCTATTACCGTTTTTATAACCGTTGACAGGATATCTATATACCGTTTTGTAACCGTTGTTATAACGGGCAAAGGCTGACATGTCAACTAAGTCACTTTGCCACTGGCTGTCAACTTCTGACACCATTGTTTTATTTCTTTTAAAATGGATTCTAGCTGGTCTGTGTAATTGTGTGTGTTTTGACCGGTGACCCAGTCCACTACGTCTTTTCTCCGGACTGTAATATTGCTCTTTCTAGCCACTTGAAGTAGAGGGTTAATGCCTCCATAGCTTCCTGCCGCGTATGGATCATAAAAATTTGCTTCTAAAAAAGATTCTTTCATGTTCCATTCAGCTCTGTCAACATAGCTCTAAATAAAAAAAATAGGTCTTAAAACTCTGCCTTTTAGGTTACAGTTGTTTTTTTTTCTCAGATTGTTAAAGACAACACCAGGGGGCTGGGACATGTTCAGACATGTTTAAACACACCTCCCCCTCTCTCCACTTGGCTTTATCAGGGGGGCTGCAAGGGGCTTTTCAGCTGTTACCATGACCCCTCGAAAGGGGTAGCCACACCTCACTAGAATACATGCTTCTGTCAACGATGAACTTCACCCTCACCCACTGGGCATCCTGCTTCTATACTGCCCACCTACCCCTTGGAACAATTCCTCCGAACTTGTCCTTGAGACTATAACAAACGCCTTCCTCAAGTTCCAAAGGTTACTGATCATTGGAGAAATCAATCTCCACCTAGATGACATCACCAGCAAGGATACGATTGAACTTATTAGCTTCCTCACCTCCCTTGGCCTCCCCCCCTGCACCATCCCCAACCCATGAAAAGGGGCAAACACTAGACCTCATTAGCTTCCTCGATCTTACCGCTCACAAGACGTCAGTTGACGACACTCGCTGGGAACATGTCCCTTGGTCTGACCACTTCCTAGGGGCTTTCTGTCTCCCCATCTTTATGTTGCACCTTGGGGCTCCACCCCGCACTTCCAACCCCATTACCTTCCACAAAAAAAATCACAAGCGATCTGTTCTGGTCTAAATTTCTCAATCTATTCTCCTCTGCCCCTAAGCCTGCAGATTCAGGTACTAACTGGCATAACTGTCGCTCTCTCCGAATCCACCTATTTTTCTCTCGCACTTCTTTCCACTAAATCCATCTCCTACCCCCGCAAGGCCCCTTGGTACCTCCCATATCACAGAGAGCTAAAACAGAAATGCCGAGCTCTGGAGCGCATATGGAAAAAATCAAAATGTCCCATAGACAGACAGTCCTGGAGAGTCAATATCAAGCTGAACAATACAGCGCTAAAAAAAGCAAGAAAGAACTTCTATGGTGACAAAATCTCCAGGTCCAACAATCAGAGCAGTGCACTATTCAACATTTGGCGCTCCCTAACCTCCAAAATAGACCCCACCGTGCTCCCCTCCTCTCCCTCAGCCGATGTTCTAGCAAAATTCTTCAACGATAAGGTTTCTACCTTGAGATGCTCCTTCCCTCCTTCAGTCTCCTACAACTCCCTGGTGCCCACTGATTCCACAGATTCCACTCCCATCCTAATGGTCTCCAACCCTATCCCAGCTGACAGATCCTGGACCACCTTTGAGCGCGTATCTGAATCCCTGGTCCTCAAACTCTGCCTCAAACTGAAATCCTGTAATTGCTCCTTGGACCCATTCCCCTCCTACCTATACGAGAACATTCCCGCACAGGCTATCTCTTCTATCACCAATCTCATAAACTCCGCCCTTCAGTCAGGCCATTTCTCCCCAGAAATGGGTCATATTGCCTTGACCCCACTACTGAAAAATATCTGACCTTGACCCTTCCATACCATCCAGCTATCGCCCAATTGCAAATATCCCTCTCCTAACCAAGATGCTAGAGTCCATCATTTCTACCCAACTCTCATCATACTTCATAGATTCTCTATCCTTCTACCCTATCAATATGGCTTTCGTCCTAACTTCAGCACCGAATCCCTACTGTCTTCCCTAATTTCAAAGGTCCAACAACTTCACTCTCAAAACAAGTTCGCCGTCCTCCTATAATTTGACCTTTCCGCTGCTTTCGACGTTGTCCACCATGATATTCTTGTTTACCAACTCTCTAAGATAGGCATAAACTCCACAGTCCTAGATTGGTTCTCTAAATTCCTCTGCTCTCGTTCTTACATTGTTAACATGAATGGCACCTCATCCTCCCCCTGGAAACCGAATTGTGGAGTCCCGCAAGGCTCTCCACTATCGCCTATCCTTTTCATCATCTATATGTCCTCCCTAAAACTCCTCCACCTATCCCCCCTTGAAACAATTTACCCTTATGCTGACATCCTCGTCCTCCTCAAGACCGATTCGAACCTCACCAACCTGTCTAAGAACATATCCTCTTGTATAATGAACCTACAATCCTGGGCCCACACTGTGCAAATGAAATTGAATGAGTCCAAAACAAGACTTCTTTGGCTCGGCCCAAAACTAGACCACCTACCCACCTCTATCCCACTACCCTCTGGCTCCTCTCTGCAACTTGAGTTCTCGAGTAATGTCTTGGGCGTCATCATTGATTCCGCATTGTCCTTCAATGACCACCTCCAATCCTTGGTAAAAAAATGCTTTTTCAGCTTTCACATACTGAGGAAAGTTAGATCCTGCTTCCATCAAAAACATTTTATCCTCCTTGTCCAATCCATCATCCTTTCCAGATTGGACTATTGCAACTCTATCTACTTAAGCCTAACTAAGAAAAACCTCCACAAACTTCAGCGGATTCAGAATGCCGCGGCCAAGCTCATTTTCGCTAAAAGTAAATTTGACCATGTCTCCCCGCTCCTGCCAAGCTTCACTGGCTTCCGATAATCGCCAGGGTCCACTATAAATGCGCCTGTTTAGCTTTCAAAATCCTACACGGTATCCTTCCTCCCTTTATCCCTCTTTCTTGGAATTCCTCAAACCCTAATACCACCAGATCCTCCCACAAATTAAAACTATCCTTCCCCTCGCTAAAAAGCATTTCCCACACAGGAAAGCTAGGGACCTCCCTCCACTTCAAAATCACTGAGCTCTAGAACAACCTTACCTCCCCTCTTCGGAACTTGAGCTTTCTCCAAGTTTTCCGCAAACATTTGAAAACCTGGCTTTTCTCAAAAATGTAAGCCTCTCTCCAACTTAGGAATCAAGAAAACTCTTATATCTGGCATCCTAAGTCCTCTAAATATTCTTCACACTTCTACCTCTAACTCTCTGTTGTAGTTCCTTCCTATTTCATCTACTGTAAACCGAGCCGAGCTCTACGAACGTGGAGATGATGCGGTATACAAACCTAAGGATTAGATTAGATTAGAGTTGCCCATCCCCACAACCATTAACTAAAGTTTCGTGCTGTCTGTTAAAAAAAACAGGACAGAAAAAAATGCAGCCTTTTCTAAGCTGTTTCTACATTGCTCTTAAAACCTGGCATCTGTTTTAAAAACAGGAAAAAAACAAAAACAGCTGTAAATGTCTTTTGTTTTTTGATCTGCCTGTGCATTGCTTTATCCATGAGCTCTTAGAACCTGTCTTTTAACTAAAATGTTAAAATACAGACACTTCTTTTTCTGGCCACATCTTTTCCGGGGGTTTTGACTAAGTCTGTTTCCGGTAAAATCATCAGAAAATGCATTTCCCTCTCATCAGAAAAGCACATTTCCGGCTCTTCATTTACCCTATTTCCACCTACGTCATCAGAATGTACATTTCCGGTAGGGCATGGCACTCCCATTTAAACTAAACTAAACTAAACTAAATCTTAGGTTTGTATACCGCACCATCTCCATGGTCATAGAGCTTGGCACGGTTTACAAGGAATTGTGAAGAGAAAGGAACTACAAGGAAAGGGGTTAGATGAAGATCAGAGGAAAGAGGAATGTTAAAGAGCTAGGATGTCAGATGAGGGGGGGAGTGATTAAGTTTTTGAGAATAGCCAGGTTTTAAGATGTTTGCGGAAGGGTTGGAGAGCACTCAGATTCCGAAGAGGGGAGGTAAGGTTATTCCAGAGCTCGGTGAATCTGAAGAGGAGGGAAGTCCCCAGTTTTCCTGGGTGGGAAATGCCTTTTAATGAGGGGAAGGATAGTTTTGATTTTTGAGTAGGTCTGGTGGTACTAAGATTCGAGGAATTCCAGGACAGTGGGATTAATGGAGGAAGGATGCCGTGGAGGATCTTGAAAGTTAGGCAGATGTATTTGAAGTGGACTCTGGAAATTATCGGAAGCCAGTGAAGCTTGGAGAGGAGTGGTGAGACATGATCGAATTTACTTTTTGCAAAGATAAGCTTGGCCGCGGCATTTTGAATCCGCTGGAGTCTGTGGAGGTTTTTCTTCGTTAGGCAGATGAAGATGGAATTGCAATAGTCCAGTCTGGAGAGGATGATGGATTGGACGAGAACGGCAAAATGTTTTTGATGGAAATGGGATCTTACTGTCCTCAGCATATGAAGGCTGAAGTAGCATTTTTTTTACCAGGGAGTTGAGGTGGTCGTTGAAGGACAGTGTAGAGTCAATGATGACGCCCAGGACCTTGCTGGAGAATTTGAGCTGCAGGGTGGAGCCGGAGGACAATGGGATTGAGGTGGGTAGCTGAGCTAATTTTGGGCCAAGCCAAAGAAGTTTTTTCTTGGATTCGTTCAATTTAATTTGGACGGTGTGGGCCCAAGATTGCAGGTTCGAGATACAGGAGGATATGTTCTCTGAGAGATCATTGAGGTTCAAGTCTGTCTCCAGAAGGACAAGGATGTCGTCAGCATAGGTGTAGATTGTTTCAAGGGAGGATAGCTGGAGGAGTTTTAGGGAGGACATATAAATGTTAAAAAGGATAGGAGATAGAGGTGAACCTTGCGGGACTCCACAGATTGGTATCCAGGGGGAGGATGAGGTGCCATTCTTGTTGACAGTGTAGGAACGGGAATGAAGGAATTTTGAGAACCAGTCAAGGACTGTAGAGGTGATGCCAATCTCGGAGAGTTGGTAAAGTAGAATGTCGTGGTGAACAACGTCGAAAGTGCAGAAAGGTCAAATTGTAGGAGGACGGCGAACTTGTTGCGGGAGTGAAGTTGTTGGACCTTGGAGATTAGGGAGGTCAGAAGGGATTCGGTGCTGAAATTGGGGCGAAAGCCATATTGGTAGGGTAGGAGAATGGAGAATTTCTCTAGGTAGGATGAGAGTTGGGTCGATATGATGGACTCGAGCATCTTGGTTAGGAGGGGGATATTTGCTATTGGGCGATAGCTGGATGGAGCGGAAGGGTCGAGGTCGGGTTTTTTCAGTAGCGGGGTTAAGGCGATATGGCCCATTTCTGGGGAGAAAAGGCCCGAATGTAGAGCAGAGTTTAGGAGTTTGGTAATGGAAGAAATGGCTTGAGTGAGTATTTTCTCATAGAGGTAGGAGGGGAAAGGGTCTAAAGAACAATTGCAGGATCTCATTTTGAGACAGAGTTTGAGGGTGAGGGAATCGGATACTTGGTCAAAGGCAGCCCAGAGTCTGTCGGCTGGGAAAGCGCTAGAGGCTAGCAGAGTAGGGTTGGGGTCAGTGAGCACCAGGGAGTTGTAGGAGACTGCAGGTGGGAAGGAGGATCGTAAGGTAGTGACCTTTTCATTGAAGAATTTTGCTAGAACATCAGCTGAGGGGAAGGAGGGGAGAGAGGTGGAGTCTTTTTTGGAGGTTAGAGAGCGCCAGATTTTGAAGAGAGTACTACTCTGGTTGTTGGATCTGGAGATTTTCTGACCGTAGAAGTTCTTTCTAGCTTTTTTTTAGCGCTGAATTGTAGTGCTTAATATTAGAAAGCATATTTCCGGGGTCAAACACGCCCCCCATTTCTGGTGATGTCATCAGAAAGTGCATTTCCAATGGCATGGGGGTGGGGTATAGGGGCTGGGCCATGGGCGGAGCCACCAACATTCATTCCTATGGGGCGGGGCATGGGCGGGGCTACCACCATTCATTCCTATGGGAGGGGGCAGGGACGGGACTTGGAGAGTGGACGGGGCTTGGGTGGGAGAGGGTGTGGTATGGGCGTGGCCTGGTGGGGCTATGGGAAAGTGGGTGTGGTATTGGTGGGGCCTGGGCAGGGCTAAGAGAAAAGTGGGCGTGGGGTGGGCGGTGCATGGACATGGTTTGGGTAGAGAGTGGGCATGGTGTGGGTGGAGCTTAATCCGGAAGTGAACACTGATTGGTCGATCCTTATCTCTGACAGCTGTCAATCATTGTGACATGAGGTGTGCCCATTATACTACTTCCTGTAATCCCAAAAATCAATTCCTTCTATTTCCGCTCTTGCTTCGTATTGTGACCAGTATTCCTCTGGATTTATGTGATCCCTTGTGAGATGTTCTTTTTTTATCCTTGGGTGTGTTTTAGATTTTAGATGAGCCCAGATTAGGTTAAAGTAATAAGTAAAATGATCAGGCCAGATATCATGACATCAAGTTCTGTCAGTAAGAGAGATAGAAGGATCTAAGATCTCCTTTGTGGACATGGCTGCCACATCTAAATGATAGCCTTTTTCATGTGTTTGTGTGGGTAAATGGAGATTATAATTAAGTAAAGATAGGAAGTTTTAAAAATCTTTTGCATCTAGATCAGTGGTCTCAAATTCAAACCCTTAGTGGGGCCACATTTTGGATTTGTAGGTACTTGGAGGGCCGCAAAAAAAATAGTTAATGTCTTATTAAAGAAATGACAACTTTGCATGAGGTAAAACTCTTTATAGTTTATAAATCTTTCCTTTAACAGTTAAAGGAAAGATTTATAAACTATAAAGAGTTTTACCTTATGCAAAATTGTCATTAACTATTTTTTCTGCAGCCCTCCAAGTACCCTATTTTTTCTGCAGCCCTCACATTTAAAGTTTAATATCTTTCCTTTCTCAAAACTGACACATTTCAATCACTATATTGAAAATAAAATCATTTTCCCTACCTTTGTTGTCTGGTGACTTTATTTTTCTGTGCATTTAACTATGTTTTCAGGGTCTTCTTGTCCTTTGACTGGTTTTCTCTCCGTCTTCATTTTCTGCCTTGCATCCATCTTTGGCATTAACTTAATATTCAATTTTTCTGCTTTCTTTTCAAAATCTACATTTCCATGTCTTACCTTCCCTTCTATCTCTCTCTTCTGTCCCTATTTCCATGGTCTGACATCTCTTTCTTTCCTTTCCCTCCCTCCTTCCTTCCTTCCTTTCCCCTGGTCTGGAATCTGTCTCCTTCCCTCCCCCAACTTTTTATTTCTTTCACCCTGCCCCCTTCTTTCTTTCTCTCTCTATCCATGCCCCCATTCTTTCTATATGTCTGTCTTTCTCTCTCTCTCCGTGCCCCCTTTCTTTCTTTTTTCTCTCTCCATGCCCCTTTCTGTCTGTGTCCCGTTTCCCTTTTTTCTTTCTGCCTCCTGTCCCCCCTTTCTTTCTTTACTTCTCCCTGCCCTCCCCCAAGCCACCACCATTGGGAAACAGGCTGCTGCCACCGCAATCGGGGACCAGGCTGCTGCCGCCACAATTGGGGAACAGGCCAGCGCCGAGGTCTTAACTCTCCCTGCTTATCTTCCCCAGCATGGGGCCGACCAATTCACGCCACCCGACATCAATTCTAACGTCGGGGAGGAACTTGGGCGCTGGCCTTGGGCGCTGGCCTGTTCCCCAATTGCGGTGGCTAGGGGGAGGGCAGTGGGAAGGGAAGCAGATTGGGGACCCCTGCTTTAGGTGAGGACAGATCACGGGCAGCAAAATAGTCCCTGGGGGGGACGCATGCGGCCCGTGGGCCGCATGTTTGAGACCGCTGATCTAGATTGTCCTAATCTAAATCAGTGGTCTCAAACCCTTTGCAGGGCCACATTTTGGATTTGTAGGTACTTGGAGGACCGCAGAAAAAATAGTTAATGTCTTATTAATGAAATTACAACTTTGCATGAGGTAAAACTCTTTATAGTTTATAAAACTTTCCTTTAACAGTTAAAAGGAAAGATATATAAACTATAAAGAGTTTTACCTTATGCAAAATTGTCATTTCTTTAATAAGACATTAATTATTTTTTCTGCGGCCCTCCAAGTACTCTATTTTTTTCTGCAGCCCTCACATTTAAAGTTTAATATCTTTTCTTTCTCAAAACTGACACATTTCAATCATTATATTGAAAATAAAATCATTTTCCCTACCTTTGTTGGCTGGTGATTTTATTTTTCTGTGCTTTTAACTATGTTTCCAGGGCCTTCTTGTCCTTTGACTGTTTTTCTCTCCATCTTCACTTTCTGCCTTACATCCATCTTTGGCATTAACTTAATATTCAATTTTTCTGCTTTCTTTTCAAAATCTAAGTTTCCATATCTTCCCTTCCCTTCTATCTCTCTCTTCTTCCATCCCTTTTTCCATGGCCTGACATCTCTTTCCTTCCTCCCTCCTTCCTTTCCCCTGGTCTGGCATCTGTCTTCTTCCCTCTCCCATGCCCTGGCATCTCTCCCTCCCCCTCCATGGTCTGGTATCTCCTTTCCTTCCCTCCCTCCCTCCCTCCCATGAACTTGGCATCTCTTGTTCCTCTCCTCTTCCTTGTCTTCCTTCTCCTTCCTTCCCTCTCTTTCCCCAATTTGGGTGCAGCAGCAACAGAAGCAGTATTTCCCTTCCCCTTTCCTGTGCAGCAGAAGCATTTCTCTTCCCCTCCCCTTCCGTTCCCTTCCTTGTGGAGCAGCAGTGTGTCTGGCCGGTTCCCTTGCTCAGTCGATTGTTCCGTTCAAAGCCGCGGGTGGCGGCTCCTCGCGAGATCCGCGCCTGCGTCTGAAGCCTCTCTGATGTTGTGATGGCTTCCAATGCAGGAGTGGATAGTGCGAGGAGCCGCCACCCGCGGCTTTGAACGGAACGATGACTGAGCCGGCCAGACACGCTGCTGCTCCATAAGGGAAGGGGGAAGAGAAATGCTGGTGTGGATGGCACCAGGAGCCGCCACCAGCTGCAGCTTTCACCGGAACAATCAACTGCAGCAAGGGAGCAGTTGATCATCGCGTCCAGACCGTGGGCCGCATAATAGCACCTGGAGAGCCGCATGCAGCCCGTGGGCCGCGTGTTTGATACCGCTGATCTAAATGTAAATTAACGTCTCCTGCAATAATATTATATGAAGGAGTAATTGAATAATGTAAAGCAAATTTGCAGAAGTCCTCTTTAGCTTTTGTCCAACTTTTCGGTGGGATATAAAATAATATGCAAGAGAGGGATTCTTCTAGTTCCTTATTGCTAATTTTACAGGCTAGTATTTCTAACTGATTAGTTATTTTGGAATCCAAATTTGAGTCCTTCCTTAAGAATAACTGCTAATCCTCCCCCTCTTCTGTCCTCGCGATTTAGCATGTGAATTTTAAAGTTATCTGGTAAAAGGTCATTTATTATTGGATCCTCTTCAGACAATAGTCATGTTTCCGTTAGAAAGAGACAGTCTATTTGCTTGCTGATGATCCAATCTTTGATTAAGAAAGCTTTGTTCCTTAGAGATCTAGTATTGAGGTAGGCACAAGGAACGGAAGTGGTTGTGATAGGTCTGGTAGGTCTGGTGGTTCTAATAGGTTTTACTTCCCTTTCCCTTTTTTTAAGGGTGCATTGTTGTCTTCTGTTACTTGTGATTATTTTAATATGGTTTACTCTTTCTTCTCATTGGTTGCTTATAAGCCTCATGGGTACATCAGGATAATGGACTGAGTGTAGTTGTGGATAGAGTGAATTAACATCCTTAATGCTACCACTTATTAAATAGATCAATAGGAAATTCATGTTTCTTTGCAGATTATTGTGACTCCTTCCTGTCACAGTAGTTATATTGATTTCCCCTGTCTCTTCTAATTTCATGTTGATTCAAAGCCATGGGGGGCCAACCCGATCTCCCTGTTTTGCTGCTGAAGGCAAAGTTTCCAGTGGGGCAGCTCCCGATAGCAGTGGAGCTGCCCTAAAGAGGTAGAAAATTAAGCTGGAGCTGTGGGGGTTGTCGGGAGGCGGAGCTGGTCTCCCTCGCTGACCCAATCTCCCTGCTTTGCTGCTGAAGGCAAAGTTTCCATTGGGGCAGCTCCCGATAGCAGTGGAGCTGTCCTGAAGAGGTAAAAAGTTAAGCTGGAGCTGCTGTAGGGGGTGTCGGGAGGTGGAGCTGGTCTCCCACGCCGACCCGATCTCCCTCCTTTGCTACCGAAGGAAAAGTTTCTGTTGGGGTAGCTCTTGATAGCAGTGAAGCTGCCCTGAAGAGGTAAAAAGTTAAGCTGGAGCTGCGGGGGGCATCGGGAGGTGGAGCTGGTCTCTCATGCCGACCCGATCTCCCTCCTTTGCTGCCGAAGGCAAAGTTTCAGTTGGGGCATCTCCCAATAGTGTTAGGTCAACTTTTACATATAAGTTGGGACAGCTTGTTTACTATTCTAATTGATTTGGTTACTTAGTCAGTTGACGAGATGAAAATTGTCACTAACTGGCTGGATATGAATGCCATTCCCAGATTGCCCCTAATATAACCTAATCAGTTGAAGGATTCAACTGCATAGGTCAGATGAATGACGCTATATAAATGCTGCGTGATGAATGAGAAAAAGAAGAATTTGAAAGAATACAAAAAGAAAACAGTTCCTTCTTGGGAAATGTAGAAAAAGAAGAAAAGGTTAAGTTGGAGACAGAGGTGTATAAGATGGTAAATGAAAGGCTGGACTTTGACAAACTGGAAGAAAGACACATGAAAGAGATGTTTCTTGCAAGGATGAATGAAATTGACAAAGAAAATCTACAAGTTATACAAATTCACATAAAAACTGTTTAATGGTCTTCTTATATGTGGCAACAGTGAAACTAGCACAAAGGCAGAAAGACAGGGATGCAAAGGCTTAAAGGCCATGGAGTTCAGTAATGATTTGGCATTTGGTTGTTATGCACCTTCTTCTGGAAAATGTTCAGGGAGATCCAGTATGTTTAATCAAAAAAGTGATATTTTTAGGAGATAAAACTCACCAGAGGATACCATGCAGGAAGATAGAGGAGAGGATTCACTAGATCACAGGCAAGATAGTTCGAAAGAGACACAAGAGGGAAGGAAATGCAAGAAAAGAACAAGCCACAAACTCAAGTGTATGTTCACGAATGCAAGGAGCCTAAGGAATAAGATGGGCGAATTAGAAGCTATGACACAAAAAGATAACGTGGACATCATCGGCATCACAGAAACATGGTGGACTGAGGAAAATGTCTGGGACACTGTGCTACCGGGACACAAACTTACCACAGAGACAGAGTGGCTCAAAAAGGTGGAGACGTTGCCATATACTTCAAAGAGAGAATCAAATCTACTGGAGAGACTACACCACAACTGACGGATAAGTTAGAGTCTCTATGGGTCAAAATTCCAGGAACAAATGGACTGGAAACAAAGATTGGCATCTACTACCGACACCCATGGCAGTCAGAAGAAATTGATGGAGAAATGATGGACGAGATTAAACACAACTGCAAGGGAGGCAACGCAGTTATCATGGGTGACTTCAACTATCTGGGGACAGACTAGAATCTAGGCACCTCTGGCTGCTCTAGGGAGACCAAGTTCCTGGATGCTGTAGGCGACTGCTTCATGGAACAGCTTGTAAAGGAAAATACAAGAGGAAATGCAATTCTGAACTTAATTCTAAATGGACTGCGAGGACCTGCAGAAGATGTAGAAGTAGAAGGGACGCTAGGAGGCAGCGATCACAATATGATCCACTTCAACCTGGATGCAGGGGAGAAACATCGGTCCAGAATGAAGGCCACGGTGCTGAACTTCTGAAAAGGGAATTATGAAGGGATGAGACTCATGGTAGGGAAGAAGTTTGAGAAGAGGATAAGCACTGTAAAAACGCTAGAGCAAGCTTGGTCCCTTTTTAAGGATACAGTCACCGAGACGCAAAATCTATATATACCATGTATCAACAAAGGATCCAAGAGGAAAAAGAACAAAGAACCGGCGTGGCTCACTGTAGAGGTGAAGGAAGCGATCAGAGACAAGAAAACTTCATTTAAGGAATGGAAAAGGTCAAAAACGGATGTAAACTGGGAAAAGCACAAACAGCATCAACACAGCTGCCATAAGGGGGTAAAAAGGGCTAAAAGAGACTACGAGGAAAAAATAGCCAAGGAGGCAAAAAACTTCAAGCCATTCTTTCGTTATATTAAGGGGAAACGACCCGCGAAGGAAGCGGTGGGACTGTTTGATAACCATGGAATAAAGGGAGTGCTAAAGAAGGACAAATAAAACGCAGACAAACTGAACACATTTTTTGTGTCTATATTTACCAAAGAGGATCTACACAGCATACCGGAACCCATCAGGTTATAAGGAGGAAACAAAGATGGGAAACTGACAGGGTTGACAGTCAGTCTAGAAGAGGTATGTAGGCAGACTGATAGGCTTAACAGCGATAAATCCCCGGGACCGGATGGCATCCATCCAAGGGTCATCAAGGAACTAAAAGGGACTATAGCTAAACTGCTTCAACTAATAGCCAATCTGTCAATCAAATCGAGAAAGATTCCAGAAGACTGGAAGGTGGCGAGTGTTACGTCGATCTTCAAAAAAGGTTCGAGGGGAGATCTGGGAAACTACAGACTGGTGAGTCTGACCTCGGTACCGGGAAAGATGGTAGAGGCGCTGATAAAGGACCGCTTCATTGATCACCTTGACGAACACGGTTTAATGAGGACCAGCCAGCACGGCTTCAGCAAAGGCAGATCTTGCCTGATGAACTTGCTGCACTTCTTTGAGGGAGTAAACAGGCGTTCGACAAGGTTCCGCATTAACGACTACTTCAGAAAATTGCGAGCCATGGAATCGAGGGTGAAATACTCACGTGGATTAAAAACTGGCTGGAGCATAGGAAACAGAGAGTGGGGGTAAATGGACAATACTTAGACTGGAAGAGTGTCACCAGCTGGGTGCCGCAGGGCTTGGTGCTTGGACCCGTGCTTTTTTTTTTTTTTTTTTTTATTATTTATTTATAATTTTATTTATTCCCAAGCATAAACATCTTGTACAGTAAGATTGTTTTAAATACACATAAAGAAAAAGAAAACAAATTACAATACGATATAGAAGATATTAAATATCATAACATCTTCTCCTTATAAAGACAATCTCTAGTCCACAATAATTGGATCCTAGACTTCAATAGGGTGGATTAAAACAAAAAGATCATAAGATTAATCTTATACTTAAGAAAATCTAAATGGATGAAATCGCGGGGAGCTAATCATGTATTTCTGTTGTTACTTCTATTTTTTCACCTTTCTCAAGACGTTTCAATGCCACAAATTTGGTTAGGTGTGTCGGATCAAAGAAAACATATTTATCAGAACCATAATGAACAATACATTTGCAAGGAAATCTAAGGAAAAATTTCCCTCCCACTGAAATTACACCAGATTTTAATAACAAAAACTGCTTTCTTCGTTTTTGAGTCTCTTTGGTAACATCAGAAAAAATTTGTACTTTCTGACCCAGGAACTCTTTAGTTCTATTTTTAAAGAACATTTTCATAATCCAGTTCTTGTCTGGCATCAATACAACTGTTACCAGTAATGTCGCAGGTTTAACTAATTCTTTCATTGAACTTTCCAGTAATGTAGTAATGTCCAATTTTGATTCCTGTTGTTGCTCGTTGATCAATTGCTGATCCAATTTTCTATCAGGCAGGTAAAATACTTGTGTAAATGGTGGAATTAATTCTTCTGAAACTGAGAAAATCTCCAAGAAGTATTTTTTTAACATTTCCCTAGGAGACATAGAAGGTATCCTGGGAAAGTTTAGGAACCGCAAATTATTGGCTCGTTGGCCATTTTCAATCATTTCCAGTTTCATCCTGATATTTGTACTATCTCTAATCATAGTTTCTTGTACTTGTTTGACCCCTACTATCTCATTTTTATTTTTGTCTGAGGTAGCTTTGACTATAGTCAATTCTGATTGCATTTGAGTCAATTCTTGTTCCTGCTTATCAACTTTCATTTCTAGTGCTTTAAGTTGTGGAGTCAGTGAATTTCCCAGTTTGACTACTAAGTCCCAGAGAGACTCCATTGTAATTTCAGTGGGTTTTTCAACCAAAAAGAAGGAAGTCTCACCTGCCATACTTGCAGTAATCAAGTCTTGTTGTGTCTCCCTTTCCTTTGATGTTCCAGCCGCAGTATCTCTCTCCAGACTTAAAAAGTCTTTTGATAGTTCTAATACATCGCTCAAAGATGAACCAGCCTCCTGGGCTACCGGCACTGCCTCTATGGACGTGCCTTGTGCCTGCGGTGAGCTAGTATGCTGCGGTTGGGGGGGAGTATCTCTTTCTTCCGGGCTCAGCGTAACCTCTAGCCCCTGGATTCTGGCGGCGTCACCCCGTACCGCCAAGTCCTGCGGGCGATTCCCCGAAGTTGCAGGCTCCCTCTGAAGCCGCGTCAATAGGCGCTCAATAGTGAGAGGAGGAGGAATTACAGAACGCCGCGAGGCTCCGGCGGCACTTCTCCCTCTCCTCTTAG
This sequence comes from Geotrypetes seraphini, assembly GCF_902459505.1. Taxonomy (NCBI): domain Eukaryota; kingdom Metazoa; phylum Chordata; class Amphibia; order Gymnophiona; family Dermophiidae; genus Geotrypetes; species Geotrypetes seraphini. The sequence goes on along the minus strand of NC_047087.1, from coordinate 155,281,622 downwards.
GCATGAGGAAATCTTCAGAGCAAGCTGAATATCCAGACAAGGTAAATTATAATATCTACCGAACGCTCAGGAGACGCTCCGAAATTCAACCACTCGCGGCCATCTTGGATCGCATACGGGACGAATCACCTTCTTGGACCCGTGCTTTTTAACATCTTTATAAACAATCTGGACATTGGTACGACGAGTGAGGTGATTAACTTTGCGGACAATACAAAGTTGTTCAGAGTAGTGAAGACATGGGGATTTGTAGATCTTCGCAATCCCCTCAATAACTTTGTATTGTCCACAAACTTGATCATCGTATCAATGTCCAGATTCTTTATAAAGATGTTGAAAAGCACAGGTCCAAGCACCGAGCCCTGTGGCAACCCGCTGGTGACACTCTTCGAGCTCGAGAAATGGGCAGCAACATGCAAATGAGGTTCAACATGGATAAGTGCAAAGTGATGCATGTCGGTAACAAAAATCTCATGCACAAATGCAGGATGCCCAGGGCAGTACTTGGACAGACAAGTTGATGAAGCCATCTGCACAATGCGCTGCGGCGACAAAAAGGGGCAAACAGAATGCTAGGAATGATAAAGAAGGGGATCACGAACAGATCGGAGCAAGCTATCATGCCGTTGTACTGGGCCATGGTGCATCCTCACCTGGAGTACTGCGTCCAGCACTGGTCACCGTACATGAAGAAAGACATGGTACTACTCGAAAGGGTCCAGAGCAGAGCAACTAAAATGGTTAAGGGGCTGGAGGAGTTGCCATACAGTGAGAGATTAGAGAAACTGGGCCTCTTCTCCCTTGAAAAGAGGAGACAGAGAGGAGACATGATCGAAACATTCAAAATACTGAAGGGAATAGCCTTAGTAGATAAAGACAGACTGTTCACACTCTCCAAGGTAGGGAGAACGAGAGGGCACTCTCTAAAGTTGAAAGGGGATAGATTCCGTACAAACGTAAGGAAGTTCTTCATCCAGAGAGTGGTAGAGAGCTGGAACGCTCTTCCGGAATCTGTTGTAGGGGAAAACACCCTCCAGGGTTTCAAGACTAAGCTGGACAAGTTCCTGCTAATCTGGGACATACACAGGTGAGGCTGGACTCATTTTAGAGCACTAGTCTTTGACCCGGGGGCCGCCACGTGAGCGGACTGCTGGGCACGATAGACCACTGGTCTGACCCAGCAGCGGCAATTCTTATGTTCTAGCAATATAGATGCTAATGGAGCAACTGTTTGGAGCTGGTGCTAATGCCTGCACTACCAGTTCTTCGAAAATCAATGATTCTAGACCTTTTGTTTCAGGCAAGGATGTCTTTGAAGCTAGTCATTCCCTCCCTTGGGATAAAGGGAGCAAAGTCAGAACAAAAGTTGATCCTGTCTTTTCAAGTGAAAGGAAAAATATAAACTCTAGGCACAGTGTGCCACATGCAAGCAGACCAGCAGTAAAAGTTGTGGATTCTTTAGATGATGAAATAGAAGAAGTGGTGTGTGAGAATTGTATAATTCATTTTCCCAAATGTATATAGAAATGTTTCACTACGATTTTTATTAAGAAAACACTTTCATAAGAAAAATGCATAATGTCTGATGGTTAGAAATAGCATAGCTCAGGCTTAATTACAATGTGCAATTGAAAAACTGGAGGAAAAAGCCTCAGACTAGGGCCCTCCCACCGACACAAGATAAGTTGAAAGTAATTTCTTCTATCTTTTAGCATAAAATAGCACCGCATAAGGCTTTTATCCTTTGCAGTGAAATGGAGGTTATTTGCTGATGAGGTAAATGCCTAACCACCTTCAACCACTTCTTGTAGCGGTGGGAGGGCCCTATTCTGAGGCTTTTTCCTCCGGTTTTTCAATTGCACATTGTAATTAAGCCCATTGTGCATTTTTCATGTGAAAGTGTTTTCTTAATATTATTGATTTTTCATAATACCCGAGTTTTTTTCACTACGGTATTTACTTCATTTGTTTAAATTTGCATAATTAAAAAGAAAAAGCTCTCTCAAAAGAGTAATTTTGAAAAGTAGCAGAATATACAGTATGGGGCTCATAATTTAAAAAAAAATCTATAAAGCGGCCTAAATGGGTACTTGGACGATCAAAAAGCCTGATCGTCCAAGTACCCATAATCAAAGCTGATTTTAGACGTATCTAAAACCAGCTTAGGCCTTTCCCCTGCCTCTAAACACATAGAGCGAAAAGAGGCATTTTTAGAGGAAGGGAAAGGCCAACCTAGACATAGGCGTACAGCAGGTATAACCAAAAGTTTAGGCAGATTGCCTAGTCGGCACTTATACGTTTTGACTTAGACCAAGTCAAAACAGGTATAAGTGCTGAAAAAGGGGCCGCTGAGCTGATGGCGGCTGGGGCGATCAGCTCAGCGGCCCGGCAACCTACACACCCCCCACTGCAACCATCAGGGCAGGAGAGATGCCTCATCTCCCCTGCCACAATAGTAATACCACCTGTGGGCGGGTTTGAGCCGCCTGGGCCATCTGTGGGCCAATTGGAGGTTCGGGAGGCAGTCGTGGAAGGTTGCGTCGAGGCTGGGATCCCTCCTGCCTGGATTTTAGTGGGGATGGGGGTAGGGGGGTTGCCTGGCCAGGAGGGCTTGAGGTCCCTCCTGGCCCGATGGTCATTGGCAGAGGGGGGGGCGCAGCTCAGGCAAGAGGGCTTGGGCTCCCTCTTGCCCCAATGTTGTCGGGGAAGGTCGCAGCTGGTGGGGCAAGAGGGCTTTGGCTCCCTCTTGCCCTGATGTTGTCGGGGAGGGTCACGGCTGGCGGGGCAAGAGGGCTTGGGCTCCCTCTTAGCCCGATGTTGTGGGGGAGGGTTGCGGTTGGCGGACAAGAGGCTTGTTAGTGTAGATGTAGTGGTGGTCTGGGCGTTTAAACAGCTGAACGTAAAGGCAGGCCATTATAAAAAAATAACTCCTTTTGGACGTTTTTTTTTTTTTTTTTTTTGATAATGGACATTTTCCCTGCTTCTACTTTCAACGTTTAAGGCCTTAGGCCAAAAGGGGACTTAGACATTTTTTTTTATTATGCCCCTCTCTCTCTATATATATATATAATGCATAGTCTTCAGACTTCTCCTGATGGTAAAGTACTGATTTTTGTACAGGCTCATTTTAATAAATGTAATTTGGCGAAGTTTGACTGAGCAGAAACTTCTGCCCGGTGGAACTCTTTTGAATGGCAGTTGGTCTGTCTCCATTTGTTTGTGGAACACAGTAAACAAATTATTCATTTTAATCTGGTTTAATCTTGATACCGATTCAAGATATCTGAGTAATTCAGGCTCTTAAAGGCCTGAACATTACTGAACATTACTTTGAAATTATATGATATTTGAGTATTAGGTAGTTTCTGTACTCTTGTGTTTTATATAAATGCCATGTAGACAACACGCAACAAACATAAATATAAATGAAACAATGAATGAGCATCTCATGTATTCATAAAAACAAACAATCATAACATTTAGAAAACAAATAACTAAAATAAATAAGTGTAATTAATGTGCTAAAATAAATGAAAATGCATCTAATTAATTAATTATAACAAACTGAAAATACATGTAATTAAATATTATAACAAAAGTTGAAAAATTAGGTGGGCATTTAATTCATAATTTATTTCAAACATGTTAAAGATACTTTGCTTAAGTTGCAGCCCAAAACTGTCATATTGCTGCTAAAGTTATCTCCCTTGAACATCAATTCCAATGTGCCAAAGAGACTTACCTTCGTTGACCCACAGTAGCTCACAAAGAAAGTATGTTAACTGCACATGTAGCTTTGAATACCCTATTACATGAAAGAAGTAAACGTTGCAGAATGCGGCAGTCAGACTAATCTTTGGAATAAAAAAATTTGACCACGTGACACCCTACTACCGGCAGCTACATTGGCTGCCGATGAAGGCACGCGTAAAGTTCAAATTTGCCTGTATCTGCTTTAAAGCATTACACGGACTTGCCCCCAAATACATTACTGACCTTTTCTCCTTCTCAACCAACAGACACAAGAGAAGTTCACATTCCAACTTCGTTTCCCCCCCCCAGTGAGAGGTTGCAAACTGAAAAAACACCATGAATTCCTTCTCTCACACCAAGCAGCATCATGGGGTAAAGACCTAGAACAATTACTTTCGCCCTCTACTTATGAGGAATTTAGGAAACGTCTAAAAACACACCTGTTCCTAAAACATCTTGACAACTGATCCACTTATCTCTTTCCTCTCAATAGCGACCTACTGTCCTTTTGATCACTTTTCTCCTCAACAATGAATTTCCTGTCTAATTACTTCTCTTTCTTCTTCCCCTCTTGAAGTCAGTCAATTTGTACCTTTGCTTAATCTTTTGTAAACCGCATAGAACTTCACGGTATTGCGGTATATAAGCTGTTATTATTATTATTATTTTTTTCTCGCAAACATTATTACTTTCATTTTGGGAATCGTCTTGGCAGTTTACTTGCACGTATTACCAAGGTTTGGAGTGGTTCTAAGTTCATTCTCACAATTCATTTACTGGATAGAACCCTGACTAATGCTTCTGATAAGATTTCCCAAGCCTTTTGTGATTATTTTTCTCACCTTTACACAGTCGATGTATCGTCATAACCCTCTTTAGTTCAGGCATACTTAGAAGATGCTTCTTTGCCTCGTTTAACCTCATGGATGCTGGAATCATTAAATGCGCCATTATGTGCGGTAGAGATACAAAAGGTTATTCAGTCCCTGTCTACTTGTAAGGCTCCTCTATCATATTCAGAGTGTGATGGTACGTAATTCTGACATTTGTGTAGAAGATTCTTTTTTTTCCTCTTGGAGCCACAGATGTTTAATCACTTTGATTCCCAAACCTGGGAAAGATCCTCAACATGCAAATTCTTATCACCCCATTTAATTAATTAATATGGATCTCAAAATTTTTTGCGCGGGTGTTGGCAGATAGACTGATGTCTCATCTACCTTTGCTTATAGGGGAAGAGCAGGTCGGGTTTGTGTGTGATCGTCAGTCTGTTTTACAAGTACGTAAAGTTTTGGCTGCATTGGTGACTGGTCAAGCAAAAGCAGTATCAGGACTGTTGGCAAGTCTAGGCACAGATAAGGCATTCGATAGAGTGGAATGGTCTTTTCTTTTTTCCACATTGTCTCACATGGGCTTTTCTGGATGGTTCTTAGACTGTTTACACATCTTATATGCTGGTCCTCATGCATCCATTCTCATTAATGGAACTAGATCTTCATCTTTTATTGTCTCAAGAGGCACTCGTAAGGGATGCCCCCTTTCTCCGTTATTGTTTCTCCTTTATCTAGAACTTTTTCTTACAGACTTTGAAAAGGGATATTCATATAACTGTACTTTATGTTATGGGTAAAGAAAAAAGAGCCCAAGACCTGGTCTCGTTGGGCAACTATAACAATGGGCTGGATGGTCCAAGTTGGTCACCCAGGCAGAGACAGCTTGCAGGTGTCACATGGAGATAGTTGGGTTAAAGGGTCAGAGATAGATAAGGAGGGACTCCACTCCTGCCAAGTGGCTGGGAACGGATTGGCTGCAAGAGGGGAAGCAGGGCATGATGGGTGGTTTTTTAAAAAAAGATTTCATGCCTCTGAGGAACAGTGCGCTTCCCTGTCCCCCGGAGGCAACTTTCACCAGGGAAGCGGTAGTGTCGGGTAAGCCATTACCTTTTAGACTGGGCTTCCGCTTTCGCTGGTCCCGCATGGGGTGTTGGTGGGTATTTAACAGTGTGGCACCAGTCTTCTGCTCCCCGACTGCAGTGGTGTGGATGGCAGGCCGCTGCTTCACCCAGCCTCTGGCTCCAGGCGGTGCGCAGGGCTGGCGGGTGGGTTGGGGCTTGCTTGTGCGGTGAGAGTCCACCCACATGTGGGATGCACACGGGCACTCGGCAGTTGAGAGGGTGTCTCCAGGTGCAGCAGGTTGAGCCCATGCAGCTGCAGGGCCTTTTGCTGGCCTTTGCCAGGTTGTTGACGGCATCTGCGAGCAAGCGATGCGGTTCTGGCCCTGACCTTTCCTGTCGGCATGCTGCTCCTTCGTGATGACTCGGCGGCAGGTAGGTGCCTCTGGCTTGTCTTGGGCGGCAGGGCCTGCAATACAATGCTGTTTGCACCAGCTTGTTTGGCGGTGTGCAGGGCCTAGGTAGAGAAAGTCTGGTCTCTGAACCTGCAGGGTCAGGTCGCTGCTGCTGCTGGCCTCCTCACGCTGGGTCCCCGCATGTTCTGACCACCTCAATTAGCTTCTTGGGGGCAGGGGGAGGTGAGCGCTGGTCTGGTTGGCCGGAAGGGTCGTTGGCAGCAGTGCACCATTGTGTCCTCCTATTACAGCACCTGTGACTTGGTGGTTACTGGGGAGGTTCTTGGCTAAGTGGCAGAGCTCCTGCCTCTTTAGCCCAAGGTGGTGGGATTGCAGCTCAGTGCTGCACCTTAGGACCGTGGGAATATCACTTCCTATCACTTCTTCCATGCTCTGAAAGCCATGGGTTCTTATCCCAAGTGTGGTCAGAGGTTCCCTGCCATTTTCCTATCTCATCTGAGTACGCAGGGGGGTGCATGGGGCTTCCTATCCCACAGACCGCCAGGGTAGGGCTGGAACAGATGTCTTGGACCAGGGAAGATGAGTCCAGGGTCATATTGCCCCTCCTATGCCTGATTCCTCTAGAGTACATGGGGTGACTGGCCACTGCAGCAGGGGTGGCTTTGACGAGCCATTGGGGCTTTCTTTATGGGAGTATGTGGTGTCTCAGTGATTTCTGGCAGCCTCCTGCCACCTGTTGGTGGCCATGCAGCCTGTTGTGGGGCCCAACTCAGGACTTTCCAGAACCTGGGCTCTGACTGCGGCCTCACAGGAATATCGCAGGGCGTTGGAACATCCAGGTAACCTTGTGGAGCTCAGGTAGTCTGATTGGGAACGACTCCCAGCAGTGGGTCATCGTGGCTGGGTGGGGTCACTGCCTTCACAACGCTCCTTGGCAATGGGGGCTGCTAGGGGGCCTTGAGGTTTTGGATATTTCTCGGGTAGCCAGATCCTTGGGAGTTTGGGCAGAGTCATTGAGGAGGTTCCCTGGGGTCAGGGCACTCTGGAACAGGGGGCGTTTATTGCAGCACGTTACAGGGGTGAGTCTCATAGGGGTGCAGAGATGGGTGCTCGGGAGCAATAGGTGGGAAACACAGTGGGCATGTTATCACAGCATGCTATTGGGGTGAGCCTCATAGCGGGTGCCTCCAGTTCCCACTGTGCAGGATGGGGTGCTATGAGACCTCGGTGGAAGACACAGTAGGTGTGTCTGGTGGTAAGGCTGTCACAGGGGGCAGCCTACCCCCTAGCTGTTGCTGCACATAGGTGGGTGAGACGCCCCGGAGAGGTTCGCGGAAGGCCTTCATAGGCCGGTTTTCCTGGAGCACCCTTGCTGCCTCCATGCAGTTTGGGATGAGGGAGGTGGATTAGGCTTGGCGCTGGGCATGGCTGTGGGTGACTGCAGTCTGGGTCTGCTACAGGGGTCCTTGCAGTGCACTGCTTGCTTGTGCTGCTGTTTTTCTTCTGCTTATTTTCAGGAGCGATGGTCCCAGAGCACTTCAGTGATGGGGGTTTTCGGTGTGTCTGACCGGCCTGAGAGATGGATGCAGATGAGAGATAGAGTAGTTGCTGTGGAAGGCACCATTTCCTCTGCAGTCCAGGTCTGGTGGGGGCAAGGTGGCTGCTGCTAGGGTGCCACAGGTCAATGGCACACCCTTTGCAGGCAGATCGTGGAACTGGGGGCTGTTCCGCAGCTGTGAAATGTGGTTGGTTCTGCTGGTTTGTTCGGGTGGGGACCAGGCTGTGTGGGACACACACTGGTAGCTGGAGCAGGCTATGTGGCTGCTGTCAGGGCGCCACCGGTCAGTGGCACCCCTTATTTGGTGACCTGCCGCAGAATGGGGAGTGGGACCCGGCAGTTCCAGGGGGCCCAAGGGCGGCTGGAGTGGACTGCGTGGTTGCTGTCAAGGCATCACCGATCTGCAGCCTTCCCCAATTATATGGCATGCTGCAGACCTGGGGGATGTTCTGCGGTGGTGGTTTTGGGCCGGGCCAGGTGGTCTGGTGGTGCTGCCTGTGTGGCTAGAAGGCCATCGTACAGTTCTTTCCGTTTGATGTCTTTGATTGGAGGGTATGTGAAAGGTGTCTGGGTTCTCCTGTGTCTGGTTGTGGTAGTTTGGATTAGGCGGTTGTTCAATTAGTCTGGGCTGTTACCATTTATGGATTTAAATAATAGACAATAGAATTTAAATAATATTCTTGCTTGGGAGCCAGTAAGTCTCGGTGATGTGGTCATGTTTTCGTAGTGAATAGATTAGTCTCAGGGCTGTATTTTGTACTTTTATAGTTGTTTTATCATTGTTGCGGGGCAGGGGAGATATAGGATGTTGCAGTAGTCAAGGAGACCTAGGACTAGGGACTGGACCATGAGCTGAAATTGTTTTCTGTCAAAGAATTTTTTAACTTGCCTTAGGTTTCGCATGACTGTGAATGATTTCTGTATTGTTTTGTTGATTTGTGGTTGCATGGTGCAGCATCTGTCTATCATCATTCCCAGAAGTTTTAGAGTGGGTTGAATTGGGTATGTGATTGAGTTTATTGCTAGGTTTGTTATGGTTGGGGTTTTAGTTTTTTTCGAGAAGTATGAATTTTGTTTTCTCTGGATTCAGTTTTAGTTTGTGGTCTTTCATCCTTGTTGCCACTGTTTCTAGAGTTCTGTGTAGTGTGTCTGTCATGGTGGGCATTGGCTGATCAAAAGGTAGAAGAATGGTGATGTCGTCTGCATAGCTATAGGAGGTTAAACCTATGTTGTCTAGGCAGGTGCCGAGGGATTCAATGTAGAGATTAAAGAGTGTTGGGGATAATGGCGATCCTTGAGGTATGCCACAGGGGTTGGACCATGGTTCTGATTTTTCTTTGTTTGTCTTTACTCTTATGAATCCTTGAAACCATGTGTGTACTTTGCCTGTGATTCCTATTGTAGCAGGATGTCGTGGTCAAATGCTGCAGTGAGATCTAGTTGAATAATCAGAATTTTTTTTGCCTGTGCTGAGGTGTTTTCTAGCTTTGTCCAGAAGAGAGCCTTGTAGTGTCTCAGTGCTGAAGTTGGTTCTGAATCCAGACTGTGTAGGGTGGAGCAAATTGTGGTTTTCTAGGTAGTTGGTGAGCAGTTTAGCAACAAGGCCTTCCTTGTACTCTCTTTCTGTTACTACATATAACATGTGCACTCTGCCCCGCTCTCTCTGTCACATTCCATGTGCCCTCTGCCACGCTCTCACCGGGTGGAGAGATAGGAAGTAGGTGTGAAGGATTTGAGAGTTTGTAAACCCAATGAGCAGACAGGCAGGAGGGGCTAAATAAAGATTGTACATACTATATATTCAATGAATGTACTATGCCAGGTGTGTCTATTGTGCTAATTTCTGGGCAGAGGGCACCCTTTTGGGGCCCAAAACGTAAATAAATTATATTGCTTTATTTTACTCAAAGTCTCTCATCTTGTAGGCCACACTTGTCAAACACAAGGCCCAGGGGCCAAATCTGGCCTGCTTGCAGTTTTATTTGGCCCTCAGTGACTGTGTCGCATCTAAGTGCCTGACTGTGCAGCCCCTGTCCAAGTGGCACTGCAAGCTCCTCATCATGCTGCCTCAGTACCCATTTGCAGACAGAAGGACCCAGTTCCAGTGTAAAAGCTAGGTTGGAGCAGGGCGCTCCACAGAAGTGTCTGACCGCGCCATAGGTGTCTCAGGGCGAGGAAGGATCTATTCCTTTACTAAGACTATGTATCTTAATAGAAAATTTGGCCCTCGACTTAGCTTGTGTTTTAAATTTCGGCCCCTTTTGTGATTGAGTTTGACACCCCTGTTGTAGGCAGTGCTTTTCTCACAGCTTGAAAAAGTTAAGAAACACTGATTTAGACTAGAATATAGGTTTTGAAAATAATGAATTGGAAGGGTTTGATGAGAAAAACATCCATCTGTCCCTTTATGCTATTTTTTTTGGACATTTTTCTTTCTTGTCCCATAGGGTATGCATCACACAAAGAAGAAAATTCACCACCAAGTCTTTCTCATGATCTTAAATTAGCCCAGCAGGAATCATAATACTCACATTCCTCTTACTTTCATTAGTATGGGCATGGGTGTGGTTAATGCAGCCCTGAATATTAGCTTCTGGCTACTGTTTCCCTCCCTGTGGTAATGATCTAGTGCCTTCCCAGAGAATGCAGGAGAAGCTCTGCAGCCTGACCTTGGTCACTCTGCAGTCTTAGCTCATTTATATGTTACACTCCCTTGGTGTTTCACAGGATGTCTCTATGGATACCAGCATAAACAGAAGATAATAATCCAGCAGCCTTTAAAGCAACATTTCATCTAGAGAGCAAGAGGGTGGGAGCTCGGTTTTGCTGTGGAGACTTGTCTAGCTAGGCACAGAAAGGAACAAGAGGTAAGCACTTGTCTCACTGTCCTCCTAGAGAGAAACTGCGTGACTGCTAAAATTTAAAATGTCCCTAATGGCGTGCCGATACCCCTAATATTATACATAATGACCTAGGTTACTAGGGCAGTTGTAAACGCTGTGCTGCTGCCTTTTCCGATTTCATTACAGTCGGTAATTTTCTGCTTTGCTTCCTGTGGCAGGAATATGCACAGCTTTCTTCCATTTTTCTCCTAGTTACTGTCTTGAAAGTGATTTGCAGTGTCTAAGATACAGGAAGGCACGGTTAACTCCAAGACATAAGAACTCCATAAGGAGTATGTCTGGGAGAATATCGCCTCCTTCGCTCTCTAGAGCATAAGCAGGACACATTTCCAAGCTATGACAAAGAAATACACATAGCTGTTACAGCATCAGTATATAATTGTTGTTTGTTTGTTCAGAAAAAGATACTATAACCTCCAAAGCAGAGTTATCTTCCTGTGACTGATATGGCAACAAACATTTCAATCTGCGATGTGACAATCTATAACTGTTTCAGTTTTGTGCAGATAATCTGTGACTCCAAGCTTTTTGATCTCCCTCTCCTTTCAGTGTTTGGAAGGAAATTACAAGAGTTTATTGATCACAGCTGTTTCAGAATGATTTTTGATTGTTCCTGAGCTTGAATTTAGCAGGATGGCAAGAGATGTCATTCCACTGAAGGAGAATGCTTTTATGACTTAATTGTTTATTGTAAACACAGTGTATATTCTTATCTAGTAGCAGTATTATGAATTATCAGAACCAATCTGTAACAATTCAGAGGGCATGATTCCATTCCCTCTGCTGACTTTGGTAAAGCTAGGGAGGTAGTGTTCACAGCTCTTGGGCAGAGAGAGGCCTAGTCATGTGCAACAGTAACATGTAAAGGGCAATTCAATAACACGGCACCTACATTTACCTTTTTAAGCACCTAGATGTCCAGAATACTGTCACTTTTACAGGCTATTGTATACTTATGCATGTAAGTAGTAGCAAAGCAACTAAGTTATTGGACAGAAAACAGGGTAGTTTTAAATGGCCATTTTTTCTCAATGGAGGAGGGTAAATAGTGGAGTGCCACAGGGATCTGTATTGGGACCAGTGCTATTTAATGTATTTATAAATGATCTGGAAATTGGAATACATAGAATACATAGAGTATAACGGCATAACCAACAAGTCTGCCCACTCAAAGAACCCTCCCCCTAAAAGAACCCTCCCCTAAGCATTTCCCGGAGCAAACCCACATGTTTATCCCATCATCTCTTGAAGTCGAGCACATTGCTGGCTTTGACTACCTGACGTAGAAGACCATTCCAACGATCAACCACCCTTTCAGTGAAGAAGTACTTCCTGATGTTGCCATGAAGTCTCCCACCTTTGAGTTTGAGCGGATGCCTTCTTGTTGCCGTAGGACCTATAACAAAAAAAGATATCTTCCTCCATCTCAGCACGACCTGTATGATATTTGAACGTCTCTATCATGTCTCTCCTCTCTCTGCATTCCTTGAGAGAATATAACTGCAGCCTGCTTAGACGTTCATATGGGAGATCCTTGAGTCCTGAGACCATCTTAGTGGCCATTCGCTGAACCAATTACATTCTCTTCACATCCTTTTGATAATGTGGCCTCCAGTACTGAACACGGTACTCCAGATGAGGTCTCACCATGGACCTGTACAACGGCATTATAACTTCAGGCTTTCGGCTGACAAAACTTCTTCGGATGCAACCCAGCATTTGTCTAGCCTTGGTTGAAGCTTTCTCCACTTGATTGGTAGTCTTTGAAAAGGTTTAGGTCCCAATTCCTGCCCCATACTTTCTCTCTGTCTGTCATTTGTAAGACAGATGCACCTGGGGACATATCTTAGAGGCAAGAAATTATCTCCGAAACATGTCCGCTTTATTGTCAGCTTTACACCTCTTTTATATAATTTTACATGAATCAGTGTTGTCAGCATGTGACGTAAATGCAAACCATATATGGACACAGGTCACATGAAACTTTAAAGAAATTTACAAGCATTTTTACTATCTAAAGACTGAAGTCCATAGGGTGCCCTGGTCAGCAGAGCCTCTTATCTAAAGCTGCTTGCAAATACAGCTTATGAAAACAATTGAAGTCACTTCACAACAAGATAACACACATCTTTTCAAACATAAAATGTCCTTGCAGTATTTCAGCAAGAGAAGGCAAACAGAGTCTGGATTTACAGCTTTAAACACAGTCTAATGAAAACTACAAGACGTGTCCCTTCAGTCTTCATATCTTCACTAATGATTACACCCAGGTCCCGTTCTGCGACAGTTCTTGTTAAGGTTTCACCATTCAGGGTGTATGTTTTGCAGGGGTTACCGCTACCAAGGTGCATAACCTTACACTTTTTAGCGTTAAAACTCATTTACTACAAATAAACCCTTTACTGAAAACCAAATAATTAATCTATAAAGCAAATGCTGATGTAAATAAATTAAATGTAAATATAAATAATTGATAAATATATTTCAATCTTTATTAATCTTATAAACCTCAAAAATATATTAAAAGCTATACACATAAACATGATCTGACAAACATAGTCAAACAACAATCAAAAAAAAATACGTAATAGTCTTTGTGCAAGAACAAGCAGACAAAAAAAGATTGCTCTGTTCAAATTAATGAGATGTATTGTACTTATCTTAAAGCAATCCAAAAACATACGAGTGAAATCTTGGAGCGAGAATCATAAGTAAGATCCAAAATGGCAGATGAAACTTCTGAGTTCACAGTTCAGGATTCAAGGTTCAAAGTGCAAAGTGCAGTCACGTGCAAAAGAATCTATGTGCAACCAAAGCAAAACATTGTTGCAAACCTAAGTGCACAACAAGGAAAAGACAGCATCTTAAAAACTGCAGTGAGCACTTTGTAAAACTAAACAAGCCAGATTAATACAGATCGATCCTGCACAGTCAATGCTAACAGAAAACAATGTCCTTTTCATACATACAGAACACAGATACACCCTCGCCCAGTATGGAATATGTAATCACAAACTAAAAATAGAAATATTTAGACAAAAGTTAAACTGAACCACCAAAAAAGCCAGATTCTGCATACAGTGAAACACCATAGAAACAGTGACATGTCCCCTAATACTGTGCAAAATATAACGATAGCAGATATAAATTTGAAAAAACTAACAAATAATCACCACTTTACAAATTAACAAATAGAAATAACACACAAAAAAAATGGGAAATCAATTTTTCAATTAGCTTTCAGAGGCCAAAACTTCTTTCTTCAGGTCAGTACAGTATACTGCTGTTACAGTATCCTGCCCTGACCTGAGAAGAGGAATTTGGACTCTGAAAGTTTAGTAAAAAAATGTATTAAAATTAGGCAAATAAAAAGATTACCTTATTTCCATTTTCTGTTAACAAACATTTATCAATACAACTATGATTCTACATGTATTTTATTCTAAAGCAACAACAAAAAATCTTTTTCAACCTTTTCTCATTTCTGCTTTATCTTCTCTTTACTTCTTTCTATCCAGCGTCTGTCCTCTGCCCTCTCTCTCTGCCCCTTCCATCCACTATCCTCCCTCTCTGTCTGCCCCTTCCATTGATTGTCTGCCATCTGTCTCTCTCTGCCCCTTCCATCCACTGTCTGCTCTCTCCCCCTTCCATATGGCATCTTATCTTTCTATAAACTCTCTATCCTATGCCCCTTCTTTCTTTTGTACATGATTCATTCCAGCTTCACTCCCTCTCCATTTTTCTCTGGCTCCACTACCTCCCCTATGCTCTGGCATCTCTCTTCTCCTTTCCTTCCTTCCCTTCTCTTCCCCCATGTCCTGGCAATGGCATCTCTTTCCTCTCCTTCCATCTCTCCCTCCTCTTCCATGCTCTGGCATCTCCTCTCCTTCCTTTCCCCTTGGTCAGGCATCTGTCTCTATTCCCTTCCTTCTTCCCATGCCCTGGCATTTATCTCCTCTCCTTCCCTTCCATCTCTGCCTCCCCCTCCATGGTCTGGCCTCTACTTCCTTTCCTTCCCTCCCTCCTTCCTATCTCCTTGGTCTGGCATCTCTGTCTTCTTCCCTCCATGACCTGGTTTCTCTCTCTCCCCCTCAATGGGCTGGCATCTCCTTTCCTTTCCCTCCCTCCCTACTCCTCTCCCTTCCCTGGTCTTCCTTCATCCTCCCTCTTGCCATTTGGGTGCAGAAATTCTCTCCTCCTCCAATCCCTTCTCTCCCTCTCTTTGTCACTCTCCTGGTTTGGCAGCACAGCATTCACAACTCCCTGTTCTTGTTGGCTTTGGGCTGTTCTCTCTGCCAAGTCCTGCCTAATTCCTGTTTCTGTGAAGGAGGGACCCAACAGAGAGGAAGACCTAAAGCCAACAAGAGCAGAGAGGTGTGAATACTGTGCTGCTAAAGTTTCTGATGCCAGCCCTCAGAGGAGTCATCTGAGCACTTCACCTCCATATGCGCTGCAACAGGGGTGGACCGTACCCCCCACCCACACACACAGAATAAGCAGAATCTTAAAAAAACCAAATGTTATATATTTAATGCCGTGCTGAGGCAGTTTACCGGTTCCGAAACTGCAGAGTTATGCCACCCTGTTTCTCCTGTGCTGTATTTTCTGCACAGCCGTAGTGAGTGGTGGTGGGCTTGAGCAGACTGGATTCGTGAGGGTGGAGATCTCAGCCAAGGCTCACTACTGGAAGAGCTCTTACATCCACCAATCTAGGAGAAAGAGCTGGAGCTTGATGGCTGGAGCTCTGTCTCCCTGATTGGTGGATGTGCAGAGCTGTCCTTTGTGAGTGGCAATAAGCAGCTTGTTCACCGCACAATGAAAGAAGGTGCACGGCCGTGCAGCTGCACGGTTTAGAAACAGGGCCGGATTAATGTGTAGGCCCAGTAGGCATGTGCCTAGGGCCCAAAGTTGTCAGGGGGGCTTGCTAAAGAAAGAGGAATTGGGGTTTGTTTGTTTATTCTTTGGCAATGCAGGCCCCCTAGAAAAGATCAGTAGCACTGTGTCTGGGCCTGGCCCCCTTGGGAGATTACCCCCCCCCCCCCAGCATCGACAGCAACGCGGCCGGAATAAGTGATGTCAGAGGAGGGTAGACCGGCAGACTCAGAGAGTTGTTGTAAGGTTCCGCGATGACTTCGTCTGCTGGCTTTGCTCAGGGAAGAAGTAAGTGACATTGGAGAGGATGGACCGGCAGATGCAGTCATCGCGGTACCATGCAGCAAGTCCCCACATCTGCCAGTCCACCCCCTCCAGCGTCACTTACTTCTTCCCTGAGCAGAGCCAGCAGCTGAAGTCATCGCAGGACCTTGCTTCATGGCATTGGTTAGTTTGGAGGGAGAGAGAAAAGAACATAGAAGGGTGGGTGGAGGGAGAGAAAGGGTGCAGATGCTGATGGAAGTAGGAGGAAAGGAAAAGGGAGAGAGACATAAAGGGGAAGGGATACTGGATGGAATTGGGATGGAGGGAAAGAAAGGGGGCAGATGCTGATGGAAGTGGGGGAAGGGAGAGGAGAGAGTGAAATGCCAGACCATAGTGTAGGAGAAGGGAGGAGAGTGATACCAGACCATTGGAGGAGGGAAGGGAAGAAGATGGATGCCACACGAATGGGGGGGAGGGAGAGATGGAAGGAAGAGGCAGACAATTTCTGTTAGAGGCATAGAAGGAGAGCAGATGCCATTTGGAAAAGGCAGACAGTGGATGGAAGGAAGAGAATGATGAGAAGATGAGGAAAGCAGAAGCCAGACAACAAAGGTAGAAAAAAATGTCTATTTGTTTTATTTATTTATTTTTGCTTTAGGATAAAGTATTATTGTAGCTGTGTTAATAATAGTTTATTAATAGAAAATGGAAATAAGGTGATCCTGTTTATTGGACTAATTTTAATACATTTTTTACTAATCCTCAGGTCAGGATAGGGATACTGTAACAGTAGTATAGTTTACTGATCTAAAGAGGTTTTAACCTCTGAAAGCTAAGTGAGAAACATATTAGTCCAATCCGCGAAAGGAGGAAAGACCTCCAGCGCAGAAAACAACTAGGCAGGAGCGACAAAGCCCTACCCACACACAACCATTGGATGCCTCATGTGTGCATAAATAATACAGTGAAGATAATAGTGAAAATTATGTGAACAGTCATTAAATAGTCATTAAATTGTCACACGAGTGAAATCACACAGAGAACTCTGAGAACCCACCAGCCAACTCCCAAAAAGAACTTGAATTAGAACTTAGCTTGAAGGATAAGGCTGCTTCCTCTTGAAAAGAATCAACAGGCACGATGAAATAGGAGTCCAAACAGTCACCACAGTTGAAAATCCCCTGAACCTACAGGGGATTTTCAACTGTGGTGATTGTTTGGACTCCTGTTTCATCATGTCTGTTGACCCAGTAGCATACTAAGGGGGGGGGAGGTCCGCCCTGGGTGCACGCCCCAAGGGGGTACACATCCGGCCACCTTCCCTATTTTGCCGCTCACCACCATATCCCGGCACCGGCTCCCCCGCAGCGTCATTCCTTAACCCGGCCAGCCGGCCGGCAACTGGTAGGTGAAGACAAAAGATGAGGCGGGCTGGTGGGCGGGGAAAAAGCATCAGGCCCACAAGGCTTCACCTCCGGCGTCAATTCTAACATCGGAGGGTAAGTTCTGGGCCAGCCAATTGCTGTCTGGCTGGCCGGCAACTTCCTCCCCATTAGAACTGATGCCAGAAGTGAAATCTTGTGGAGAAATCGGCACGATGGCTTTGTGGGGGCTAGGGGGAGAGAGAAAGAAAGGCAAAAATAAAGAGGGGGGCCAGGGAGAGAGAAAGAAAGGCAAAATAAAGAGGGGGGGGCCAGGGGGAGAGAGAATAAAAGGCAAAATATAAAGAGGGGGACAAGAAAGAAAGCAGAATATAAAGAGGGGCCTGGGGGGAGAGAGAAAGAAAGCAGAAATAAAGAGGGGGCCGGGGAGAGAGAAAGAAAGAGGGGGGGGGGGCCTGGAGGAGGAAAGAAGAGGACCATGAAGAAGGACCAGAGACTTATAAAATCACCAGACAAAAAGGTAGGAATAAATGATTTTATTTTCAATTTAGGATCAAAATGTGTCCGTTTTGAGAATTTATATCTGCTGTCTATATTTTGCACTAGGCCCTCTTTTACTAAACTGCAATAGTTTTTTTAGCGCAGGAGCCTATGGAGCGTCGAGAGCACGTGGTCAATCAGCACAGCTCCCTGCACTAAAAACCACTATCGCGTTTTAGTAAAAAGGGTGGGTATTTGTCTATTTTGTATAGTTGTTACTGAAGTGACATTGCATAGAGTCATCTGCCTTGACCTCTTTGAAACCCCCCAGAATATAAGTGATAATTAAAATTTTCTCTGCATACAATGTGCTTTGTGGGTTTTTTTAAATTTTATTAGTGGTAGATCATTTTGACTTGGTCATTTTAAAAGTAACTCGCAAGCCCATAAAAGTGTGGGCATCCCTTCTGTAAACAGTGGTGTCCGTTCCAGCTTGTGCTCCCTCGGGTGGGTTGTTCATTTCTGGCTGGCTCCCCTGCTCAAAGCTGCGGGTATTGGCTCCTCACGCAATCCGCGGCTGCATCAGAAGTGTTCCCTCTGACGTCACGATGTCAGAGAGAAGGCTTCCAACGCAGCCGCGATCGTGTGAGGTGTAGACGCCTGCTGCTTTGGAGCAGGGGACCTGGCCAGACATGCTGGGCAGGGAAGAGATGTTCCTGCTGCACAGGGAAGGGGGTGAGAAAAATGCTGCGCTGCTGCTGCACCAATTGGGTAAGAGAGAGGAAGAAGGGAGACGGAAGACAAGGGAGAGGAACCAGAGATGCCAAGTCCATGGGAGGGATGGAAAGGAAAGGAGATACCAGACCATGGAGGGGGATGGAAGAGATGCCAATGGCATGGGGGAGGGAAGGGAAGGAGATAGAGATACCACACCATGGTGTGGAGTGGGAAGGAAGGAAGGAAAGGAGAAGAGAAAGAGAGAGATGCCAAAGCATAGGGGAGGGGGTGGAGACAGAAAAATGGAGAGGGGGTCAAGCTGAAATGAATCATGTGCAAAGGAGAAAAGGGACCCTGGATATACAGTTTATTGAAGGGACATAGAAAGAGGGAAGATGCCATATGGAAGAGAGAGGGGGGTGGACGTAGATGGAAAGGGGCAGAGGGAGTATGGGCAGTAGATGGAAGGGGTAGAGAGAGAGGGCAGAAGCTGGGTGGAAGGGGCTAAAGAGAGGCAGATGTTGCATGGAAGGGAGAGAGGACAATCGCTGTATAGAAAGAGAGAGATGAACATAAGAACATAAGAACATAAGCAATGCCTCTGCTGGGTCAGACCTGAGTCCATCATGCCCAGCAGTCCGCTCACCGGCGGCGCACAGGTCCTGGACCTGTGCAGAAATCCTCTATTTATACCCTTCTATCCTCTTTTCCAGCAGGAAACTGTCCAATCCTTTCTTAAATCCCAGTACCGTACTCTGCCCTATTACATTCTCTGGAAGCGCATTCCAGGTGTCCACCACACGTTGGGTAAAGAAGAACTTCCTAGCATTTGTTTTGAATCTGTCCCCTTTCAACTTTTCCAGATGCCCTCTTGTTCTTTTATTTTTTGAAAGTGTGAAGAATCTGTCCCTCTCTACTCTCTCTATGCCCTTCATGATCTTATAAGTCTCTATCATATCCCCTCTAAGTCTCCTCTTCTCCAGGGAAAAGAGACCCAGTTTCTCCAATCTCTCAGCATATGGAAGGTTTTCCATCCCTTTTATCAGACGTGTCGCTCTCCTCTGAACCCTCTCGAGTATCGCCATATCCTTCTTAAGGTACGGCGACCAATATTGGACGCAGTATTCCAGATGCGGGCGCACCATCGCCCGATACAACGGCAGGATAACTTCTTTCGTCCTGGTTGTAATACCCTTCTTGATTATACCTAGCATTCTATTCGCTCTCTTAGCGGCCGCTGCGCACTGTGCCGTTGGCTTCATTGTCATGTCCACCATTACCCCTAAGTCCCTTTCCTGGGTACTCTCATTCAATAACATCCCTCCCATCGTATAGTTGTACTTCAGGTTTCTGCTTCCCACATGCAGTACTTTACATTTCTCAACGTTGAACTTCATCTGCCATCTCGTCGCCCATTCCCCTAGTTTATTCAGGTCCCTTTGCAATTCTTCGCAGTCCTCTTTAGTCCGAGCTCCACTGAATAGTTTGGTGTCGTCTGCAAATTTTATTATCTCACACGTCGTCCCTATTTCTAGATCATTTATGAATATATTAAATAGTAGTGGCCCGAGCACCGAGCCCTGCGGAACACCACTTGTGACCCTCTTCCAGTCCGAGTAGTGGCCCTTCACCCCTACCCTCTGTTTCCTACCCGCCAACCAGTTTCTGATCCATCTATGCACATCTCCGTCCACCCTATGGTTCTTCAGTTTCCGGAGTAGACGCTCGTGAGGCACCTTGTCAAAGGCTTTTTGGAAATCTAGGTATACGATGTCTATGGGGTCTCCTTTGTCCGTCCGTTTGTTGATTCCTTCGAAGAAGTGCAATAAGTTAGTTAAGCACGATCTCCCCCTGCAGAAACCATGTTGGCTTGGTATCAGAAGTTCGTTTCTTTCCAAATGTTCATCGATGTTTTCTTTTATCAGCGCTTCTGCCATTTTCCCCGGAACCGAGGTCAGACTCACAGGTCTGTAGTTTCCCGGGTCACCTCTTGATCCCTTTTTGAAGATGGGCGTGACGTTGGCTATCTTCCAATCCTCTGGTATCACACCTGTTTTCAGGGATAGGTTGCAAACTTGCTGCAGTAGTTCCGCTATCTCCAACTTTAATTCCTTCAGAACCCTTGGATGGATTCCGTCTGGACCCGGGGATTTGTCAGTTTTTAGTTTTTCTATCTGCCTGCGCACATCTTCAAGGCTCACTTCCATGGATGTTAATTTTTCTGCTTGATTTCCATTGAAGAATTGCTCAGGTTCCGGTAAGTTGGTTGTGTCTTCGTTCGTAAATACAGACGAAAAGAACATGTTAAGTCTTTCTGCGACTTCTTTCTCCTCCTTCACTATCCCCTTCCTGTCTCCATCATCCAGCGGTCCCACCTCCTCCCTAGCTGGCTGTTTCCCTTTAACATATCTGAAGAATGGTTTGAAATTTCGTGCCTCCCTGGCTAGCCTCTCTTCATACTCTCTTTTGGCTTTTCGAACCACTCGGTGACATTCTTTTTGATACTTCCTGTGCTCCTTCCAGTTCCCCTCAGTTTTGTCCTTTTTCCATTTCCTGAATGAATTTTTCTTATTGCCTATCGCTTCCTTCACTATTTTAGTCAGCCATACCGGGTCTTTTGTTCGACTCTTTTTGCTCCCCTTTCTGAATCTGGGTATGTACAAATTTTGCGCCTCGCTCACCGTGTCCCTGAAAAAAAGCCAGGCATGTTCTACCGTTTGCCATTTCTTGGAAGTGTTCCTAAGTTTCTTCCTTACCATTTCCCTCATTGCTTCATAGTTTCCTTTCCTGAAGTTGAAAGTTGTTGCTATGGTTCTCTTTCCTTTCGGTATTCCTACTTCAACTTTGAATTTGATCATATTATGATCGCTGTTTCCCAACGGTCCCACTACTTCCACTTCCTTTGCAGGGCCCATTAACCCATTTAGGATTAGATCCAGAGTGGCATTTCCTCTCGTCGGTTCTCTAACAAGCTGCTCCATGAAGCAATCTTGTGTAGCCTCCAGAAATTCTGTCTCTCTAGCGCATCTGGAGCTTCCAAGTTTCCAGTCTATCCCGGGGTAGTTGAAGTCTCCCATAATAACTGTGTAACCACTTTTGCATTCTCGCTTCATCTCGGTTTCCATTTCTCTGTCGATATCTCCGGTTTGCCCGGTTGGACGATAGTATAGGCCCATCTTTATTTCATGTCCTTTCCTATCCGGTATTTTAATCCATAGTGATTCCAGCTTGTTGGTCATCTCCACTGTGTCCATTCTTGTCGATTGTATGCTTTCTTTTATGTATAGGGCTATTCCACCTCCTTTCTGTCCTGACCTGTCCTGGCGATAGAGCTTGTACCCCGGCAGTGCTGTATCCCATTTGCTTTCCTCATTCCACCATGTTTCAGAGATTCCAATGATGTCTATGTCCTCTGCATTGGCCAAAGCCTCTAGTTCCCCCATTTTGTTGCTTAGACTCCTTGCATTAGTATATATGCAATTTAGGTCCTGGCATTTTGTTGTCTTCACTACCTTTCCCTGTGCTTCGATCCTTGGTGTCTTCTCTTTTGCTGCACTCTTTCTAACCTCCTCTTCTGGTTTAGTCGACTCCTGTAATTTGTCCCTTGCTTCTTCCCAGCCTTTTTTCCCCTTAGTATCTTCATGGGATACCTTCTTCCGAATTGTCGACGCTAGGTCGACTGTCGGCTTTCCCCTTCCTTTTAGTTTAAAGCCTGTTCTATTCCTCTCATGACGTTGCTTGCTAGAAGTCTTGTTCCCGCTGCGCTCAGGTGCAGTCCATCTCTCCTGTAGAGCTTGTTCTTGCCCCAGAACATTGTCCAGTTCCTCACGAAGTGGAAACCTTCTTCCTCACACCATTTCCTCATCCACGCATTTATTGATTGTAGTTCCTCCTGCCTTTTCACATCTGCCCTCGGTACCGGTAGGATCTCTGAGAATGCTATCTTCTGGGTCCTCATCTTCAGCTTCCTTCCCAGAATCTTGAACTGTTCTATCAGCGTGCCTCTTCTGTAGTCTCTCCTGCTGACATCATTCGTCCCGATGTGGATCATTACTGCGGTCTCTTCCGTCTCTGCTCCATCCAGGATCATCCCAATTTTGTCCACGATGTCCTTGGTTCTCGCTCCTGGGAGGCAGGTCACCAGTCGATCCTCTCTCCCTCCTGCTATGTGGCTGTCCACATGCCTCAGGATCGAGTCTCCCACTAGGATCGCTGACTTTCCCTTCTTCAGTTTTCGCTTCGGTCTCAGGTCAATGTCCTCGGTGTGCTTCTCTCTCTCTTCTGGGCATCGACTAGCCAATTTCTCCCCCTCTTGTGGTATTCCTCCGTGGCTGTCTTCTTTGAGGTCATCTGCTTCTTGCTCCCCCTTCCATATTGGTGTAACTTCATCCTTCATCTGGAGTTCGTTCTCTGCCACCCTCCTCCTGTATGCTTCCTCAATGAATTCCTCGAGCTCCCTGACTTCCTTCTCAATGTGTCTCTCACTCCTGAAGTCTTCAAATGCCTTGATAGGGTCCTCTGTGGTGTAAAGTCCTTCTAGCTCCAGTATCTTGTCCTCAAGTCGCTTGACTTCTTTCTTCAAGCTTTTCAGCTCCTGACACCGACTGCATACATAAGACTGTCTCCCCGAGGGGAGGTAGTCATACATATGACAGTCTGTGCAGAACACTGGAAAGCTCATCTTCTGGTTTCCCTCTGCTTCCATCGTCATTCCTACTTTTAAGATAACAGTTAAGATTATGTGCTCTTTCTGTGCCTGTTTCTTGCCTTGCTACCTTCTTCTTGTGTGTGCTGCCTATGCTCTACCTTTCCTTGCTTTTGCTTGTGTGTTTATTTCTTCTGTGCCTGCTTCTTGCCTTGCTGCCTTCTTATGTGTGCTGTCTTTGCTCTTCCTTACTTTACTGCTTCTTGTGTGTGCTGGTTCTTTCTGCGCTTGCTTCTTCCTTACCTTCTGTGTTTCTGTACTTGCCGCTTCCTTACCTTTCAGTCCTTCCCTGTACTCCTGGGTGTAGTGACTTGGCCCTTCTTGAGGCCCTTCGCAAAGGCGCTCTCGCTAAGGCGAGCGCCTTTGCCGCCCGCCTTCGCCGCGCGCCGAACGGCTGCGTGCTGTTAGCTCCTCCCCTTTTGTAGGGGAGTTCGGACGCTGACTCTTCCGACGCGGTGGGGGTGGGCGGAGCTTACTCTCGCCCTGCCCCTAACCTCCTGCTCTTCCTCCTCGGCTCTTTTCTTTACTTTAACTGCTTTTAAACAGCTTTCTCCTGCTCCTCTTCCTCTCCCTTAGCTATTCTTGCTGCTCCTCCTGTCCGATGCTGTGCACCGTGTGTGTCTTTGACTCCTCCCCTTTTGTAGGGGAGTTCGGACGCTGACTCTTCCGACGCGGTGGGGGTGGGCGGAGCTTACTCTCGCCCTGCCCCTAACCTCCTGCTCTTCCTCCTCGGCTCTTTTCTTTACTTTAACTGCTTTTAAACTGCTTTCTCCTGCTCCTCTTCCTCTCCCTTAGCTATTCTTGCTGCTCCTCCTGTCCGATGCTGTGCGATGATTAAAGCAGAAACGACAAAAGGTAGAAAGATTTTTTTTGTTGCTTTACTTAGAATCAAGTAGTATTGTAACTGTATTGATAAAAGTTTATAAATAGGAAATGGAAATAAGGCAATTTTTTGGACTACACCCCTTTCCTCAGGACAGAATAGCATAACAGCAGTATACTGTACTGTTCTGAAGAAAGATTTGGCCTCTGAAAGCTAATTGAAAAATGGATTAGTCCAATAAAATGGTATTTTCTTATTTCTCTTTATTTGTTTTATTTTTATTTGTTAATTTGTAAAGTGGTGATTGTTATGTATCAGTTTTTTCAAATTTACATCTACTGTCTTTATATTTTGCACAGTATTAGGGGACATGTGTAACTGTTTTTTGTGGTATTGCATTGTATGCAGAGTCTGGTTTCTTGGCGGTTCAGTTTAACTTTTGTCTACATATTTCTATTTTTAGTTTGTGATTATTCCATATTGGACGAGGATGTATCTCTGTTCTGTGTGTATGAAAAGGACATAGTTTTCAGTTGGCATTGACTGCAGGATCAATTGACTGTGCGGGATCTGGCTTGTTTAGTTTTATAATGTATGTGTTGGTGTTCTAGTGCTCACTGCAGTGTTTAAGATGCTGCCTTTTCCTAGGTACACTCTTGTTGTGCGATATGTGGATTGTTACTAAAAAATATATTTTTCATATAGATGGGGGGGGAGGGGTCAAAAAATGATGGGCCCCGAGTCTCACATATGCTATGTACGCCACTGTGTTGACCATCCAAAGATGGTGTGCGGGTAGCGGTTTGTCGCTCCTGCCTAGTTGTTTTCTGCGCTAGAGGTCTTTCCTCCTTTTGCAGATCCCCCACACTGAGGACGCCCCGTTTCACTTAATGTATTATTGAGTATTTGTTTTGCTCTCGAGTGATCACTTCGGAGTTCTCTCTGAGAACCTATTGACTGTTACTGCCTTTTTGTAGCGTCTTTTTAAGTTGTTTTGGCAGTCTTGCTTTGGAGTTTTTTTTGTGAATTATAAATTGGTGGACTTCCCAAAGTCTTGCCAGCTGAAGATCTCTTCCTCTAGGAAGGAAGGAGAGATTTGTTCAGAGATGTTTGGAGGTTGCATAGAAGAAAAACTACACTGGTACTAGTATGGTAATCTTTGTTGTTTGTTTTGAATTAAAAAAAAAAAAAGAAATAAAGAAATAAAGTAGAAATACTAAACTAAACTAAACCTTAGGTTTGTATACCGCATCTTCTCCACGGTCGTAGAGCTCGGCACGGTTTACAGGACTAAGATAAAATGGAACTCCAAAGGATGGTTGTGGGTTGAGAGTAATGGAGAAAAAGGGAGTAAATAATGAAGTAAATAAAAAAATGGGTAAATAAATAGGGATGGGGCAGGGGGCGGGGCATGAGTGGTGGGGCGGGGAGCCCAGTGTACTTGTGTGTCTAGGGGGCGGGGCTTGTGGGGTGGGGTGGGGCGGGGGCCCAGTGTACTTGTATGTCTAAGGGCCCTCAATGAATTAATCCTTCCCTGCTTCAATATAACATTGGTATCATTGTAGCCACTACACTGAAATCTTCTACCCAATTTGAGACTTTGGCAAAGAAAAGTTTGGAATTATTAGGAAAGGCATGGTTAATAAGACTGAGAATATTATAACGCTTATTTCATCTGATAATATCCTCTTTAGATTTCCTTGATAGTAACGTATTATTTAAAGCAGTGGTCCCCAACCTTGTCCTGGAGAACCACCAGGGTTTTCAGGCTAGCCCTAATGAATATGCATGAGAGAGATTTGCATATAGTGGAAGTGACAAGCATGCAAATCTGCTCCATTAATATTCATTAAGGCTAGCTTGAAAACCCGCTTGGCCTGGTGGTCCTCCAAGACAGGGATGAGGACCACTGATTTAGTGCATGTTTGTATTTCTGAACTGCTGAAATTAGACTTGCTTTGCATGCAAATATAAATTGTTTGGCTATTTACTTTAGAATTAGTTATTTGATATGATGTTTTTTTGTTTCTTTAATTGGTGAATTTACTGATTCTTTAATTGGTGAATTTACTGATTCTTTAATTGGTGATTTACTGATATTTTATATTGGGGAGAATGTTTATGATGTTGTCCAGACATGTCTACGTTACAGTGAAAGATTAGAGAAACTGGACCTTTTCTCACTCAAACAGAGGAGATTGAGAGGGGACATGATCGAAACATTCAAGGTACTGAAGAGAATAGACTTAGTAGATAAGGACAGGTTGTTCACCCTCAAGAATGAGAGGGCACTCTCTAAAATTGAAAGGGGACAGATTCCGTACGAACATAAGGAAGTTCTTCTTCACCCAGAGAGTGGTAGAAAACTGGAACGCTCTTCCGGAGCCTGTCATAGGGGAAAACACCGTCCAGGGATTCAAGACAAAGTTAGAGAAGTCCATAATGAACAAGGGCGTACGCTGGTAGGACTGGTCTCAGTTAAGGTGCTGGTTTTTGACCAGAAGGCTGTCGCATGAGCGGACTGCTGGGCATGATGGACCACTGTTCTGACCCAGCAGTGGCAATTCTTATGTTCTTATGTGAAAATCGCAGGGAAACAAGATTTTATGTATGTGATATAGAAACTGCATAGTTGTATAGGATATATAAATTTTTAAATAAATAAATGTCTCTGTATCACTCTATGGTGTGTCCTTGCCTTAAATATTGTGCACAGTTTTGGTCATCGTATCTCAAACAATATATAGTGGAATTAGAAAAGGTTCAAAGAAAATCAACCAAAATGATAAAGGGAATAGAACTCGTCTCGTATGAGGAAAGACTAAAGAGGTTGGGGCTCTTCAGCTTGGAAAAGAGATAGTTAAGAGGGCATTTGATTGAGGTCTACACAATCCTTAATGATATAGGACAAGTAAGAGTGAATCAATTTTTCACTCTTTCCAAAAATAGAAAAATTAGGGGACACAAATTAAATTACATGAAAATATTTTTAAATCAAATATAATTTTTTTTAACTTAAAATAGTTAAGCTCTGGAACTCATTTCTAGAGGAAGTGGTTAAGCGGTTAGCGTAGCTAGGTTTAAGAACGGTTTGGATAAGTTCCTAGAGGAAAAGTCCATAGTCCATAGACAGACATGGGGGAAACCACTGCTTGTCCTGGATTGGATGTGACCTGGATTGGCCCCTGCTGGAAACAGGTGACTGGGCTAGATGGACCTAGTCTGACCTAGTCTGTTCTTCCTTCCTTCCTTCCTATCATAGGTCTGAACAATCTCTGATAACTTTCAAATCACAATTAAAAGCCTGTTACTTTATATTGGCCTTTACTACATCATCTTCTACTTGATCTTTCTATTTCTTAATAATTGACTCATCACCTGAACAGCTTTTTACCCCATCAACATGTTTTTTCCTACTCTTTTGTTCCCCTTGGTATACATTGTATTTTTTTCCCTGCCCTCATTCTCACTTCATATCTGTAGGTCTTGTTTCTCTTCCTCCCCACAAATATGCATGTATTCAATGACATCATTGTTATTCCAAGGATTCGTTGTATTCAAGAACTTCATTGTTATTTCTTCGCTGACTGTCCAGCTCTTCTTATTGTAAACCGCCTCAAACTACTTTGGCTTTGGCAGTATATAAAAATAAAATAATTATTATTATTCTCTTGTCTAAGTGTGTTTAAATTTACTCCCTCCCTTATTTTATTGTAAACTACTTATAATATTTCACTTTTGTATATATTTGTGATATATCAAATAAATCAAACTTGAACTTGCTCCTCAAGATTCAGCACCCACTCCAAATCAGTTGGCTGACTACTTTTCCTCAAAATGCTACATCTCTCAGATATTGACATAGTAACATAGTAGATGACGGCAAATAAAGACCCGAATGGTCCATCCAGTCTGCCCAACCTGATTCAATTAAAATGGTTTTTTTTGGGTTTTTTTTATTTTTTCTTCTTAGCTATTTCTTGGCAAGAATCCAAAGCTTTACCCGGTACTGTGCTTGGGTTCAAACTGCCAAAATCTCTGTTAAGACTTACTCCAGCCCATCTACACCCTCCCAGCCATTGAAGCCCTCCCCTGCCCATCCTCCACCAAACGGCCATACACAGACACAGACCGTGCAAGTCTGCCCAGTAACTGGCCTAGTTCAATATTTAATATTATTTTCTGATTCTAAATCTTCTGTGTTCATCCCACGCTTCTTTGAACTCAGTCACAGTTTTACTCTCCACCACCTCTCTCGGGAGCGCATTCCAGGCATCCACTACCCTCTCCGTAAAGTAGAATTTCCTAACATTGCCCCTGAATCTACCACCCCTCAACCTCAAATTATGTCCTCTGGCTTTACCATTTTCCTTTCTCTGGAAAATATTTTGTTCTACGTATTTGAACGTCTGAATCATATCTCCCCTGTCTCTCCTTTCCTCTAGGGTATACATATTCAGGGCTTCCAGTCTCTCCTCATACGTCTTCTGGCGCAAGTATGACCATGTTACACCAGCTTTGAAAGACGCCCATTGGCTTCCAGTGACACACCGTATCACTTACAAAATTATCTTACTGACATTCAAAATAAAATCTTCACAGTTACCATTGTTTCTTCACAAATTACTCATTCCTCTTTACTCCTCTCGAACTTTGAGATCTACTTGCTAATTCCCTCTATAAAAGAATTTTACTACACACGAAAAATAAATTTTGCCGTATCTGCCCCGACACTGTGGAATTCCCTTCCACAACCGCTCCGAGAAGAACAACATCTTGAAAAATTCAAGAAGAGTCTAAAAACTTTCCTATTTCTTGACGCTTTTTCTTCCGTATAAATTTCTCCTTACCATCATACTTCTACACACTATTCCACATCACTTACAATTCCCCCACCCTATCTGTTATAACCCAACCCTTCTATTTCCATTTTCTCTCTACAATGTAACTTTACCCACCCTTCCCTTTCTTGCCCTCACTATCCAGTTTGTCATGTTAAAGTCATTAATGTTCACTACGTGTTTTAATTTTATTTTTTATATTTTTTAATTTGTGTTTTTTAAAAAAAATTTTTTTTTTTTTAATTACTCGTACCATTTATTTTAGAAAAAACTTTTAAACTTTATGTAAACCGGCTAGATATTTGCTTGATAGTCAGTATATTAAAATTCTAATAAACTTGAAACTTGATCATTTTCGTCGCCCTCCTCTGGACCGCCTCAAGTCTTCTTATGTCTTTCGCCAGATACGGTCTCCAAAACTGAACACAATACTCCAAGTGGGGCCTCACCAATGACCTGTACAGGGGCATCAACACCTTCTTCCTTCTACTGACTACGCCTCTCTTTATACAGCCCAGCATCCTTCTGGCAGCAGCCACTGCCTTGTCACACTGTTTTTTTGTCTTTAGATCTTCGGACACTATAACCCCAAGGTCCCTCTCCCCGTCCATGCATATCAGCTTCTCTCCTCCCAGCATATACGGTTCCTTCCTATTATTAATCCCCAAATGCATTACTCTGCATTTCTTTGCATTGAATTTTAGTTGCCAGGCATTAGACCATTCCTCTAACTTTTGCAGATCCTTTTTCATATTTTCCACTCCCTCTTCGGTGTCTACTCTGTTACAAATCTTGGTATCATCTGCAAAAAGGCATACTTTTCCTTCTAACCCTTCAGCAATGTCACTCACAAACATATTGAACAGGATTGGCCCCAGCACCGAACCCTGAGGGACTCCACTAGTCACCTTTCCTTCCTTTGAGCGACTTCCATTAACCACCACCCTCTGGCATCTGTCCGACAGCCAGTTTCTGAGTGTAAAGCTGACCTATACTGGAATGACTTCTCCATTCCAGAATGGGACAAATTTAATATTCTATTTAACAAATATTCAAAATTGCATTGTCCTTCGGACATATGCCCACCAAGTATTCTAAAATTAGCCCCATTACAATTTAGAATGGATGTGTTCTCTTGGTTAACTACCCATTTGCTAAATGGAATTTTTCCATCAGAATTTGGCCATATTTTAATAACACCTGTCATTAAAAACTCAAGAGAATCTATCACTTCCATCAGCAATTACAGACCAATTGCTGCTATTCCTTTTTTGATTAAACTGATGGAGAGACTTGTCTGTCACAAATTAAATAACTATTAGGATCAGTTTTCAATATTACATCTCTTTTAATCAGGATTTCATTCTCTTCATAGTACATAGACAGAGCTGGTCTCTTTATTGGATTATTTATTTCAACATTTTAGTTTGAGTAGGAGTGCTTTGATTATGCAATTTGACTTAAACAGTGCTTTTGATCTTGTTGATCATGAAATCCTACTTAGATGTCTTGATGCTATTGGACTATCAGCGTGGGTTCACAATTGGTTTAGGGGTTTTCTGAAGAGCATCAAATTCGTCTTAGAGAACAACTCTCTTTAAAATAGACAGATTTAAGTGGAATTAGGTAACTGGCCCAATTCCAGTTGGCCCAGGTGCCTAAAGCCCCTCCTATGAGTGGGGTCTGAGGTTCCTGGGCCAATCAGGCCCTAGGCCCTTCCCCGGTGCATCCCACAATGCACGGGAAGGGTAAGGTCCACTATTCAGAGGACGACGGCCTCTGTCCGATCATCGATTAAGGTTGGGGGGCACAATCGGGGGGGGGGGGGGCAAGATCGGGGGGTTCAGGGGGAGGTTGCCAGCCTGGTCCTGTGCCACTTCCCGTGAGAAAACTCCTATTAAGAACTCTCGCGGGAAGCGGCACGGGACCATGCCGGCAGCCTTGTGCCGCAAAGGAAGAGGACTCTGAGGCAGCTGCATTAGCTGTCAGTGCTCGGGGAACCAAGGCAGGCAGCCACGTCCAGCGAGGGAGGCCTCAGAATTTTAAAAAGGGTGGAATGTGCTTCCAGAGGGTGTCAAAGGACAGAGTATGGTATTGGGGTTCAAGAAGGGATTAGATAACTTCCTGATGGAAAAGGGGACAGAGGGGTATAGATGGAGGATCACTATACAGGTCCAGGACCTGATGGGCCCCCGCGTGAGCGAACTGCTGGGCATGATGAACCTATGGTCTGATCCAGCAGAGGCACTGCTTATGTTCTTATAAGAACATAAGAACTGCCATCTCCGGATCAGACCTTAGGTCCATCAAGTCCGGTGATCCGCTCACGTGGAGGCCCAGCCAGGTGTAAATTGGCGAAAACTTAGTCACCTGTATCCTTCTATGCATCTTTTGAGGGTATGTGCATCTAACTTGCCTTTAAATCCTAGAACGGTGGGTTCCTCCGCAACCTCCACCGGGAGAGCGTTCCAGGTGTGCACTACTCGCTGTGTGAAGCAGAACGTCCTGGCATTTGTCCTGGGTTTATTCCCCCTCAGCTTCAGTCCATGACCTCTTGTCCTAGTCACATTTGACATTGTAAATAACTTTTTATCCTGCTCTATTTTGTCTATTCCTTTTATTAATTTGAAAGTCTCAATCAGATCCCCTCGCAGTCTCCTCTTCTCAAGGGAGAACAGTCCCAGTTTTCTAAGTCGTTCTTTGTAGTTCAATTTCTCCATACCTTTTACTAGCTTTGTTGCTCGTCTTTGTACCCTCTCCAGCAGTTTTATATCCTTCTTTAGGTAGGGAGACCAGTGTTGGACACAATATTCCAAGTGTGGTCTGACCATTGCTCTATAAAGTGGCATTATGACCCTCTGCAATCTACTCGTGATTCCCTTCTTTATCATGCCCAACATTCTATTTGCTTTCTTCGCTGCCACCACCGCACATTGTGCTGACGGTTTCAGGGTCCTTTCTATCAGTACCCCCAGGTCCTTTTCTTGATCGCTCTTACCCAGAGTTGCACCTGACATTCTATACTCGTGCTCCTTGTTCTTTCTGCCCAAATGCATTACCTTACATTTTTCCACATTAAACTTCATCTGCCATTTCTCTACCCATCTCTCTAACTGGCTCAAATCTCTCTGTAGTTCCTCGTTGTCCTTTTGCGATCTGATTGCCCGACATAACTTCGTGTCATCTGCAAACTTGATGATTTCACTGGATGTTCCTTCTTCCAGGTCATTGATGAAAATATTGAATAAGATGGGCCCAAGAACCGATCCCTGGGGCACACCGCTAGTCATTTTCTCCCAGTCTGAGAGCTTCCCATTTATGCCTACCCTCTGCATTCTGTTTTCCAGCCATTTGCCTATCCACCTTAGTATGTCTCCCTCTATTCCGTGGCTTTGTAATTTCCTGAGAAGTCTTTCGTGTGGGACTTTGTCGAACGCTTTCTGGAAGTCCAAGTATATTATGTCCACTGGTTCCCTGTTATAGATTTGTTTGTTTACTGTTTCAAAGAATTGTATTAAATTCGTCAAGCATGACTACCCTTTCCTGAAGCCATGTTTACTGGCTCTCATCAGTTGTGGGTATCCAAGTGCCGGACTATGCTATCTTTAATCAGCGCTTCAACCATCTTCCCAGGGACAGACATAAGACTCACCAGTCTGTAGTTGCCCAGTTCTCCTCTTGATCCTTTTTTGAAAATTGGGGTGACGTTCACTATCTTCCAGTCGTCCGTTATCTGTCCAGTTCTAATTGACAGGTTAGCAAGGTTTTGCAGTAGTTCTCCGATTTCTACCTTCAGTTCCTTTAAAACTCTCGGGTGAATTCCATCCAGTCCAGGGGATTTGTCACTTTTAAGTTTGTCGATCTGGTAGTATATCTGGTCCTAATCCGCTTCTACTGTGGTGAGGCTGTCCTCTGTTTCTCCTTTGAACACTTTCACTGTTTCATGTAATGGAAAAAGTGCATCTTATGGAGCAAAAAATACGGTAGTTCTGTCATTAGAGGGGATAAACACTTCTGACTTTGTCTTTCCTACTGCAGGCAAGACTTATTTTACATAGCCAATCAGAACAAAAAGCAGCTTTAAGGCTTAATCTGTAGTTGGAGATTAAAGCATAGAAACTGCTACCTAGATTTATTGGGAATATTTAGAATTTTTTTAAAAAAAGGAAAAAAAGGTATATTCCAGCAGAATTTGTATCATAGTGTCTCAAATTGCTAGGTCCTTCTATAGAACTGCTATTAGGGATCTTGCTGACTCACTGGGACTTTACTCCCTCCCACCCATCCCAGGGTTGGCAACTCATATACAGACAGTCCAATAATCAAGAAGTCTCAGTCAATCCCAATTCCAACCAATCAAAAGGAATTTCATTCAGTGCAATCATTGTGGTGCTTTAGTTCCCAGGCACACCATCTGGAGACTCAAGGCTTGCCCCATCTGTCTTCAACTTGATAGTATCAAAGAGGAACTCTATAAACTTAAAAAAGAATTGGAGGTAATTAAAGCAACTACAATTACCCCATACAAACGTACCAATTTACCACCACTCCCCCAAAGAATAAAACAACCCAGGAATAAATGGATCATAGTAGGCTCAGGTAGACTGTGGCATATGGCACAGAAACATCCATCTTCACAATTGTTGTCTCTAAAGAATCCCTATGCTTCATTAGAACAGTGTGATGCTAAAGATAAAAGAACTGAGGAGGAATTAGAACCAGTGAAGATAACTTGTGAAGAAAAGCTTCCCCTTAGCACATATAAAAAGCTCAAACCAGAAAAGTATTACTGCTCAGGGATTCCATCATCAGAGGGATTAACCTTGGAGCACAGGACAAGGAACTCAACAAAGTGAAATGCCTTCCAGGATCCTCAGCTACCAGGATTGCGAGACAAATACTGACTGTAATTAGGGAAGAAGCAAAGATTTTGAACCCTGATCCACCTCAGAACAAATGACCTAACCAACAATAACCTACCTGTAGAACAGAAAGCTTTTTGGGAACTGGGAGAGTGGATAAAACCTTTTGTAAAGACTGTAGCATTTTCAGAAGTACTGCCTACTTAAAGAAAGGGTGTGGAATGAGTAAAGAACACTGAGAACTTCAATAGGTGGCTCAAAGCCTGGTGTCATCAAGAAGGCTTTAGGTACTGTGATGGGGGTGTATATCCCATCACGTGTGAGAGTACTTTCCCGAGGGAGAGCTACACCAGAGTCTGCCCCTCCTCAGAGTTCCCATGGGAAATAGGTAACCAGGGTTAAACAGGGAATAGCTGTGTTCAACTGGTTCCTAATGGGGTGGTTTGTAGAAATGCCACAAAAGAAACACACACACGCAGTCTTAGAATCGGGAGGAGGCGCTAGTAAGGGCTAGCTCCGAGTCCCTATTTATTATGCTTCTAAGATAATGACATCATAGTAACTCCCTCGTTTACACATCTCATGATTGGTGGATACAAAGATAGGTACATGCTTTTACCTCATGATCATCCTCCAACTCAGCACTTAGACAAGGGCCTGATTAATACATGGACAGGGCCTGAGTCTTTGCATATCCTCAAGGCCTGTCAGCTGATGTCCTTTCCTATTAAGGACAGCTCAAATAAGATAAGCATGTGACAGTCCAAAGGTTATAATGCATACTCCTAAAGCTACTAAGCTCAGGGCCTGCACGTAGGCTGAGTCTGATTGCTGCCCATATAAGGAATAAGGGTAAACCTGTGTCAGGTTAATATGTGACAGGTCTTGTGACAACATAGTAACATAGTAGATGACGGCAGATAAAGACCCGAATGGTCCATCCAGTCTGCCCAACCTGATTCAATTTAAATTTTTTTCTTCTTAGCTATTTCTGGGCAAGAATCCAAAGCTTTACCCTGTACTGTGCTTGGGTTCCAACTGCCGAAATCTCTGTTAAGACTTACTCCAGCCCATCTACACCCTCCCAGCCATTGAAGCCCTCCCCAGCCCATCCTCCACCAAACGGCCATATACAGACACAGACCGTGCAAGTCTGCCCAGTACTGGCCTTAGTTCAATATTTAATCTTATTTTCTGATTTTAGATCCTTTGTATCATCCCATGCTTCTTTGAACTCAGTCACAGTTTTACTCTCCACCACCTCTCTCGGGAGCGCATTCCAGGCATCCACCACTCTCTCCGTAAAATAGTATTTCCTAACATTGCCTTTGAATCTACCACCCTTCAACCTCAAATTATGTCCTCTGGTTTTACCATTTTCCTTTCTCTGAAAAAGATTTTGTTCTACGTTAATGCCCTTCAAGTATTTGAACGTTTGAATCATATCTCCCCTGTCTCTCCTTTCCTCTAGAGTATACATATTCAGGGCTTCCAGTCTCTCCTCATACGTCTTCTGGCACAAGCCTCCTATCATTTTCGTCGCCCTCCTCTGGACCGCCTCAAGTCTTCTTACGTCCTTCGCCAGATACGGTCTCCAAAATTGAACACAATACTCCAAGTGGGGCCTTACCAATGACCTGTACAGGGGCATCAACACCTTCTTCCTTCTACTGACTACACCTCTCTTTATACAGCCCAGCATCCTTCTGGCAGCAGCCACTGCCTTGTCACACTGTTTTTTCACCTTTAGATCTTCGGACACTATCACCCCAAGGTCCCTCTCCCCGTCCGTGCATATCAGCTTCTCTCCTCCCAGCATATACGGTTCCTTCCTATTATTAATCCCCAAATGCATTACTCTGCATTTCTTTGCATTGAATTTTAGTTGCCAGGCATTAGACCATTCCTCTAACTTTTGCAGATCCTTTTTCATATTTTCCACTCCCTCTTTGGTGTCTACTCTGTTACAAATCTTGGTATCATCTGCAAAAAGGCACACTTTTCCTTCTAACCCTTCAGCAATGTCACTCACAAACATATTGAACAGGATTGGCCCCAGCACTGATCCCTGAGGGACTCCATTACTCACCTTTCCTTCCTTCGAGCGACTTCCATTAACCACCACCCTCTGGCGTCTGTCCGACAGCCAGTTTCTGACCCAGTTCACCACTTTGGGTCCTAACTTCAGCCCTTCAAGTTTGTTCAACAGCCTCCTATGAGGAACTGTATCAAAGGCTTTGCTGAAATCCAAGTAAATTACATCTAGCATATGTCCTCGATCCAGCTCTCTGGTCACCCAATCAAAAAATTCAATCGGGTTCGTTTGGCATGATTTACCTTTTGTAAAGCCATGTTGCCTCGGATCCTGTAACTCATTAGATTCAAGGAAATACACTATCCTTTCTTTTAGCAACACTTCCATTATTTTTCCAACAACTGAAGTGAGGCTCACCGGCCTGTAGTTTCCTGCTTCATCCCTGTGACCACTTTTATGAATAAGAACCACATCCGCTCTCCTCCAATCCCCAGGAATCACTCCTGTCTCCAGAGATTTGTTGAACAAGTCTTTAATAGGGCTCGCCAGAACCTCTCTGAGCTCCCTTAGTATCCTGGGATGGATCCCGTCTGGTCCCATCGCTTTGTCCACCTTCAGTTTTTCAAGTTGCTCATAAATACCCTCCTCCGTGAATGGCGCAGAATCTACTCCA
Source organism: Geotrypetes seraphini (assembly GCF_902459505.1). Lineage (NCBI taxonomy): Eukaryota > Metazoa > Chordata > Amphibia > Gymnophiona > Dermophiidae > Geotrypetes > Geotrypetes seraphini. The sequence goes on along the minus strand of NC_047087.1, from coordinate 155,245,447 downwards.
TTTTCTCGTGTAACTTTGCTAGACAATCTCGGTCCTTCTCCAGGATTTTCTTCTGTGAACACAGAACAGAAGTATTTGTTTAGCACATTCGCTTTCTCCTCATCACTTTCCACATATTGGTTCCCAGCATCTTTTAGCATAGCAATTCCATTTTTCATCTTCCTCCTTTCACTAATATATCTGAAAAAAATTTTGTCTCCCTTTTTTACATTTTTAGCCATTTGTTCTTCCGCCTGTGCTTTCGCCAGACATATCTCTCTCTTGGCTTCTTTCAGTTTCACCCTGTAGTCCTTTCTGCTCTCCTCTTCTTGTTTTTTTTTATATTTCACGAACGCCAACTCTTTCGCCTTTATTTTCTCAGCCACTAGGTTGGAGAACCATATCGGCTTCCTTTTTCTCTTGTTTTTATTGATTTTCTTCACATAAAGGTCCGTAGCCATTTTTATCGCTCCTTTCAGCTTAGACCACTATCTTTCCACTTCTCTTATGTCCTCCCATCCTAACAGCTCTTTCTTCAGGTACTCTCCCATAGCATTAAAGTCCGTACGTTTGAAATCTAGGACTTTAAGTATCGTGCGGCCGCTCTCCACTTTAGCCGTTATATCAAACCAAACCGTTTGATGATCGCTACTTCCCAGGTGAGCACCCACTCGAACATTAGAGATACTCTCTCCATTTGTGAGGACCAGATCCAATATCGCTTTTTCCTTTGTGGGTTCCATCACCATTTGTCTGAGCAGAGCCTCTTGAAAGGCATCCACAATCTCCCTACTTCTTTCCTATTCTGCAGACGGAACATTCCAGTCTGCATCCGGCAGGTTGAAATCTCCCAACAGCAGAACCTCCTCTTTCCTTCCAAACTTTTGGATATCCACAATCAGATCCTTATCAATTTGCTGCAATTGAGTCGGAGGTCTGTAGACTACACCCACATAGATAGAAGTTCCATCTTCTCTTTTCAGAGCAATCCATATCGCTTCTTCCTCTCCCCAGGTCCCTTGCATTTCGGTTGCTTGGATATTGATTTTTACATAGAGAGCTACTCCTCCACCTTTTTGACCATCTCTGTCCTTCCTAAAAAGATTATATCCCGGTATGTTTGCATCCCATCCATGTGATTCACTGAACCATGTCTCTGTGATAGCGACAATATCTAGATCTGCCTCTAACATCAGGGCTTACAGATCATGAACTTTATTGCTTAGACTGTGAGCATTTGTGGTCATCGCTTTCCAGCTATTTTTCAGCGATAATTTCCTTTTTCGTATATTCACGCTGAACCCATTGTCTGGAAATATGCTAGAAGCCATGCATGGTAGCACAGCATGTAAAGCAGGTCAGAGTTTCAAAGTTATCATTGAGGAAGTTTGCTGATCTGCTTGCTGACCGTGTGTAATTCTCTCTGGGCTGAATCCTGAGCCCAGGGCACCTGAGTAATGCCGGCTGAAACGGACTCAGCTGAATGAATGGTATAAGGAAAACCAGAAGCTTCCTGCATTTTGTGGGACAGTAAGAGAAGCTGGGGTTTTGAATGTTTTCCTGGTTTTCCTCTCAAATATGTGAGCTGGGGTTTTTGAGGGAGAAGACCTTGTGAAAGTTATTTTTGCCTTTTTATGTTTCTTTCTATGATTTCTGCTTGGAACTTGTGTGACCCAGGGAAGTGGTTAAAAAACCTGAATGGGACTTTCCAAAATAAAAAGGACTGTGAGAATTATGCTGGTTTTTCTTTTGGGTATGTTTTAAACCCGAACTGGTTTTCTTCAAGGCTGCTTATTTTGCTGGACTGTTCATAAGAGACTGTAGCAATAAGACCTCCAGGAGTGGGGGGGGGGGGGGGGGGAGGGAGAAGTTTCTTTATTCAGCATTACGTTTCTTGCTGGGAAACATCCTGACCCACAGGTTTTGAATGTGAGGGTTTTTTTTTTTCTTTTTCTGATTTTGTAAAGTTTATAAGAAGTTCCAAAGCTTGAATACCGGGTCTTGTTTATGGACTATGCTTAGCCCGGAGGCACTCCAACTGTTTGGTTATATTTGCTCGATTATGCCATCTGACATGACTGTGAATTGAATTATTATTTCCAATTAAAGGAAACATTGGCTTTGCTTTTGAAACTCTGTGTGATTTGGTTCCTTTTGGAACCAAGTGAAAAGCTTAGCGGGAGTATACCAGTGGGCCTGGGAGCCACTGGCAGGATCCAGGTCACAGACAACTCTATTCCTTGTGGCACGGGGCCCCGGGTAGGTCACACCAGCCTAGCTCAAGCATCCCTGCCACAATATTTACCGTGTATCATCAAGGGATCCATGAGGAAAAAGAACAAGGAACCGGCGTGAAGGAAGTGATCAGAGACAAGAAGACTTCGTTTAAGGAATGGAAAAGGTAAAAAATGGACGAAAACTGGAAAAAGTACAAACAATATCAAAGCAGGTGCCACAAGGCGGTAAGAAGGGCCAAAAGAGACTATGAGGAAAAAATAGAGAAGGAGGCAAAAAACTTCAAGCCATTCTTTCGATATATTAAGGGAAATGACTCACAAAGGAAGCGGTAGAGCTGTTGGATGACCATGGGATAAATGGAGTGCTAAAGGAGGACAAAGCCATCGCTGACCAAACTGAACACATTTTTTGCATCTGTATTTACCGAAAAGGATATGCACAACATACCAGAAGCCGAGAGGCTATATGCAGGAAACGAGGATGGGAAACTGACAGGGTTGACGGTCAGTCTAGAAGAAGTATGCAGGCAGATTGATAGACTCAAAAACTATAAATCCCCGGAACCAGATGGCATCCATTCAAGGGTAATCAAGGAACTGAAAGGGGCTATAGCTGAACTGCTTCAACTATTAGCCAATTTGTCTATCAATTCGGGAAGGATTTCAGAAGACGGGAAAGTGGCGAATGTCACACCGATCTTCAAGAAAGGTTCGAGGGGAGATTTGGGAAACTACAGACCAGTGAGTCTGACCTCAGTACCTCAGCAAGCCGGTTGAAATTTATATCTGGATTTTCAGAAGGCGTTCGACAAGATCCCGCATGAACGACTACTTTGAAAAATTGCGAGCCATGGAATCGAGGGTGAAATACTCATGTGGATTTAAAACTGGATGGCGGATAGGAAATAGAGTGGGGTAAAATGGACACTACTTGGACTGGAAGAACATCACCAGTGGGGTGCTTGGACCCATGCTCTTCAACATATTTATAAACAACCTGGCAATTGATACGACGAGTGAGGTGATTAAATTTGCAGACGATACGAAGTTATTCAGAGTAGTGAAGATGCAGGAGGATTGTGAAGACCTGCAACGTGACATAAACAGACTTGAGAAATGGGCTGCAACATGGCAAATGAGGTTTAACGTGGATAAGTGTAAGGTGATGCATGTCAGTAATAAAAATCTTATTCACTAATACAGGATGTCCAGTGCAGTACTTGGAGAGAGCCCCCAGGATCCCCCAGGACCAATACTTGGGAGTATTGGTCGACAAGCCAATGAAGCCGTCTGCACAATGTGAACAGAATGCTAGAAATAATTAAGAAGGGGATCAAGAACAGATCAGAGAAGGTTATCATGCCGCTGTACTGGGCATGGTAAGCCCTCACCTGGAATACTGCGTCCAGCACTGGTCACCGTACATGAAGAAAGACACAGTACTACTCAAAAGGGTCCAGAGAAGAGCGATTAAAATGGTTAAGGGGTTGGAGAAGTTGCCATACATTGAGAGAATAGAGAAACTGGGCCTCTTCTCCCTTGAAAAGAGGAGACTGAGAGGGGGACATGATAGAAACATTCAAGATAATGAAGGGAATAGACTTAGTAGATAGAGTCAGGTTGTTCACCCTCTCCAAGGTAGAGAGATTGAGAGGGCACTCTAAAGTTAAAAGGGGATTGATTCTGTACAAACGTTAAGAAGTTCTTCTTCACGCAGAGAGTGGTGGAAAACTGGAACGCTGTTCCCTCCAGGGATTCAAGATAAAGTTAGACAAGTTCCTGCTGAACCAGAACGTACGCAGGTAAAGCTAGTCTCAGTTAGGACACTGGTCTTTGACCAAAGGGCCGCTGCGTCAGCGGACTGCTGGGTATGATGGACCACTGGTCTGACCCAGCAGTGGCAATTCTTATGTTCTTATGTCTTACTTGACTAACTGTATGAAGTCCGTCTTTACCACCACTCCCCCAAAGAATAAAACAACCCAGGAATAAATGGATCACAGTCGGCTCAGGTAGACTGCGGCATGTGACACAAACATCAACCTTCACAACTGGTGCTCCTAAAGAATCTCTTTGCTCCATTAGAGCATTGTGATGCTCAAGATAAAAGAACTGAGGAGGAACCAGAAGCAGTGAAGATAACTTGTGAAATTAAACATCCCCAAAGTACATATAAAAAAGCTCAAGATAAAAGAAGAACTACGAAGGAACAAGAACCATTGAAGATCACTTGCGAAGTAAAACACCCCAGTGCACATATACAAAAGCTCAAACCAGGGAAGAATTGCTGCTAGGGGATTCCATCATCAGAGGAATTAACCTTGGAACACCAGACAAGGAACTCAAAATAGTGAAATACCTTTCGGGATCCTCAGCCACCAGGAATGCCAGACAAATACTGAATGTAATTAGGGAAGAAGCAAAGAATTTGAACACTGATATTATGATCCACCTCGGAACAAATGACCTGGCTAACAATAACCGACTTGCAGCACAGAAAGCTTTTCGAGAGCTTGGAGAGTGGATAAAACCTTTTGCAAAGACTGTAGCTTTTTCAGAAGTATTGCCTACTTATGGAAAGGGGGAGGAAAGAGTACAAAACACTGAGAACTTCAATAGGTGGCTCACAGCCTTGTGTCATCAAGAAGGCTTTAGGTACATTGGAGGATGGGGCAATACATGGAAAAACAAGAGACTGTATTGTAATGGGCTGCACCTTACCATGGAAGGGAAAAGAATCCTAGCTGAGAAATTCAAGCAACATGTTTCTAGGCATTTAAACTAGAAGGTGGGAGTGGTATATGTATAGAGGTTACTTCCGGTGGCCACCTCAAGCAAAAGACAAGATTTGATGATGATAAAGAAAGCAATGAAAACAACAATATTAGCAATTCACTTCATAGTGATGCAACAGAAAATGTGCTGGAATTAAAAACTATACAAAAATGAGATTGTTGAGGAATAGTAGCTGGAAAGCAATGACCACAAACACCCGCAGTCTAAGCAACAAAAATCAGGATCACAAACACCCGCAGTCTAGGCAACAAAAATCAGGATCTGCAAGCCCTGATGTTAGAGGCAGACTTGGATATTGTTGCTATCACAGAGACATGGTTCACTGAGTCCCATGCCAACTTACAGGGCTATAATCTCTTCAGGAAGGACAGAGATTGTAGCTTTCTATGTAAGGACAGATATCCAGGCGACTGAAATGCAGGGCACCTAGGGAAAGGAAGAAGCGATATGGATTGTTTTAAAAAGAAAATATGGAACTTCTATCCACTTGGGTGTTTTCTACAGACCTTAGACTCAATTGTAGAAAATTGACAAAGATCTGATTATGAATATACAAAAGTTAGGAAAGAAAGGGGAAGTGATGTTGCTGGATGTGGACTGGAAAGTTCCGTCTGCAAAATCAGAAAGAAGTAGGGAGATCGTGAATGCCTTTCAAGGGGCTTGCTCAGACAAATGGTAATAGAACCCACGAGGGGAAAAAGTGATATTGGATCTGGTGCTCACAAATAGTGAAAGTGTTTCTAATGTCGAAGTGGGGACCCACCTGGGAAGTAGTGCTCATCATACAGTTTGGCTTGATATAGCAGCCAAAGTGGAGGATGGCCACACAAAACTCAAAGTCCTGGATTTCAAACATACAGACTTTATTAGCATGGGGAAAAAAAGAGCTGATTGGATGGAAAAACAGTGGTCCAAGTTGAAAGGTGCAATAAAAAGAGCTACTGACCTTTATATGAAGAAAATAAATAAAAATAAGAGAAAAAGGAAACCGATATGGATCTCTAAACTAGTGGCGGAAAAAATAAAGGCAAAAGAATTGATGTTCGTGAAATATAAAAAACTCAAGGAGTACAGAAAGGCATATCGAGAGAGATACGTCTGGCGAAAGCAGAAGAGCAAATGGCTATAAATATAAGAAAATGAGACAAAATTTTTTTAGGTATATTATTGAAAGGAGAAAAAAAAATGGAATTATGAGACTGAAAGAAGGTACAAATTGTTATGTGGAGAGTGATGAGGAAAAAGCAAATGTGCTAAATACTTCTGTTCGGTGTTCGCAGAATAAAAACATGAAGAAGGACTGCAATTGGTCAGCAAAATTACACCTGAGAATGGAATGGATATTGCACTGTTCACAGAAGAAAGCATTTATGAACAACTTGAAAAACTGAAGGTGGAGAAAGCTATGGGACCAGACGGAATCCATCCCAGGATATTGAGGGAGCTCCAAAAGGTTCTAGCGGGTCTTCTTAAAGATTTGTTCAATAGATCTTTAGACATGGGAGAGGTTCCATGGGACTGGAGAAGAGCAGATGTGGTCCCTCTTCACAAAAGTAGTTGCAGAGATGAAGCGGGAAATTACAGACTGGTAAGCCTCACTTCAGTTATTAGAAAAATAATGGAAATGTTGCTAAAGAAAAGGATAGTGAAATTCCTAGAATCTAATGGATTACAGGATCCGAGACAACATGAGTTTACTAAAGGTAAATCGTGCCAAATGAATCTGATTGAATTCTTTGACTGGGTGACCAGAGAACTGGATGAAGGATATGCACTAGATGTAATTTACTTAGATTTCAGCAAAGCCTTTGACACGGTTCCTCATAGGAGGCTCTTAAACAAACTCCATTGGCTGAAGTTAAGGCCCAAATTCATGAACTGGATTAGAAGCTGGTTGACGGACAGGCGTCAGAGGGTAGTTGTTAATGGAATTCGCTGAGAGGAGGGAAAGGTGACTAGTGGAGTGCCTCAAGTGGGGTCGATTCTGTTTAATATGTTTGTGAGCGATATTGCTGAAGGGTTAGAAGGAAAGGTTAGCTTTTTTGTAGATGATACCCGGAGGGAGTGGAAAACATGAAAAAGGATCTGCAAAAGTTTAAAGAATGGTCTAATGTCTGGCAACTAAAATTCATTGCGAAGAGGTGCAGAGTGACGCATTTGGGAGGTAGAAATCCAAGGGAACCGTATGTGCTGGGAGATGATAGGCTAATAAGTACAGACAGAGAAAGAGGGACCTTGGGGTGTGTGATATGCAGACTGTGCCTGCTAGGTCTGGCCCTAGGGTTAGACCTATCCTATATCAAAAACAGACAGTTGCTAACCTGCTCAGGTTAAAACCCAGTTTAACATTTTGCCTGACGTACCTTCTGTTTCCAGTAGGGTTAAGCAGCAGTTTTCCCTTCCCCCACGTAATCCCAGAGGAAAGAACCGGATATCCTCTACACCTGAGGGTTTGGGGCGTGGTTGCCAGCCCCTAAACCAAAGGTCTGAGCTGCTAGAGAGACAGAGAGAGAGTTGGAGGGAACAAAAGCAGCTACAAAGCTCAGGGCTGAGAGCTCTGCAAGGCTGTTCTTCACCAGAATGCATGGAGATCACAGAGGCTGGAGCAGAGCTACCTTGTGACCCTGCTGAAGAATACCAAGCCATGGAACTGGAACCGGAGCCAATTACAGAGGTACCTAACGATGTTCAGCCCATGGAAATATGTTGGTCCAAGGCTAATGTTTGAAACTCTAGTGGATTACAAATATCCGGGTTTTGTTTCTTGGACTATTTTTCTTGATACTGTGCCTTGTCAGTCTTGTTATGTTAAAGCAGGATTGGATTGCTTGACAAGGGCTGTGCTGGACTTATCCTGTTTTGAATTAGTTTTTCTTTTCTTCCTTTTTGGAAGTTTAACTGTTTGGTATCCAAGATGGTGGGGGGTTTGCCCCACGTTCATGCGGAGGGATTGAGGGCCAAATCTTGGCAAATTACCAGCACGTGGAGCACGCCACCTTGCCAAGCACTACTGCTGCTGGAAGATTCGGTGCAGGTGCACTTTCTGAGGCATGCAAGGACTTTTGTTTGGACTATTTTTGGTTTAAAAGTAAACCTTTTGTTTTGGGACTTCATTATTGGTTACTGAATCCTGACAAGTTTATGTTTGATTTATTGGAGGACTGGATTAAGAATAAAAGAGTAAAGCCACTCTTCTGTTTGTGCTGTAGAATAAATCTGGTCCGGGTTTTGATTTTCACCTTGCTAGTTGTTGTGTTTCTTCCACTAAACCCTGACTTTCTTTTTCCTTGTGTTGCCCTCCTTGGCACACAAGAGTATTTCCTTGTCCCAGCGGTCCAGGACCCATTGCCCTGAGCCCGCTGGTGACAGGTGATTGTGTCTGAGGATCTAAAAGCATCTAAACAGTGTGATAAGGTGATGGCTGTAGCAAGAAGGATGCTAGGCTGTATAGAAAGAGGAATAAACAAATTATAAATAGAGCTAAGACACCCAAAATTAAATCAAACAAATCAAAAATAAGACGTGTCTACATCTCTGAAGGGGGCACCCAAACAAGCTTCAATCAATATTAGCAAATGGACCTCAAAATCCAAAGGATAGCCTCCCGAAGTACAAAGACTTGGATCAGGGAGATAAAAGACTATCATGGGTCCAGCTCCGGAGAAAAACTCTCTGCAAGTTGAGAAAAAACTCTCAGAGCTCAAAAACCGGACATAAATCATTAAAGCTTAGTTCTACATGGGGGCACCCCACAGTGAGGGGGAGTGTGAATCAAGAGGTAGGTTATAAAATCAAGGAGGCATGTTTTCAAATAATTTTAAACAGCAAGCAAAAAGTTAAATGAAAAATTTACCTCTTAGCTGTAAAGTTACTGTTACTGTCTGTGTAGTGCAATCTTTCTGCCTTTTACCACAGTCCCAGTATTTAGAAGGTATCCACAATGCTTTGAACTGCCACCTCCCAGAAAGATTTACATCAGCAAGAGAACCTTGTTTCGCATAAAGATTGCTGTGTCAGGATGAATGAACCTCTCCAATAACGACTGCACAGAGTAGGGAAGGCGGGCCACTTAAAAACTGACCCTTATAATGGCAGAAAAGATGCGAAAATTCAAAAACGTCAAATGCTTATGGGGAAACTATATTAGGAAGACATTAAAGGGAAATTCTCAATGTACTACATAGTTGTTGTCATACTACACCAAAATTCAGCTGATAAAGCCCAAACAGTTCAAAAGTTAAAAAGTTAAAACCCAGCTTCATTCCTGAAAACGCTACGGGGGTAATAATAATAAAAAAAAAAACGTCTAAAAAGTGTCCTAAATGGCTACTTGGACGATCAAAAAGCTTGATCGTCCAAGTACCCATAACCAAAGCTGGTTTTTAGACGTATCTAAAACCAACTTAGGCCTTTCCCCTGCCTCTAAACGCACAGAGAGAAAAGAGGTGTGTTTAGAGGAGGGGAAAGGGCGGGCAATGGGCGGGAGGAGGGCCGACCTACACCTAGCCGTACAACAGGTATAACCAATACAGTTTAGTCGGCACTTAGACCTTTTTTGTTTAGACGAAATAAAACCAGGTCTAAGTGCCGAAAAAGGGGCCGCTGAGCTGATGGCTGCTGGCGCCATCAGTTCAGCGGCCCGGCAACCTAACCATCACGGCAGGAGAGATGCCTCATCTCCCCTACCGTGATGCCATCACTCTTCTCACATCAATAGTGTGCAAACTCATGGAAACACTAATTAAAAGCGAATTGGACACGATCTTGAATGAAGGGAATCTTCGGGATCCCAGTCAGCATGGATTCACCAAGGGTAGGTCCTGCCAATCCAATCTCATCAGCTTCTTTGACTGGGTAACAAGAAAGTTGGACTTGGGAGAGTCTTTGGACGTCGTGTACCTGGACTTCAGTAAAGCTTTTGACAGTGTCCCACACCGCAGGCTGCTAAGCAAGATGGAATCGATGGGGTTAGGAGAGACACTAACTGCATGGGTCAATGATTGGCTGAGTGGCAGACTTCAGAGGGTGGTGGTTAATGGTACCCTCTCTAAAACATCGGAGGTGACCAGTGGAGTGCCGCAGGGCTCGGTCCTGGGTCCACTCCTTTTCAACATATTCATAGGGGATCTGACTCAAGGGCTTCAAGGTAAAATAACACTATTCACCGATGACGCCAAACTATGTAATATAGTAAGTGAATGCAGTTTACAGAATTATATGGCGCAGGACCTGCTTACATTGGAAAGTTGGTCCTCAACCTGGCAGCTAGGCTTCAATGCTAAGAAATGTAAGGTCATGCACCTCGGAAGCGGAAATCCATGCAGGACGTACTTCTTGAATGGAGAAACTTTAATTAGGACTTCAGCAGAACGAGATTTAGGAGTAATCATCAGTGCAGACATGAAAACTGCCAGTCAAGTGGAGAAGGCTTCATCTAAGGCAAGGCAGATATTGGGTTGTATCAATAGAAGTTTCGTCAGCCGAAAGCCTGAAGTCATAATGCCGTTGTACAGGGCCATGGTGAGACCTCATCTGGAGTACTGTGTGCAATTCTGGAGGCCACATTACAGTAAAGATGTGCGCAGAATTGAATCGGTTCAACGGACGGCCACCAGGATGATCTCGGGGCTCAAGGGTCTCTCGTACGAAGAGAGACTGAACAAATTGCAGCTCTACACTCTTGAGGAACGTAGGGAGAGGGGAGACATGATCGAAACATTTAAGTACCTCACGGGACGTGTCGAAGTGGAAGATGATATTTTCTTTCTCAAGGGACCCTTGGCCACAAGAGGGCACCCACTCAAACTCAGGGGCGGAAAATTTCATGGCGACACCAGAAAGTATTTCTTCACAGAGAGAGTGGTTGATCATTGGAACAAGCTTCCAGTGCAGGTTATCGAGGCAGACAGCGTGCCAGACTTTAAGAATAAATGGGATACCCATGTGGGATCCCTATGAGGGTCAAGATAAGGAAATTGGGTCATTAGGGCATAGACAGGGGGTGGGTAAGCAGAGTGGGCAGACTTGATGGGCTGTAGCCCTTTTCTGCTGTCATCTTCTATGTTTCTATGAACTGCCGTGACCCGTGGCAGTTTGGGTAGAGGAGTGATGGCATCGCGGTAGGGGAGATGAGGCATCTCTCCTGCCGTGATGCATCACTCCCCTCCCCACACACAACATCGGGGCAAGAGGGAGCTCAAGCCCTCTTGCCCCAGCCAACCGCGGCACCCCCGACATGATCGGGGCAAGAGGGAGCCCAAGCCCTCTTGCCTCGCCGACTCCCCAACTCCTCGACAATATCAGGCCAGGAGGGAGCCCAAGCCCTCCTGGCCCTGGCAACCCTCCCTCCCCCTCCCTGCTAATTGTTCGGGCCAGGAGGGAGCCCAAGTCCTCCTGGCCCTGGCAACCCTCCCTCCCCCTCCCTGCTAGTTGTTCGGGCCAGGAGGGAGCCCAAACCCTCCTGGCCCAGCCGATACTGCCTCCCCCCTGACAACATCAGGCCAGGAGGGAGCCCAAACCCTCCTGGCCACGGCGACCCCCTACCCCCACTCCACACTACATTACGGGCAGGAGGGATCCCAGGCCTTCTGCCCTCGATGCAAACCCCCCTTCCCCCAATGACCGCCCCCCCCAAGAACCTCCGACCGCCCCCCCAGCCAACCCGCGACCTCCCTGGTGCGGTTCGAGAGAGGAGTCGTGGCGGCGGCTTGAGCATAAGCGCGATTGTTGTCCCCCTACCTAGCCGCGAGGCTGCGGTGGCCTTCCTCACCCGGCTCTCACGGCTGGCGGCCGGTGAACCCTAATGCTGACATTCAATCCAAGTAAACAACCGGGGCTGCCTAAAGAAACATGGTAATCATATTCTGTCCTGAAAGCCCCTGCCGCAGCTCCTCTCTCGATCCTGCTGCAGTTCGAGAGAGGAGCCGTGATGGCAGCTTGAGCATAGTGCACAGTGAGAGCCAGGGGTGCGCATGCGCAGTCGTATTTCCACGACGGATCAGGGAACACGACTTTTGAGTGCGCATGCGCGACCTAGCATTTTATTATATTAGATGGCAGTAATGGTGGGATGATCAGGAGAGGAGGGGTCCCCCTTCTTAATTTCTGCCCGGGTCCCACAATGTCCAAAACCAACCTTGGTTCACTGACCTGATTGGGAACAGGGCACTCCACCAATTTGAATTTTGGTGGGAAAGTCAGCCGGCAGAAATTTGAGTTTTGTTGTAAAGTCCCTAGAATGGAAGTCTCCACAGCTGGCATTGTGCATGTTGCAGGTTTCCAAGTCTTGCTACGTAATTGTCAAGTAGAAACCGATGTTTCAGCCTCCATGCTGTGGATTTCTTCAGGGTATGCTCTGAAGTCTGCAGTGTGACTTTGTAAATAGTGGGTTCACTGACCTGATTGGGAACAGGGCAGTCCACCAATATGAATTTTGGTGGGAAAGTCAGTTGGTCAGAAATTTGAGTTTTCTGACCAACTGATTTTCCCGCCAAAATTCAAATTGGTTGGCTGTCCTGTTCCCTGTTACAAAGTCACACTGCAGACTTCAGAGCATACCCTGAAGAAAGCCATAGCATGGTGGCTGAAACGTCGGTTTCTACCTGACAAAGACGTAGTAAGACCTGGAAACTTGCAACAAGCATATAGAGATGCATTTTCTTTTCTTTTTTTTTTTATTTGGATTTAATGCATTTACAATATCATAAAGATATCAAGGAAAAAAAGGTTTCCATACAAGTTTTCAATACAACAAATAATACAAAAAAACAATCCTTTACAAGCCCACTAAAGGGGAAACATATTGCTTATACCAACTAAGTTTTTAAAGAAAAACAAGGAAATGGGTTGAATTCCAATGAACCCAAATCATTCCCAACTAAATTAGGACATTAGACATTCCTACCCTAATTCTCGTCAATAAATGAAAAAGAAAAAGAAAGAAGGAAAAAAAAGAGAAAACTCACTTCTGTTCACGAGCTACCAAAAATTGTTGCAATTGAATGGGATCCCAAAAGACAAACTCAGTATCCTGTATCTTAACTAAGGAAACTTCAAATAAAATGAAGCCTCAAGTGCCAATACTCTAGTTCTCAATTTCAAAAATTATTTTCTTCTAAATTGAGTAGCTCTTGAGACATTGGGAAACATGCTAACCAAGTCCCCACAGAACTTGGTCAGTCTATTTTTAAAGTAAAGTTTCATTAACAACATTTTATCTGTCTCACTAATACATGTTAGAATCATTGTGGACCGAGTCTGAATAACATCTTGAGATGCATTTTCAATATGATATCTAAATCTGATTTTGGACGTTTTGGACTGTAAATGGCAAGCATACCATTTGCATACAGATATCTGCTGTCATCTACTATGTTTCTAGAATATATTACTGTGGAATTGGAAAAATTCCACCTTAGAAATATACTTATTAATGAATCTCTAATATTAAGCTAGGATCTTCTAGAAGTAGTAAGAGCAGTTAACTACATGCACCATGTATGGGCCTCTGCTGAATCTGAAATTCACTCTATTTTTATGTATTCATGTGATCCATTTGTGTTTAGAGATGCAAAATTCCCTATATAAGGGGCTGGCTTTTGTCTAGAAATTTAGAACATACTAAATCTGCCTTAAGATTTGTGTGTCATCATATATCAATATATTAATATACAATTGTTAAACTGACACAACTAGTTTTTATTTCTACAATTCTTTGTGGAGAATGCTAATGGCAGGTTAACTTCCTCTAATCCATATGGGAATGATCTTTCCCTGGCACCATCAACACAAGGGTAGATGACCTCATTTTAAAATCATCTCAGAAATGGAGACAGACATCCATGTGTATGATGTTCAGGGATACAACTGATTTCCCAGATAATAGTATAAAACAGTTTGTGGGTTGGATTTTCAAAATTGTCTGCAGACAGGATCCTGTTTTTTGTGTGGTAGTGTGTTTTAGTGTTAAGTGTTCTGTGTGGCCAGTCAGGAATTAATACAGGCAGGGCTGACAGTGGTCTCATACTGGCAACTTTGCCTAACACTGTCTACTTGTCATAGCCCATTCTATATTTCTCTTTATGTGTCTACTTCTTCTCATCAGTTAAAATTCAAGATTATGGTTTCAGGGCTAAAGGAGACCTGTGTACAAATAATCTCAGGACAGAAATAGTATTCCCAAGACAGTGGGAAGGGGGGATATAGGAGATATCCCAGGGCTTTAAATAGCTGGTAGAGTTCCCGAGACAGGGTGTCATAGGAAGGAAGGATAGAAAATATCCCAGAACTTAAAGATATATGTTTAAAAACTACAGTACAAATGGGCAATATAAGATTTCTCAACTTCTATCAAGTCAAGTACCGCCCTTAAGTCTAACAAATAAGAACATAAGAACATAAAGCAATGCCTCCACTGGGTCAGACCCGAGGTCCATCGTGCCCAGCATTCCGCTCACGCGGCTGCCCAACGGGTCCAGGACCTGTAGCAGTAGCCCTCTATCCATACCCCTCTATCCCTTTTTCCAGCAGGAAATTGTCCAATCCTTTCTTGAACTCCAGTACGTACTCTGTACCTAGTACGTCCTCTGGAAGCGCATTCCAGGTGTCCACGACGCTGGGTAAAGAAAAACTTCCTAGCATTCGTTCTGAATCTGTCTCCTTCCAACTGTTCCGAATGCCCTCTTGTTCTTTTATGTTTTGAGAGTTTGAAGAATCTGTCCCTCTCTACTCTCTCTATGCCCTTCATGATCTTGTATTTTATTTATTTAATTCGATTTCTATCCCATCCTCCCAGTAGCTCAGAATGGCCTACAAGCAAACATTCACGGAGGAATACATTTGGACAGTACAAAGACTATACAGTAGTTTAAGTACAAGGACAATACAGCAATTTAATTACAGGTTAAGAATGGAGAAGAGAGGGTGGAAGGAAGTTGGAATTTAAGGGAGCGAAGGGGTAGATTGCAGTTGTAATTTTAGTTGAAGAGGAGGGTCTTTACTGCTTTCCAGAAGGTCATCAATGAGTTTTGTAATCTGATTTGCGGGGGGAGTTGGTTCCAGAGTTGGGGGATGAAGTGGCTGTAGGAGCGTTGCGGGCGGTTTTCTGACAAGAGAGACCTCCTGGGGGGGATGCATAGGGTTGTTTCTCCATTTCCAAGCAGAGCGTGGGGTGGGGTGTACAGGTGTAGCTTGGATCCTATGTAGGCTGGGGTGGTGCGGAGATTCTTTTATGCACTAGATCTTTTATGCAAGATTCTTTTACCAGCATCTTGAATGCACAACATTGGTTGATTAGAAGCCAGTGCTCTACGCGGAGGACTGGGGATGATGGGGTCATGGTAGTTGAGGGTGGATTGCTGTGTTTTGGTTACACTGGAGGTGCTTGAGATCTTTTTGGCTACTCCATTAAATAAGGAGTTGCAGTACTCCATCCTGGAGAGAACATAGGCATAGAGGAGTTGGGGCTAGGTCAGGTTTGGAGATGTAGGGTTTGATCCTTCTCAGTTGGCGGAGGTATTAGAAGGGAGGGTGGAGACTACTTGAGATATGTATAGTTCCCCTTATGCAAGATTATACATTAATAATAATTTTCTGAGACGTTTTGTCTTAGAAGGGAAGTTAGATAAGGGGTGTCCGTTATCTCCTTTGCTTTTTGACATTGTATTGGAACCCTTGTTATTAGCTGAAAACTAGGCTATACACAAAAATGTAATGCTCTTTTCCCTCTATAACCCAACCTCCAACCCCATTATGCTGTACCTTCCTAACATTAAGCTCCTGTAAACTGCGCCGAGATCCATAATTATGGAGAGGATGTGGTATATAAACTTAAGGTTTAGTTTAGTTTAGTTTAGTTTAGCTATTCAGCAGGCAAAGGACATACAGGGTATTCCTTATGCAGGTCGGGAATACAAGGTCTCTGCTTATGCAGATGGCATATTGCTTCATTTGAGGAATCCTGAAACCACCATTCTGCATTTACAGGATTTAATTGATAGATTTGGAAAATTCTCTGGTTACAAAATAAACTGGAGCAAATCAGAAGTTCTTCCACTAAATGTACATTGTCCAAAAGGATTATTTGATGCATTCCCTTTTCTTTGGAAGGAAGAGGGTATAAAATATTTAAGTATTTGGATAAAAAGTTCCATAGAAGAAACTATGAAAGTAAATAAAAAATCTTTATTACTGAAGGTCACAGAAATGTGTGAGCATTGGAACCCATTACATCTGTCTTGGTGTGGGAGATTCCAAACAGTTAAGATGATGAATTCTGCCTGTGGTTTGTTACCAAATGGGAATGCTACCGTTGTTATTTCAGGGGTCCTTTTATAAGAAAGTAAATAGTATTCTGACAAAATTAATTTGGCTGGGAAAGCACAAGAATTGCCTTGGTATCTCTACATAAAACCAATTTGGCGGAGGGTGGGGTAAATTTTTCCAACTTTTATAGGTACCATCAAGCCCATATTATGCATCAGGGTAATGTACTGGATCCATCCTGAGCTCATTGGAAAATCTCCCAGATTGGTTATGGTGGAATGGGCAACTCACGTTTCCATTGCGATTAGGTCACGTTCTAAGTATCAAGTTTTCCTAGACTGTATAAGGACAATAGAATTTTATAGACACATGGCAAACTTTAAAATTTATCAGTTAACAACTATTCCAATCCATAAATCCACATGTCAGTCCCTCTGGCTGAACTCGAAGATTCAAATTGGTGGGTTTAAGGTCATCTGGAAATACGGATGAAGGGCAGGAAATACGTACTTTGGATGATGTTATATCAGATGGTAAGCTGCTTGACTTTTCACAATTGTAACACAAATTTGGGCTTAACAAATCACAAAATTATAGATGGTTGCAGTTGAAGCAGGCCATTCAGGAAAGGGTTCCCTGAATTGAAAAATCTAATTAATCAGCATAGTTTGCCGATCTTATGTTTTCAGGTGGACTTCCTGGGACACCAGGCCACTCAGGTGGTATAAATTAATATTTGGATTTTTGAATAAGAAACCAAAGACTGGTCTGCGTGACATTTGGAGCATTGAGATAAAGCATCAAATACTGTGTCTCAATGGCCACGAATCTGGGCTTGGAGGATGAGATGTATGAGGCGTCGGCATCTATGAGACAAACTTGGTTTTTCTTATTACATAGAATAGTGTGGACCCCAGCTCGTTTACAGAAATTAGATAGCTCTAAGTCTAATTGATGCTGGCACATGTCATCTCGAAGCTGGGACATTCTATTATCCATTGATACATTAGTTTTTGAAAATCTATTTGGGTGCCAAATGAATAATCTACTGGAAAATCCGGTGGCTTTATCATATGACACTGTGTTATATTGGTACTTCCATGAGAGCTAAAAGTCAAATCTCTTCTAATAATAATAAACTTTGCTCATTATGACAGGAGTTGCCATTCAGCAAATTATGAAAAACTGGAAAAATTGGGATTGGCTGAATTATAATTTTTGGTGAAATTCAGCATGCCAAATCTTTAAAATGGAGAAAGGGCATTTTAAGAAATTTAGGGATGTGTGGGAGCCATAACAAAATATTGTACAGAAAGGAATATTATTTTCTCCCTTTGTTCACACACGTTGAGGGGGGAGGGAATATTTATGATTTATTATGCTTAAGTACAATTGTTGGATATAAGGGGGGAGGGAT
The DNA here is from genome assembly GCF_902459505.1 of Geotrypetes seraphini. Lineage (NCBI taxonomy): Eukaryota > Metazoa > Chordata > Amphibia > Gymnophiona > Dermophiidae > Geotrypetes > Geotrypetes seraphini. The sequence goes on along the minus strand of NC_047087.1, from coordinate 155,227,756 downwards.
ATTTGATGCGAGTTAAACTTTGATGGTATTTTAAGTGATTTTAAAGTATAAAATGATTGTATATTATGTTACACTTGTTGAAAGTTTTAAAAATGAATAAAGATAAAAAAAACCAAAGATGGCATGTCCGGACGTCCAGACATCTGGTAACCCTATCTAAAACCATACTTCTTGAATTGCGCAAGTGTAAACTCAGTCTGCAAGTCTGCATTCCAAGCTGACATGTAATAATGATAATGCAACTCATTAGTGGTATCTTGCAAATATCTGTGATGATATCTTAGAGAAACCTGCACTTCTTCATTTAAGTCCTCCCAAGAAAGTGTTTTAAACTGTAAATATGGAAATGAACTGTATCTTGGGGGAACAATGAGAATGCCTGTTACAGTTCTTTAAAAGATTTCATTTTGCCCTTTTCTCTAACCATATGAAACAGGTATTTAATACCCTTTGCTTGCAATTGATGGAAGGTACTGAAGTTTGTTCTGGAAGAAAAGAATTTCCATAAATAGCTAGAAAGTGGGTCATTGTAGCTGAAAAATGCTGATACCCATCGTTAGGGTTACCAGATTTGGTAAGTCAAAAGAGGACACCTGGCCCTTTCCTGGCACCACCCATCCCCACCCTCCGGCCAACCCACAGTGGTCTCAGGTCAGATTCCATTAACTTACACACAGGCTCCAAGTGAATGATGCCGCCTGGAAAAAACCAACCTTGAAACAGTATATGTGTAAGCAAAGTGAACAAAAATGTCCAGATGACTCTGTCAAAAGCCTTTTCCATGTCCAAGCTGACCACTATTAAGAGCTTCACTAAGAGACACCTGTGTGGAAACTGATCTAGCTCAATAAGTAAAAGCCCTGTGCTCCTCTTCCAGAGGTCATAGGTTCTAAGCCCAGCACATATTTTAATTGTGGCATTCTACCTTGTAGGTGCACCTTGATGATCTCACAATGAGGTCACCATTGTGCAGCTGCAAACCTCAATTTGCAATGAAGTAGAAACCATGCTAAGGTCTGTATCTGGGGTGTTTGTTGTTGGGGTTTTTTTTGTTTTTTTTTCAGTTTTTGAGCTTTTGCAAATGGAGGATTCCGGAACTTGGAGGCTGAGTGGATGGCTGGCTGATTGCTGAGCTCCCTCCTCTGAGCATCAAATATAGAACTTCAGAGATATAATTTTTATTTTATTTGGAAATATTTATAAATATGTCTTCTAACAAACAAAAGATACAAGAAGTTCCAGCAAAATCTTTGGGAAAGAACAAAAGACTAAAGGAAGACCCACAGACACCTAGTGGAAGTTCATTACCTATGGATACTTTAGATATTATAGATGTTATGGAAAACATCAACTTATCTTTGATGGGGATGAAGAAAGAAATGAACAACATGAACAGAAAATTACATATAATAACCAATAGGATTGACAAAATGGACAATAGGATGGAAAAGATAGAACATATACAACAAGAAAATAAAGAGGATCATAGGATATTACAAGAAATGAAAAAGAAGCTGACGGATCTTGAAAATCGCTCCAGTAAACAGAATTTAAGAATAACAGGTTTAAAAGAAGGTTTTGAGGGGAAAAACATGATTTCTTTTCTAGAAGAAATTATACCAAGAATTCTTCCACTCAAATTAACAACACCTTTAGAAATTGAAAAAGCAAATAGAATTGGAGCAAAAACATCACATAATCAAGGTAAGCCAAGAATAGTAATATTCAGAGTAATGAGATTCCAACATGTTCTGGATATTTTAAAAGCGGCCAGAGAAGCAAAAAATATTTTATATAAAGATTGTAAAGTGTTATTCACTCCAGATCTGGTCAAAGAATCTGTTCAAATAAGACAAAAATTTTTACAGCTTAGACAGCCATTAAAAGAACGGGGAGCAAAATATGGTTTGTACTATCCAGCACAGATGAGAATTACTTATAAAGATAAATCTCATCTGTTTGAAGATCCATAGAAACTAAAGGAGTTCTTATCTTCTCAAGAAACACCTATGATCTGAAAATTAATATATTGATAAGAACAAAAACTATTCTTGAAATATAAGGAATTCAGGAATATATAAATAGTCATATATATATATATATATATATATATATATATATATATTTATTTTAACATCAAAGATGGCCACGACAAATGACTTTAACTGATTTGGAATTGTTTGTAATCAGAAACATTTTAAATAGGATATAATTCTAAACTATAAAATATACTTGCTGATGTAACTGAGGTGTTCAGGAATGTGCTGACATCTGAGGATTCTATGATGAAGTCATAAGATATTCTGGTTCTGGTTCTGATAATTCCTCTCCACTTCTCTGATCTGGTGAAGGATGCTCATCATGGTGGTCTGAGGTGGTTTCTATTGGTTTCTTGGGATTCTTTTTTGACCTCGGCTGCAAACAAACCACTACAAAGAATTTAAATAGCACTCACCACAAGGCACCCTCATAAAGCATGAAACAGAGATGCTGGCGATGGTGCTGACTCCAGACACTGACAACTCTCCTATACGCGCGTCTTCTGTGGCAGCCTAAGCAAAGGAGCAGAGAAAACTCGCAGTACACTCCCACTGATTGCTCAGTGCTATCACCTTCAACTGGGGCCGAACTAGCCCGGCCTGAGTAGACCGTCTTTAAAACCGGTTCCTGTCAGTGCGCGTTACCTGAACAGCACGGCAAGCAGCAGGAAACCATCAAACATCGCCTACCCGTAACCGCATAGCCGGCCCCGTACATGTACGGTCATGCCGCTAACATGATCTGCGTTGTCAGGGCCGACCAAAGCAGAAAAAGACGCACGGAGCCGAAGGCCTCACACACTGGTTTCCTACAGGCACGTGTCGTCACTGCATTCAGCACCACAGAAGACCAGGAAACAGCTGCGGGCCGCCAGAGCCATTCCTCACACTGCATACAGTGCCAGCTCTCTCCCAACACATTTCTCTGGTTCCAGGGACAGAACTACATGCAGCAGGCACTATGTGAACGGACCCTTGATGTCATGGGGTCCGTTTTCAACTTAGTAAATTGGAACTGCTGCCGTGGTCAACCGGGGAGTCAGATACTGTAACTGAGAGATGCCGATGAGGTTTCTTATTTTTAGTTTCCGGGCTTCCTGCATTAGCGACTATTGTATGTTCCGGCAAGGAACAGGCATTATTATATGGGACGGACCCCTGATGTCATTTGGTCCGTCTCCAACTGTATGAAAAGAAGCCGCTGCAATGATTAAATCGGAAATCCTGATGTCATTTCTGGATTGAGAAAGGAAACTGAACAGCTTGAGCAGATTGCTCAGGTTATGATTTGAGGAGGGAATCGATACAGTCGGAGGAAGGAGGATTCAGAGTGGTGAGGAAAGAAGAAATGATGGATTTGTTGTATGCTTGTTTCTTTCTGACTTCAGATCTTTGGAGGTGAATGGTGAGGAAGCAATGCTAGTTAATTTGTGGCTCTGGCTGAGTCTCGGGAATTCTGCGTGTCTCTGCTTGTGGCAAGTGTTTATTAGACTTGCAGAAGTTTGCTGACATTACATATCCACCTGAATTTGTATTTTACCTTGGCCATCTTTTGAGACACTTCTGTGGAATACATGTACATTGTTTAGATTTAGAATGATCTAGGTGGACTGCCCCTGGTGGTTCTGCATAGGTCTTCTTCCTCTTATGATTCTTTCTCTGGTATACTTTTCTGACTTTAGAGTTTAGAAATGGTTATTAGTAAATGAATATGACTATGAAAATATATATTTAATATAAAACATATTTAATATGAATTGGATGAATGGATAAACTAAATTTTTATGAAATTCAGATTAGATTGAGTATGTGGTTGATTGAAATATTGTAAGGTATTTGTTTTATGTTTAAGGGGTAAATATATTGATACAAGGTATATATTTCAGATAATTATATTTATGAGTACAATTAAACATTTATTTTTATACATGGTTATGGAAATAGTTTAAAGTATAATTCTATGAAAATAAGATGGGATACTAATTATTTTTTTATCATTTATAGTGTTAAAAGAAAATGTATGGATGGATTAATCTCTATAATATTATCACCTGATGTAATAGGATGCTTGGGGGAGGGGTAGTTGGGCTAGTTTGAATTTATGTCTTCAAGTTTTTGCAAAACAGAAAGGGTAGGGTTATGGGAGTGAATAGGGAGGGGGTTTGGGGATTATAGAATTATAATAATTAAGAAAATAAAGGAAGTTTTACAAAGTAATTTAAGGGAGATGAAAGGTATAAAGAACAATTATATTAAGATAATATATTTGAGAAGGTTTATGTGTTCAATACATAAATTTCTTAATGGAGCTTAAATTTTATTCGCTAAATGTTAATGGCCTCAACCATCCTATAAAAAAGGAAGAAAACACTTTTTATTTTTTAAAAAGCAGAATGTAGATATGTTACATTCAAGAGACTCATCTATCAGCTTTAGAGTCCAAGAAATTGGAAACAGATTGGATAAAATATTGTTTTTTTGCCCCAGCTATAGGGAAAAAGGCAGGGGTAGCAATTTTAATAAATAAAATATGTAATGCTTTATTTAAGATGATTAAGGCTGATCCTTTAGGAAGATGGGTACATGTAGACATGATAATGGGAAATACTACCCTGGCACTTTTCAATGTATATGCACCTAATTCGAATCAAATTGAATTTTTTAGATCTGTACAACCATTGTTATTACCACTGGCTGCTTCTAATTTAGTTGTGGCAGGGGATTTTAATGCTGTTTTAGATCCTATATTGGATAAAAATCCTAGCAAAGTTATGAAATCATTAGGTTAGATAATTTGATACAAAATTGTGATTTGCAAGATATATGGCGGATATTTCATTTTAATGATCGGGAATTTTCATTTTGCTCCCATGTCCACAAATCATTTTCAAGAATAGATTATATATTTGTTTCAAATGCTTTAGTTCAACAAGTTACACAAGCCTCCATAGATCCAATTATTTGGCTGATCATGGTGGGGTGTGGATTAATATTAAAATAATTGATCAAGATGATAGCAGATCTGTATGGAGATTCAATAATACATTGCTTGTAGAACCAAATTTTATAGAGCAAATTCAATTAAAAATAAATGATTATTTTCTAACTAGTCTTTAAGCCCGTTACATTAACGGGTGCTAGAACATATGTGTGTGTGTGTCTGTCTTTCTTTCTCTCTCTCTCCTTAGCCGCTTTCTTTCTTTCTGCCTTTCATTTTCCTTGGCTGTCCATCACCACCCCTTGCCTGCTCCCCCTGTCCATTTTCCCTTCCTTTTACCTCCACTGTGTCCACCACCACCCCTTCACTGCTCTCCTTATGCAGCAGCAGCCCTTCTCCCTTTGTTTTACCTCCCCCCTGTCCAGCAGCACCTCTTTCCTTCTCCCTCTGTCCAACATTATTCCTCCGTTCCTTTTTCTTCACCTCCCCTGTCCATCAGCATCTCTTTTCTTCTCCCCCTGTCCAGTAGTAGGCATCCCTTCCTTTTTTATCCTCCCTCCTCCTTCTTATCCCTATGATACTCTTACCTTGCTCTGCCCCTGATCAGAGGTTCCCGACAGCTGCCCAGTTGCACCCATTGGAAAAGTTTCCACTGCCGCATCCCGCACCCCTCCTGACGCGGCTCCCGCTGTCCTTTCTGTCTGTCTCTGTCCCGGCCCCCTTTGCCTGTCTGTCTTTCTGTGTATCTCCCTGACCCTGTGTCTTTCTTCTTTCCTTTCTGTCTCCCTTCCTCCCTCTGTCTGTCTGTCCAAAGCAGCATTCCATCCCCCTCCATTTCCCTCCCCCACACCAGTTCCCTGTGCACCTGCCCCTGTGTCTTTCTTATTTTCTTTGTGTTCCCCTTCCTCTCTCTGTCTGTCTGTCCAAAGCAGCATTCCCTTCCCCTCCATTTCCCTCCCCCCCCCACCAGTTCCCTGTGCAGCAGCATTAGCGTTTCCTCTACCCCCCCCCTTTCCCTTCCCGCGGTCCGGACTACAAAGGTGGTGATTCCAGCAGCGCTTGCATCAGTCTCCACACGCTGCTTCGGGCCCTTCTACTGCCCTGATTTATTCTGGCACGTCCCTGATGACATCATCAGAGACGCGGCAGAGAAAATCAGGGCAATAGAAGGGCCCGAAGCAGCGTTGCTGGAATCGCCATTCGGGCCCGCGGGAAGAGAAGGGGGTGGGCGGCAAAGGAGAAACGGAGATCGGTGGCGGCGGCAGGAGGAACGGGCATCATCATCTGGCTGCGGTCCGGCTTGTGGAGGTGACGTATTAGCGCGCATGCGCACTCCTTCGGCCACAGACCTACAGCGCACAGAACACGCAAATAGGAGTGCGCATGCGCGAGTTAGCCTTTTATTATATATGATTAATAATACGGAAGATTTCTCAACAGAAACGTTGTGGAATGCTTTTAAGGCAACCATGAAAGGTCAAATTATTTCTTTATCGGCATTTATTAAAAAACAAATTAAAAATCAATTTTCCAAATTAGAACAAGATATAAAGATGCTGGAATCTAAATTAATTGATAAATGGGAATACTCTACATCAGTGTTCTTCAACCTTTTTACACCCGTGGACCGGCAGAAATAAAAGAATTATTTTGTGGACCGGCAAACTACTAAGACCGAAATAAAAAAACACATTTCCGCCCCGTCTCCGCAAGCTCGGTCCCCACAAACCATCTGATCCCATCTGCACAAGCCTCAGTTATGATTTTATATTGAACGTATTTTATTAAAGTATAAAAAGAAACAATATTCTGTACAATTGTCATTTTATAAATATAAATATTCAGAACAAGGACCAACAAAACCCCTGTCTCCCCTCCCCTTCACATATATCCCCTCTACTATCAAGAAAACTGAACAAGCCAAATTATTACAGAATGCTACACAGAAATATCATGCTAACAGAATACTGCAGTCACACATGACAGGAATAGTGTTAGGCTTTGCAGTCCACAGTTATGTCTCTAGCAGGATATATATTTCAAATCTGATATATTGTAATGACAAAATAGAAATAAAATGATTTTTTTCTACCTTTTGTGGTCTCTGCTTTCATCTTTTTTCCACTCTTCCTTCCAGCATCTGCCCATTCCATCCACTGTCTGGCCTCTCCCCTTTCCATATGTATCTGACTTCTTTCTATGCCCCTCTCCCCTTTCCATCCAGCCTGTGCCTCCTCTCTCCTTTTTACATCATTCATTCCAGCTTCACTGCTTTCTTCATTTTTATCTCTCCTACACCAGATCTAGCATCTTTATCCCTCTCTCATTTCTCTGCTGACCCCCTTTCCAGCATCAATCTCTCTCTACTTTCCCATTCCTGTCTCTCCCCTTTCCCTCCTCTAATCTCCCTGCCAGCTGTTTCCTTCCTTTTTACCTTCTCCCTTCCCTCCTCCCCCCTATCCAACAGTAGCTCTCTTCCCAACTCTTTCCCTCTTCCCCTCCCAGCAGCATCTCTCTTTCTACCTCTCTCCAGGTGCAGTAGCAGCTCTCCCTTTATCCATCAGATTCCCAGCCTCCAACAGTGGCTTCCTCTCCTTCCAGCAGCTCTCAGTACTTGCCTGCAGCAGTGATTTCCTTAGGCAGCCTTGGGTCCGTTGCCGCCTCTGAGGAAAGGGGAAGTTCCCAAAGTGAATCATTGCCCTGGTAAGTACAGAGCTGCTAGGAGAGGAGACAGCCACTGTTGAAGGCTCCCCATGATCTTACTCCTGCTGTGCCCTGCACATTCGCGACCCCCCCCCCCCCAAGCCGGCAAAAACAGCTTTGCACCGCAGGCCCAGCCGCCCAAGACGAGTCGGAGGCCCCTACCCGCCGCATCCTGCACGTGGGCAGACTCAGCACAAACGCTGCTGATGGCCCCAATCGACACGCTGACCTCCCCGCGCACGCTGACCATCTTCTCTCTGCCTGCACTTTCCCCGCGGCCCTCTTCGGCGACTCAGCAGGGGCAGCGATCAAGACAGGCTGCAAACGTCGGGACCTTCCCTCTCTGAGTCCCGCCTATTTTGTTTCAACTTCCTGTTTCCGCATAGGCAAGACTCACAGAGGGAATGACCGCCTGTCTTGATTGCCCGAGGCTGGGAGGAACAGAAGATTTCTGCAAACACCATCGGGGCAGAAAATTTAACGGGTCCATCTCGCCGGTCCTGTGCGGACCGGCAGGAATTTTCTGCGGACCGACACCGGTCCGCGGACCGGCGGTTGAAGAACTGTGCTCTACATTATAGGATCTTTTGAAAGCTAAAGGAAAATATAATGAGATTTCTTCTAAATTGATAAGAAAAGATTTATTTTCTCAACAGGCTTTGTATTATGGGAATTCAAATAAGGCAGGAAGATTATTGGCAAACTATCTAAAAGCAAAGAAATGGAAAACGAAAATAGTGGCGATAAAAGATGAAAAAGGGAATACATATTCTCAAATTGGACTGATTTTAAAACAATTTTTGGATTTCTACAAAGACTTAAGCAAAGCCCTCCCTCCTTCCGACGTCAGCGCTGACATTGGGAAGACTTCCGGTTGGCTGTGTGCTGCGGCAGGGCAGGTAGGGAAAAGGCAGTGGTGTACCAAGGGGGGGGCCGGGAGGGCGGGCGGTCCACCCTGGGTGCAGCTCAATCGTCCAGGTCCTTACCTTTGTGGCGCTTCCCCGACTGACCGACAACAGGACCGGTCCGACAAACCTCCCTGCCCTGTAGCCGCAAATCTAAATTACCTTCTTACAGCAGTAAGAAGGTAATTTAGATTCGCGGCTACAGGGCAGGGAGGTTTGTCGGACCGGGCCTGTTCTGTTGTCGGGTGGGCGGGGAAGCGCCACGAAGGTAAGGGGGCAGGAAGAGAGAAAGGGAGGAAAGGTGGAATGGAGAGGAAAAGACGCTTAAGGGAAATGGGTAAAACTGAGGGGGGAGAAGGACGCTGAAAGCACTGGGGAAGACAAAGGGGTGGAGAAGGACGCTGAAAGGACATGGGGAAGACAGAGGGGGGAGAAGGACGCTGAAAGCACATGGGGAAGACAGAGGGGGGAGAAGGATGCTGAAAGGACATGGGGAAGATGGGGGAGAAGGACGCTGAAAGGACATGGGGAAGACGGGGGGAGAAGGACGCTGAAAGGACATGGGGAAGACAAAGGGGTGAAAAAGGATGCTGAAATCACATGGGGAAGACAAAGGGGTGGAGAAGGATGCTGAAAGAACATGGGGAAGATGGTGGGAAAAGGACGCTGGAAGGACATGGGGAAGACAGAGGGGGAGAAGGACACTGAAAGCACATGTGGAAGACAGAGGGAGGAGAAGGATGCTGACGGGACATGGGGAAGATGGGGGGGGAGAAGGATGCTGAAAGGAAATGGGGAAGAGAGATTGGGGAAAAGACGCTGGCAGGGAAGAAGACAGAGATGCCAGACTATGGGGGGAGCGGAGGGAAGAAGATGAGTGCCAGACCAATTTGGAAGGGGGAGAAAGGGAGAGGCACAGTAACAGAACAAATGGAAGATGCAGAGAGAAGAGAGACAGTGGATGGAAGGAATTGAATGAGAACATGAGGAAAGCAGAAACCAGGCAACAAAGGTAGGAAAAGAATTCTTTTTTTTTTTTTTTGCTTCAGGATAAAGTAGTATATTAGTTGTGTTGATAAAAATTTATAAATATTAGAGGCTCTGGTAGAAACCCGTTTGCAAAGTATGTATTCTTCCCAATTAATATTTCCAAATTAATTAAGTCTTTTTGCTTATTTGTAAATGGGTTTCTACCAGACCCTTTAATTCAGTAGCATAATTAAATGAAATAACTATTTCTGAAGTTTACAGGGATGGGCGGGGAAGGAGGGGATTCCTCACGGGGACGGGCGTGGACGGAGGAGATTCCTCGCGGGGACGGGTGGGGATAGAGGGATTCCTCACAGGGATGGGTGGGGATGGGTGGGACTTTGGCGGGGACGGGTGGGATTTCTGTCCCCGCGCAACATTGAAGTCCCTTAGAGTTGGATCCGCTCCAGGTGGGGAATGAGTTCTATAAATCATTCCAAATTACCCTATTACCATATTTGTTAAATTTATATCAGACTCAATTAACTAAAGGATGTATTACAGGTACCATGGCAGAATCGTTAACTATAGTTTTGCCAAAGCCAAATAAAGATCCCACACTGGTTTCAAATTACAGGCCTATTTCTTTAATTAATGTTGATGGAAAACTTTTAGCTAAAACTTTAGCTATATGTTTGGCTAAAGCTCTCCCTTTTATTATTGGAATGCATCAAACAGGATTCGTTGCTCAAAGACATTCTTCTTGCATTACATATGTTGAATTTGTCAAAAGACTTAAATGATCCAGCTTTTTCTGTGTCCCTTGATGCAGAGAAGGTCTTTGATTGTGTTGAATGGACCTTCATGTATCAAGCATTGGATTGGTTTGGTATTGGTTCAGGATTTATACAAATGGTTCAAACATTGTATAGCTCCCCTGTTGCTAAATTATATATTAATAATAATTTTTCAGATGGCTTTAGGTTGCAGAGGGTGGTTAGACAAGGATGTCCCTTATCTCCTCTGCTTTTTGATATTGCATTGGAACCCTTGTTATTAGCTATTCAACAGGCAGAGGAGATTCAGGGTATTCCCTATAAGGATCGGGAATATAAGGTCTCTGCTTATGCGGATGATATATTGCTCTATTTGAGATATCCTGAGACAACTATTCCCTCTTTACTTGAATTGATTGAGGAATTTGGAAAATTTTCAGGATACAAGATAAACTGGAGTAAATCAGAAATTCTTCCACTTAATGTCCACTGTACAAAAGGTTTATTTGATTCATTTCCCTTTCTTTGGAAAGAGGATGGAATAAAGTATTTAGGCATCTGGATTACAAATACGCTGGAAGAAACAATGAAAATTAATGAAAAATCTTTAATGCAGAAAATAACAGAATTGTGTGAGCAATGGAATCCTCTACATATTTCATGGTGGGGGAGAGTTCAAACTATTAAAATGAAGATTTTGCCTGTAATTTGTTATCAAATGGGTATATTGCCAGTTTATTTTCAAGGGTCCTTTTATAAAAAATTAAATATTATTCTTATAAAATTTATTTGGTTGGGTAAAACTCCTAGAGTGGCTTTGGTATCTTTACAAAGACCAATTTCAAAGGGAGGGGTAAATTTTCCCAATTTTTATAGGTATCATCAAGCCTATATTTTGCGCCAGGGTATATATTGGGTCCTCCCAGAGCTCATGGAAAAACTTCCAGATTGGTTGTGGGTAGAATGGCAACTCATGTCTCCATTACGCTTTTGTCATGTGCTCAGTATCAAAATGCCTAGTTACAGTAAAAATAACTGAATTTTAGCTGATACATGGAAAACATTGCGGTATGTAAGCAATTTAACAACTATTCCAATTCACAAATCTACAAATCAATCTATATGGGTGAACTCCAAGATTCAAATTGGCGAAGAAAGGCTCGTCTGGAAGCATTGGATGATTGCAGGAATACGTATATTAGATGATGTTATTTCTAATGGTGATATGCTTGAATTTTCACAGTTGCAACATAAATTTGGACTTAGATCTGAAAGTTTTAGATGGTTGCAGCTGAAGCATGCCATTCAGGCGGGGTTCCTTGACTGGAAAAATCTTAATAATCATTATAGTATGGAGTTCCTATGTTTTCAGGCAGACTTCTTGGGTCACCAGGCCGCCCAGTGGTAGAAATTATTAAATGGACTTATTAAATAGAAATTAAACACTGGTCTTAGAGACATTTGGAGCATTGAGATTAAGCATCAAATTACTGCATCTCAATGGCCACGAATTTGGTCTTGGAGGATGAGATGTATAGTGTCAGCATCTATGAGACAAACTTGTTTTTTCTGTTACATAGAGCGTTATGGACCCCTGTTCGGTTACAAAAATTGGATAGCTCTAAGTCTAATAGATGTTGACACTGTCATCTTGAAGCAGGGACTTTAGATCATTTATTATTCTATTGTCCATTTATTATGAATTTCTGGAAATCAATTTGGGACCAAATTAATTGTTTATTAGATAACCCAGTGGCATTATCATATGATACTGTGCTATTTGGTATGGAAATGAGAGCAAAAAGTCAGATTTCTACAAACAATAAAAATTATTACTCAAAACGACTGGTGTTGCCAATCAACAAATTACGTATAATTGGAAAAACTGGAGTAGATTAAATTATAATTTTTGGTGGCATTCCTTATGTCATATATATAAAATGGAGAGATTTCTAGCAATACAGTGGGGTAGTTTCAAGAAATTCCAAGATGTTTGGGAGCCATTAACAAAGTATTGTACTGATTAGATGAAATTTTCTTTTCCCTTAAATTTACAAGTTCAATTGTGAGGGAAGGAGGGTGAATTTTATAGTTATGTATTGTATAAGTCAGGGGTGCCCAATACGTCGATCGCGATCGACCGGTAGCTCAGGAAGGCAACATGAGTCGATCGCGGAGCCCATCCCGGGCTCCGTGATAGACTAGTGTTGCCGTCCTGATCTACTGGGCCTGATCTACTGATCCTTCCTCGGTGTTCTCCCTAGGGCCTTTTAGCTGCTGCCGCCACTGCTGAACATTAAAAAAAAAACGGCTTGGAGATTTCAGCCCGTAGCGAACTTATGCTCCGGGCTCTAACGTGTGCGTGCCGGCTTCTCTTCTCTTCCCTCCGAAAGCGGAAGTTATGTCCGGGGGGAGAAGGGAAGCCGGCACGCACATGTTGAGAGCCCTGAAGCAAGCGTTCGCTACGGGCTAAGGCGGGAGACATGTTAGTGAAGCATTTCCTCTTCTTGCTGCTGGGTCCTGCCTACTTTCTGTTTCCGCGAAGGCAGGACCCGGCAGCATTTCCCCCAACAGCTCGATCGCGATGCTGGTCGGCCGAAGCAGGGAGAGGTTGGGGCGGCGTCGGCTTTCGGGCGTGTTATTGGCGTCGGCTTTCGGGCCTGTTATTGGTGGCGGTTTGGGTCCTGGCCCCCAATGGCAGTTTGGGTCCTGGTCCCCGATGGCAATGGCAGTGGCAGTGGCTTGGGGGAGGGCAGGGAGAAAGAAAGAAAAAGGGCAGGCAGGGAGACAGAAGGAAAGAAGAGAAACAGAAAAAAAGGAAAGGGAGGCAGGGATAGGGCAGGGAGAGAGATAGGGCAGGGAGAGAGGAAGGAAAAGTTGGGGGAGAGAATGAGGTCTGATACAGGCTAAAAGGGATACGGGCTAAAAGGGAATGAGGAAGCATACAGGCTAAAAGGGAAGAAAGATTGGAAGCACAGTCAGAAGAAGAAAGTGCAACCAGAGACTCATGAAATCACCAGACAAGGTAGGAAAAATGATTTGATTTTAAATTTAGTGATCAAAATGTGTCTGAATTTATATCTGCTGTCTATATTTTACACTGTGGTCCCCTTTTACTAAACCGCAATAGCGGTTTTTAGCACAGGGAGCCTATGAGCGTCGAGAGCAGCTCCCTGCGGTAAAAACTGCTATCGTGGTTTAGTAAAAAGGGAGGGGGTATATTTGTCTATTTTTGTATGGTTGTTACTGAGGTGATAGTGCATAGAGTCATCTGCTTTGACCTCTTTGAAAAACCCTGGAATAGGAAAGATAATTAACATTTTCTATGCGTACAGTGTGTTTTGTGTTTTTTAAAAATGTTACTGTTGGTAGATCATTTTGACTTGGTCATTTTAAAAGTAGCTCGCAAGCCCAAAAAGTGTGGGCACCCCTGGTATAAGTATTGATTATTTGATAGGTAAGGGGGGGAAGGGGGGAGTTAAGTATTTATCACTGTTACCATTGATGATTATTAAGTGATATAGATATTGTTAATTTGTTTGGACATTTTATCACACTTATTGTAAGTTTGATAATGAATAAAGAATTAAAAAAAAAAAAAAAGCTTTTGCAAATGAAGTTACGTATGCAATCTATATATTTTTGTCATGTGCTAATGAGTTGATTGGAGCACTGTGTAGTCAGGAAAAAAAGGGTAGCTTTTTAGCAAGAAAACTAAAGCTATGTTTTTCATGTGATATGCTTCAGTTAATGGATCTTTTCCTCTAATTAATAAATAGCATTGCTGTTTGTCCACAAAAATAGGTTTTGCATTCAATATATCTGTTTTAATGTGCCCCGTTTATGTGGTGCCTTATTAAATGTATTTTGAGCTTAATAATGCAAAAATAAAAACCCAGAGAGCTATTTAGCAGATCACATTAAGGACATCCAAACTGTGCCTAAGTTCTGGAAGAACGTCCAAAGAGTGGCTAAGTTCCGCCTATAGAATTCAGATCTATTTGAAGCCCAAACTAAGCTCAAAAGTAGACCTGGTTTTCATTCACCTACAATATAGGCATCATATGGACGCCCTAGGTCGCTCAGTGTTATGTAAATGAATGAAAGGATGCCCAAATTGAGTCATTGTCCAAACCATGCCCATTCGACACCCACGCATATTGAGATAGGCGTGAGTTATAAACATAGGCATTCATGAAATTGTGGCTGCATCTACAAAATGGCGCTTTGGATGCCTAAGTACCAATTATCGCTTGCTAAGACCCTTAATTGGCTCATTAACTACTTTAGACTGGACGCCTAAAGCATGCCTAACTTTAGGCATGCTTTAGGCGTCCTTTATAGAATCGGGGCCTTTGAGTCTTATCTTAGTCTTAGTGGTGTCACAAACACTCCTCAGAGCGGAGCTCACCAGTGAAAAAACTTATACTCGGCGTGTCCCCTATAACCAGGGGTCTCTTCAGGTCTTTCGGTCAGCCCTAGGGAATTGCCTAGGCCAGGGAGAGAAAGGTTAAGTACTGGCTTTAAAGGCACCACCACTCAGACCAGGTTCTTCAAACAAGATTAATATATATTTATTTGTGACCTTGGTGATCCAAACAGGTGAAAAACAAATCAAAGATATTTGTAGCATTTCACACAAACAACTTCAGTTGCCCAAAACAAGAAAAAAACAAAAACCAATTCAAACACAAAAATGCCATACATGTTGTTTGCATAAGTTTCAGTAATGCATTTTTTTAGTGATATTCAAACAGAATCCCAAAACTTCCTCTTAGCATTATTCCTCTCAAAAGGTAGGAAACATAAATGTTCAGCATTCAGATAAAGTTCATAT
Source organism: Geotrypetes seraphini (assembly GCF_902459505.1). Classification (NCBI taxonomy): domain Eukaryota; kingdom Metazoa; phylum Chordata; class Amphibia; order Gymnophiona; family Dermophiidae; genus Geotrypetes; species Geotrypetes seraphini. Next base: position 155,212,589 of record NC_047087.1, on the reverse strand, counting down.
CAATCTCTTGTCACAGTGAACAGTAGAATTTCAGTGAGGCAGCAAGCCCCAGAACAGCCTTGCAAACAGCCTACTACTTCTGCAGCTACCTCCTGTAGAGTAGTACAGCTGTGGGAGATTAGGTGATTATCCCAGGACAAGCAGGCATGATATTCTCACATGTGGGTGACGTCATCTACAGAGCCCCGATGCGGAAGTATTTTCAAGCAAACTTGATTGAAGATTTAAGTTTGCTCTGCTGCTCCACGCATGCGTGCCTTCCTGCTCCACTAGGGGGAGCATCCCCTCGTGGTCTCCAGTTCAAAATTTTCCGCTGAGCCTAGAAGTCGTGTTTTTTCAGGCTCTGCCCCAACTGCCTTCTAGCACCGCGATTTTTTCTTATTTTTCTCGATTAAGTCGCTGTGCGCAAATTTTTTTCTTGTTTCAACTTGTTCCTGCTTCATTTTTGACCGACCCGGGTAAGTCCCCTCTTCAGGTCCCGTAACAGCGAAGAAGCCAGCCTCGGGGACACCGGCGACGCATAGCGGAAGTCCCATGCTTACAGCCCCGGCGAAGTCCTCCAAGCCTTCGGGCCGTGCCTCCACCACACGGGAATACTCTGATACGAGGTCGCCCCCGGTGGAGCGCACCGAGGCAGTGGACATGCCCTCGATGCTGTCCGTGCCCGTTTTCCAGGACCTACTCCGAGCGATGATCTCATCGGAGCTGTCCGCTGCAATGGCCCATCTACAACCGGCCTCAACCTCGACCCCGCATGTGCAAGACCAGCCTGAGCCTCACGTCGAGCCACCTCGAGGAAAAGCGCGCAAGCTTCGCCGCATCCCATCCTCCTCGGACTCCTCGCCGAGACACCCGAGGCGCTCTCCCTCCACAGACCGCCGCGGGGCAAAACGTCGTGCTAAAACGACAGAAACCTCGAACCGCCGTACCTCCAAGAAGGTCCGGGGTTCCCCCACTCTACGAGGCCGTTCACCTACACCTCGTACGGGACCGCTCAGGGAAACGGAGCTATCACTCTCCAACCCGCGCATCCTCCGAACTCCCCCTCGGACCGGGGCTCCGATCTGAGGCTTCGGGCTTTCACCGAGGGAGTCCGGGTCGAGGTCACCGATTCGACACCGATCGGTACCCCAAACCCCGGCATCGTCTCCGAGGGGCTCCTCGAGACGTCGGAGATCCACGACCCCTTTCACAGTGCGTCCCCGGTCTCGGAGCATGGATCGGAGCAAGAGCCTCGATACTCGAGGGAAGCCTCCCCATCCTTCTCCACCTGACGGAGGTCTCGTTCACCGACCCCGCACGGGGCCTCGGGAACACCCCGCCCATCCTTCTCACGCTTTGTCCAGGACATGGGCCACGCTTTGGACTTGGACCTCCAATCCGACTCCAGATACTCTAAGGAGTACCTAGCGGAGCTGGATATGCCATCACTGCCCAGAGAGTCCCTTCGCTTACCGCCTAACCCGGTACTCCAACAGGCTTTCTTCAGGAACCTGGAGACCCCTTATATGGTCACAGCAGTACCCTCCAAAATGGAGGCCAAGTACCGTACAGTACCCTTCCCTGGATTTGAACAACCGCAGCTCTCCCACCAGTCCTCCTTGAAAAAGGCTCACCCCTCCAGGGTCTCAGCGGCGGTCCCCCCAGGCCGAGAAGGCCGAACCCTAGACAAGTTCGGCAGGAGACTATATCAAAATGCGATGATGGCCTCTAGGGTGCAAAGCTACACCTTCACCTTCACATCCTACCTCAAACACCTCATTGGACTACTGAGAGCCTTTGAGACTGACCTACCGGCCTCCCGCCAAGGAGCGTTTAACCTGCTTTCAGAGTCCCTCTCCAACCTACGCCTCCATCTATTCCATGCGGCCTACGATGGCTTCGAACTCTTCTCCAGAGAGGCAGCCTTTGCTATCGCCATGCGCCGCCTAGCCTGGCTGCGCCTGGTCGACATGGACCCCAACTTACAGGACCGGTTGGCTAACCTCCCTTGCGTGGGTAAAGAACTGTTCGATGACACTATCGAGGCGGCTACAAAACGCCTCTCCGAACACGAACGCTTGTTTGCCTCCCTCGTGCGGCAAAAGCCTAAACCGCCCGCGTCCAGGCCGTTCAGGGCCCCTCCGCGCCGCTACCCACAAAAATCCACTCCTGCCTTCTCGCGGCCCCCGCCCAGGCGTCCGTAAGCACACCATCGGGCCATGCCCAAGTCCCAACCGCCTGCGACTACCAAACCATCCCCGTCCTTTTGACGGGATACGCGGAAGGGGGCGGGCCCCCTCCGCCATAGTCCCAGGCCTCCTTCCCATCGGGGTCGCCTCAAAGCCTTTTACCCTCGCTGGGAACAAGTCACGTCGGACACATGGGTCCTTGGCATGATCTCATCAGGATACTCTCTCAACTTTCGAGCCATTCCTCCTGACAACCCCCCCAAGGAATTGCCCTCCCAACCGGACGCAGCTACCCCTACTCCTCTCCGAAGCTCGAGATCTGCTTCGCCTGAGAGCAGTAGAGGAGGTCCCCCCCAGCCAACGGGGGAAGGGCTTCTACTCCCGTTACTTCCTGGTACCGAAAAAAACGGGAGACCTTCGCCCAATACTAGACTTGAGACGCCTCAACAAATTTCTGGTACGGGAAAAATTTCGGATGCTTTCCCTACCGACCCTCTACCCCCTGATCGACGAGGGTGACTGGCTCTGCTCCCTCGATCTGAAGGAGGCGTACACACATGTTCCAGTGCACCCCGCTCACCACAAGTTCTTGCGATTTCAGGTGGGAGACCTGCACCTGCAATACCAAGTCCTCCCCTTCGGCCTAGCATCGTCACCTCGGGTCTTCACCAAGTGCCTCGTAGTGGTTGCAGCTACCTTACGCTCTCGAGGTCTTCAGGTATTCCCCTACCTGGACGACTGGCTGATCAAAGCGACCCAACAGACTATTACCTACCTACAGAGTCTGGGGTTCGAGATAAACTTCCTGAAATCCCAACTACACCCCTCGCAGTCCCTACAATTCATCGGGGCAATGCTGGACACGGTTCGCCTCCGTTCCTTCCTCCCCCCTCCACGTCGAGAGGCGTTAGTAGGTCTGAGCCGAAGGATCTCACTGCTGACCTCGGTATCAGCGCGACAGATGATGACTCTCCTGGGCCACATGGCCTCCACCGTCCATGTCACACCCTTTGCCCGCCTCCATCTGAGAATCCCTCAATGGACCCTGGCCTCTCAATGGCGTCAAGACTGGGACCCGATCGATCGCCCCGTGACAGTGACTCCTTCCTTGCAACGATCGCTCCGCTGGTGGGCCGACTCTTCAAATCTTTCCAAAGGTTTACTCTTCCTCGCCCCTCCCCACAGCAAGGTACTTACCACGGACTCATCGGAGTACGCTTGGGGAGCCCACCTGGACGGCCTCCGCACTCAGGGGATGTGGTCAGCAGAAGACCGCCGCTGTCACATCAACGTGCTAGAGCTCTGGGCCATCTATCTCGCAGCTGTAGCTTTTCAACACCTGCTTCACGACCGGGTGGTCCTCATCCGAACCGACAACCAGGTGGCAATGTACTACGTAAACAAACAAGGGGGGACAGGGTCTTGGCCCCTCTGTCGGGAAGCCATGCGCCTCTGGACATGGGCAATCTCCAACAACACCTTCCTTCGAGCGGTGTACATACAAGGAGAACAAAACTGTCTGGCGGACAGACTCAGCCGCCTCCTCCAGCCGCACGAATGGTCACTGCACACTCAGACCCTACGACAAGTGTTCGAAAAGTGGGGGATGCCTCAAATAGATCTGTTCGCATCCCCCCACAATCACAAACTGCCCCTCTTCTGCTCCCGGATATACTCCCCGGACCGACTCGAGGCCGACGCCTTCCTCCTCGACTGGGAGGGAAGGTTTCTGTACGCGTTTCCGCCGTTTCCTCTGATCCTGCGGACGCTGGTCCACCTGAAAACGGTGAAAGCCACCCTGATCCTGATTGCTCCTCGCTGGCCACGCCAGCCTTGGTTTTCCCTTCTACTTCAACTCAGTGTCAGAGATCCACTGCCTCTGCCTCGGTTTCCCTCTCTACTATCACAGAGTCAGGGTTCGCTGTTTCATCCCAATCTTCAATCTCTTCATCTGAATGAACATAAGAACATAAGAAGTTGCCTCCACTGAGTCAGACCCTAGGTCCATCCTACTCAGCAGTCCGCTCCCGCGGCGGCCCATCAGGCCCATTGTCTGAGCAATGGTCTATACCTATCTATACCCCTCAATCCCTTTTTCTTCTAGGAATCTATCCAAACCTTCTTTGAAACCATTTAATGTTTTCTTGTCTACAACAGCCTCTGGAAGCGCGTTCCATGTATCCACCACCCTCTGAGTGAAAAAGAACTTCCTAGCGTTTGTTCTAAACCTGTCCCCTTTCAATTTTTCCGAGTGCCCCCTTGTACTTGTGGCGCCCCTTAATTTGAAAAATCTGCCCCTGTCTACTTTTTCTATGCCCTTCAGGATCTTGAAGGTTTCTATCATGTCTCCTCTAAGTCTTCGCTTCTCCAGGGAGAAAAGTCCCAACTGCTTCAATCTTTCGGTATATGGGAGATTTTCCATTCCCTTTATCAGTCTAGTTGCTCTTCTTTGTACTCCCTCAAGTACCGCCATGTCTTTCTTGAGGTACGGTGACCAGTACTGGACGCAGTACTCCAGATGCGGCCGCACCATTGCTCGATACAGCGGCATGATGACTTCTTTCGTCCTGGTTGTAATACCCTTCTTAATGATACCCAACATTCTGTTTGCTTTCCTTGAGGCCGTGGCGCATTGCGCCGATGCCTTCAGTGTTGCATCTACCATCACTCCCAGGTCTCTCTCCAGGTTGCTGACCCCTAGTGGTGTTCTTTCCCCCTGACTTCTCTCCCCGTGTCTCAATCAGTCAAGGAGATATTGGAGGCCTCTAGAAAGACCTCGACGAGAACCTGCTATTCCCAAAAATGGACCAGATTCTCAGCTTGGTGCTCTTCTCACAGCCAGGACCCGGTGTCGGTCCCCGTCCCTCTGGTCCTTGACTATTTACTTCAATTATCTCACTCCGGCCTAAAGACCAACTCCATTCGAGTACACCTCAGTGCGATTGCGGCCTTCCATCAGCCCCTGGAAGGAAAAGTCCTCTCGCTCCACCCCTTAGTCTCTCGCTTCATGAAGGGTCTGCTGAATGTCCACCCTCCTCTCAAACCCCCACCGGTGGTTTGGGACCTTAACGTGGTTCTGGCTCAACTAATGAAACCTCCATTTGAGCCCCTAGACAAATGCCATCCTAAATTCCTCACTTGGAAGGTGATTTTCCTGCTTGCACTCACTTCCGCTCGGCGAGTTAGTGAGCTACAGGCCCTGGTAGCGGGCCCACCCTTCACTGTATTCCACCATGACAAGGTGGTACTCCGCACACATCCAAAGTTCTTGCCTAAAGTAGTGTCTGATTTCCATCTCAATCAGTCCATCGTCTTGCCCGTGTTTTTTCCCAAGCCCCACTCTCACCCCGGAGAGGTGGCGCTTCACACTCTTGACTGTAAGAGAGCGTTGGCCTTTTACCTCCAACGCACTCAACCACACCGGAAAGTCCCACAATTGTTTTTGTCCTTAGACCCAAACCGGTTAGGCCACCCAGTTTCCAAGCGCACCTTGTCCAACTGGTTGGCCGATTGCTATGCTCAGGCTGGTCTCGCGCTGCATGGTCGAGTAACGGGACACAAGGTCCGAGTGATGGCAGCCTCCATAGCGTTCCTCAGGTCCACACCTATTGAGGAAATCTGCAAGGCTGCCACGTGGTCTTCGGTTCATACTTTCACCTCCCACCACTGTCTGGACTCACTATCCAGAAGCGATGGCCGGTTCGGCCAATCGGTATTGCGAAATCTATTTGCTTAAATTGCCAACTTCCCTCCATCCCTTTTCAGTTAGCTTGGAGGTCACCCACATGTGAGAATATCATGCCTGCTTGTCCTGGGATAAAGCACAGTTACTTACCGTAACAGGTGTTATCCAGGGACAGCAGGCATATATTCTCACAACCTGCCCACCTCCCCGAGGTTGGCTTCTTTGCTAGTTAAGTGAACTGGAGACCACGAGGGGATGCGCCCCCTAGTGGAGCAGGAAGGCACGCATGCGTGGAGCAGCAGAGCAAACTTAAATCTTCAATCAAGTTTGCTTGAAAATGCTTCCGCATCGGGGCTCCGTAGATGACATCACCCACATGTGAGAATATATGCCTGCTGTCCCTGGATAACACCTGTTACGGTAAGTAACTGTGCTTTAGCCACCACCAAACCGTAGCCACAGTATGGTTTCAAAAACTCAAAACAAAAATCCATTCATACAGAACTCCGTTTCCTTTAGCCCAAACTTTACTTTAGGTTTAAACCCAGTTGTTAGCATTCAGGTAAGTAACTTTCTTAAACCCAAAATAATAACTACCCTAAAGATAGGCAGCAAATTCTTCAGGCATTTCTTGTAAAGGAAGAAGGAAAAAAAACCACACCCACTGTTTTCCAGCTACTCACAAACTCATTCAGTGTTCATGAGCTCTGCCTGGCTCTCTATCATAGGGCATATCTCTATCTTGTACCTCCATTACTTCCACATAGTCAGGCTCCTGGAAGTCTGAAGTGAGGAGGCTTTCTTCCACCTCCTGCATAGGTCAATCTGGAACTTCTGTGTCTGTTCCTTGGCTCCACAGCTCTTGCCCTTCCTTGGGCTGCAGAAGTGACTCCTCCTGGTCACTCGCTCCTCCCCCTGCTGTATGCTTCAGCCTGCTTTTGAACAGCTCAGAGCCAATCCCCTTCAGCCTGTAGAGGAGGATGGGCTTTGGTTTCCCTGCAGGTTTTTCCTGCTTAGGTTTTCTAAGTGCAGCCAATCTCTCACTGGCTTTCCTAGCTACTTTATAGACCATCTGCTGCTGTGGCCAGTCTGCCTGCCTCTGTTCCACATTACTCCTACTCTGGTCATATGAACAAGAGAGGTCAGCCTCAAGTTGCTCCCTAGAATCAATCTGGTCAGCTTTTCTGCACCGGATCCTAATAGGGGCAAAACTAGTACTGGTGCTAGGTTTGTCACAGTGGACAACCCTGTTGCGTGTCTCTCAAAATGAGAAAGGTCTCAGGTCAGATTCTGTTAACTTGCAAAACAGGCTCCAGGGGGATATACCGCCTCAAAATACCCAACCTTGAAACCCCATATATGTAAGCAAAGTGAACAAGTGTCCAGCTGACTCTGTCAAAAGCCTTTTCCATGTCCAGGCTGACCACTACAGAAGAGCTTCACTAAGAGAAGCTTGCGAACTTTCCATACCGACTACCTGCCTCGTATAAACCCCACTTGTTCAGGCTTTATGACCCGAGGAAGCACAGTAGCCAGCATAATGTGACCATTTATTTTTTTCATCAAAACGGGACATCTATTAATATTCAGTCCCGCCCCCAATCCCGCCCTAGCACCACCACCAGCCCCATCCTAGCCCCGCCCCAATTTCTTCCATTCATTTTCTTGTACACACAATATCTTAATTTATAATGGTAAACATAAAATATAAAAAAAAAACACAATGCACATTGCACGCAGAGAAAATATTAATTATCATTTATGAGTTTCAGGGTTTTTTCAAAGATTACTTTAAAATATGCAATGTCACCTCAGTAACTATAGAAAAAAAGACAAATATAGTGCAAAATATAGACAGCAGATATAAATTCTCATAACAGACACATTTTGATCACTAAATTGATAATAAAATCATTTTTCCTACCTTTGTTGTCTGGTGATTTCATGAGTCTCTGGTTGCACTTCCTTCTGACTCTGCATCCAATCTTTCTTTCTTTTGCATTCAACATTTCTTTCAGAATCCATTCCCATCCCCTTTGGGTCCAGGTCTCTCTCTCTTTTCCCTCTGTTACCCTCCCCAGATTCAGTGTCAGTTCTCCTTTCTACCTTTGTTCCAGGTCTCCCTCTCTCTCCCCCTCTGTTTGAACCTCCCATAGTCCTGCATCTGCCTCCTGTCTTTCCACTTTCGTCAAAGTCTTTTTCTCTGTAGTCTTTCTAATGTGCTTACAACCCCCCCCCTTTCTCTGCCTCTTTCTCTCCTTCTTTCCTTCCTCCCTCCCAACAGATTTTAGCATATCTCTCTCCTCCTTTTTTCCCCTCGAATCTAGTATCTGTCTCCTTCCTCTTTTCCTCCTCCCAGGTCTGGTATCTGTCTCCTCTCCTTCCCCCCTGCTCTGGCATCTCTCTCTCCGCTCTCTTCCTCCGTTCTTCCCTGGTCTTCCTTCTCAATTTATTTTCTGCCTCTGTCTAAATTCTTTTTTACTATTCAGTCCTCAATTTCCCTCTTTCACTGTGTCTACCTATAGCTTGCTACCTCTTTCCCTTGCATCCCATGTACTGACTAAACGTATCTTTATTGTAAACCGTTTCTATCCCATGTACTGTCAAATGTATCTTTATTGTAAACCGCTTCGAACTTCACGGTATAGCGGTATATAAGAAATAAATTATTATTATTATTTCCCTCACCCCTTCCAGTAACTAACTCTATCCTCTTCCCTCAATCCTGCATGTGCCCTTTTTTCTTTCTCCTCCCCACTTCCTTCCAGTGTCTGCTCCCCCTGTCCCTCACACTTCCATTCAGCGGCTGTCCCTCCTCTCCCCCACACTTCCATTCAGTGTCTGTTTCTCTCTCTATCCCTTCCATCTACTGTTCACCCTCTATCTCGCCCCTTCCATTCACTGCCCTCTGTGCTTTTTCCATCCAGTGTCCGCCCTCTCTCTCTTTCTCTCTCTTCCATATGGCATCTTCCCTCTTTCTATGCTCCTTCCATAAACTATCTATCCCATGCCCCTTCTTTCCTTTGTACATGATTGATTTCAGCTCTGTCACCTCTCCGTTTTTCTCTCTCTGTCACCACCCTCTCCCCTATGCTCTGGCATCTCTCTCTTCTCCTTTCTTTCTTTCCCCCATGGTCTGGCATCATGTCTTTCCTGATTCCCGGCATCTCTCTCCTTTCCTTTTCTTCCATCTCTCCCTCCCCCTCCATGCTCTTACATCTCCTCCTTCCTTTTCCCTTGGTCTGGCATACCTTCCTCCTTCCCTCCAAGCCCTGGCATTTCCTTTCATTACCTCCCTCATCTTCCTTCAACACTCTCCCCAATTCTCTCCCCCTCTGCTCCCTTTCCTCCTTGTCACCCAAGGCCTGGTGTCCTGAACTTCATCGGGCAGCAGCAGCATTCACAATTCACTGCTGTTGCCGGCTTCAGGCCTTCCTCTCTGTCGGGTCCTGTCTTCATGAAAACAGGAAGTAGGCAGGACCCGGCAGAGAGCAAGGCCTGAAGCCAGCAACAGCAGCGAATTGTAAACGCTGCTGCTGCCCGAATAAGGTAATAGAGTACCGAGGCAGACCTCTTCTCCCCCTTCCAGCTGAAACCCCGCTGACCCTCCTATCTCTCCCTCCCGACCCTCCCAGCGAGTTGACAACCTCTTTCCAGTAGCGTCGGCAGCCACAGCAAGCTAAACAGGCTGCTTCGCGGCTTTCTCCTGCCTGCGAATCCCTCTGCCGCGTCACTGATGACATCATCAGTGACACTTCGCCGGCAGGAGAAAGCCGCGAAGCAACCTGTTTAGCTTGCTGTGGCTGCCGACGCTACTGGAGGGAGGTTGTCAACTCGCTGGGAGGATCGGGAGGGAGAGATAGGAGGGTCAGCGAGGCCTGAATCCAGGCTGTGATCCCCTGTCCTGTTGTCCACACTCACAGCTTTGGGACGCCCTCTCTGAAAACGGGACATTTCAGCGTCCCGAAGCTGTGAGGGGATGTGAAAAAGGGACTGTCTCGTTCAAAACGGGACGTATGGTCACCTTAAGCCTGGATGCCAAAATGGTTGACAAAATCTTGATGTCCACATTGATTAAGGACATAGGTCTGTAGGCCTTTATTGTTTCTACATGCCTACCCATCCCCGGCTTAGGTATTAAAGTAACCAATACAACATTTTATCTATCACCTCATTATAACATGCCTGCAATGGACCCAATAATAAGAATTCCTGTTGTTTGTAAAATTCATCCAAAAATCTGTTGGGGCCAAGGGCAGAGCCTAACTTTAGCGAGTGGATGGCTTGTTGTAATTCTTTGCCAGTAATGGGCATACTTAAATAAGAAAGCCTATCTAGTGACAATTTAGGAACCCCTGAATTTTCTAGATACCCTATAACCTTCAACAGTGCTATTTTAAATCATTCCTATGAGTCTCTCCCTCTTTAATCAAGAGCTTTAGCCACCACCTCTGCCGTACCTCTGCCCCAGCATATATCTTTCCCTCCTGGCTGGCACCTCACCTTACTCCCCCCCCCCACCCTCCTGCTGTTGCCGCAGGTATAGATAGAGGATCACTAAACAGGTCCTGGACCTGATGGGCCGCCGTGTGGGCGGACTGCTGGGAAAGATGGACCTCTGGTCTGACCCAGCAGAGGCACTGCTTATGTTCTTATGAATCTACTTTATTTATATTTCAGATATTACTGGTGGCAGAGATTCACATACGCTTTATAAGGGATGAAATCCCACCCACATTACAGGATATTAAGCGATTATGAAAAACCCCCAGGTCACCGCAGAGTCCTGCAGGCACTGCCAACTATGCATGCAAAACACAAGATGGATGCCCAGCCCCCAGCCCCATTCCCACATGGGGAACCAATGAGAACATCATCTGGTCTGTACAATTATCCCCCTCTATTCCCACAGACTATCCCCTCCCTCCCATCCCCAACACCTCCAAATCCCAAGCCCCACTCTCCCACCACTCACTCCTCGTGTTCCAGAGCTTAACTATTCTCTGAGTGAAAAAAAATTTCCTCCTATTGGTTTTAAAAGTATTTCCCTGTAACTTCATCGAGTGTCCCCTAGTCTTTGTAATTTTTGATAGAGTGAAAAATTAATCCACTTGTACCCTTTCTATTCCACTCAAGATTTTGTAGACTTCAATCCCCTCAGCCGTCTACTTTTCCAAGCTGAAGAGCCCTAACCGTTTTAGTCTTTCCTCATACGAGAGGAGTTCCATCCCCTTCCATCTTGGTCACTCTTCTTTGAACCTTTTCTAGCGTCATAAAAATCTTCCATTACTCCAATGCTGCAGGAACGTTGGCGGCAGTTACAACTATTATGTGTGGCCTTAGCACAGGGCTGACAAGTCCGGTCCTCGAGATCTACTGGCAGGCCAGGTTTTCAGGATATCCACAATGAATATGCATGAGAGAGATTTGCCTGCACTACCTTCTTGATATGCAAATCTCTCTCTCTTGCATGGAATGTTGCTACTCCTTGGGTTTTAGCCAGGTACAAGTGACCTGGATTGGCCATCGTGAGAATGGGCTACTGGGCTTGATGGACCATTGGTCTGACCTAGTAAGGCTATTCTTATGTTCTTATAGCAGAGAAATTCTCTCTTTAGGCGATAACATTTTTATGATGACATCCGTGTAGAAATACACGGAGGGAATGGGGGGGTTCAAAGAGACGCGCATATGCCGGACTTTGGGTGGGAAGAAATAATGGGTCTGAAAATAGAGAAGAGGGAGAGAGATGATGGACCATGGTTTTTAGAGAGGGAAGGAACAGAAAGGGAGAGAAGTTGGACACAAGGGATGGTGTGGAGGGGGAGATAGAGATACTGGATAGGAGGGTAGTTGGGAAAAGAAAGGGAAAGATGGTGGACCCTGGGGTGTTGGGGAAGGAGGGAGAGATGCTGGATGAAAGGGTAAGAAAAGATGGATCTATGGAGGGAGACGAAAAAAGGATAGATGCCAGACCTCCTGGGGAGGGAAGGGAAACGGGGAGGACAGAGATGGCAGATGGATGGTTAGCATGCAGAAAGAAGGAAGAAGGAGACCCTGGCAAGCAAGTTATCAGAAGACAACCAGAGCCTGGGACCAACAAGATTTGAAAAATAACCAGACAACAAAAGGTAGAAAAACTAATTTTATTTTCTGTTTTGTGATTACAATATGTCAGATTTGAAATGTGTATCCTGCCAGAGCTGGTGTTAGACCGCAAACGTGAGCTAGGATTTAACAGAGAGGAAAAGTCCTTTTTGTTTCTTTATTTTATTTACACCACAGCGCCAGTGTGGTTAGGAGAAGCCAAAGGAGGGTGAAAAAGCTATAAAATAAACCCACCAGGATGTTTGAAAAAAACAAACAAACACCCAATTGGGCAAGAAAGTTGAATCGAAAAACCAATTCAATAGGCTGAATCGAATCGAAAAAAATTTTGTTTTCTTGAATCGGGCAGCACTAGTTTGCGCTACTATCTTAGACTTTAGGACCTGGGATTGGAGAGAGATGGCATCCTCAGTACTTTATAATGCAAGTGAAATGAGGATTTGGTCAGACTTTTGAAGGGTCTGCAGAAGAAAAATATTGTATAGGCCGGGGACATGAGACAGCAGGAAACGAGAACTTTTCTTCCTTCTATTTTTGTGAATGGCAAGGCTGAGGATGTCAGAGAGTTCAGTTAAAATATGTGCTTTATAAGAAAATATAATAATTTGTTTTATACAGTTTATAAGCATTGCTGGCCTACCCGGTGAGGTGTTCCTAATGGTGGTGGTGGTGGCGGCAGCGTATCAATGTGTTGAGAGGAAGAGGTGGTCTGGTAAATTCTGCTGAGCAAACTCCGGGCCCATTTCCACCCCCCAGTTAGTCCACTCCACTCAACTGGTTCACACACTGAGTGGGTCTTTGGGTGTTGTGCCTGGGTAGTTGTTTTGGGATCTCTTCCAGTGGTTTGTCAGTATCTCCTTGTGGTCCAAGGAAGGAAACTTTGTTAATCTTAGCATTGACCTTCAGAATATGTTTGTAACAACGCTGCTTGTGTGGCATTAGGCTATGTAGTGATCGAAAGAAAAAAACAGACCTTTGCACATTTTTGCACTATATGGTAGGTGTATGAGGAGATTCACAATTCCTGCACAGCTAAGTCCTTGTGAAGTTACCTTGTTCTTTCTGTACTTGACATCTAGCAAGGTCTCTGTTTGGAAGGAAAGATCTAAGCTTAAAAATGAAGTAGCCAGAAATTATGGTAAAAGCAGATAGCATTGCTGATTTTAAGAAAGGTTTGGACAAATTCCTGGAGGAAAAGTCCATAGTCTGTTATTAAGACATGGGGGAAGTGTCTGCTTGCCCTGGATCGGTGGCATGGAATGTTGCTACTCTTTGGGTTTTGACCAGGTACTAGTGACCTGGATTGGTTACCATGAGAATGGGCTACTGGGCATGATGGACCATTGGTCTGACCCAGTTAGACTATTCTTATGTTATGTTCTCATCTGTAGGGGCCTTTGTTTTCACTTCTTATTTTAATGTATTTTTTTTCTGGGAACTTATCAGTGTATTTTAGAATGGGAACAAAAATGGAAGAGAATTAATGTGTGTGGAATGGGGGGGTTTACTAATTTCTTCAGCTAAATAATTAAATCCACTTCAACCAGACATAGGAGAACTCACGCCCCATTCACATACCCTCCAACCAAAATCGTCAAAAGAAAAAAAACTGTTCGTCAACCTCCTAACGCTCAACCCTCAACTCTACAACCTATTGACCTCGACCACAAACTACAAAACCTTCAAAAAAGAAATAAAAACCCTTCTATTCAAAAAACACATAAAACCGAACTATCCCAAGCATCACCTGCAACTACTCCATATGTACTTCTGATGTCATTATAATTCAGACATAATTTGTGTTATGTTTGGATTAATGGTTACATATATGAGGTCCAATAAAAGAAAATTTTCACTGCCTGTTTCTATTCTGACCATTTATTCCGTTTCATGGTTATTACAAAAAATATTTTTTTACATGGGGGGATGTCAAAAACTGATGGGCCCCGGGTGCCACATACCCTAGGTACGCCACTGCGTGGAAATGCAGTCACCTGAAGAAGGAATTGAACTTCTAGAGGACAATTTGCTAGAGGATATGGAAACGAATGCCCTGCCTGAGCTATCACTTTCTGAGGAGATGGAAGTGAGTTAAACTGTTTGTTGGCCTTTGCCAAGGGTTTTATTTTCCTTTTTCTGGAGCAAGAGTTTTGCTGTTTTGTTTGCTGGGACAATTGCTTGCCTCTAAGGAAGTTTATGGCTGTGAGTTCTACTGGGATGTTTCAGAACTTGTGGGTACTTTCAGAAGAGAGAAGTTTATTCCTTGAAACTTTTCAGTGAGATTGTTCTTTTTCCTGGAGGGTTTTTTTCCCCTTTTAAAATGGCTGCCGCTGCAGTTAAGCAGGGTTGAGACTATCTTTGCCTGGAAAGTTTATTTTACTTTATTGAAACTAAGAAGACATAGAGGTTGGGGGATGGATTTGCCCGTCATCTTTGTGGAGGGATTTTGAGAGTTGCATTTTGTTCTGGCAAAGTACCAAATTGGCAGATCCACCAATCTCGCTCTCCTTGCTAGTATTGAGAGGAGGGAGAATTCTCAATGCCTGAGCTGGAACATTTTTTTTCTGCTAAAGAACTGAATGATTGTGATGTTCTGATTCATGTTTGTTTGGTTTTTTTTTGGGGGGGTGGGGGGGGTTTGTTTGTTTTGAAAATAAGCAGAACTTACCTGGGACATGGATTGAGCACTCGAGGATTTTGCCAGACCAGGCTGGCAGGAGAAACTTTGGGTTTCTTTTTTTTATTATTGGTTGTACTCCAGGACACAGTTTATTATGAATTCTCAGTCAAACCTGAATTCAAAATAAATTCTGTTTGTTTTTGAAAGCTTACCTATTTCATGCCATTCTGATGGTTGTAAGCTGGGTAAGTCCACAGATACAGGGACTTCCTCCTATTTGAGGAAGCATGCCAGGCCTATATCTGTGGCGTGTGCCGGTCCCTGCCATAACCTAAGGGACGACCATGCTACAAACCGAAGCAGTTGCTAGATTTTATTGTGGCTAGAGAAAGAGGGGGTGGGGGAGTAATGATTAAATCAGTGGCCTCTCCTACAGATTAATGCGAACCAGTTGCCAACACTGTACGTCCAGTTGCTGTCTTCCTTAATATATATATATTACCTCTGTATTCTTGTGGACTAAATAATGAAAATTTCGTATAGTTAGATGATTTGTTTGTTTTTCACCATAAATTTTTTTGTGAATTTATTACATTGCATTACTGACTTCTATTCCGGTTCAAGGCGGATTACATAAGAATTGTTATGATCTTAATACATAAGCTTATATAGGAACATTTTCTAATTTGCTAAGGAGAAGATTGGTAAAGTTGGTGGGGTTTGGAACTTTGTTGGTAGAGTTATATTGGTCTTATGTGTTTTTTGAAGAGTAAGGTTTTTGTTTCTTTTTTGAAAGTTTTGTAGTCTGTGGTTGAAGTCAACAGATTGGTGAGTTGTCGGTCTAGTTTTGCTGCTCTGGTGGCCAGAAGGTTGTCATATATTTTTTTTTCGTTTGACCTTTTTGATTGGCGGGTGTGCGAAGATTGTGTGGGTTCTCCTGTGTCTGAATGAGGTGGAATGAGTTAGTCGATTGTTCCAGTAGGAAGGGCTGTTTCCGTTTATGGCTTTGAAAAGTAGGCAAAGGAATTTGAAGTGTATTCTGGCTTGTATTGGGAGCCAGTGTGAGTCGTGGTAGGCCTCTGTGATGTGGTCGTACTTTTTTAGAGAGTAGATAAGTCTTAGGGCTGTGTTTTGTATTGTTTGGAGTTGTTTTATCTTTGTTGTTGGGCAGGGGAGATATAGAATGTTGTAGTAGTCTATTAAGCCTAGGATTAGAGATTTAACCATCAGTTGGAATTGTTTTCTGTTGAAGAATTTTCTGACTTGTCTAAGGTTTCTCATAGTGGAGAATGATGTTTTTATAATTTTGTTGATTTGTGGTTGCATGGTTTAACCTCTATCTATCAACACTCTGAGTAGTTTTAGTGTGGGATGGATGGGGTATGAGATTGAGTTAATTTCTATGTTTGTCAAGGTTGGGGTTTTGCAGTTTTCAAGGAGGATGAAGTTTGTTTTATCCGGGTTAAGTTTTAGTTTGTGTTCTTTCATCCATGTTGCTACTGTCTCAAGTGTTCTGTGTATTGTGCCTATCATTGATGGTTCAAGTTGGTCGAAGGGGATGAGTATGGTGATATCATCTGCGTAGCTGTAAGAAGTAATACCTAGTTTATCTAGGTATGAACTTAGGGAGGCAATGTAAAGGTTGAAAAGTGTGGGAGATAGGGGAGATCCTTGTGGTACTCCACATGGGTTGGACCAAGGATCCGATTTTTCTTTGTTTGTTTTGACTCTATAAGTTCTGGATTGTAGGAATCCTTTAAACCATGTTATAACTTTTCCTGTAATTCCTATTGCATCAAGAGTTTGTAAAAGGATGTCGTGGTCTACTAGATCAAAGGCTGCAGAGAGGTCTAGTTGTATGATCATCATTTTATTCCCAGTGCAGAGGTGCTGTCTCGCGATGTCCATGAGTGTTCCTAGTAGAGTTTCTGTGCTGTAATTGGTTCTGAAGCCGGATTGTGTGGGGTGGAGTATGTTGTGATGATCTAGGTAATTGTTTAGGGCTTTAGCTACTAGGCCTTCTATTAGTTTGACATATAGTGGGACTGAGGCTATAGGTCTATAGTTAGATGGTTGGTCTGTTGCTCCCTTGGGGTCTTTTAAGATTGGAGTTATGATGATTTCGCTGAGGTTTTTTGGGAAATGGCTATCAGTGAATAGGGTTTGTATCCATTGTAGGAGTAGAGTGTGGAATATCGTACTGGAGGTTTTCAGTAGGTATGGTGGGCAGTGATTGAGATCGCAGGCTGTGTGGCTGTATTTGTTGTATAGTTTGTTGAAGTCTGACCATTGTATAGGTGAGAAGTGGGACCAGGTCCTGTCAGCTGCTATCGATTCTTTTTCTGTGGGAGAAGTTGAGATTTCTTCTAGGTGAGTCTGTATGTCATTGAACGTGGATCTGATATTAGCGATTTTATTTTTGAAGAATGTGACTAATGCGGTGGCTGAGGGAGGGGGGAGTTGTTAGTAGTTAGATATGGTGTGGTGTCTGAGTTCTTTTAGTAGCTGGAATATCTTTTTTGTGTCTGGGGATCCTTCTCCTATTTGCTTTGTGTAGTACGTCTTTCTTTTTTCTTTCAGCTTTTGTTTGTAGTTCTGTTCAAGTATAGTATGCATGTCTTAAGAACATAAGAATATAAGAAGTTGCCTCCACTGAGGCAGACCAGAGGTCCATCTCGCACAGCGGTCCGCTCCCGCGGCGGCCCATCAGGCCTATTGCCTGAGCAGTGATCCCTGACTATTCCTATAACTTACCTCTTACTTCTATCCCTATAACCTACCTCTACTCCTATCTGTACCCCTCAATCCCTTTGTCTTCTAGGAACCTATCTAAACCTTCTTTGAAGCCCTGTAACGTGCTCCTGCCTATCACTGCCTCCGGAAGCGCGTTCCATGTATCCACCACCCTCTGGGTGAAAAAAAACTTCCTAACGTTTGTTCTAAACCTGTCCCCTTTAAATTTCTCCGAGTGCTCCCTTGTACTTGTGGTCCCCCATAATTTGAAAAATCTGTCCCTGTCTACCTTTTCTATGACCTTCAGGATCTTGAACATAGTAACATAGTAGATGACGGCAGATAAAGACCCGAATGGTCCATCCAGTCTGCCCAACCTGATTCAATTTAAATTTTTTTTTTTTTTCTTCTTCTTAGCTATTTCTGGACGAGAATCCAAAGCTTTACCCGGTACTGTGCTTGGGTTCCAACTGCCGAAATCTCTGTTAAGACTTACTCCAGCCCATCTACACCCTCCCAGCCATTGAAGCCCTCCCCTGCCCATCCTCCTCCAAACAGCCATGCACAGACACAGACCGTACAAGTCTGCCCAGTAACTGGCCTAGTTCAATCTTTAATATTATTTTCTGATTCTAAATCTTCTGTGTTCATCCCACGCTTCTTTGAACTCAGTCACAGTTTTACTCTCCACCACCTCTCTCGGGAGCGCATTCCAGGCATCCACCACCCTCTCCGTAAAGTAGAATCTCCTAACATTGCCCCTGAATCTACCACCCCTCAACCTCAAATTATGTCCTCTGGTTTTACCATTTTCCTTTCTCTGGAAAAGATTTTGTTCTACGTTAATACCCTTTAAGTATTTGAACGTCTGAATCATATCTCCCCTGTCTCTCCTTTCCTCTAGGGTATACATATTCAGGGCTTCCAGTCTCTCCTCATACGTATTCTGGCGCAAGCCTCCTATCATTTTCGTCGCCCTCCTCTGGACCGCCTCAAGTCTTCTTACGTCTTTCGCCAGATACGGTCTCCAAAACTGAACACAATACTCCAAGTGGGGCCTCACCAATGACCTGTACAGGGGCATCAACACCTTCTTCCTTCTACTGACTACGCCTCTCTTTATACAGCCCAGCATCCTTCTGGCAGCAGCCACTGCCTTGTCACACTGTTTTTTCGCCTTTAGATCTTCGGACACTATCACCCCAAGGTCCCTCTCCCCGTCCGTGCATATCAGCTTCTCTCCTCCCAGCATATACGGTTCCTTCCTATGATTAATCCCCAAATGCGTTACTATGAATTTCTTTGCATTGAATTTTAGTTGCCAGGCATTAGACCATTCCTCTAACTTTTGCAGATCCTTTTTCATATTTTCCACTCCCTCTTCGGTGTCTACTCTGTTACAAATCTTGGTATCATCTGCAAAAAGGCACACTTTTCCTTCTAACCCTTCAGCAATGTCACTTACATACATATTGAACAGGATTGACCCCAGCACCGAACCCTGAGGGACTCCACTAGTCACCTTTCCTTCCTTCGAGCGACTTCCATTAACCACCACCCTCTGGCGTCTGTCTGAAAGCCAGTTTCTGACCCAGTTCACCACTTTGGGTCCTAACTTCAGCCCTTCAAGTTTGTTCAACAGCCTCCTATGAGGAACTGTATCAAAGGCTTTGCTGAAATCCAAGTAAATTACATCTAGCATATGTCCTCGATCCAGCTCTCTGGTCACCCAATCAAAAAATTCAATCAGGTTCGTTTGGCACGATTTACCTTTTGTAAAGCCATGTTGCCTTGGATCCTGTAACCCATTAGATTCAAGGAAATACACTATCCTTTCTTTCAGCAACACTTCCATTATTTTTCCAACAACTGAAGTGAGGCTCACCGGCCTGTAGTTTCCTGCTTCATTCCTGTGACCACATTTATGAATAGGGACCACATCCGCTCTCCTCCAATCCCCAGGAATCACTCCCGTCTCCAGAGATTTGTTGAACAAGTCTTTAATAGGACTCGCCAGAACCTCTCTGAGTTCCCTTAGTATCCTGGGATGGATCCCGTCTGGTCCCATCGCTTTGTCCACCTTCAGTTTTTCAAGTTGCTCATAAACACCCTCCTCCGTGAACGGCGCAGAATCTACTCCATTTTCTCGTGTAACTTTGCCGGACAATCTCGGTCCTTCTCCAGGATTTTCTTCTGTGAACACAGAACAGAAGTATTTGTTTAGCACATTTGCTTTCTCCTCATCACTCTCCACATATTTGTTCCCAGCATCTTTTAGCCTAGCAATTCCATTTTTTATCTTCCTCCTTTCACTAATATATCTGAAAAAATTTTTATCTCCCTTTTTTACATTTTTAGCCATTTGTTCTTCCGCCTGTGCCTTCGCCAAACGTATTTCTCTCTTGGCTTCTTTCAGTTTCACCCTGTAGTCCTTTCTGCTCTCCTCTTCTTGAGTTTTTTTATATTTCATGAACGCCAACTCTTTCGCCTTTATTTTCCTAGCCACTAGGTTGAAGAACCATATCGGCTTCCTTTTTCTCTTGTTTTTATTGATTTTCTTCACATAAAGGTCCGTAGCCATTTTTATCGCTCCTTTCAGCTTAGACCACTGTCTTTCCACTTCTCTTATGTCCTCCCATCCTAACAGCTCTTTCTTCAGGTACTTTCCCATTGCATTAAAGTCCATACGTTTGAAATCTAGGACTTTAAGTATCGTGCGGCCGCTCTCCACTTTAGCCGTTATATCAAACAAAACCGTTTGATGATCGCTACTACCTAGGTGAGCACCCACTCGAACATTAGAGATACTCTCTCCATTTGTGAGGATCAGATCCAATATCGCTTTTTCCCTTGTGGGTTCCATCACCATTTGTCTGAGCAGAGCCTCTTGAAAGGCTCTTGAAGGTTTCTATCATGTCTCCTCTAAGTCTCCGCTTTTCCAGGGAGAACAGCTCAAGCTTTTTCAGTCTGTCAGTATATGAGAGGTTTTCCATACCCTTTATCAGTTTAGTTGCTCTTCTCTGGACTCCCTCAAGTACTGCCATGTCCTTCTTGAGGTAAGGCGACCAGTACTGGACACAGTACTCCAGGGCTCACCATTGCACGATACAGAGGCAGGATGACTTCCTTCGTCCTGGTCGTGATACCCTTCTTAATGATACCCAACATTTTGTTTGCTTTCCTTGAGGCTGTGGTGCACTGCGCCGACGTCTTCAGTGTTGTGTCTACCATCACTCCCAGGTCTCTTTCAAGGTTACTTACCACTAGCGGTGATCCCCCCATTTTGTAAGTGAACATCGGGTTCTTTTTCCCTACATGCATGACCCTGCATTTCCCTATGTTGAAGCTCATTTGCCACTTTTTGGCCCACTCTTCCAGTGTCGTCAGATCCTTTTGGAGATCTTCACAGTCTTCCGTGGTTTTAACCCTGCTGTATAGTTTGGTGTCATCCGCAAATTTAATAACCTCACATTTTGTTCCTGCCTCCAGGTCGTTAATAAATATATTGAACAGGAGTGGTCCCAGCACCGACCCCTGCGGAACTCCGCTCGTGACCCATTGCCAGTCTGAGTAATAGCCCTTTACTCCAACCCTCTGTTTCCTGTCTGCCAGCAAGTTTTTGATCCATTGGTGGACCTCCCCTTGCACCCCGTGGTTCCATAGTTTCTTAAGCAGTCTTTCGTGTGGTACCTTGTCGAATGCTTTTTGGAAGTCAAGGTAAATGATGTCTATGGTTTCCCCTTTATCCACCTGGCTGTTTACCCCCTCAAAGAAGTACAATAAGTTTGTGAGGCATGACCTACCCTTGCAGAAGCCATGCTGACTCGACTTTAGCTGCCCATTGTTTTCGATGTGCTCACAGATGCTGTCCTTAATCAGCACTTCCATCATCTTTCCCGGGACCGAGGTCAAGCTCACCGGCCTGTAGTTTCCTGGGTCACCCCTTGAACCCTTCTTGAAGATGGGCGTGACATTTGCTATTTTCCAGTCCTCCAGAACCTCTCCAGTTTTTAAGGATAGGTTGCATATTTGTCGAAGTGGCTCTGCTATTTCGTTCCTTAGTTCCTTGAGTACCCTTGGGTGAATGCCGTCCCGACCTGGCGATTTGTCGCTCTTTAGCCTGACTATCTGCCTGAGGACATCCACTCGGCTCACTTCTAGTTGGACCAGTTTATCGTCCTGATCTCCATTTATGATCTCTTCGGGTTCCGGAATGTTGGTTGTGTCCTCCCTCATGAAGACTGACGTGAAGAACTCATTTAACTTGTCAGCTATCTCTTTTTCCTCTTTTACCACTCCTTTTCTGTCTCCATCATCCAAGGATCCCACTTCCTCCCTTGCTGGTTGCTTCCCCTTAACCTGAAGAATGATTTGAAGTTTGTTGCTTCCCCCGCCAGTCTCTTCATATTCTCTTTTTGCTTTCCTAACCACTCGGTGACACTCTCTCTGGTGTTCTTTGTGCTCCTTGTGGTTGTCCTTTGTTTGGTCCTTTTTCCATTTTATTGAACGATGCTTTCTTGTCACCTATCGCCTTTTTCACTGCATTTGTTATCCATACTGGTCTTTTGTTCTATTTTTTTTGCACCCTTTCCTGAACTTGGGATGCACAGGTTCTGTGCATCATGCACCATGCCCTTGAGTAGGGTCCAGACTTTTTCTACGGACTCCATCTTCCTTGCGTTGCCGTTGAGTTTCTTTCCCACCATTTTCCTCATGGCATCATAATTCCATTTTTTTAAGTTGAGTGTTGTCGTTGTGGTTCTTTTCACCTTTGATGATCCAATTTCTAGCCTGCAATGGATCGTGTTGTGATCGCTGTTTCCTAGTGGGGCTTGTACCGCCACCTCTTTTGCGGGTCCCCCTAGTCCGTCAAGAGTGGCATCTCCCCGTGTTGGTTCCATGACCAGCTGTTCCATGAAACAGTCCCTCGTGGCCTCCAGGAATTTGGTCTCCCTCGTGCAGTTTGAGTGCCCAATACCCCAGTTTATCCCAGGGTAGTTGAAGTCCCCCATCACCACCACACTTCCGCTTTTGCATACCTGCCTCAGTTTCAGCCTCCAGCTCCTGGTCGATTTCTTCCGATTGTCCAGGTGGGCGATAGTACAGTTCCAATTTTATGTCTGCTCCAGTTCCTTCTGGTAGCTTAACCCATAGTGATTCCAAGCCATCCGCCCTTACTGTTGTTTCCATCCTGGTTGAGGGTATGGAGTTTTTTACATATAGCGCTATTCCTCCACCCTTTTTGTGTGTCCTGTCCCTTCTGTAGAGTTTGTACCCTGGTATGGCCACATCCCATTTATTGTCATCAGTCCACCATGTTTCTGTGGCTCCAATTATGTCTAGGTCCTTCTTGCCGGCTATGACTTCCAGCTCTCCCATTTTGGCCCTTAGGCTCCTAGCATTGGTGTATAGGCAATGTAAGTCCCGGTTGTTTGCCTGCCATGCTGGTTTTTCTCGTGGTTTGGCGCTCCTGGCGACCCCCTCCTGGGTTGCTAGTCCCCGAGCCTCGTCTCAGTCATCCTCCTCCTGCGGTGTGTCTGTTTCGTCCTCAGCCTGTTTACATTACATTAGTGATTTCTATTCCGCCTGTGCCTTGCGGTTCTAGGCGGATTACAATTTAGAAGATATCTGGGCATTTCCAGTAGAATTGCATAACAGGAAGTGAGTATATTACAGGTTACGGTAGAGAATAATAACACATTCAAGTTACAGAAGATGGTTACATAACATTGAAGGAAGAAGTTTTCTAGTTACAGATGGTGATTGCTTATTTAGGTTTCTTAATATATGTTGGTGATATAGTTTTAAGAGATGATTAGTTTGAAGATTTGACTAGATGTTACTATAGGGGTGGTATTCCCGAGGGAATAACCATGAGCTAATAGGTGGTGGTTAGAGTGATTGGAAGTATTTTTTGAATAGAAGTGTTTTTATTTCTTTTTGGAACACTTTAATGTCTGTTTTGATCAGTATTTTGAAGATGGAAGGGTCAATTTTAGCTGCCTGTGTCGCTAGAAGGTTGTCGTACAGTTTCTTGCGTCGAGTACCATTGAGAGGAGGGTAGGTGAAAAGGTTCTGAGTTCTCCTTCTTCTGGGTGGGAGGTTTCCCCTTTTTTGTTTGCCCCTCTTGCTCCCGTTGTTCTCTGTTAATCCTGATTGCCCGTTCCATTTGTGCCCTGGGCCCATGCATTGCGTCCTTAGATCCTTTTTCCAAAAATTCTCACTCAGTCCCGAGCCCTCTTTTACAATGTCCTTGCTCGGTATCCTTTTTTGATACTTTTGTCCGATGTGTCGAGGTCAGATCGACTATCGGCTCTCCCCTTCTCCTCAGTCTATGACGCTCTGGACATTGCGTGCCCGCATCCTTGTCCCAGCCGTGCTCAGGTGCAGTCCGTCTCTCCTGTAGAGCTTGTTCTTCCCCAAGAAAGTTGTCCAGTTCCGAACAAAGTGGAAACCCTCCTCTTCGCATCATCTCCTCAGCCAACCGTTTATTACTTGTAGTTCGCTCTGCCACCCTGCGTCCGCTCTCGGTACTGGCAGGATCTCTGAGAAGGCTATCTTCCTCGTCCTCAGTTTCAGTTTCCTCCCCAGGATCCTGAACTGGTCAGTTAGTGTAGTCCTCCTGCTGACGTCGTTGGTTCCAATGTGGATTACTACTGCTGTCTCCTCCGTCTCGGCTCCCTCCAGGATCCTTTCAATTCTGTCGATAACATCCTTCGTTCTTGCCCCCGGGAGACATGTCACCAATCGGCCCTCTCTCCCTCCCACTTCTTTCAGGATTGAGTCTCCCACTACAATAGAAGATCTCCCCTTCCTCAACTGTCTCTCTGGTCTCAGGTCTGTGTCAGTGGCGCAGTCCGCTGGTCCTTCCTCCAGACTCTGATGGATCTCCACCTCATCTGCCTATCCAGATCCTCCGCAAGGTCCTACTCCCATGGCGTCTGGTGGTTTCTGTCATCCAACTGTTGGCTCTCTCCTGATGTGCTGTTGGTCCTGTGCCTCCACCATCCTGCAGGCCTCCTCGATGAACTTCTCGAGCTCTCTAACTTGTTCCGTGATGTAGCTCTCTCTGGTGGCGCCTTCGGTTGCCCAAAACTGCTCCTCTATGGTGCAGAGTCCCTCCAGCTCCTGGACTCTAACCTGCAGTCTCTCGACCTCCTTCTTCAGGCTATCCAGTTCTTGGCATCGACCGCATATGTACGCCTGCCTCCCGGTGGGGAGGTAGTCATACATATGACACTCTGTGCAGTATACTGGGTAGCTCAGCTGGGTTCCTACAGCCTCCATTACTCCTTTCTCGTTCTAATGTCCCACGGTGTGAATGGGTTGTGCCCGGCGCGCAGCTAGCTGAAAGAGTAGAGAGAGAAGAGAGAAATGAGTAGAAAAGAAGTACCTGTGGTTTATTTTACAGAAGTTAGATATCGCTGCTGGGCTGCCTGGGCTCCTGGCTCCTTCTCAAGGCTCCTTCACAAAAGCGCTCTCGCTAAGGCGAGCGCCTTTGTCGCTCACCTTCGCCGTGCGCCGTTGGCTCCCTGCTCTTAAAGGGGAGCCCGGGCACCGATGCGACCTCTGATGCGGTGGGGGTGGGCGGAGCTTCCTCTCGCCTCGACCCCAATCAGGCTTCCGCCCCTCTGCCTCTCCTCCCGATCAGGCTGTCTTCCCTCTGCCTCTCCTGCCTCTCAGGCTGCTCTGTTAACAAAAAACAAAAATGCTGCCGAGATCTGCCTCATGGTCCGGCTCCCTGCTCTTAAAGGGGAGCCCGGGCACCGATGCGACCTCTGACGCGGTGGGGGTGGGCGGAGATTCCTCTCGCCTCGACCCCAATCAGGCTTCCGCCCCTCTGCCTCTCCTCCCGATCAGGCTGTCTTCCCTCTGCCTCTCCTGCTGATCAGGCTGTCTCCCCTCTGCCTCTCCTGCCTCTCAGGCTGCTCTGTTAACAAAAAACAAAAATGCTGCCGAGATTTGCCTCGTGGTCCGGCTTCCTGCTCTTAAAGGGGAGCCCGGGCACCGATGCGACCTCTGACGCGTGGGGATGGGCGGAGCTTCCTCTCCCCTCGACCCCGATCAGGCTTCCGCCCCTCTGCCTCTCCTCCCGATCAGGCCGTCTCCCCTCTGCCTCTCCTGCTGATCAGGCTGTCTCCCCTCTGCCTCTCCTGCCTCTCAGGCTGCTCTGTTACCAAAAAACAAAAACGCTGCCGAGATCTGCCTCATTGTCCGGTTCCCTGCTCTTAAAGGGGAGCCCGGGCACCGATGCGACCTCTGAAGCGGTGGGGGTGGGCGGAGCTTCCTCTCGCCTCGACTCCGATCAGGCTTCCGCCCCTCTGCCTCTCCTCCCGATCAAGCTGTCTCCCCTCTGCCTCTCCTGCTGATCAGGCTGCTTTGTTAACAAAAAACAAAAACGCTGCCGAGATCTTACAAAATACCACCATTAAACTTATCTATCACGCAAAAAAATTCGACCACATCACTCCGCTTCCAATCCCTCACTGCATCACATTCAAAATTCTACTTCTCACCTATAAAATTAAACACCATATTCCTGCCTTTATAGACAAATATTTAATCCCCTCCGCTTTAACCCGTGCACTATGCTCAAATTGTTGTCCCCTCCATCCGAGAAATCTTCTATGACACCAGCAGAAAATTCATCTTCTCATTCATGGCACCCTCACTCTAGAACACTCTTCCTCTTCATATAAAACAAGAGTCATCCTTACATTATTCAGGACCAAACTCAAAACTTTTTTATTCAAGGATGCATACAATACCTAATACAGGAACCCTTTTCTTTCACTGGAATAATTTTTATTTCAGGTTTTCAACTCCAAATGCCTCTTTAGAGATGAATTAACTCCTAATGTTCTATCCATCCCTCTCCCTCCACTCTCTCTATATTTTTTTTATCTCGCTGTATTTTTTACCACCTCTTATACCTTCCTCCCCTGACTTAAGTAATATATGTTACCTCTCCCCTTCCTCCACATTTAATTACCATGTGGTGGAATTTTTTTTCTTTTTAACTTTTAACTCTTGCTTTTAAATATTTTTATTGACTGTAAACCATCTAGATAAATTTTGATGGATGGTATATCAAAGAAATAATAAACTTGGAAACTTGAAAGTATGTAAATCTATAAATAATTTTTTTTTAAGATTATAAAAGATAGTGCAGATTCTGTACCTCTTGAGACAATGCACACTCAAAAAACCCTGTTTTTCATATAGGCTTTTATACAAAAATTTCCAAACCCCTTATGTATCAGGTATAATATATAGGTAAACTATGGTAAAGGAAAACATACACTTTAACATGTCATGATAAGAGTAAGAAACAATATCTTGCTGCCATGAATATTTTGTCCTGTAATCCACTGTGAGTGTCCTTTTGTAACCCGTTCTGAGCTCCTGGGAGAATGGGATAGAAATTGAAGTAAATAAATAAATAAATGAGTCTTGAAACTATAGGAGCTAGTTCTGTGGATGGGAGTGAAGGCTGAGCACTCCCAGTATTAATCAAACTCCTTTACTATGTCCAGGAAGAGGTAATTTGTAGTGTTTGGCACCCCCAATCATTATGAAAATGTTGATGCCACTGCTTGAAACTTAATTTGAAGGGAAAGAGTTGTTTCAATCCTGTGTCTGGAAACAGCAAATAAAAATAATATACAATCAATAGTGGCTAGACATGTGACAGAGTTGATAGGACTAAGAGAAGTATGAGTTGAAACAAGCAGATAGAATATAGAAGATAATGAAAAAAATCAGAGAGATCAAAAGGGACTAGATACATGAAGCAGTTTGAAATCATGGAGGAATGTGAAATAGGGAATCAAAGGGGTATGAGTACTGCAGTTTCATTTGGGGTGACCAGGTTACCCAGTCCAGAAGGGAGACTTTTTGGCCAAGTCTGGATTTCTGCCCACCTCATCTTGGTGCATTATGGGACCTGCAGCATTGATTTCAATGGATAGAATCATGGACTACAAATACTACATTCTTTGGATGTAATTTTAAAACCAGTACTGGCCAATAAGTCTCCCTTCTGGGATGGATAACCTGGTAACCCTAGTTTCATTCCATATCATAAATAAGATATTTGGAATTTAATCCTTAGGAAAAAGAATTGCACTTGTCAATATATGAAGGAATAAAACCATGAATAAGCATTTCAGTAAAAGCAGTCAAAAGTTATTTTGTTGCTGGCTGTATTGCTTAGCTGTTGGAATGCAGATCTGATATTTGAGAAATAAGGCTGAAAAGACAATTGTAGATAAAGGCAGAAGTCAACATTACAGAGAAGCAATGAATGTAAGATTGTTTTCCAAATGAGAGGCAGATAAAGAGTTATTGTTGATGAGGGATGCCTAATACAGAAGATTTTGAAAATGTGTAGGCATAGATGTGAGAAACTGATGAAATATCATTTATAGTGAATCAAGACCAGCAAGTTGTATTATGCTATTTAGTCTTTTTCCTTATTAAATGTTTCATTTAAAATGTTTTTATTTGTGACTAGAACTTCTTGTCCCCTTCCTCGCTTCTCCCAAACTTTTCAGGAACCAGGTTATGCTCCAGGTTATGTTATAAATTGCCACACACCTTTATCAGTATCATTATCCTCTAGGACAGTGGTCTTCATTGCAAGGCCCGCGAACCAATGACAGCTCACAGAGACCTTCTGGGCAGCTCGCGCACCTATCCAAAGTCTCCTCCCTCCCAGTGAGATACAGTGCTTGCTCACCGTTCTTGTTCCCAGCAGCGCTACTGTAACTCTTTGGGCCACTGGCAGCATGACTAAAGTAAATACGCTGCCGATGACCCAGAAGCTTTTTCTCTGTTACTGTGTCCTGTCTCACAGTAGTGAAGGAGAATCCCTGTTGGACCCCTCCCTGAAGACCCCCGGGACATGACTACAGGACTTAAAAATAGACCAAGTTTGATTGTCAGCATAACTTCATCTTCACAAGAACTCTGGAATAGAAACTGTTTCTATATCTCATGTGGCAATTTCCTCCAACCTCTGCTGATCGAGATAAGACACAGCACACAGATCAGTGCTTGCTGCATGGAAAGAAAATTATAGTACTGGTGCTCAACTGGAAGACAGAGACAGAGATGCAGGTGTAAGGCCTCCAGCAGTGATTCCCGTATTTCCTATATTCCCTAGCCAAAGGTGAAACAATGGACAGCAGGCCAGGCATGAGGCGTATGCACAGGATACAAAGCTTGGACATCTGCGATAAGTGACAAGGTTGTCTTTCTGACATTTGCCCACTACAGATGGCGTAAAAGCCTCTTTGGACATCAGATAACACAGATAACATTTGAACTACAGTTGTCTTGGTCCATGGAACATCACAAGTACAAGATGACCACATATGCAAAACCATAGCACCTGGCAGGACGGGATGGGGGCTGTTCTTGGAATTGGGTGTAGGTCATGCATAGATAACCTCTGAAAAAGCCCCAAGCAGAAGAGTGTCAGGGGTAGATAATTGTAGGTGGCTTTTGGCCACCAAACCAATCTGATAACATTACATTAAATTAAATTTGTGATTTTTATTCTGCCATTACTTCCCCCTGAATTGCTGCGGTTTGGGGGAGGGATCACCATCGCTGCAGGAGAGATGCCCAATCTCTCCTGCCATGATCCACCCCCCCCCCCACCCCACCGAACCAATACGGGCAGGAGAAGCCCAACCCCTCCTGTCCCAACAAACCCCCACCCCTCCACCTCGATCCTCACCCCGAAGTGCCGTGGTTTGGGGGGTGGGGATTGCCATTGTGGCAGTGGAGATGAGCCATATCTCCTGCTGCGATTATTGTGTTGGGGTGGACAGGTTGCTGGAGCTACTGAGCGGATCACGGCAGCCACAATCAGCTCAGTGGCCCCTTTTCGGCACTTATACCTGTTTTGACTTGGTCTAAGTCAAAACGTATGTGCTGACTAGGCACCTTACCTTACCTGCTGTATGAATAAGTCTAGGTCGGCCCACCTCCCACCCTTTCTCCTCTTCTAAAAACGCCTCTTTTCCCTCTAGGCATTTAGAGGCAGGGGAAAGTCCTAAGCTGGTTTTAGATAGTCTAAAACCAGCTTTGATTATCAGTACTTGGACGATCTGGATTTTTGATCATCCAAGTACCGATTTAGGTCACTTTTTAGATGTTTTTTTGTTTTGATTATGAGCCCCACAGAATTAATTTTGCTAATGATGCTGGCAAATCAAACTTGCAACTGTTCACTTATGATAATGCTAATAACCAATCAGAAACTTTCCAATTTGTCCCTGTCCCCGCAACCACCGTCCCCACTTTCCAATAGATTGCAATACAAGGCGAATAATATATTAATTCATGTAAGATAAGGAAGAGCAGCAGACAAGGTGTTTTCTCACCATTCTGCAGGTGAAGAGATTATATCTACTCTGTTCCACTTTGAATGTTGTCATTTTGCTTTTTCTTTTATGCTGCCATTTGATTCAAAATAAACTTATACTTTTAAGCAACAGCATTCCAGGTGTGGTGTGAGTCCTTTATGGTAAGGGTCTAAGCAGCCTGCTCTTTCCAGTAGCAGAGGGAAGGAAAGATATCAGACCTCCAGGGGAAGAAAGGAAAGGGAAGGGGCAGATAGAGATGCCAGATCATGGGAGGTAGGGAAGGGAAATAGAGAGATGTCAGACCAGGGAAAGGAAGGAGGAGGGAAGGTAAGAGAAAGACAGAGAGATGCCAAACCACAAAGGGGGGAGGAGGGGAGAGGAAGGAGGGAAAAGAGATGCCAAACTGTGGGAAGGAGAGGATAAAGATTCCAGACCATAGGAGGAGAAAGGGGGAAGACAGATGTCAGACCATAGAAGAGGGAAAGAGAGAGAGAGGACATGGTGCACAGGGATGGAGGGGAGGGTGTAAGAGAGAGGACATGGTGCAAAGGGATGGGCAAGGGAAGAAATGGAAGAAATGTTGTTTATGGATAGATGGGTATAGGGGAGAAGAAAGAGGGAGGTAATTGCACACATAGATGGTGGGGAAGGGCATCTAGAGGGAGGAGATAGTGTGCGTAGATAGAAGAGAAGGGAAGACATGAAGTAGATACATTTGAGGAGGAAGTAGAGAAATGGAATAAAGCTGAATGTTCAAATTTAATGCCAAAGATTGATGTAGGGCAGAAAGTAAAGGTGAGAAAAATAGCAAATGGATAAGAAGGCCTTGGAAACAGAGTTAAGAGCACAGAGAGAAGGAAGCGCAACCAGAGACTGGGAAAAGATGAGTAGAAAATAAAATTACCAGACAACAAAGGTAGGAAAAGTAATTTTATTTTCAATTTAGTGATTCAAATGTGTCGGTTTTTAAATTTTATATCTGCTGTCTATATTTTGCACTGTTCAGGAAAAAATGCATTGCTTTCTATTTCTCTGGTGTACTGCAGTGGTCCCCAACCCTGTCCTAGAGGACCACCAGGCCTCTAGGGTTTTCAGGATAGCCCTAATGGAGCAGATTTGCATGCCTGCCACTTCCATTATATACAAATCTCTCTCATGCATATTCTTTAGGGCTAGTCTGAAAATCCAAATGGCCTGGTGATCCTCCAGGACAGGGTTGGGGACCACTGTTGTACTGCATGCAGTCTTGCCTCTTAGAGTTTTGTTTATGCTTGTTAGGACTTTTAGTTTGTGGTCCTGTACCTGTGTTCTGCATATGTGATCAAGGCTAGGTGTCATGAAACGTTATTGGTGTCATGGCCCCAAGTAGGAGGATAAAAATTAGCAAAGACCACTGCTCTAGGAGGTGACCATGCTTATATCTTAGGTCGCATGATGTGGTGGGCTTAACAGGACGTATCCGTGGGAATAGAAAAGAAGTGCTCACCGCCTGTATGGGGAGAAAGCCATTCACTGCCCCGTGGAGCAGTGAAAGGCCTTGTCTCTGCAGTGAAGGGAAGGAACGCGCGCAGTTATCGGTCGCGCTCTCTCCCTCCATACTGATAGCCACCAACGCCCGATCGCCGCCGCTGCCGCCCAAGCATCTCCCTGCCTCCATCCCTCCTGATTGCTGTCACCTGATTGAAACATGAACCCAATTGCCGCCACCGCCTGAGCATCTCCCTCCCTGCTCTTTACCTTTGCGGCAGGCAATTTCTCTAAAAGTGCTTCCTACCAGCAGCCGGAGAGTTGAAATCGCTTGTGGCTGCCGTAAAGGTCATCTCTGACGCAACCGGAGGTTGCTAAATATTGCAGTACTGAGGCTTGTATGGATGCTGCAGGGATGGGGACGGGGTGGGGACAGTGGTCGTGGGGACAGGGACAAATTTTTTTTTGCTGTGTCATTCTCTAATAAATATAGCATGCTTACAGGAAACTAAACTATCTGATGTAGATCACATGAAGCTTAAATCTGGGTGGGTGGGAGAGTTTTATTATTCAAGTTTCAAGTTTATTTAATTTCTTTGATTACCTCGCATAGTCCAAATCTAATGTGATTTACACAAGTTCCAAAATTATGTAAAATATTAAAAACCTACAAACATAACATTCATTACTAATAAAATAGTACATGTAAGGAGGGAAGCGGTTAACAACAATTAACATAAATACAATCCTAAAAAAAAACCTAAAAGTAGAAATAAAACCAGGGGAGGGTTAGGCCACAGAAGGTTGGGGAACAAATACCCGCTTAAATTCTATTAGATCGTCTTCCTGAGACTAAATCTATTGGAAAGCGTCCTTGAATAGCCAGCTCTTTAGGAGACTTTTAAACTTGCTAAGTGATTTTTCTTCTCTTATATTGAGTGGAAGTGAATTCCAAATTTGTGGAGCTGTGGCGGAAAAGATATCTCTCCTAGAATATATAACTTTTAAGGAAGGTACTACTAGCAGGGCTTTATCTTCAGATCTTAAGGATTTTATGGGGGAGTATGGTATTAGATATCTTTCTAAAAATATGAGAGCTTTATTTATAAGTATTTTATGTGTGAGTAAAGCAAAATTGTAAGAAATATGGGGTAGCAGTGCTTATTAGCAAAAGATCGCAATACCAAACTAAACTACTTACAAAGGACTCATATGGTCATTTTGTGCTTTTGCAAATGATTTTAAGTTCCATCAGTTTTAATCTTTTAGTTGTTTATGCTCCCACGATTTATAAACATGCTTTCTTTCAGAACCTTGCCAAGACTATACTGAGTTTTGATACTGGCCCTCTTTATTTTGGCTGGTGATTTGAATCAAGTTTTGGATAATTCTTTAGATAGATCTTCTCTGGGACAGCAGCCTTCCCTACCTCATAAATATGTTCCTTATTTATACCCAACTTATAACCCTTGGATAATACTACACCCTACAGAAAGAGACTACACACATCTTTCTCGTTCTCATTTAACTTGGTCTCGCATATATTATATTATATATTATATCTCAATTATTGTTCCCTCAAGTTCTTTTTTCTGTCAATGCTCCACAGGCAATTTCAGATCATTCTCTGATATTTATAGATATGGAAGTAGAAAATCACAGTGGAAAGGGTTGGCATTTTCCTTCTTATTTGTTTGAGGATCCCCATTTTCAACAATATCTTGTGGAAAGGTGGGCAGATTATGCCCATTTTAATTCAGAACACTCAGATCCGATCCTATACTGGGAAACCTCTAAAGCAGTAATTAGAGGACATGTCATTGCATATGTAGCTGCAAGAAATCGTAGAATTGCTTCAAAAATTATCTCCCCTGAATGCCAATTTCAAAGTGCTAAGAAGACTTATTTACATTGCCCTACAATGGCACATAAGGAAAGAATGTTGGCAGTACAGGTAGCTTTGAACACTCTGCTACATGAAAGGACTAAGCGTAGTACTATCTATAGAAAATTTCATTTTTTCCGTTTTAGACATTATCTTGCTAATCTTACCAAGGCCTGGAATGGGCCTAGGTTTGTTCACACTATTCATCTTTCGGATGGAACTTAAAGCCACTGATAAGATCTCTCAAGCTTTCTGTGATTATTTTTCTTCATCTCAATTCTCATTGATACAGGTGTGTTTGGAAGATGCTGGTTTGCAAAGCTTAACCCCTCAGATGCTAGATTCTTTAAATAAGCCCTTACGGGAGATAGAAATACAACAGGCTATTAAGTCTTTGTCTACATGCAAAGCACCTTGACCTGATGGGTTTACTGCTGAACAGTGGCGTACCAATGGGGGGGCGGGGGGGAGGTCCGCCCCGGGTGCAAGCCCTGAGGGGGTGCTCCCGGTCCGATTCTCCCCCCTGTGCCAGGTGTCGCGTCTGGAAACAGCCTGCAGCAAGATCGCGATGCCAGCGATCTTTGCCTGCTTCGGCTGTTTCCTCCGCCGCGGTCCCGCCCCTCCTCTGATGTTGGAGGAAACAGCCAAAGCAGGCAACGATCGCTGGCATCGCAATCTTGCTGCAGGCTGTTTCCCCAGGGAAATGGTACGGGGAGGCCGGGGGGATGAGCAGTGCTTCCTGGTGGTGGTGGTGGGGGCGACTGGTCCTTCAAGGTAGTGGGGGGGGGCAGCAGGCCTTCAAGGTGGGGCAGGCAGGCAGGCCTTGTGGAGGAGGGGAAGACAGGCCTTCAAGGGGAACAGGCAGCAAGCCTTCAAGGGGGGGACAAGCCTTCAGGGGGGTGCAGGCCTTTGGGGGGGGGGACAAGCCTTCAAGGGGGACAGGCATGCAGGCCTTCAAGGGGGGGGCACAGGCCTTCTAGGGGAACAGGTAGGCAGGCCTTCAAGAGGGGACATGCCTTCGGGGGGGGTGCAGGCCTTCGGTGGGGGTGCAGGCCTTCAAGGGAGGGCACAGGCCTTCAAGGGGAACAGACAGGCAGGCCTTCGGGGGGACAGGAAGGCAGGCCTTCAAGGGGGGGACAGGCCTTCGGGGGGGAACAGGCAGTCAGGCCTTCAAGGGGGGGACAGGCCTTCAGGGGAGGAGGGGCCCTGGTGTAGAAGTACACGGAGGGAAGGGGGAGGGGTTCAAAGAGACGTGCATATGCCAGACTTTGGGTGGGAAGAAATAATGGGTCTGAAAATAGAGGAGAGGGAGAGAAATGATGGACCACGGGTTTGAGGGAGGGAGGGAAGGAACAGAAAGGGAGAGAAGCTGGCAGAAGGAATGGTGTGGGGGGGATAGAGATACTGGTTAGGAGGGTAGTTGGGAAAAGAAAGGGAGAGATGGTGAACCCTGGGGTGGTGGGGAAGGAGGGAGAGCTGCTGGATGAAAGGGTAGTTAAGAAAAGGTGGATCTGTGGAGGGAGACGAAAAAAAGGAAAGATGCCAGACATCCGGGGAAGGGAAGGGAAACGGAAGGGGAGGACAGAGATGGCAGATGGATGGTTAGCACGGAAAAAGAAGAAAGAAGGAGACCCTGGCAAGCAAGTTATCAGAAGACAACCAGAGCCTTGGACCAACAAGATTTGAAAAATAACCAGACAACAAAAGGTAGAAAAACTAATTTTATTTTCAGTTTTGTGATTACAATATGTCAGATTTGAAATGTGTATCCTGCCAGAGCTGGTGTTAGACCGCAAACGTGAGCTAGGATTTAACAGAGAGAGGAAAAGTCCTTTTTGTTTCTTTATTTTATTTACACCACAGTGCCAGTGTGGTTAGGAGAAGCCAAAGGGGGGGGGGGGGTGAAAAAGCTATAAAATAAACCCACCAGGATGTTTGAAAAAAACGCCCAATTGGGCAGGAAAATCGAATCGATAAACCAATTCAATAGGCTGAATCGAATCGAAATTTTTTTTTCCTGAATCTGGCAGCACTAGATTGCGCTACTGTCTTAGACTTTAGGACCTGGGATTGGGGAGAAATGGAATCCTCGGTACTTCATAATGCAAGTGAAATGAGGATTTGGTAAGCCTTTTGAAGGGTCTGCAGAAGAAAAATATTGTATAGGCCGGAGACATGAGACAGCAGGAAATGGGAACTTGTCTTCCTTCTATTTTTGTGAATGGATAGGCTGAGGATGTCAGAGAGTTCAGTTAAAATATGTGCTTTATAAGAAAATATAATAATGTGTTTTATAAAGTTTATAGCATTGCTGGCCTGTCCGATGAGGTGTTCCTAGTGGTGGTGGTGGCAGCGTGTCAATGTGTTGAGAGGAAGAGGTGGTCTGGGAAATTCTGCTGAGCAAACTGCGGGCCCATTTCCACCCCCCAGTTAGTCCACTCCACTCAACTGATTCAAACACTGAGTGGGTCTTTGGGTGTTGTTCCTTGGTAATTGTTTTGGGATCTCTTCCAGTAGTTTGTCAGTATCTCCTTGTGGTCCAAGGAAGGAAACTTTGTTAACCTTAGCACTGACCTACAGAATATGTTTGTAACAGCACTGCTTGTGTGGCATTAGGCTATGTAGTGATCGAAAGAAAAAAACAGACCTTTGCACATTTTTGCACTATAGGTGGGTGTATGAGGAGATTCACATTTCCTGCACAGCTAAGTCCGTGTGAAGTTCCCTTGTGCTGTATTTGACATCTAGCAAGGTCTCTGTTTGGAAGGAAAGATCTAAGTTTAAAAATGAAGTGGCCAGAAGTTATGGTAAAAGCAGATAGTTTAGCTGGTTTTAAGAAAGATTTGGACAAATTCCTGGAGGAAAAGTCCATAGTCTGTTATTAAGACATGGGGGGGGGGGTGTCTGTTTGCCCTGGATCGGTAGCATTTAATGTTGCTACTCTTTGGGTTTTGACCAGGTATTAGAGACCTGGATTGGCTACCATGAGAATGGGCTACTGGGCATGATTGTCCATTGGTCTGACCCAGTTAGGCTATTCTTATGTTATGTTCTCATCTGTAGGGGCCTTTGTTTTCACTTCTTATTTTAATGTATTTTTTTTCTGGGAACTTATCAGTGTTTTTTTGAATGGGAACAAAAATGGAAGAGAACTAATGTGTGTGGAATGGGGGGGTGGGGGGTAAGTAATTTCTTCAGCTAAATAATTAAATCCACCTCAACCAGACATAGGAAAACTCATGTACCATTCACACACCCTCCAACCAAAAACGTCAAAAGAAAAAAACAGTTTGACAACCTCCTAGCTATTCGAGCTGCAACACTCGACCCCCAACTCTACAACCTATTGACCTCGACCACAAACTACAAAACCTTCAAAAAAGAAATAAAAAACATTCTATTCAAAAAACACATAAAACCGAACTAACACAATCAGAACTGTCCCAAGCATCACCTACAACTACTCCATATGTACTTCTGATGTCATGACAATTCAGAAATAATTTATGTTATGTTATGTTTGGAATAATGGTTACATATATGAGGTTCAATAAAAGAAAATTTTCACTGCCTGTTTCTATTCTGACCATTTATTCCGTTTCATGGTCATTACAAAAAATATTTTTTTACATGGGGGGTGTCAAAAAATGATGGGCCCCGGGTGCCACATACCCTATGTACGCCACTGCTGCTAAATATTATAAACTGCTTCTTTGCCATCTCCCAGGACTGATGGTGCGCTATTTTACCACATGTGTAGATGATGGTTCCTTCCCTTTAGGTGCTACAAACGCCTTAATCACTTTAATCTCGAAACCAGGAAAGGACCCATAAGCACATAAGCACATAAGCATGGCCTCTGCCGAGTCAGACCATAGGTCCATCGTGCCCAGCAGTCCGCTCCCGCGGCGGCCCCCCAGGTCAATGACCTGTATTGATCTATTACTCAAGAGCATTTTGTCTTGTATAGTGACCCTCTAATTGTACCCCTGGATTCCCTTACCCCTCAGGAATTCGTCCAATCCCTTTTTGAAACCCAACACCGTACTCTGCTCAACCACCCCCTCTGGAAGCGCATTCCAGGTGTCCACCACCCTCTGGGTAAAGAAGAACTTCCTAGCATTTGTTCTAAAACTATCTCCCTTCAATTTTTTTGAGTGTCCTCTAGTTCTTGTTGCCCCCGCCAGTCTGAAAAATCTGTCTCTCTCTACCTTCACTATACCCTTCATGATCTTATAAGTTTCTATCATATCCCCTCTAAGTCTCCTCTTTTCTAGGGAAAAGAGCCCCAACTTCTCCAGCCTCTCAGCATACGAGAGGTTTTCCATGCCCTTTATCATTTTTGTCGCTCTTCTCTGGACCCTCTCGAGTATCGCCATATCTTTCTTTAGGTACGGCGACCAGTACTGGACGCAGTACTCCAGATGCGGTCGCACCATTGCCCTGTACAGCGGGAGGATAACTTCCTTGGTTCTGGTAGTGATACCTTTTTTGATAATGCCCAACATTCTGTTCGCCTTTTTTGAGGCCGCTGCGCATTGTGCTGCCGGTTTCATTGTTTTATCCACCAAAACCCCCAAGTCCTTTTCTAGGTTGCCTTTTCCCATGTCATCCCCCCCATCATGTAGTTGTACATCAGGTTCCCTTTCCCTATGTGCATAACTTTACATTTCTCCACATTAAAACTCATCTGCCATTTATCTGCCCACTCACTCAGTTTGTCCAGATCCCTTTGGAGTTTTTTACATTCCTCTACAGATCTAACCTTACAGGAGAGTTTTGTGTCATCCGCAAATTTTATAACTTCACACTTTGTCCCTGTTTCCAAGTCATTAATAAATATATTGAATAGCAGCGGTCCCAGCACTGACCCTTGTGGGACGCCACTTGTGACCCCTTTCCAGTCAGAATAGTGTCCCTTTACTCCTACCCTCTGTTTCCTGTTTGCCAACCAGTTTTTGATCCATCTGTGTATGTCCCCTTCCACCCCGTGGTTCCACAGTTTCCTTAGAAGGCGCTCATGAGGTACCTTGTCGAAGGCTTTCTGGAAGTCTAGGTATACTATATCTATGGGGTCACCTTTGTCCAAATGTCCGCTTATCCCCTCGAAGAAGTGCAGTAGGTTCGTTTGGCAGGATCTTCCAGTACAGAAACCATGCTGGCTTGTTCTCATCAGCTTATTTTTCTCTATGTGCTCACTGATACTGTTCTTGATCAATGATTCGGCCATCTTCCCCGGAACCGAGGTCAAGCTGACCGGTCTATAATTCCCCGGGTCGCCTCTGGTTCCCTTCTTGAAGATAGGTGTAACATTTGCTATCCTCCAGTCTTCCGGTATTACCCCTGTTTTCAGGGATAGGTTACAAATCTGTTGCAGTAACTCCGCTATTTCGTTTCTAAGTTCTCTTAGTATTCTTGGGTGAATTCCGTCCGGGCCTGGCGATTTGTCAGTTTTTAGCCTATCTATCTGTTTGAGTACGTCTTCGAGGCTTACCTCCATGCACGATAATTTTTCCTCTTGGTCCCCCTTGAAGAATTTTTCCGGTTCCGGAACATTGGATGTGTCCTCTTTTGTGAAGACCGACGAGAAGAACGTGTTTAATCTGTCCGCCACTTCCTTTTCCTCCTTTACCACTCCTTTCCTATCCCCCTCATCCAGGGGTCCCACTTCCTCCCTCGCCGGCTGTTTCCCTTTCACATATCGAAAGAAAGGTTTAAAGTTCCGTGCCTCTTTTGCAAGTTTCTCTTCATATTCTCTCTTTGCTGTTCTGACTACGCGGTGGCATTCTTTTTGGTGCTTCCTGTGCTTTTTCCAATTTTCCTCAGTTTTATCCTTTTTCCATGTCCTGAAGGATTTTTTCTTATCTCCTACCACATTCTTAACTTCTCTTGTTAACCATGCTGGGTCCTTTGCTTGATTCTTTCTGTCCCCTTTTCTAAATCTGGGTATATATCGGCTTTGCGCCTCGTTCACTGTGTCCTTAAAAAGGGTCCAGGCTTGGTCCACCGTCAGTGCCTTTCTGGTGCTGTTCTTGAGTTTTCTCTTTACCATGTGTCTCATGGCATCATAGTTCCCTTTCTTGAAGTTGAACGTTGTTACAGTGGTTCTCTTCCCCTTTGGCATACTTAGTTCCACTTTGAATTGGATCGTGTTGTGGTCACTGTTCCCTAAAGGTCCCGCTACTTCCACTTCTTGGGCAGGTCCTCTCAAAATATTGATTCTTTCCACCCTATTTCTCTGCTTAATGTAGATCTATAATCTTTGCCCAGGTTTTAACAGATAGATTAGCATCTTATTTGCCTCAATCGGGACTGAACAAGTTGGATTTGTTCATGGTAGACAATCAGTAATACATGTATGAAAGGTATTGATGGAATTATTGACTGGCTGGAGCAACAAGCTGACTGGAATTCCTAGATGCCCAAAAGGCTTTTGATAGGGTGGAGTGTTTTTTTCTCTTTCATACGTTGACTTATCTTGTTTTTTCTGGATGGTTCTTAGAAAGTCTACAAACTCTATACTGACCTCGGGGCGTTTATACTATTAAATGGGACTCGTTCTTCTCCCTCTAAAATTTTGAGAGGAACTCATCAGGGTTGTCCCCTATCCCCGTTATTATTTCTTCTCTCTTTAGAACCATTGTTACGTACCTTGCAAAGAGATGTTCATATTAAAGGTCATGAACTGAAAGTATTGGCTTTTGTAGATGATCTTATGCTAATTATGACAGACCCAGAAAGATCCATATCACATTTAATTGATGCTATGACTGAATATGGTTTTCATTCTGGTTTTCAGCTGAATTATCAAAAATCAGTAGCTCTAATGTTTCAATCTACATTACCAGTACGATTTACCAGTACCTTTCCCTTTAACCTAGGCATCTGAGAAAATATATAATCCCGCAAAATATTATCCAACTTGAGGTAAATATACAGCCTTTACTAAACAAGACTAAATCAATGTTTTTTGGCATGGAGACAAAAGAACATAAGAATTGCCGCTGCTGGGTCAGACCAATGGTCCATCGTGCTCATGCAGCGGCCCTCGGGTCAAAGACCAGTGCTTCTAAAATGAGTCCAGCCTCACCTGTGTACGTCCCAGTTTAGCAGGAATTTGTCCAGCTTAGTTTTGAAACCCCGGAGGGTGTTTTCCCCTACAACAGACTCTGGAAGAGCGTTCCAGCTCTCCACTACTCTCTGTGTGAAGAACTTCCTTATGTTTGTACGGAATCTATCCCCTTTCTCAACTTTAAAGAGTGCCCTCTTGTTCTCCCTACCTTGGAGAGTGTGAACAGTCTGTCTTTATCTACTAAGTCTATTCAAGGAAGAAGAGGCCCAGTTTCTCTAATCTCTCACTGTATGGCAACTCCTCCAGTCCCTTAACCATTTTAGTCACTCTTCTCTGGACCCTTTCAAGTAGTACCATGTCTTTCTTCATGTACGGCGACCAGTGCTAGATGCAGTACTCCAGCTGAGGATGCACAATATCCGATCTGTTCATGATCCCCTTCTTTATCATTCCTAGCATTCTATTTGCCCTTTTTGCCGCCGCAGCACATTGTGCAGACGGCTTCATCGACTTGTTGATCAGAACTCCCAAGTCTCTTTCCTGTGAGGTCTCTCCAAGTACCGCCCCAGACATCCTGTATTTATGCATGAGATTTTTGTTACCGACATGCATCACTTTGCACTTATCCACATTGAACCTCATTTGCCATGTTGCAGCCCATTTTTCGAGCTTGATTATGTCACTTTGTAGATCTTCGCAAACCCCCTGTGTCTTCACTACTCTGAATAACTTTGTATCGTCTGCAAACTTAATCACCTCACTCATCGTACCAATGTCCAGATCATTTATAAAGATGTTGAAGAGCATGGGTCCAAGCACCGAGCCCTGCGGCACCCCGCTGGTGACACTCTTTCAGTCCAAATATTGTCCATTTACCCCACTCTCTATTTCCTATGCTCCAGCCAGTTTTTAATCCATGTGAGTATTTCACCCTCGATTCCATGACTCACAATTTTCTGAAGTAGTCAGTCATGCGGAACTTTGTCGAACACCTTCTGAAAATCCAGATATACAATGTCGACCTTGTCTATCCACCTGTCTATCCACCTGTCTATCCACCTTGTCTATCCACCTTGTCTATCCACCTGTCGACCTTGTCTATCCGCCCTTGTCTATCCACCTGTTTACTCCTTCAAAGAAGTGCAGCAAGTTTGTCAAGCAAGATCTGCCTTTGCTGAAACCATGCTGGATGGTCATCATTAAACCGTGTTCGTCAAGGTAATCGATGATACGGTACTTTATCAGCACCTCTACCATCTTTCCCAGTACTGAGGTCAGACTCACCAGTCTGGATCTCCCCTCGATCCTTTTTTGAAGATCGGCGTAACATTCGCCACCTTCCAGTCTTCCGGAATCTTTCCCGATTTGATCGACAGATTGGCTATTAGTTGAAGCAGTTTAGCTATAGTCCCTTTCAGTTCCTTGCTGACCCTCGGATGGATGTTATCTGGTCCTGGGGATTTATCGCTCTTAAGCCTATCAATCTGCCTGCATACCTCTTCTAGACTGACCATCAACCCTGTCAGTTTCCCATCTTCGTTTCCTCCATACAGCCTGATGGGTTATGGTATACTGTGTAGATCCTCTTTGGTAAATGCAGACGTAAAAAATGTGTTCAGTTTGTCTGTGATTTCTTTGTCCTCCTTTATGCCATGGTCATCCAACGGTCCCACAGCTTCCTTTGCGGGTCGTTTCCCCTTAATATATCAAAAGAACAGCTTGAAGTTTTTCGCCTCCTTGGCTCCTCGTAGTCTCTTTTAGCCCCTTTTACGGTCTTATGGCACCTGCGTTGATGCTGTTTGTGCTTATTCCAGTTTTCGTCCGTTTTTGACCTTTTCCATTCCTTAAATGAAGTTTTCTTGTGTCTGATCGCTTCCTTCACCTCTAAAGTGAGCCATGCTGGTTCTTTGTTCTTTTTCCTCTTGGATCCTTTGTTGATACGCGGTATATATAGATTTTGCACCTCGGTGACTGTGTCCTTAAAAAGAGACCAAGCTTGCTCTAGCATTTTTACAGTGACTCTAGCATTTTTACAGTTTCTTATATGTAATGTAATGTAATTTATTTCTTATATACCGCTACATCCGTTAGGTTCTAAGCGGTTTACAGAAAATATACATTAAGATTAGAAATAAGAAAGGTACTTGAAAAATTATATCTCTACTGGGACGCATTGGTCTTTATAATATGATGATTTTGCCTGGATGGT
Organism: Geotrypetes seraphini; assembly: GCF_902459505.1. Taxonomy (NCBI): domain Eukaryota; kingdom Metazoa; phylum Chordata; class Amphibia; order Gymnophiona; family Dermophiidae; genus Geotrypetes; species Geotrypetes seraphini. Next base: position 155,170,262 of record NC_047087.1, on the reverse strand, counting down.
TATATCTTTATCAAATGTTACCTTTATCTCTTTTACGGAGAGTTGAATCTCAATTAGATAAAATAATTAGGGGATTTCTATGGCATGGAAAATGATTTGAACTATGTAAGATGACACTATCAATTGATAAGGATGGTCTTGGCCAGTGGCGTACTAAGGGGGGGGAGGGGGGCGGGGGGGGGGCTGTCCGCCCCGGGTGTAAGCCCTGAGGGGGTGCTCCGGCGTCCGTTCTGCCCCCCGACGTCCGGTTCTTTTCCCTCTGGCCTCCCCGCACCATTAAGAGTACCGAAGCAGCCTGCAGCAAGATCGCGATGTCAGCGATATAGCGCTGCTTCTTGCTGTCCTCCGCCGCGGTCCCGCCCCCTCCACTGATGTCAGAGGAGGGGGCGGGTCCACGGCGGAGGACTGCACAAGCAGCACAAGAACGCTGACATCGCAATCTTGCTGCAGGCTGCTTCGGTACTCTTAATGGTGCGGGGAGGCCAGAGGGGAAGAACCGGACGTCGGAGTGGAGGGGGGCGAGTGGTCCTTCGGGGTGGGGCGGGCAGGCAGGCCTTCAGGGGGAGATGCAGGCCTTAAAGGGGGGGACAAGCCTTCATGGGGGGAGACAGGCTTTCGGGGGGACATGCAGGCAGGCCTTTAAGGGGGGGATAGGCCTTACAGGTCTACAAGGGGGTGCAGGCCCTCGGTGGGGGTGCAGGCCTTCAGGGGTGAGATGCAGACCTTTTGGGGGGGACCCTGGTGTAGAAGAACATGGAGGGAAGGGGTGTTCAAAGAGACGTGCATATGCCAGACTTTGGGGGGGAAGAAATAATGGGTCTGAAAATAGAGAGATGATGGACCATGGGATTTAGAGAGGGAAGGAACAGAAAGGGAGAGAAATTGGACACAAGGGATGGTGTGGAGGAGGGATTGAGATACTGGATAGGAGGGTAATTGGGAAAAGAAAGGGAGAGATGGTGGGCCCTGGGGTGGTGGAGAAGGAGGAAGAGATGCCGGATGAAAGGATAGTTACGAAAAGGTGGATCTGTGGAAGGAGATGAAAAAAAGGAAAGATACCAGACTTCCTGGGGAGGGAAGGGAAATGGAAAGGGAGGACAGAGATGGCAGATGGATGGTTAGCATGAAGAAAGAAGGAGACCCTGGCAAGCAAGTTATCAGAAGACAACCAGAGCCTGGGACCAACAAGATTTGAAAAATAACCAGACAACAAAAGGTAGAAAAATTAATTTTATTTTCTGTTTTGTGATTACAATATGTCAGATTTGAAATGTGTATCCTGCCAGAGCTGGTGTTAGACCGCAAACGTGAGCTAGGATTTAACAGAGAGAGGAAAAGTCCTTTTTGTTTCTTTATTTTATTTACACCACAGCACTAGTGTGGTTAGGAGAAGCCAAAGGGGGTGAAAAAGCTATAAAACCCACCAGGATTTTTGAAAAAAATCACCCAACTGGGCAGGAAAATCGAATCGAAAAACCAATTAAATAGGCTGAATCAAAATTTTTCTTCCTGAATCGGGCAGTTTGCGCTACTCAGACTTTAGGACCTGGGATTGGGGAGAGATGGCATTCTCAGTACTTTATAATGCAAGTGAAATGAGGATTTGGTCAGACTTTTGAAGGGTCTGCAGAAGAAAAATATTGTATAGGCCGGGGACATGAGACAGCAGGAAATGGGAACTTTTCTTCCTTCTATTTTTTGTGAATGGAAAGGCTGAGGATGTCAGAGTTCAGTTAAAATATGTGCTTTATAAAAAAATATAATAATGTGTTTTATAAAGTTTATAAGCATTGCTGGCCTACCCGGTGAGGTGTTCCTAGTGGTAGTGGTGGTGGTGGTAGTGTGTCAATGTGTTGAGAGGAAGAGGTGATCTGGGAAATTCTCCTGAGCAAACTCCGGGCCCATTTCCACCCCCCAATTAGTCCATTCCACTCAACTGGTTCACACATTGAGTGGGTCTTTGGGTATTGTGCCTAGGTAATTATTTTGGGATCTCTTCCAGTGGTTTGTCAGTATCTCCTTGTGGTCCAAGGAAGGAAACTTTGTTAACCTTAGCACTGACCTTTTGTAACACTGCTGCTAGTGTGGCATTAGGCTATGTAGTGATCGAAAGAAAAAACCAGACCTTTGCACATTTTTGCACTATAGGTGGGTGTATGAGGAGATTCACATTTCCTGCACAGCTAAGTCCGTGTGAAGTATTGTGCTGTATTTGACATCTAGCAAGGTCTCTGTTTGGAAGGAAAGATCAAGCTTAAAAATGAAGTGGCCAGAAGTTATGGTAAAAGCAGATAGCTTAGCTGGTTAAGAAAGATTTGGACAAATTCCTGGAGGAAAAATCCATAGTCTGTTATTAAAACATGGGGGAAGTGTCTGCTTGCCCTGGATCGGTAGCATGGAATGTTGCTACTCTTTGAGTTTTGACCAGGTACTAGTGACCTGGATTGGCTACCATGAGAATGGGCTACTGGGCATGATGGACCATTGGTCTGACCCAGTTAGGCTATTCTTATGTTATTTTCTCATCTGTAGGGGCCTTTTCTCATCTGTAGGGGCCTTATTTTAATGTATTTTTTTTTTCTGGGAACTTATCAGTGTTTTTTTATAATGGGAACAAAAATGGAAGAGAATTAATGTGTGTGGAATGGGGGGGGGGGTAAGTAATTTCTTCAGCTAAATAATTAAATCCACCTCAACCAGACATAGGAGAACTCGCACACCATTCACACACCCTCCAACCAAAAACGTCAAAAGAAAAAACTGTTCGACAACCTTCTAGCCATTCGAGCTGCAACACTCGACCCCCTAATTCTACAACCTATTGACCTCGACCACAGACTACAAAACCTTCAAAAAAGAAATAAAAACCCTTCTATTCAAAAAACACATAAAACCGAACTAACACAATCAGAACTGTCCCAAGCATCACCTGCAGCTATTCCATATGTACTTCTCATGTCATGACAATTAAGACATAATTTATGTTATGTTATGTTTGGAATAATGGTTACATATATGAGGTTCAATAAAAGAAAATTTTCACTGCCTGTTTCTATTCTGACCATTTATTCCGTTTCATGGTTATTACAAAAAAATATTTTTTACATGGGGGGTGGGTGGGGGGGTGTCAAAAAATGATGGGCCCCAGGTGCCACATACCCTAGGTACGCCACTGGTCTTGGCTTATTGTCATATTGTCTCCTCTATACATTTTATTTTTCTTAGACTCAGGTAGAGATTCAATTTTGGAAACCCTATCATTTTAGTTACCTTTTACATACTCTTAAAGTGGAGGCTGCTGTTCTGGGGAATCCTTATTTTCTACTTGCACCTCTGAACTCCACTTGGCGACAGGTTTGTATTCAGATGAAATTAAAATCTCAAATTATACCTTTGTTGCCTGTTAATGGTAATGGCTCTTTTCTACCTGGTATGACTGCAGCAGGTTTTTAGGAAATAAGAGGAGATAATGTTATTTTTTTATATCAAATTCTAACTGATGAAGGTTCATTACCTACAATTAATCAGTTACGTACTGATTATGGTTGGTGTAGATTAGATATTTTCTCTTATCTACAGCTCAGACATTATGGACTCCTTTTACTAAGCTGCGATAGCGGTTTTAGCGTGCGCTGAATTGCTGTGCGTGCTAGACCTTAATGCCAGCATTGAGCTGGCGTTAGTTCTAGCCATGTAGCGTGAGTTTAACGCATGCACTAAAAATGCTATCGCAGCTTAGTAAAAGGAGCCCAATGTGTCTTCATTGTCTTCATCGTCTCTATTACTAAATATATTTGAAAATTTGTCTGAAGTATATTGGTTAGATGCCCAATTGGTAGTTCCTTTAAAATATTTTTGTCTATCAATGTTGGAATATTCTCCTTCTTTAAACTATTCTAAAGTGGCTCAGGCTTGGAATGATGAACTACAAATCAATTTGCAAGGAAATCATATCCAACACTTTCTGAAATTGATGTATGGTTTTCTACCTGACCTTTCTTACTTTGAAATAGGATATAAATTTATATGTCGATTATATATAGCACCCTGGCGTGCATATAGAGCAACACTTGTTTCTGTAGGTTCATGGTTAAAATGTAGACACCCTAAAGCAACTCTATCGCATTTGTTTGGGGAATGCTCATTAGACAGACATTTTTGGTCTGTTATTTTTTCATGAGTTAGTAATATGTAGAATACTAACCCCCTCTTTTACAAAGGTGTGCTATGCTTTTTAGCACATGCTAAATATTAGCGCGCACTAAACATGTGCTAAACGCTAACACGTGCATGTTATCCTATGGACACGTTAGCGCTTAGCGCACCTTTATAAAAGAGGGCCTAAATGGCATTATAATAGTAATTGGTTTGTTTTGGCTATTTGATATTCATCATCCTAGATCTACGGGTTATAAAGGTTCTTTTGAAAAGGCTGATTCTTTCTGATTTGAAAGTTCTTCTTTCACATTGGATAGGATCTCAAGGTCCAAATTATGGACATTGGCGTGCTCGTAATCTGCATTTGCTAACTATGGAAACTGTGTGTCTGATTGGCAAACTAAACAGGGAAGAAAGTTACTTAATATTTGGCAACCATTTTTAAACACTTTAACACCTAATGTACGTAGTCGTGTTTTATTAGGAAAACCTTTAAATACTTTTGTTTTACTTTACAGTCCTGGGAATGGGGGAGGAGAGGTGGGATAGAGGAGGCTGAGGGTGGGGGATATTGAAGTTAATTAAATTATTTTATTATTTATTTTATTGTGCAATGTTAATTATTAATATACTAGTCTTTAAGCCCGTTACATTAACGGGTGCTAGAATATATGTATGTCTGTCTTTCATTCTTTCTTTCTCTCTCTCCCCTTGGCCGCTTTCTGTCTCTCTCTTTCCTCAGCTGTCAACCATCACCCCTTGCCTGTTCCACCTGTCCAGCCGTAGTCCTTCTCCCTTCCTTTTACCTCCCCCTGTCCAGCAGCACTCCTTACCTGCTCCCCCTGTCCCTCTTCCCTGCTCCCCCTGTCCAGCAGCACTTCTTCCCTGCTCCCCAGTCACTCCTTCACTGCTCCCCTTATCCAGCAACCTCTTCCTGCTCCCCCTGTCCAGCAGTAGGCCTCCCTTCCTTACCCCCCCTGTCCATTAGCACCTCTTCCTGCTCCCCCTGTCCAGCAGTAGGCCTCCCTTCCTTTTTCCCCCCCCCCCAGTTCATCAGCACCTCTTCTTGCTCCCCCTGTCCAGCAGTAGGCTTCCCTTCCTCCCCCCCCACCAGACCAGAATCTCCCCTTTCTCTATCCCCCCCAACAGTCCAACATATCCCTTCTCTCTATCTCCCATCAATCAAGCATCTTCCCTCTGTCTCCTCCTGTCAGCCGCTGCCGTTCGCCATCTCGTCGAGCTGCTGCCGATAGGCTGGGTCCAGCTCCGGTGCGTTGCTCGCGCACAGCAGCGGGAGTAGCGTCACCAGCAGCAGCACCGCCATCGTCGCTTCTGGACACCGTGAGCGGCAGTTGATTGCAGAGCGTGCGAGGCCAGCTTTTCAACCCTTCTCGAGGGGGCGGGACACGCTGGTGAGGAGCTTCGGGGGCTGCTGCTGTTAGCCCTGGCAGAGACAGAGCAGCCGAGGTGAGCGGGCGGCAGAGCCCTCATGTGTGTCCCCCCTCCCTGGTGCCAGCGCCGCTCTCCCTCTCAACGGGCTTGGCCGGACCGTGGCTTCTTCGGAAGACGGGGCCTCAGCTTTTTGTAGGGCCGGGTCTGGTGCCACCGTGTAGGGCGGAAGTGGGAGGCGGGGCCTCAGCACCAGCTGGGCGGCTGGCGCGCCGCCGGCCCCCAGGAGCTCGAGGCCGGCGGCGGACATGCCTAGCGTGCCATGGTACAGGAGGAGCAGAGATCGATCGGAGAGCAGGTGGTGACGTAAAACCCGCGCATGCGCACTCGTGTTTTCGCGACGGATCAGGGAACACCTTTTTTTAGTGCGCATGCGCGGCATATCATTTTATTATATTAGATGATAGCATATTTCTTAATTTTCAAATTGTATTATATTGTCATTAATGATTGTATTTGTTTGTTAATTTAATTTAATAAAAATGATATTAAATATACAAATACCTTAAAAATACAATTGTCCCCTTATTTTGTTGTGTACAGCAGATTGCCATGGGGACCAGAGAAACATTGGCTTGAGTACAATAAGCACTGTGTTGCTTTGGAAATGATGGATGAAAATGATGCCTCTTCTGGGACTTCTGTCACTGACTTTACCAGAAACAAGTGTTTGATGTGAAATCTGTAGGCTTGGTGTTATATTATTTCCTACATTGGACTTAGAGAACAGAAAATCTGCAGATCAAATGAAGTGCCGTGCCTTTATTAATAATTACATGGTCAAAAATTACATTTTTAAATGGCCTTATTTGTATAAATCTAGTGTGCATTCCCAAGGATTGGTTCACACTAAGTTTCCTGCTGATGGCATTTCTTACTGTTTAAGACAGTCCCTTTACACACTAAGGGGCTCATAATCAAAAACCAAAGACGTCTAAAAAAAACGCATGTTGGAGTTTGGACTTTACCCGGCAAAACGTACAAGTGGCCATAATCAAAAGTCGACCAGCAGTAAATCCTACGCCGCAATACGTCCAGCGTAAGTAATACAGCATGGGAGCATTCCATGGGTGTTCTGAGAGCAGGTTTAGGACACAAATGTACAAATACGATAACCAAAACTAAATCAGTTTGCTCTGTGTGTTCTAAGTAGCATTTCCACTTAGAGTAGACCTACTTCCACAACGTCTAAGCCAGGGGTTAGGAACCTTTTGGCTGAGACAGCCATAAACATGACATATTTTTTCCTTTGTAAATTTTATATTATTTTCCAATATGAACAGTGCAATACAAATGTATACATTTGAAAGATATCAACCATAGAAACACACTTTTGAAAAACAAATTTTAAAAGATCATCATTATCCCCCCAACCCTTTACAAACCCGAAATATAGACATATTCTAATACATTGCTATGAAATACCCCCCTCCCTCCCCGGATGTGTATGGAACCAAACCTAACTTAACTTGAAAAAAGATATAACTTAAATAGATGCAACAAAAGCTGCTAACGGGCCCCATACTAATTTAAATACCTTATTCTTCCCTAATAATTCTGCATTCATCTTTTCACATTTATACATAGAACATAAACTTGCCCACCAGAAAGGGAAGCTGAGACTGTCAGAACTCTTCCAATTGCTAGTTATCATTTGGATGGCTATCCCTGTCATTATCAATAAAAGCCAGCTTTTATAACGATCTAATGGGGCTTAACATGCAATAAGTGGAAATGTTGAATCAAGAATTTCATTGATCTGTCCCCATATCGATTTCCAGAATCTGAGTATCAGAGGACAAAAAAACAGCAGATGATCCAATGTCCCAATGTCTGTATGACAATGCCAGCATCTATTAGAACTAGAACTATCTATTTTTTGTAAACGCACAGGGGTCCAAAAGCTTCTATGTAACAGAAAAAACCAAGTTTGTCTCATAGATGCAGACATTGTACATTTCATCCTCCAAGTCCAAATTCGTGATTAAGGAGGATAAAGAGGTAGCTGAGAGGTTGAACACGTTCTTCTCGTCGGTTTTCACGAGCGAAGAACCGGACTCAGAGGAGCTCATGAGTGGGGAACAGGCCAAAAAATTGGAGCACATAGAGGTAAATAAGGAGGATGTCCTCAAACAGATAGACAGGTTAAAATGCAGTAAATCACCGGGCCCGGACGGGATCCACCCAAGGGTTCTGAAGGAACTAAGACAAGAAATAGCGGGCACAATCCAGCATGTTTTCAACCTATCCTTGAAAACTGGTGAGGTACCAGAGGACTGGAAATTGGCGAATGTCACACCTATCTTCAAGAAGGGATCGAGGGGTGACCCCGGGAACTACAGGCCAGTGAGCCTGACTTCAATTATAGGGAAGATGGTGGAAGCTATGATCAAGGACGGCATTTGCGAGCACATCGAGAGGAATGGCCTACTGAGAACAAGCCAGCACGGATTCTGTAAGGGAAGGTCGTGCCTAACGAACCTTCTGTACTTCTTTGAGGGAATAAGCAGTCGGGTGGACAATGGGGAACCCATAGACATCATTTACCTCGATTTTCAAAAGGCTTTCGACAAGGTGCCACATGAAAGGCTGCTTAGGAAGCTGTGGAACCACGGGGTGGGAGAGGATGTGCACAGATGGATCAAGCACTGGTTGTCGGGTAGACTGCAGAGGGTCGGAGTGAAGGGCCAATATTCTGACTGGCGGGGAGTCACAAGCGGTGTGCCACAGGGATCGGTGCTGGGGCCGTTACTCTTCAACATATTTATCAATGACTTGGAAAAGGAGGCAAAGTGCGAGGTTATAAAATTTGCAGACGATACCAAACTGTGCGGCAGAGTTAGGTCCAGGGAGGAGTGTGAGGACCTGCAAAGGGACCTGGACAAGCTGGAAGACTGGGCAAACAAATGGCAAATGCGCTTTAACGTGGAAAAATGCAAGGTCATGCATATAGGGAAAAAGAACCCATTGTTCAACTACAAATTGGAGGGGGGCATTGTTGGGAGACAGCAGACTTGAGAGAGACTTGGGTGTGCTGGTGGATGCATCACTGAAGCCATCTGCACAGTGCGCAGCAGCCTCGAAAAAAGCCAACAGGATGCTGGGCATCATAAAGAGGGGCATAACAACCAGGACGCGGGAAATCATCATGCCATTGTATCGAGCGATGGTGCGTCCACATCTGGAATACTGCGTTCAGTATTGGTCGCCGCACCTCAAGAAGGACATGGCGGTACTTGAGAGAGTCCAAAGGAGAGCAACGAAACTGGTAAAAGGGCTGAAACACTGCCCATACGCCGAGAGGTTGGATAGGCTGGGGCTCTTCTCTCTGGAAAAAAGGAGGCTCAGGGGAGATATGATAGAGACCTTCAAGATCATGAGGGGCATAGAGAGGGTGGATAGGGACAGATTCTTCAGACTGAAGGGGACAACAAGTACGAGGGGGCATTCGGAGAAACTGAAGGGAGATAGGTTCAAAACAAATGCAAGGAAGTTTTTTTTCACCCAAAGGGTCGTGGACACTTGGAATGCGCTACCGGAGGAAGTGATCAGGCAGAGTACGGTACAGGGATTCAAACAGGGATTGGACGGATTCCTGAGGGATAAAGGGATCATGCTGGGATGTAACACAAGTATAGAAAGCTAACCAGGTAATAAGTATAGAAACCCAACAGGTCGTGCATGTGCAAGACCGGAGGGTTAGGACTTCGATGGGAAGATAGGACTTCAATGAGAAACCAAGGTGGCAAGGGAGCCCCTTCTGCTGATTCAGACAGGTCGTGACCTGTTTGGGCCGCCGCGGGAGTGGACTGCCGGGCAGGATGGACCTATGGTCTGACCCGGTGGAGGCACTGCTTATGTTCTTATGTACTTATGTGGCCATTGAGCTACAGAAATATGCTGTTTAATCTCAATGCTCCAAATGTCCTTTAGACTCATCTTTGGGTTTTTATTCAATAAGTCAGATATTAGTTTATACCACCGGGAGGCCTGATGCCCTAAGGAATCTGTCTGAAAGCATAGGATCTGCAAACTAAAGTAATTTTTGAAATTTCTCCATTCAGGGAACCCTTTCTGAATGGCTTGCTTCAATTGCAACCATTTATAAATTTGAGTCTTAGAGATACCAAAGGACTGTTGCAATTGTGAAAACTCAAGCAATTTTCCATGAGATATAACATCATCTAAAGTACGTATGCCTGCTTGCATCCAATGCTTCTAGGCAATCTTCGTCCCGCCAATTTGTATCTTGGAGTTTACCCATAATGACTGACATGTGGATTTCTCTATTTAAATATCAGACAAATTATTAATATATTTTATAGTTTTCCATGTATCTAATAAAATAATGTCCTTAACATAGTTTGGTAACTTAATACTTAATACATGAGGCAATCTCAATGGGGACATCAATTGCCATTCTAAATTCAACCAGTCTGGAATGTAATTCCGCGACAGCCATCCAATATGTTTAAAACTAAATACAAGTAAATGTGTGCATTTTATGTAAGACCAACACTTTTAAAATACAATAAGTCTCTGAATTCTTTTTAATAACGTTGTTATGCTGTTGCTAACCAATGATGAATAAAGTAGTTCTTACCATTAATGCGATTTCTGGTGCTGCATGGTTTTGCTGATGGCTTTGTAGTCTGGTTGATATGTGGTGAGGTTAAGTTTCATGCAGTCATTGAGACTTCCATCCGTTAAATGTGATCGTAGGTTGGTCTTAATGTTCTTTAGATGTGAGAAAGACTGCTCACATGCATACGTAGAGCCAAACATTGTTAGTACAGCAATACTCGCACGCTGCAGTGTGTGGTATGTGACGGGAAGCGCGTTCCAAGTTTTGACAATCAGCTGGTCTGCAGGTTGAAGTTTTTTCATTTCTCCCCACTTGTGTTTGCTCGCCAACTCTGCTTGCTGTCGTGCAAGTCTTGCCAAATCTTCATTCAGTGACTTGAACTTTTTCACCCACATGTCTGAGACCTTCAGGTCAGCAGCTTGGAGCTCAAAATCTCTGACGGAGACACCGGGGATGTAACTCAGGTCGGCACTGTCCACTTCACACTCGTGTGGATGAGTGATGAACTTAAAAAGACGAGCGCGCTCACGAAATTCTCCAAAGCGCGCTTTGAATGACTGCAGGAGTTTAGATGTGAAGCCCACTAGCTGCTGAAGATCAAGATGTTGAGCAGGGTCACTTGCTGTGCATGCATCTTTAAACTCTCCCAGTTTTTCAAAGTGTAGTAAACGACCTGTTTCAATGTCGGCGATGAAGAGTTCTAGCTTGTTTTCAAATGCAAACACTGCTTGTTGAACGGATAACACTGTATTTCCAACGCCTTGCATTTTCACATTGAGCTGGTTCAGATGTTCAATCATGTCCATGAGATAGTAGAACTTAAAGAGCCACTCAGTGTTAGCTAACTCAGGATACTCGATGTTTTTCATTTCAAGAAAAGTCTGGATGTCGCTCAGACAAGCCGCAAAATGGCTGAGCACCTTCCCTCTTGACAACCAACACATATTGCTGTGCAGAAGTAGACCAGGATAATTATTCCCAACTTCATCCAGCAGTGTTTTAAACTGGCGATCATTTAAAGCTCGGGCAACAATTAAGTTGACCACCTGAATGACCAGTGACATCACCTCACCAAGCTGCTCGCCACACATCTGAGCACAAAGCGCCTCCTGATGTAGGATGCAGTGAAAACTTAGGATGGGTCTCTTTTCATGTTCATGAAGAAGCGCTACGAATCCTCTTTTTCCCCACCATGCACGGAGCACCATCAGTACACACCGAAATAAGTTTATCCATTGGTAAATTTTGTTCTTTAGCAAGCTCAGTGAAAGACTTGAATAAATCCTCCCCTCTTGTTGTCCCTTTCATAGGCAAAACAGCAAGACTTTCCTCACGCAGTGTGTCACCGACAGCATACCTTGCAATCACGCTGAACTGGGATAAATGGCTTACGTCTGTTGACTCATCCAAAGCAAGAGAAAAGAATGGTGCTGCCTTTATGTCCTTCACTTGTGTTGCCTCAATTTGATTTGCCATCAGGATGGTACGATCGTGAACAGCTCTTGCCAACAGAGGCATGTCTTTTATTTGTTGATTATCTTGTCTTTATCCGAAAAGTCGTCAAAAAGTTCATTGGCAACATCAAGCATGAATGTTTTGGCTTACTCCCCATTTGTGGATGACTTTCCGTTTCTCACAATTGCTAAAGCACCAGCAAAGCTAGCCGAATTCCAGTCACCGTGTTGGGTCCAAACATGGAGTTGCTACTGACTAGCTTGCACTCTGCACAGTAGCTCTTGACATGCTTTCTTCCTGCTGTCCCCCGCAGGATATTTTGATGCAAATGTAGTATGGCGTGTGTTGAAGTGCCTCTTTATATTTGACCATTTCATCGATGCAATTTTATCATTGCATATTAGACACACTGCAGAACCTGCTCTCTCCACAAATGCGAATTCCTCTGTCCATTCCTGCTGAAAAGTACGATAATCCTCATCTTTTTTTCTTTTAGCCATCTTCTTCAATAAAAGGGTTTCTGCAATTAGTTAGCTGAATGAGGTGAGGAGGATAACACCCCAGGTAGTGGTCTGTGGGGCAGGGTAATGAAGGCAGGGTAGCCAATTGCAGGTATAGCTGGTGGGATGGGAAACCGGGGCCTCGATTTGGGGCTGCTTGTGAAGGATGATGCAGCTTCAGGCCCGTTCAGCCGTGGATGCTGTGGGGCAAGGTAGGGATGCCGGATGCCGGATGCGATGCAGAGGAGGGCATGGCCTGCACTCGGCAGAAAGAAGACATGTTCTTCTTTCCCAGCATTCGTCAATCAAGCCTCAGCCAAGGATCTTTCCCAGTCACAGAGGGACACTGGGGAGATTAGGGGGGTTCTGGAGCAATAACAAACTTGTCCCCTTCACTGGTATAGCTTGCTGCAGACCAGGCTAGAATCTGCAGCTGGAGGAGGTGCCACACTGTGCAGAGCGTCGGAAGATGGTCGCTGCTGTCACTGTCCTGGCTCAGATCCGATCCGGCTCTGTGTCGGCGGCTCCTGCTTCTGGGTGACTGGTAGAATGTCCCCGATGGTCTGGGTAGGTTTGCTCGGGTGTCCTCTGCTGCAGTGCATGTCTTGGAGAAGATTTTTCTCTACTGCAGCAGAGGAGTTCATAGTGTGTGCGGCCACTCTCCTTGGCTCCTTGTCACGTTGGCAGCGTGCCAGATGCATCCATCAAAAGAGCCACATCTGGCTCGCGAGTCATAGGTTCCTGACCCTATGTGATGTAGCACACACCAGGAACAGCTTAGACCAGGAGTCAGGAACCTATGACTCGCGAGCCAGATGTGGCTCTTTTGATGGCTGCATCTGGCTCGCTGCCAACGTGACAAGGAGCCAAGGAGAGTGGCCGCACACACTACGAACTCCTCTGCTGCAGGTACCTTTCTACAGGTAATGGAAGAGTGTGTAATTTTGTGTGTGTACCCCCTCACTCTGACCATCTGACTTATTTTCTCACTGTCGTTTGTCTCCCCACGTTTCACTGACCTCTGCAAAAACCCCTATCTCATCCCACTTACCTCTTAGCAGCATCACCAGCTCTTTATTTTCCATCCATTTCATCTTACTCATTCACTGTGGTCTCTATCATGTGGCAGGAGCTGCACAAGAGTGCTCTGTTTCACCACCTAGCTTAATCCCTGGTGGGGGTGAGGGGGGTGTCGAGTGACTGCCTGGCTGGAGCCTGTTTAGACTCTAATGAGCTCTGCTTTCTTTGGCAGGTGGTAGTGGCCTGCACCTCTGTGGGCAATGGAAGGGCTCAATGCTTTGGTTGCGGTGGAAATCCTTCTGCAGGAAGAGGAGCAGGAGCATGAGAGGCGCCATCACCGAGCCCACCACAGGAGGGTCTTTAGACCTCACTCCTGCTTCCTTGACCTGACGGACTAGCAGTGCCTGGAGGCCACCAAACAGGATCTCTGTCTCCAATTGCACCCCCTGCTACAGGCCTGCACTCGGCGCAATTACCCAATCCCAGTGCATTTAAAAGTAACAGCAGCCCTCACTTTCGTGGCAACTGGGAGCTTCCAGTCTGTCCTGGCAGCCAACACTGGGCTCACTCAGCCTGCCATTTCAAACTGCCTCACCCCATTTCTTCGTGCCTTCCTAACTCACACCTGACTAAATCTCCCTCCATCATCGGAGTGGTAGACTGCACCAATATTGCCCTCAGACCCCCTCGGGCAGATGAGGCCAGTTACAGGAATAGAAAGGCCTAACACTCGATGAACATGCAGGTGGTATTCAATGCACAGGGATAGATCCTGGATGTGTGTGCCAGATACCCTGGCTCAACACACAATGCTTACATCCTCCAGTATTCTGGCCTCCACAGGAGAAAAACCCAGGGTAAATTCAATGGCAGTTGGCTTCTTGGTAAGCACCAAGCAAAAAACAAAAGGAATTGACCCCAAAATATCCACAAAGAAGAAAATCCAGAGAAAAACAAAAAAAACTCTGTGGAGTGATGATGTTCCTAAATGGACTTTATTTGAAAGTATCAAAGTTCCAAAGATACACTAAAATCATCCACATAAAATAATTCCATCCACATAAAAGTAAATCATCCACATAAGAGCCTTAAAGGACCTAGTCCGCTAGGGATACAGGACCCAACACGGTCCGTGTTTTGACAAAAAGTCTTCTTCAGGGGTCCCTGGGGGTCCTATAAAGATGAGTACGGGGGAAACAATTGTGTGGTGAGCCGGAAGTGAGACACTGCTTGCATTTGCAATGGTAAGCACCTCAGGGACTCAGCTACTCTGTTTCCTCCCATCCCAACACTCTCTTCCTGCACTTGCAAATCACTGCCACTCATCATTGTTCCCTCTCTCTCTCTCTCTGTTTCTCTATCTCTCATAGGTGACAGGGGGTATCCTCAGTGAGTGTGGCTCATGACCCCAATTGTCCACCCTCACACTCTAGCTGAGGAAAAATACAATCACCATCACAGAGCCACCAGGAGCATCGTTGAGCAGACCTTTGGCCAGTTAAAAAAACGATTTCGATGCCTGGATCGATCAGGAGGCCAGCTGCTGTACAACTCCGAGAAGGTGGCTCAGATCTTGTTGCATAACCTTGCAGTTCGCAAATACCAGCCACTGCCAGATCCCCCACAGCAACACCTACAGCAGCCACCTGATGCCGATGATGAGCCTCCCCCACCCCCACAGCACAGAGCGCCTTCCAGGAAGGGGTCAACACCAGGCACTGTTTAATACAGACCCACTTCCTGTGAAATGGACACTGTACCCTAGCCACCTGACAGTATAGCAGTTCAGTGCCACTTAACTGTACTGCAAAAACACCACACACTATTGTGAGCTTCAGTGCCTTTTAACTGAGGCTTTAAAAACTATTGTGAGCTTCGGTGCTATTTAACTGAGGCTTTAAAACCCCACTAACTCTTCCATCAGTTCAGTGCCACTTAACTGGACTGCAAAAACACCACACACTAATGTGAGCTTCAGTGTAGATAAACTGAAGCTGGTAAACAGAGCGGACAATAGGTTCTTTTAAACAAGTTTCAAGTTTATTAGAAGTTTGTTATACATGCAATATCAAATATTTCTATGCGTATTACAATTTAAAATTGGGTGACAAAATAAAACAATTTGTACAATTAAACATGCAATGTATGTACATAAGTAATTAGCGATACAAAAGGGAAGAGGGGTGAACTACAATCTTTAAGAAAAGTAAAAATACATTTAAGGGAAAACAACATCAGGAGGGTAATGAAGAATTTTTTTTTAAAGAAACAAACACCTTTATTTTCCAAAATTTTGTGCACAACACCACCCCTACATACACACATCCTCTCCAAACCCACCCCCACCCAAATACCCCAATAACACGAGCCCCTTACCTACTTCCCCTTCCCTTGCCCATGTGCTCACCCACGGCCCCTGACAGCCCTCCCAACTCCCCCTCTAGATAGAGCTGAAGCTTCTGGACCAACTGGGGCCACATCAGTGTCTGAGCTGACACTATCACTGCTGGAGTCAGTGTCCTGATGTGCCTGCTGTACAAAAGCCGGCCATTTTACTGGAGTGGAGGAAGGGAGGGATGGAACAGGCCCCAAGATCTGGGGGTGGTTTCTTTTCTCCGTGGCTTTGCGTCCTGTTGCCACTGAGCCAGTGCTGGAGGGTGGTGCAGGCACCTGATGAATGTGCTGGCTTGTAGAAGGAGGACGGTTCCTAGCTCTCAGCTCACTCTGGAGGCCTTCCAACTTTGCAACTATGCCAGTGTTGGCATGCAAAAGCTGCATCAGAAGTTCATTGCTCTCCTGTTGGGCCTCCACTGACTGCTGTTTTGCCTCCACACCCTGTCTCAGGAGCTGGAACTTCTGCTGCCGATATTCCTCCAGGCTCAGATTGTGCCCCAGTAGCTTCTGGGCCAGTCTAAGTAGGTGGCGACGCTGGCAACTGGGTGCCCTCCAGTGGCCAGGCTGTGCTCCCTCACTGCCCTCCTCAATATCCCCAGCCACATTGGCAAACTGCTGAGGTGGTGGGAGAATTAGCAGGTCCTCATCCCCTATGTTTGGGTGTCCTGGGACTTGTGAGGCTCTTGCTAGCTGAGTGTTGCTGCTGCCTGCACACCTTCCTCATCCTGCTGCCCCTGCACAGTTAGTGCGTTGATGGTACTACATCCTGGCTGATTCTCTTTGGAGCTGCCATCTGCATAGGGGAAAAGCACATATGGAAGTCACAGCATACCACAGTTTGTCCTACTCCCTCCAGATGTGCTACCTGTGTCTAGGTGATATGAGTTGGCAGTAGCATGCATCTCAAAGGTGTGTGACTACATACCCAACTACCATAGGGAGGTGTGTTGGTGACATTATGGAAGGAGTGTATGTGCAGACACCTTGCCTGAGCACACCTGCTGATCATAGCAAATGTTCCAAACTGTCAGTATAAGGGTGTAAGAATCTAATTCCATGCATCAACATGCTCATGCACCAGCACATGGAGCAGTACCAAACAGGTGTTATTTAAAGGTTTGAGCAGCAGGTGTACTCACTGCCCCATTAGAGGAGTAGGAGAAGAAGGATGAAAGAGAGGTCTCTCAGAATATGGGACATAGCTGTGAGGCTACATACCAGAAGGCTGTGCAGGTGTGGCAGCTGATGTGTCCTGTGTGCCCACACCATAGGTGGAGGTTGCTGACACAAAGGTGAGCACCAGCTGCTCCAAGGGGCTGAGGTCTGCCATATCAGCATCTGGAGGCCAGTTGCCCACCTTAACTTGGACCTCCCTTTTGATGGCTCTCCATTTTTTCTTGCAGTCCTCCACATCTCAGTTATGGCGGTTGACTGCATTTAGGCGCTCAGCTATTCCCGTCCAGATTTTGCTCTTGGAGTATGCCTCAAGTCTTTCTCCTTAGGGCGAGAAGAGCTGCTGGTGGTGTGTGTTCACCTCCTGCAACAGCATTTCTGTCTCAGCCTGGGAGAAGTTTGGCTTTTGGGACAGAGGTTTGACTGGTTTGGGAGCCATGGTGTCAAAGTACCTACACATTTGATAATATGAGGTTAGACGTTTTTATTGACAATTAAGCACATCCATGTGGTCAATTATGGACAAATCAGAAAAACATCTAGCCAATTTTCTGCCATCTAAGCCACATTTTGTGTTCATTTATTGGCAGGGCAGGATTAATTCTTCGAGGGCCCCTAGGCACACAAGTACAATGGGCCCCCCAGCTGCGCCCCATCCATACTCCACCCACACCCCGCCCCCTGCCCCGCCCCATTTATTTACCTGTTTTCTTATTTACTTTTTTATTTCCACTTGTATTTCTTTTTTTATTTTATTATAAAATTCAAAACAAACAACAAAGATTACCATACCAGTGCCAGTGTACAGTTTTAGTTCTTTGCAAGCCCCCAACTCTGAACAAATCCCCCCTTCCTTCCTACCTACTTGCCCAGAACCCTTTCCTAATGTATATAAAAGTGTTCAAATGCATTGTACAGCAGTAATACTAACCGAAACATGTCTATATTAATAACAAAGTTTGCAACCCCTCTCAACTGCCTCACTATATGTCGTCAAACTTTAACCCATATGTATAAACAACCAAATCTGTAAATCCTCTGGTACATTCCACTCCATGTATGTTAATTTGTAACAAAACAACAAGGCAAGCGGTCCACCAAAGAATCCAACGTGGAACAAAAGAGGATTGGCAGACAATAAGGAGATTCAAATTAGGTTTATTTTTCAAGGTGCTCCCAGGAACCATGCCGGTTGCATTTCGCCAAACAAGGCTGTTCAAAGCTATCAGAAAACCGTGTCTTTCATACACACAGGACACAGAGCCACCCTCACCCTGTATTGAATAAGTAATCACAAACTAACCCCCCCTCCTTTTTTTATTACAAAAGCACAGAAGAGGTTTTTAGCGCTGGCTGGCGGGCTGAATGTTCTGTGCTGTTCTGACGATCATAAGAATTCTATGACCATCAGATCAGTGCAGAGCATTCAGCTTGCTGGCTTGTGCTACAAATTGAAGGAACGGTACAGTTTAGGGAGTGAAGAAACAGTGGTGCATATCCCCCAATACTGAACAAAATACTGAACAAAAAAATACAGAATAGCAGATGTAAATTTGAAAAAAGAGAAATAACAAATCACTTTACAAATTAACAAATAAAAATAAAACAAAAAATGGAAAATAAGATCATTACATTACATTATGGATTTCTATTCTGCCATTACCTTGCGGTTCAAAGGCGGAATCAAGAGAGAATACATAGAAAAGGGCTAAAAAAATGCATCCAAACTGATTAGGAAAAAGATGGCAGCAAACATACTGTCATTGGAGTAGGATTATGAAGAGATACAGAAAGAACTCACTTAGATTCTTATGAACCAACCTTTCGCAGTCTCTCTAAGGGACACTGTTGGTAACATGACTGGGGCCTCAATGACCCGTTAGCAGCTTGCCCTTAACTTTAGACCCTTCATCACCTATACAGGCTCCTTAAAAATGGCAACCAGCTGCCTCAGAAGGCTCACAATCTCCTGCAGGATCTACATGGTTTCCCTCCTCTCCTCCTCCTGCAGTTCACTCTGCATTTTGTAACCCGTACTGTGGTCTACAGCACCCCTCAGTGGTTACAACAAATAATAGCACTAACGTGTGACCCGGACTGGAGTCACCCTGCAGGCTTGGACTGCCACCAATTTAGAAAAACAAAAATCACAATCCTTTCAAAAGGGTTCTAAATCAGAATGCCTCAGGTTTATTCTTTTCAAACATAAAAATCAGGAAAATCATGAATCCTACCAAACAGACCATAAATCTTCAAGCAGTCCAAAATCAAAAGAAAGAACAACAAAACAGTTTGAATATAAAGTCCAGCTACTTCCCTTATTTCACCCCTCTGAGGTTGGGCCTCACCTCAGAGCTCAAGGCAACCTGCTCCCAAACAGGTTATACAGTGTAGTACAAAAATAGAGTTCAAGGCACTGGATTCACGTCCACAGTGCTCCTATAGTGAAGCCTCTGGCAGCCCTACACTAAACTGCCAGGCAAAGGAGAGTGTCACAGGTTTGCTTTCAATTAGCTACTACATAGCCTACGAAATGCCCTCCCAGGTAACAGCAAACCTCTCCCAAAAACTGACACTTTCAGCTTAAAAAAAAACCAAAAGAAAAGCAAAGCAAAATCCCAAAAGGATCAGTATCAGCACACAGTCACTTTCAATCACACTCACTGTTGCTGCCAATTAGGACTTGCAGCTGATGGAAAGACCAACCTCCATGGCTTCCTCACAAGGACTTACTTCCTCAGGCAGGTTGTCAAGTTCCATTGGAAGATCAGCATCAGAAAGAACTTCCTCCAGCATTTCACCAGCCTCCTGTACCTCCATGGGTGAGGTTGTATCGTCCCTGCTTGGCCCGAGGAGACTCTCAGGGAAGAGAGGTCTGAACCTTCTCCCTAGCCTGCCTGTCTGCTTGTGCTCAGCTGCTGGTTTTTGTACTCCAGGGGCACGCCCTATTCTACCTGAGTCAGCAGACCTGCCTGAGGCTCTTGGGCTCCTCCTGTGGTGACCTAGATACTGCTCTTGCAGGAGGTCCTTGGAGATTTCAGGCTCCCCCTGGTGGTTAAACTGAAAATCATCCCTAGCACAACCCTTGTCCATTCCCTTCCGGGTTTTCTTTTGTGTCCTAGCAGAAACTTTAGCTGGAACCAAGTCAGGCACGATGTCTGTCTGGTTACATACCCCCTCCCTTAAATGATGCTTATCCCTATAAGCATGGGGTTTACCAGAATTTTCAGGGATTCGTGACAGAACATCCACGTTAGTATTCAGACTCCCTGGGCGATGAACCACAGAGAATCTGAAAGTTTGTAAAGTTAAGTACCAGCGAGTAAGGTGAGCGTTGTTATTCCGCATGGTACCCAACCATTTAAGAGCTGCGTGATCAGTGACTAACGTGAAATGCTTTTCTCCTAAATAATGCTCTAGTGTCTGCATGGCCCACTTTGCTGCTAAGCACTCTAGTTCCACCACAGCATAATTCTTCTCATTGGGGTGTAACTTACGGCTCAGATATAGGACAGGGTGCTCGGTGCCCTGACTTTCCTGGCTGAGTACAGCCCCTAACCCACACCCAGATGCATCTGTCTGGAGGACAAGTGGTTTACTGAAATCAATAGCTGCCAACACCGGCTGCCTGCACAGACTATCCTTCAAGTCTATAAATGCTTTCACCCCATCCTCCCCCCAGTGCAACACATCCGGAACTTCCTTCCTTAACATATTTGTCAGAGGGGTGGCCCTAGTGGCAAAGTCGGGTATAAATCTCCTATAATACCCCAATAGGCCCAAAAACCCTCGCAATTGTTTTTTTGTTCCAGGACGGGGATATTCTTGGATACACTTTACCTTATCTATCAAAGGTTTTACCTGTCCGCGGCCCACCGTGTACCCCAAGTACCTGACCTCTCGCTGGCACAGAAAACACTTTTTCGGGTTAACAGTGAAGCCTGCCTTCCTTAAGGCTTTCAACACTGCTGTAACATGCTCTAAATGTAATTGCCAAGAAGGTGAGTATATTACAATATCGTCAAGATAGGCCTCGGCGTAGGCATGGTGACCCCTTAAAACTTCATTTACTGCCCTTTGACATTTCACAGCTGCCCCGTGCAGTCCAAACGGCATGCGGGTGAATTGAAATAACCCATACGGGGTGCTGAAGGCAGTTTTGGGTTTTGCACTATGGGTCAAAGGAATCTGCCAATACCCTTTAGTCAGGTCAATGGTGGAAAGATATTGGGCCTGGCCTAATTTATCAAGTAATTCATCTACTCTTGGCATGGGAAAAGCATCGAATTGTGACACCTCATTGACCTGTCTGAAGTCAATGCAGAATCTAGGGGAGCCGTCAGCCTTCGGAACGATAACTATGGGACTGCACCAGGGACTTTGCGATGGCTTAATAACCCCTAGTGACAGCATTTCCTGCACTAGTTCACAGACCAGTGTCTTCTTCTCTTCCGAGAGAGGCGATAAGGTCTCACTCTGACTATTTTACCCGGATTGGTAATGATGTCGTGAGTGACCCCCCCTTTGTACGTCCCGGGACGGACGAAAATACATCTGCAAATTGGCCAATGAGTGTCTGTACTTGACGAGTCTGTGATACAGACAATTCTTCCCCTACATTCACCTTTTCAGTCTGCTCCAAGTCCGCTATCTGGGGTCCTAGATCATCCTCTTGGCAGCGCTGAGCTATAAGAGCTAAGGCTTCTCTATCCTTCCAGGCCTTTAAAAGGTTAACATGATACGTTTGTACCCGGCCTTGCTCCTCCTTAACTTTATAACTCACAGGTCCTGCTTTCCCAATAATCGTGGCCGGACCCTTCCAGTGGGCTAAAAATTTATGAGGATCTGAGGGCACCAATATTAATACCCTGTCCCCTACCGAGAATTGGCGTTCTTTAGCTCCCCTGTCATAGTAGACTTTTTGCTTCTTTTGAGCCCACTCGAGGTTTTCCCATCCCAATTTGGACACTTATGCCAGACTCTGCTTTAACCGAGACAGGTAAGATATAATATTCATACCTGTCTCTTCGGGAGGGTCCCAACCCTCCTTAATCACATCCAGAAGTCCCCTGGGAGCCCGCCCATATAATAATTCAAATGGACTAACCCCCAGGGAGTCCTGCACTTTTTCCCTAGCAGCAAATAGCACGAAGGGAATGAACAGGTCCCAATCCCTCAGATTGTCTTCTAACCCCTTCTTTAACATATGTTTTAGGGATTGATTGAACCTCTCAACTAACCCATTGGCCTGAGGGTGGTAAGCAGAGGTTCGGATATGCCTCACCCCGAGTCCCTTCCAGAATTCCTCCATTTCCCTGGACAAGAAATTGCTTCCCCGGTCAGAAAGGACTTCCCTCAGAAAGCCTATGGTAGAGAATAACCCCATGAGTTCCTTCATCAGTACCCCCGAGGTAGTCTTACACAAAGGAAAAGCCCATGGAAATCTGGTGGCCACGTCCATTACCACAAAAATGAATTGGCACCCCCTAGGGGTCTTTTCTAATGGTCCTACAATGTCCATGGCTAACCGCGAGAGAGGTTCTTCCACCACAAGAGGTGCCCGTGTGGGCTTGCTCAAAGCCAGCCTCTGGCATGTAGGACAAGATTTACAGAAATCATCAATTTCTTGTCTCCAACCAGGCCAGTAGAACCTCCGCTGTACCTGTACCTGAGTGGCCTGAATCCCTTTATGTCCTGCTACGGGTGAGTCATGGGCGGTTTGCAAAATGGCCTTCCTAAATCCCTTGGGAACCACTAACTGTTCCCCTCCTCCCTCCTGGTCTGTAGTGCCAGCTCTTTCTTTATAAATG
Source organism: Geotrypetes seraphini (assembly GCF_902459505.1). Taxonomy (NCBI): domain Eukaryota; kingdom Metazoa; phylum Chordata; class Amphibia; order Gymnophiona; family Dermophiidae; genus Geotrypetes; species Geotrypetes seraphini. The sequence continues at coordinate 155,147,718 of NC_047087.1, read as the reverse complement.
ATGCCTTTCTTTATAAATGATGCCTTTCTTTATAAATCAAGCCTGATCCAGCAGATTGGGGTCCTGTGGCTTGGAGCCTAAGTTCCCTCAATGAAGGGTCAGCCTTCTGCTCCTGGCCAAACGTGGGGAAGGTATTACTAATTTCATGCGGGAGACTAGGGAATTCTTTTCTTCGCTCAGTTTGTCTAATATTTTGGGCCCTCTGTTGTTGTTGTCTCCTCTTCTGTGCCCTGGAGGACCTAGCCTGCGTCGCCGGTCTAATCACCCCCTTTTTAAAGGGAAAAACTTCTCCCAACAAGGTCTCAGGCTCCAGGCTAGGCCTTCCTTGAGAACGGGTGTTCACCAACCCCTGCTTGGTCTGCAAACACTCTTCTAACCTGGCCCAATCCTGTCCCAAAACTATTTCATAAGGGACCCCGGGAATTAAGGCCATCGGCACCTTGTATACTCGGTCTCTATGTAGGAGGGTAGTCGGCCTAAGCGTATAGTGAGCACTGTCTCCATGGACGCATTTAATCACCACTTTGCCTGCCCCAAATGACTCTTTTTCCCCAGGAAAGATCCTTTTCCAGAATGGGACAGCCATCATGGACTGATCGGCCCCTGTATCCACCAAAGCCTTCACCACCTGGCCCCCTACTGATATGTTGACAAGGTATTTAACCTCACCCCCGTTTCCAGGAGCCTTTGAACCTAACATGCTATGATGGCCAGTCGGTTCTTTCTCCTTGGAAACCTGGGCCTGTTTATTTGGAACCTTGGTTTTAACTTCAGGGTTAGAGGCCCTACAAAACTGTTGTGTGTGTCCTGGTTTTCCACACCTGTAACACCGTCTGTCCCCCCCTGGAGTTTTAGGTTTAGGACTGGGCCCAAAGGTATCCTTGACCGGAGGCTTCTTACCCCATCCTTTGCCTAACTCCCGTGGGTTCTGTCTAGGTGTGTGTTCAGGTAAGGGACTCGTGTTCTCCCCAGAAGGTTCTTGGGCATCAAGAAACGCTTCGGCTACTTCCAGAACTTGTCCTAGAGTTTTACAGTTCTGTCTTTTGATCCAGGACCTAATATTCTTTGGGACAGCGTCTAACAGTTGTTCTTTCACTATTTCTGTGAATAAAGCCCTGGCATCATTCAGAACCGGCTGCAGCCATTTTTCAGCCAGTTTGGTGACACACTGAAGCAAAGCTTTAGGCCGTTCTGCATGAAGCATTGTAGTTGCCCTGAACTGCTGTCTATAGTGTTCTGTGGTAAAGCCTAAGTAATCCAGAATATGGGCTTTCACTACGGGGTAGCTATTGGCATGTTCGGGCCCTAGGGTCTGGAATGCCGCTAGAGTCTCCCCGGCCAGGCAGGGCAATAATCGGTACACCCATTGCTCCGGAGGCCATCCGGCAGCCACAGCAATCCTTTCAAAAGAATTAAGGAAATCATCCGGTGCATCCCCAGGCGCTAACTTGCACAAATTTAAATGCGATAATGGATTAGGTCCTGCCGGAGCTGGAACAGATACAGATGGTAGTGTCTGTCATCCAGGCTGTATAGCAGTCTTTTGCAGAACTTGCGAAAAAACTTTGGCCTGGTCCTGCATTGTGGAAATCAGTTCCCCATGCTGCCGCATCATTGCCTCCTGGTTCGTCTGCCAGCGTTCCTCACTCGACTTCAGGATAGCCTTCAAGTCATCACACTGCCGCTGCCGTTCTCCGGCCAATGTGGCTAGTATCTGGGCCTGCTCCATCACGACCACCTACAAAACAAACAACAAGACAAGGGAACCCAAGTGTGGCCGCTTGGAAAGAGTATTCCTCCCTCACTTGCCTCCCCCAGCTTCCAGTCCTCCCCAACCAGCACCACTTTATCCTTACCAGGTACTGATGAGTCTTCGCATTCGTGCTGATTGGGTGCACCGCCCGTGCTGTCTCCGGTCTGGAACTGGGTCCCCGGCTCGGTCCATAGGTCCTTCTGGATCCTCCTGGAACTCGGCTCCCGAACTGGAACTCTGGTCTGGCTCTCTCCACCTCCGAACTCCAACTGAGCTCCTCGCTGCACTCCTCCACAGGATATGCTGCTGTCTTTATCCCTGCTTCCACCTTCCGGTTGGAAACTCCTCCTCCGAATAGGTTACAGGAAACTCCAGATAAAGTACTTCAAAAAAAATATGCTTCTCCAAACAAACAATTGGTAAATAGTCCAATAATCACAATATCAACATCTAGGATACGCAAGTCCAAAAAAATGGCAAAGCAAAAGAAAAACTTTTTTTTTTTTTTTTTCAATTGCAGTTCCCTGGTGTCGCCTGCAGGAGGTGTAATATTCCACTCCTGATACCAAACTATGTAACCCGTACCGTGGTCTAACCAGGACTCTACAGCACCCCTCAGTGGTTACAACAAATAATAGCACTAACGTGTGACCCAGACTGGAGTCACCCTGCAGGCTTGGACTGCCACCAATTTAGAAAAACAAAAATCACAATCCTTTCAAAAGAGTTCTAAATCAGAATGCCTCAGGTTTATTCTTTTCAAACATAAAAATCAGAAAAATCATGAATCCTACCAAACAGGTAAGTAGACCATAAATCTTCAAGCAGTCCAAAATCAAAAGAAACAAAACAGTTCGAATATAAAGTCCAGCTACTTCCCTTATTTCACCCCTCTGAGGTTGGGCCTCACCTCAGAGCTCAAGGCAACCTGCTCCCAAACAGTGTAGTACAAAAATAGAGTTCAAGGCACTGGATTCACTGTCCACAGTGCTCCTATAGTGAAGCCTCTGGCAGCCCTACACTAAACTGCCAGGCAAAGGAGAGTGTCACAGGTTTGCTTTCAATTAGCTACTACATAGCCTACGAAATGCCCTCCCAGGTAACAGCAAACCTCTCCCAAAAACTGACATTTTCAGCTTCAAAAAAAACCAAAAGAAAAGCAAAGCAAAATCCCAAAAGGATCAGTATCAGCACACAGTCACTTTCAATCACAGAGAGCTGAAAACACACTCACTGTTGCTGCCAATTAGGACTTGTAGCTGATGGAAAGACCAACCTCCATGGCTTCCTCACAAGGACTTACTTCCTCAGGCAGGTTGTCAAGTTCCATTGGAAGATCAGCATCAGAAAGAACTTCCTCCAGCATTTCACCAGCCTCCTGTACCTCCTGGGTGAGGTTGTATCGTCCCTGCTTGGCCCGAGGAGACTCTCAGGGAAGAGAGGTCTGAACCTTCTCCCTAGCCTGCCTGTCAGCTTGTGCTCAGCTGCTGGTTTTTGTACTCCAGGGGCACGCCCTATTCTACCTGAGTCAGCAGACCTGCCTGAGGCTCTTGGGCTCCTCCTGTGGTGACCTAGATACTGCTCTTGCAGGAGGTCCTTGGAGATTTCAGGCTCCCCCTGGTGGTTAACCTGAAAATCATCCCTAGCACAACCCTTGTCCATTCCCTTCCGGGTTTTCTTTTGTGTCCTGGCAGAAACTTTAGCTGGAACCAAGTCAGGCACGATGTCTGTCTGGTTACAATTTGCCCCACTATGTTCAGCAGCTCTCCATATGCCTCAGTGGGGGGAAGAACTATTGGGGCCTCTGGCTGCACTTCAGGGCGTGGGGCCGGGGCTGCTGCCTCTATGACCACCTCCTCATCCCCTTCAAGTGGGGGCATGTCCTCATAGAGATCAGGGACCTCCCATGCTCCCTGCTCCACAACCACATGCTGGTCGTCCACCACCACCACCTGGGCCTCGTCCTCCACCTCTGCCACCTGGGCCTTGTCCTCCACCTCGTCCTCCACAATATCCTCAGGTGGCAGACTTTCCTCCAATGCAGAGTCCCCTGCCACCTCCTGTTGAGCCTCTGCCACTGCCTCCCTGGCTGCCTGTTTGCACATTTCCTGGACCACCTCCTGGGCCAGGACCTCAGCAGCATGCTGTGCGTGACCTGTGTGCAGTAAGAATATGAAGTTAGGCTTACCACAGCGTGCATTGGTTGCATACTACATACACAGTTAAGTACCAATCCCCCACCCAACAAATTGAGACCAAGTGGGTGTAGGGACACAGGTCAGGCCACTGTGTGAACAAATATGTAAACTAATTTCAGTGTACAGTTGCACCAGTATACATCTAAACAAAAGGTGGCAGGAATATGCTGGTGACACTGAATGGGCTTGATGTATTTGTTGACACAGTGGGCTGACCAATGTCTCATCAACCACATTTTGGCTGGCAATGGGTTGCATATTAGAACAGCTGCCAAGGAAGAGCACATTCACAAGGAGGTGGGCTTTGAGAGGTGCCAGCAATGACATGACATAGGATAGAACTTGACAGGTGCAGCTATGAATCACAGATTATGCTTTGAATCGGATAGTATCTCTCTGAACCCCTTATCTGCAATCAACTGCATTTTCAAGGAAGCATAACTGAACAAGGGAAATACACCTCAGAAACAGCAGAGCTGGCATTAGTCTGGTGCTATGAATGTGAGCTCCAGACCAACGTCTGCCCTGCAGCTTCTGAGGTGTTTTTCCCTTGTTCAGTTATGCCTCCTTGAAAATGCAGTTGATTACAGATAAGGGGTTCAGAGAATGAGCACTCAGTATGCTACCAACGCAGATGTCAACTGGAGAGATATTCATTGATTGAACTGAAGATTACCGTATTTTCGCGGATATAACGCGCGCGTTATACGCGATTTTACCTACCGCGCATACCCCTCGCGCGTTATATGCCTGAGCGCGGTATAGAAAAGTTTTTAAACATAGTTCCCACCCCGCCCGATGCCCGATTCACCCCCCCAGCAGGACCGCTCGCACCCCCACCCCGAACGACCGCTCGCACGCGCTCCCACCCGCACCCGCGATCGGAGCAAGAGGGAGCCCAAGCCCTCTTGCCCGGCCGACTCCCCGACGTCCGATACATCCCCCCCCCCGAAGGACCGCCGACTTCCCGACAATATCGGGCCAGGAGGGAGCCCAAACCCTCCTGGCCACGGCGACCCCCTACCCCCACCCCGCACTACATTACGGGCAGGAGGGATCCCAGGCCCTCCTGCCCTCGACGCAAACCCCCTCCCCCCAACGACCGCCCCCCCCCAAGAACCTCCGCCCGTCCCCCAGCCGACCCGCGACCCCCCTGGCCGACCCCCACGACACCCCCACCCGCCTTCCCCGTACCTTTGTGTAGTTGGGCCAGAAGGGAGCCCAAACCCTCCTGGCCACGGCGACCCCCCACCCCCACCCCGCACTACATTACGGGCAGGAGGGATCCCAGGCCCTCCTGCCCTCGACGCAAACCCCCCTCCTCCAAGAACCTCCGCCCGTCCCCCAGCCGACCCGCGACCCCCCTGGCCGACCCCCCCCACCCCCCCCCCCCCCTTCCCCGTACCTTTGGAAGTTGGCCGGACAGACGGGAGCCAAACCCGCCTGTCCGGCAGGCAGCCAACGAAGGAATGAGGCCGGATTGGCCCATCCGTCCTAAAGCTCCGCCTACTGGTGGGGCCTAAGGCGCGTGGGCCAATCAGAATAGGCCCTGGAGCCTTAGGTCCCACCTGGGGGCGCGGCCTGAGACACATGGTCGGGTTTGGCCCATGTGCCTCAGGCCGCGCCCCCAGGTGGGACCTAAGGCTCCAGGGCCTATTCTGATTGGCCCACGCGCCTTAGGCCCCACCAGTAGGCGGAGCTTTAGAACGGATGGGCCAATCCGGCCTCATTCCTTCGTTGGCTGCCTGCCGGACAGGCGGGTTTGGCTCCCGTCTGTCCGGCCAACTTCCAAAGGTACGGGGAAGGGGGGTGGGGGGGTCGTGGGGGTCGGCCAGGGGGGTCGCGGGTCGGCTGGGGGACGGGCGGAGGTTCTTGGGGGAGGGGGGTTTGCGTCGAGGGCAGGAGGGCCTGGGATCCCTCCTGCCCGTAATGTAGTGCGGGGTGGGGTTAGGGGGTCGCCGTGGCCAGGAGGGTTTGGGCTCCCTCCTGGCCCGATATTGTTGGGGAGTCGGCGGTCCTTCGGGGTGAGGGTGCGAGTGGTGCTGCCGGGGGGGGGGGATGTATCGGACGTCGGGGGGGGGCATCAGGCTTTCAGGATGGGGACAGACCTTCAAGGGGGGACAGGACTTCAAGGGGGGACAGTGCACGGAAGTCAGGGGGGTGAACGGAGAGTCGGGACAGCGCACGGAAAGTCAGGGCGGGCGAAAGGAGCGTCGGGCATCATGCGCGTTATATGCCTGAGCGCGGTATAGAAAAGTTTTGGTACATATCATCGTGATTTCTGCGCGCTATACCCCTGTGCGCGTTTTACACAGGTGCGCGTTATATCCGCGAAAATACGGTACCTCCGGTTCCTCCATTATAGCTTTTTAGAATCTGATAGTCACATACACATTTCAGGGTTTCTGGTATGTCTTCCAAAGCAGCTGCCCAACCTGTGCTACTACAGTGTTGTGTGCAATGAGTGCAGTGTGTGTGTGTGTATGTGTGTGGGGGTTGAATAGGTATGAGGTTAATGGGCCAGGGACATCATGAGTAGCCTCTTTTACTCTGTTGTCTTTTATCAATTCCCCTTTTGTCAATTGATGGTGTGGTGTATGCATTTGGGATGAGGTGGTGCTGCCGCAGCAAGGGTAGGTTGCCAATTGTTTTGTTTTGTAATGTTTTCCAAGCGGCAGCAAATACCCAGATATATCTGAGTGCGAGAGCTTTTCTCAGTGACAAACAATGGGTAGCGTGCATATATGCCTTCTTCTTTCCTCCTGGCACAATTCTTCCCATGTCATCTCATAGGGATAGCAGGTGCAGAAAAAAGGTAAGAGCATCAAATAGGAGACATGATAGACTTGCCCAGTTGTAGAGATGCTGTGTGTGTGTGTGTTGGGGGCTGCCACTTACATCCGGCTCTGAGGCAGTGTCTGGTGCACCGGATGAGGCCTGGATTGTCTCGGTTCACCCTGCGATACCTGCGCCTCAGGGACTCGAGGTCACGGTACACCCCATAACGCCTGCAAGAAGAATATGGTAGAGAATGGGGTCAGGTGACAGTCCTTTGCATCCCCCCTTTTCAAACATATGCAGGGTTATGAGGGCACTAAGTACATCACATCTGTCATGTATATTCTGATGACATATCCAGAGATGAAACATCTGCCTACGAAGATATTGTTATCCTTCTTTATCTATCTATGACATCTATCTCTCTCTCTCTCTCTCTATCTATTGATATATATACATACAGACTCCTACGTTTCCTTTATATCTATGATATATGTATTTATAGAACACACAATAAACTAGAAGGGGGGGGGGGCAATAGGTGACAGGTTTTGAGACTAGGACACATTGGCTACATGTGTGGCCTTACATAGTGATAGGTACTAGGTGATTCTCACCTATGCAGGTTGTCACGTATTCTTGACCAGGCCCTTATCGCAACGCTGTGGGGTAGGCTTTTGCCATTGTGGCCAAACACCCTGGCCTCATACTGGAGGCAGAGCTCAACTAGGGACTCCATCTCCCCTAGGGAGTAATTCAGTTCCCTTCTTTCCACCATCACACCCCACCCACTCACACAGGCTCTCACACACACACCCCCTCTCACACACTCACCCTGGTGGCCACACACTCTTCCTAGCACACCCTTCCTCACTACACGATCTCTCACTCCCACAATCACATTGTCTCTCCTGTCTGTCACCCTTATACTCTCTCACTTTCTCTCACACTGCCACTCACAGAATCACTGTCCAATCACTCAATCCCACTCAGTAATCAATGTATCTAACCTATCCACCACCAAACTCCTACCAGTCTCCTAACTCCTCTCACAATGCCTACTAACACCCACAAGGGTTGCACTTCCACATGGAGGTTTATATATGGGCATGCAGGACATTATTGGGGGAACATGTGACATCAGTAGGATAGGGAGCGCTATATGACTAGCAGATCGTACAACAGATGGTGGCGAAAATTTTTGTATGTCTTGTGTAGCCAGACATCGATTTAGTCGGCAATTTTAGGCGCTTCGGTATGCTGCCTGTGGACGTATTTATGTTGGATGTCTTTCGTGCCGATAATTGAACGACTTGGACATCTTTCCATTATCTGCACATTCAGTTGGATGTCTTATGCCGCCGACACACAGATCTTTTATACGACCTATTGATTATGCCCCTCTAAGTTTCCTGCTGATGGCATTTCTTACTGTTTAAGACAGTCCCTGTGCACAGGCTTAGCTTGCCTTGTTCCATTAGTACTGTAATCCTCGTAGCCTAATTAACTGTGAGATCAATATTCAAAGTGTTTAGGCTCCTAAATTTGAGAGTTATGGGGCTCAATTTAAAAAAAAGATAGACGTCCAAAAGACTGGCACTTGGCACATGGACATCTTACTAATCAAAATGTTCAACTGGGCATTTTCCAACCTGACTTTACAGATGTCTTTCTAGTTGTTTTATTTCTAGTGTGTCTAAATCTTAAAGGGGCATGTTAGAGATGTTATGGGCAGGCTTAGGACTTGTATGTTCTGCAGGGATAATCAAACTTTTAACAAAATGTCCAGGGCATCATTTAGACATTTGGAGCTAGACTTGTTTTAAAAACAAATAAGGGTCAAAAAAGGTGCCCAAATTGATCAGATGACCACAAGAGAGACTAAGGCATGACCCCCACCTTATTCCCCAAGTGGTCACCAACCCCCACCCACCACCCAGAGAAGTGAAAACCCCCAGTACATTCCAGCTTGTTTTACAGTTTCAGATGGTTAGCAGCCACTCGCCTAGGTGGGAACAGGAAGTTGCTGCTGAATTAAGACTTCTGGGGCAGGCCAACGGCAGAAGGCTCATCTCATGGATGCTGCACTGAAGCTGCCAGAACATTTAAAATAACAGCGACCCAGGGGGGACAGGTGTGGGGGAGTCCAGAGCTGAATAGATCGTGCTGCAATATCCTACTGAGGGGAGGGAGGGAGGAAAGAAGGAAAGAAGAACATAAGTTGCACGCTATGGGCTTGGGGGTTGAGAAGATGGGGAGGAGAGATGCTGGGATGATGAGTGGGAAGTCAGGGAAGAACAGATGTTGCAAAGGCTGGGAAGGGATTAGGAAGGACAGATGCTGCATGGATAGGGTGCTGGGAAGGAGAAAAAGAGAGATGCTGCCAGTTTGGGGAGGGAAGAGAAAAAGAAAATTGTTGTACATAGGTGCATGGAGTGGGAGGAAAAGAGAGATGATATACATGGGGAAAGGAAGAAAGAGGGAGAATTGTTAGACATGATAGTGGTGAAGAGGGGGAAAAGAGAAATATTACACTGGGAGGGAGAACAGATGACTCAAAGAAGGGAGAGATGTCAGATTCTGGAGAAGGGTGATGGAAGGAGAGAGAGACTTGTTAGACTACTGGAGAGATGCCAGACCAGAGAAAGGAAGGAGAAAAGAAAGAGATACCAGACTGCGGAAATGAAAGGAGAGAGATGTTAGATCATGAGAAGAGAGATGGTGCACAGCAATGGGTATGGCAGGGAAGAGAGATAGGAGAAATTCTTCATATGGGATAAATGGGAATAGGGGAGAAAATGGTACATATGGATAGCTGGGAAAGGCAGGTAAGACAAGGAAAAGTAGATTTTGATAAGAAAGCAGAAAAATGTAAGAAAGTTGAATGTTAAAAATAAATGCCAAAGATGAATGTAGAAAACTAGGCAAACCCAAAATTAAGGGAGAAGAAAAAAATCTCCATATTCCCCGAACAAATAGGATGAAGGGGTGAGACGACCCAAACTACACACTACCATAAGAAATAATAATAATAATGGTGGAAGGGAGCCCTCAGTCACACAGCCTGCAGTGGGGACATAGCCCCTAAAGCTCCAGCTGTCACAAGAATATCCCCAAAGGAATGTTATCTGTGAAACATCCCTGGGCTCCCTCCGTGTGAAATAAGTGATGAATCAAAACACAAACGTGTACTAATAGTGAAAATAATGAATAATACACACTCATAAAGTTGTTAAGGCTGTCTCTACCCCTCATCCAGGGGGAAAAAAAAACAGCGTCCACAATCAGCAATGCAACAAGAAGGTGAAATATCTACTGGAAGTACTTAGCTTCTCTGTAGTAAACTAGCCATCCAAGTTCGTCCTACGGAACTCCATTTCGAGGGTGAAAACTCCCTTCCTCAGGAACCGGCTATACTGTTCTGTTATAAAGTCTGAATCACCAACTGCAGATTGAAAAGCAGAGTTGAAAATGACGCTGAACCAGAGAGAACGCCTCCAGTGATTTAACTGCAGTAGCGTATGACATCATTCGTAACTCGATCACGTGATCGTCAACCCAGAAGGTTCAAAAACCTCTCTGCCGAATCTCAAGGACATGATAAAATACTCCAAAGGAAGAACCTAAAAAAATGAAAAATATGAAATGTAAAGAAATAAATTGAAAGAATAAATGATATGGAACAATGTAAAAAAATGAAAAAACTATTTAAAAAAATGAGGAAGAATAACAAAAAAATAAAAATTCAAAAATGTAAAATTCCTTCGATGAGTGGTGAAAAGTTTATTGTTATACTCCTGATGAAAGTGGACATAATGCCATTCAATGTATTCATTGAGCCCCAGCGGATGCAATGACTGCAGCTCAAAAATCCAATATTATTCTCTTTCTCCGCTGGAGGAGAGATAATTTGTCCCCTTCATATTCCTCATGAACCTGTTCTATAACCGTCCAGCATAGGTCATTAAAAGAATGGCTCAATTGGACACAATGAGGGACCATCGGGAAACTCATGGATTGAGTATTGATCCTGCTTCTGTGTTCAATGAGGCGAGTTTTAATAGCTCTTTGTGTGCGCCCCACATATAACAACTGACAGGGACATATTATAATATAGATAACCCACATTGATTTACAGTGGGTAGTGGATTTGAGAGCATATTTTTTATGAGTACGAGGATGACTCCACACTTCGCACTCAATGGTGATCTTACACATCTCACTGGTGATCTTACACATCTCACAAGTATTACTGCATTTTTGATGTTTACCATCACGCATCTGAATCCTGGGGTCCAAAGTGAATCTTGAATGTTCTACGTAATCCGCCACATTTTTAGTACGAGAATATGCAATACATGGTAAATCCTGAAAAACAGGATGTAGTTGAAGAATGTGCCAGTGTCGTCTAATACTGTGTGCGACAGTATCAGCTTGATCTGAAAAGGTTAATACATAGATGGTTTTTGTGTCCTCTAAGGATGTTATATTAGATAACATTAGATCCCTAACAATAGAGCTCTGTTGTATGCACATTGGAGGACCTGATGAGGATAGCCCTGCTCTCTAAACCGATTATAACGACTCCGTCCTTGAATCCGGAATTCACTGACATTAGAACACAATCTGCGAATCCGAAGGAACTGACTGATGGGTAAAGATTGTTTCAACCAGATAGGATGACAACTGGTGTAATTCAAATAATTGTTGACCTCAACACTGCAGTGGTGAGTATAGGGCTGGATTTTTGTACTAAAACATCCAAAAAAGATACTTGATTCAAACTCTGTGTCATAGTGAATCTCAAATTCGGATCCTAAGAATTAAGCCATTCTAAAAAGAAGGGCATAAGTTCATGGGGTCCAATCCAAATGCAGAATATGTCATCAATGAACCTAAGCCAAACCTTGATGTAATTGTACCAGAGGGAAGTGTACAAACGTATAAATTTGCAATGCTGGGGGCTGCTGCTGTGCCCATAGCAACACCATGTGTCTGTAAGAAAAATTGTTGATCAAATTTGAAATAATTATGATTTAACACTAACCGGGTCAACTGAATGAGAAAATCAGCTCTGATTTGTTCATGATGAACTTCCTGCATGAGGATCCTCGAAATGAGTTCCAAAGCTGTTATTAGAATATAAAGATTCTAGGACCATTGTGACTAATATGTGAGTATCATGTATATCAGACATCTGTTCAATAATGGATAAAAAAAATGTGTGGCGTCTTTAATGTAAGATCTAGCTCTGCTAACGAGTGGTTTCAAGAACCAGTCGATGAATTTAGACAGGGGCTCCAAAACAGTGCCTCTCAAAAATACGATTGGTCTCCCAGGACAACGTAAAAAATCGGACATCGGGGGGAAGAAACTTTTAGATATTTAGTCTCAGCTTTAGTAAGTTGACCTTCATTATATGCTGTGTCAACTATGCCTGCTATAATACTAATTAAAGAGGGGGCGTGGCTTGGAACACGCACAAGATGGAGGTGTGATCACATTGCTCTGCTCCCCAGGCACTAATTCTGAAGAATTTGCTATAAAATAAAGTTCCTTGTATCAAAAGAACTTACTATAAAGTCAGAGGATGGCAACTTTAAGACAGACGAAACTTGAGACGGCTTTTGTGGGCACTGGTAAGTGTGTCAAGCATGATCATGTGACGCCAGTAAAGACTGCACTCCTGGATCAGGAAGAAATTGATAAAAAAGAAGTGATGACAGCGCTGGAAAAAATACAGCAGATGCTACAAAAGAACACAGACTACATACAAGAAGTAAAGGAAGAGGTTGTCAACATAAATAAGCAATTGGAATTGGCAAACCAGAGAGTGACAACACTGGAAAAAAAAATGGAACAGTTGGAACTAACAGAAGTTCAGTTTAAAGCTGAAAGAAAAATCATTTCAGAGATGCAACAAAAACTGGAAAATTATGAGAATCGTGGACGTCGAAAGAACATAAAAATAATTGGGCTGGCGGAAAAATTGGAGGGAGATAATCCCATAAAGTTTCTGGAGACTTTAATACCAAAACTTTTTCAGCTGAACTCAAAACAACCTCTGGAAATTGAAAGAGCCCACAGAATTCCGTTCCAACGGTCAGAAAGTCAGTCAAAGCCCAGACCACTTATCTTTAAACTGTTAAGGTTTCAGCAAGCCTTTGAAATACTGAAGTTGGCAAAAGCAGAAAAAAATTTGACATATAAAGGATCAAAATTATTATTTTTGCCTGACTGCAAAAAATACAGCAGCATTGAGGCAGCAGTTTCTGCAGTTAAGACCACAGCTTAAAGAAAAAGGATATAGATACGGTTTATATTTCCCTGCAAAGATGAGGATTTCCTATGGGAGTAAATCATTATATTTTGAGGATCCAGGGAAGTTGAAAGACTTTCTGAATAACTCTGAACCAATGACTATGTAAGGAAGAAAAGGTTTAGAAGACAGAAATATATTAATAGGAGTGGAATATAAAAGTAAGACTGGAATAGAATGGATGGAATGCTAAGGATTTATGAAAATGTTACATTTCTTCTTTTATGTATGTGTGTAGTGAATATGAAATTGAATGAAATGGTATAGAATTCTAATATAAATATATTTAAAGAAACATATTCATAAATAAATTAAAAGAAATATAGATATAATGCTGTGAAAGTGGGAGGAGGGAGGAATATAAGATGAACTTAAGGAGGATTTATAAAATAAGTAAAGTTTTGAAATGTTCATTTATTAATATTGAATATGGGGGAACTTAAAAGATTTAAAAAAGAATTGATAAAAAGGTAAAGGTGGTATTTGACCATTTTGGAAATTGGGTTATATAAAAGTATGGAAAAATAATGAAATAAATGGTTATGTTAATATTTATAATATGTCATGGTAGTAAAATATAAGATGGGAAAAAGTACATTTATATGTGGGAGACAATGTATAAATGCCTGGGGGGTGGAAGTGGTTGCATATCCTATGCGTGGTTCAAGTTTATCCATAATGAAGGGAAGGGTGGGAGGGATATGGGGAGGGGGGATATTTAAGAGTAAAGGGAAAGAATATCTGTGTAGTAGGGGATATTATATCATATTCTTATATTTTATGGATGTTATGGGAAGGATGGTGTCTAATCAATTTCATTTATATAAACTGGAGTGTCAATGCTGGAATTTTATTGAGTTGAAAGATGGAGACTAAATTTTACTCTTTAAATGTCAATGGCCTGAATCACCAAATTAAAAGGAAAAAAATGTTAAATTTCCTTAAAAAGCAACAAGCGGATGTATATTTCATCCAAGAGACCCATCTGTCCACAATAGAATCTAGAAAGCTGGAAGGGGGATGGATTTCAAAAGTATTTTTTGCTCCAGCAAATGGGAAAAAGGCTGGAGTGGCCATTTTAATTAATAAAAAATGTACAGCTGATTTTAAGATGGTAGAAATGGATCCATTAGGAAGGTGGGTGCATATTGAAATGAGCATGGAAAATAATACCCTGGACTTATTTAACATCTACGCTCCTAATACGAATCAGATGGAGTTTTTTAAGAACCTACTACAAATTTTAATGCCACTGGCTGCTTCTAATTTAGTGGTGGCTGGAGATTTCAATGCTGTAATGGATTCAATTATGGATAAAAATCCAAGTAGAGTTATGAAATCATTAGGGCTAGATAATTTGGTAAAATCTTGTGATTTAATAGATATATGGCGTATTCTTCATTTTAATGATCGGGAATTCTCTTTTTGTTCACAGGTCCATAATTCTTTTTCAAGAATTGATTATATTTTTGTTTCAAATAATTTAGCGAAAAATGTAATAAAAGCTATTATAGATCCTATTCTCTTATCTGATCATGGTGCTGTATGGATTGAGTTAAAGGAAGGTGAAAAGGATTATTCTAAGCCGGTTTGGAGATTTGATAATTCTTTGGTAGTAGATTCAAATTTTACTGAAGATTTTAAAATAAAAATGATTGAGTTCTTCCAAATTAATGATACTAATGATATAAATATGGAAGTATTATGGGATGCGTTTAAAGCAACCATGAGAGGTAATATTATCTCATATTCAGCATACGTTAGGAAAAAGTTTACGAAACAATTTGTTGATTTGGAAAAGGAAATTAAAATATTGGAAAGTAATTTAATTAATAGATGGGAGTGGAATACTTTACAATTATTATTAAAAGCAAAAGTTAAATATAATGAGTTATCCTCTAAATTTGTAAGGAATGATTTATTTTCTCAACAAACTCAATACTATGGAAATTCAAATAAGGCAGGTAGGATGCTAGCAAATTATCTTAAAGCAAGGAAAAGAAGAACAAAAATTGTTGTAATAAAAGATAAAAATGGAAAATCACATAATAAAATTGATCAGATTCTAAAACAATTTTTTAGTTTTTATAAAGACTTGTATTCTTCTGAATCTTACAGAGATAGAGAAAAGGATGGATTGGAATTTTTAAGTTCACTTAAGGGGCCTCAAATTCCTGAACATATAAAAGGAAGTTTAGAAGAACCTATATCTTTAAAAGAGTTAGAAACAGCATTGAAGTCTCTTAGAGTTGGATCCGCTCCAGGTGGTGATGGATATACGGTAGAGTTCTATAAATTATTTCAAAATACTTTGTTACCCTATTTGTTAAAATTATATCAATACCAACTGAATAAAAGTTGTATATCAGGTACTATGGCAGATTCATTAATTATTGTCTTACCAAAACCAAACAAAGATCATACTTTGGTATCAAACTACAGGCCTATTTCATTAATTAATGTAGATGGTAAACTTTTAGCCAAATTTTGGCATTAAGATTGGCCAAAGCTCTCCCTTTTATTATTGATACTCACCAAACAGGATTCGTTGCAAGAAGACATTCTTCCAATAATACCAGACTGGCTTTTCATACTTTAAATTTAACAAAAGATATTCAGGATCCGGCATTCTTAATTTCTTTGGATGCAGAAAAAGCCTTTGACAGAGTTGAATGGTCTTTTATGTATCAAGCATTAGAATGGTTTGGTATAGGGACTGGTTTTATTCAAATGATTCAGACATTGTATAGCTCCCCTGGTGCTAGGCTATATATTAATAATAATTTATCAGATAGATTTAGTTTACAAAGGGGGGTTAGACAAGGTTGTCCTTTGTCTCCTTTGCTTTTTGATGTTGTTCTGGAACCCTTGTTGATAGCTATTAATCAGGCAAAGGAGATACAAGGAATTCCGTTTTCAAGTTGGGAATATAAGCTCTCCGCTTATGCGGATGATATTCTGCTTTATTTGAGGAAACCAGAGACTACTATTCCATGTTTGCTTGAATTGATTGAAAAATTTGGAAAGTTTTCTGGGTACAAGATTAATTGGAGCAAATCGGAAGTGCTACCACTTAATGTACATTGTACCAAAGGATTATTTGATTCATTTACATTTGTTTGGAAAGAAGATGGATTAAAATATTTAGGAATCAATATCAAAAGTAATATTGAAGATACAGTAAAGGAAAATGAAAAACTTTTATTAAAGAAAGTAACGGAAATGTGTGAGCAATGGAATCCTTTATATTTATCTTGGTGGGGGAGAGTTCAAACAATGATGATATTGCCTGTGGTTTGTTATCAAATGAGAATGATACCAGTTTTTTTTCAGGGGTCATTTTATAAAAAGTTGAATGGTATTCTTACAAAATTTGTTTGGTTGGGGAAAAGACCTAGAATTGCTTTAGTAAAGTTACAAAAAACAATTGTGGAAGGGGGGGTAAATTTTCCAAATTTTTATAGGTACCATCAAGCCTATATTTTAAGACAGGGTATGTATTGGGTCCTTCCAGAGCTCATGGAGAATGTCCCAGACTGGTTGTATTTGGAATGGCGACTCATGTTTCCTATACATTTGGTTCATCTTTTGAGTATACCAATGCCTAATAGATGCAAAGGGAATAGAATTTTGATTGATACTTGGAAGACTTTGAGATATGTTACTAAATTATCACCTATTCCAATTTTTAAATCATTAAATCAATCCATTTGGCTAAACTCCAAGATCAAAATAGGCGGTCATAAAATTCTCTGGAAACAATGGATCATTGCAGGAATAAGAACTTTAAATGATGTTATTTCAAATGGTAAGCTGCTTAGTTTTTCACAGCTGCAACATAAATATGGTTTTACTAAGTCACAAAGTTTTAAATGGTTGCAGCTGAAGCAGGCTATTCAGGAGGGGTTCCCTGAACGGAAAGATCTTGATACTCAATATAGTTCGGAAATCCTGTGTTTCCAGGTGGATTTCTTGGGTCACCAAGCCGCTAAGTGGTATAAATTGATATATGGTTTTACAAATAAAAAACAAAAAACGGGTCTAAGAGACATTTGGAGCATTGAGATTAAGCATCAAATTTCTGCTTCTCAATGGCCACGAATTTGGTCTTGGAGAATTAGATGTACAGTGTCGGCATCTATGAGACAGACTTGGTTCTTTTTGTTGCATAGAGCTCTTTTGACCCCAGTACGTTTACAAAAGTTTGATAGCTCTAGATCTAATAAATGTTGGCACTGTAATCTAGAAGCAGGGACTTTGGATCATCTAATTTTTTTATTGTCCTTGTATTAACGCCTTCTGGAAGTCAATTTGGTCTCAAATTAATTATTTTCTAGAAAATCCAGTTGCTATGTCATATGATACAATTTTGTTTGGAACAATGATGAGAGCAAAGAGTCAAATTTCAGCAAATAATAATAAATTACTAATGATTATGACAGGGGTTGCTATTCAAAATATAACTAGAAATTGGAAAGATTATACAAGACTTAACTATACTTTTTGGTGGAATTCTATATGTTATATTTATAAAATGGAACGAATTCTTGCTATGCAAAAAGGAAATTATAACAAGTTTAAAAAAATTTGGGGGCCATTGATTGAATATTCGAATGATTAGACATTTTTTTTTTTAGAAGAATAATATGATATGGGATTGGGAGGGTATAATGTGTGAGATTCAAATAAAATGTTGATATGTGTGGAAAGGAAGGGGGGAGGGGGGATAATATAAGATTTAATATTATATGAAGTATACAAGTGAATTGTATGAATATTGAATGATTATTGTATACTTGTTATGAGATATGAAAATGAATAAAGAATTGGAAAAAAAAATAATACTAATTAAAGCATTAGTGGGATCTCCATTTAAGATGGAGTAAAACCGGGAATCTGAGAGTTGTTTTTTGACCTCAGTAAGATACTGATCCCGGTTTAAAACCACAATTGAACCCCCCCCTTGTCCGCGGGTTTAATAACACGTTGATTGTCCCTACTCAGTTCTAATAAGGCGTTAAGCTCCCGTCTGGATAAGTTGGAATACCTCCTCATTTTTTGTTGTAACTGGGTCACGGATCGGCGGGGGGGGGCCGATCGGGGTTCGGGGGGGCAGTCGTTGGGGGGAGGGGGGATGTGTCGAGGGCAGGAGGGCCTGGGATCCCTCCTGCCCGCATTGTAGTGGGGGGTGGGGGGTAGGGGGTCGCTGGGGCCAGGAGAGCTTGGACTCTCTCCTGGCTTGTTGCTGTTAGAGGGTGGTCGCCAGGGCCAGGAGAGCTTCGGCTCTCTCCTGGCCCGTTGCTATCAGAGGGGGAGTCGCCGGGGCGAGGAGGGCTTGGGCTCCATCCTGGCCTGCTCGTACTCAGTGGGGGGGCATGATCGCCGGGGCAAGAGGGCTTGAGCTCCTTCTTTCCCTGATGTCATCGGGGGGGTCATGGTTCGACGGGGCAAGAGGGCTTGGGCTCCCTCTTGCCCCGATGTTGGGGGGGTTGCGGTTTGACGGGGCAAAAGGGCTTGGGCTCCCTCTTGCCCCAATGTTGTCGGAGGGAGGTTCGCGGTTCGACATGGCAGGAGGGCTTGGGCACCCTCCTTCCTGGATCGTTGTGGGGGGGGGGATTCTGTAATCGGTGTTGTTTTTGACAGACTGGCTCCTCCTTCACCTAAAAGCTATTCTGTTGGACATTTGAGGCTTAGGTGTTTTTTGGGTTCATTATGGGCAAAAAGTGTAGACGTCGTGGGGTGTACTTGTAGACGTAGTGGTGATCTGGGCGTTTAGTAGAGGCAGGCCATAATCAAAACAAGGAAGTTTGTTTTGGTTATGGACACTTTCCCTGCTTCTGCTTTGAACGTTTAAGGACTTAGGCAAAAAGGGAACTTAGACTTTTTTTTGATTATGCCCCTCCACACGTTTATTTGTATAAAATTGTCTTATTTTTTTGTCTCCTAATTTTAAATTGTCATACGCATTGAAGGCATTCTTCAGTTATGTAAAGGGGAAGCAACCAGTGAGAGAGGAGGTGGGGCCATTGGACGATGGGGATAGGAAGGGAGTGATTAAGGAGGATAAAGAAGTAGCTGAGAGGTTGAACACGTTCTTCTCGTCGGTCTTCACGAACGAGGACACATCCAATATACCGGACTCAGAGGAGCTTATGAGTGGGGAGCAGGCCAAAAGATTGGGGCATATAGAGGTAAGTCGGGAGGATGTCCTCAAGCAGATTGACAGACTGAAAAGCGGCAAATCACCGGGACCGGACGGGATCCACCCAAGGGTTCTAAAGGAACTAAGTCAGGAAATAGCGGGCGCAATCCAGCATGTTTGCAACCTATCCTTGAAAACTGGAGAGGTACCAGAGGACTGGAAACTGGCGAATGTCACACCTATCTTTAAGAAGGGATCGAGAGGTGACCCCGGGAATTACAGGCCGGTGAGCCTGACTTCAGTTATAGGGAAGATGGTGGAAGCAATGATCAAGGACAGCATTTGTGAGCACATCGAGAAAAATGGCCTACTGCGGACAAGCCAGCACGGATTCTGTAAGGGAAGGTCGTGCCTGACAAACCTTCTGTACTTCTTTGAGGGAATAAGCAGTCAGGTGGACAAAGGGGAACCCATAGACATCATTTACCTCGATTTTCAAAAGGCCTTTGACACATGAAAGGCTGCTTAGGAAGCTGTGGAACCACGGGGTGGGCGGGGATGTACACAGATGGATCAAGCACTGGCTGTCAGGTAGACTATTCTGACTGGCGGGGAGTCACGAGCGGTGTGCCGCAGGGATCGGTGCTGGGGCCGCTACTCTTCAACATATTTATCAATGACCTGGAAACGGAGGCAAAGTGTGAGGTTATAAAATTTGCAGACGATACCAAACTCTGCGCCAGAGTTAGGACCAGGGAGGAGTGTGAGGAACTGCAAAGAGACCTCGATAAGCTAGAGGATTGGGCAAAGAAATGGCAAATGCGCTTTAACGTAGATAAATGCAAGGTCATGCACATAGGGAAAAAGAACCCATTGTTCGAGTATAAAATGGGGGGGAGATTGCTGGAAGACACCGGACTTGAGAGAGACTTGGGTGTGCTAGTGGATCCATCCATGAAACCATCCGCACAGTGTGCAGCAGCCTCGAAGAAAGCCAACAGGATGCTGGGCATCATCAAGAGGGGCATATCAACCAGGACGTGGGAAGTCATCATGCCACTGTATCGAGCGATGGTGCGCCCACATCTGGAATACTGCGTTCAATATTGGTCGCCGCACCTCAAGAAGGACATGGCAGTTCTTGAGAGAGTCCAAAGGAGGGCATCGAAACTGGTAAGAGGGCTGGAAAACTGCCCATATGCCGAGAGGCTGGATAAACTGGGGCTCTTCTCTCTGGAAAAGAGTAGGCTCAGGGGGGATATGATAGAGACCTTCAAAATACTTAGGGGCATATAGAGGGTGGACAGGGACAGGTTCTTCAGACTAAAAGGGACAACAAGTACGAGGGGGCACTCAGAGAAACTGAAGGGAGATAGGTTCAAATCAAATGCAAGGAAGTTTTTCTTCACCCAAAGGGTCGTGGACAAATGGAATGCGCTCCCGGAGGAAGTGATCCGGCAGAGTACAGTACAGGGATTCAAACAGGGATTGGACAGATTCCTGAGGGAAAAGGGGATCGTGGGGTACTGAGGGAGGTGCTGGGGTGTTGCATAAGTATAGACAGCTCAACAGGTCGTGCAGGTGCAAGGCCGGAGGGTTAGGAGATTGATGGGAAGATAGGACTTCGATGAGAAACCTAGGGGGCAAGGGGGCCCCTTCTGGTGATTAAGGCAGGTCATGACCTGTTGGGCCGCCGCGGGGGCGGACTGCTGGGCGGGATGGACCTCTGGTCTGACCCGGCAGAGGCACTGCTTATGTTCTTATGTTCTTATGTTAAGTATTTGGCATTGCATGTACAACAAACTTTTAATAAACTTGAAACATGAATTGGTCACACAGACAACCGAGCATAGGAGAGGGGCATAAAAAGTCTCTGGTACACATTGCACCATAACCCATATATTATATGGTGAGTCCTCCAAAATCCACCCAAAATTTACTATACCTACCTGTACACCACAACAATAGCTCTTATGGCTGCAGGTGTCATCTTTATGTAGATTTTGAGTGGGTTTTGGAGTGCTCACCATACAACTGGGACTTTTTATGTGACATTCCCTGCAGTGCTGCAGTACTACTACTATTTATAATTTCTATAGCACTGAAAGGCATATGCAGCACTGTACATTTAACATTCTCAGAAGAGCTTACAATATAATTTGTAATCCCCTAATGCAATTTTGGATAAGTTGATAACATTAAATACTCCCAATGGAGTATTTAAGACAATAAAAAAACTGCGATTAATACAAAACACCGCCGTCCGCCTAATTTTCGGACTAAGAAAAAACGACCACATCAGCCCCTACTATAAAAAGCTGCATTGGCTTCCAATAGAAGCGAGAATTCTTTTCAAATTTGCTTGCACCTGTTTCAAGCAAGCCTGGGGACTAGCACCACCATACCTACAAACTCACTTCAGCCTACACAATCTCACTAGAACGACCAGAAACAAAAACATCTTTGCTTACCCAAAGACTACAGGCTGCAGATACAAATCCTTCTTGGACAGAACATTTAAGTTCCAAGCGAACAGACAGCAAATCTGGCTGAAAAACCACATAAACGAACCCAATACGACTTATAATACATTCCGCAAATCGATCAAAACCGCCCTATTCGCAAAATTCATTGACTAAAACAGTCCCCTCCCCCACTAGTACTCCCCTCCCCAACAAACGCCTTTCTCTCTCGCAAGAAGCCCCCCAACAAACGCCTTTCTCTCTCTCAAGAAGCCCCTCCTTTTCTGATCTTCTCTACCCTTAGAACTCCAACTTATGGATGTCCTAAATCTCTCAGATATTCTTTGCCCATAGATCCCCAACTTAACATGTAAGTTTCCCATCTAGACTATCGTACTGCATTAAGACTCCTTGTACGGTATTATATTTAGACTCATTATAGGTTATTGTATTTAGACTCACTGTATTATTTACTATTATATGTTATTGTATTTAGACTCACTGTATTATTTACTATTGTATTAAGACTGTATTATATGTTATTGTATTTAGACTGTATTATATGTTATTGTATTTAGACTCACTATATTGTTTTGTAAGTGGATCTATGATATCGTATTGTATTAAGATGTTTGCTATTCGCTGAATGTCCAGCCTTCTTATAATGTAAACCGCCTAGAAGTCGCCTGACTATGGCGGTATAGAAAAATAAAGTTATTATTATTATTATTATTATTATATAACTAATAATAATTATAATTATAAATGTGACCTCAATGCAAAGGTGAAAGCTAATGAATACCTGATGAACCAGTGTTCCAGACTTCAACAACTTAAAGGGAGCTGTTTTTCAAGCCCCCCTTATGCACCATCATGGGCCCACATACATGCACTAAATAATGCGTGACCATAAAGTGAAGGTTTTCAAAATGTGCCTTAAACAATAAAAATGTTAATAATCTTATCAACTTATCCAAAATGCTGCTCAAAAACTGGAGAGTTACTCAGTACTTATCTATGGATATTCTGCAGGTCTTTGTAGTAG
This sequence comes from Geotrypetes seraphini, assembly GCF_902459505.1. Classification (NCBI taxonomy): domain Eukaryota; kingdom Metazoa; phylum Chordata; class Amphibia; order Gymnophiona; family Dermophiidae; genus Geotrypetes; species Geotrypetes seraphini. The sequence continues at coordinate 155,125,021 of NC_047087.1, read as the reverse complement.
TGTTCGGCAATATTAAGCTCGACCCTGATAGTGTAGAAACTTGTCCATGTTTTACAGTTCAACCGGCCCAGTTTCAGGTAGAAAAACCCTTCCTCAGGAGCTTCTGTGTGGCTGACATGCCATGCTGCAAGGAGAACAAACCAAATGAGCAATCTCCAACCGCCACCAGCAAGTCAGAAGGGCGGAGACACAAAGTGCTTTTAAAACAGCCCAACAGCGTCATTGTTGAATAACTTTATTGTACCAACAATGATTCAATAACACAATAACTTTATTGGAATAGGTTCCCAATTACAGCCACACCAGCAAAAGTTTACAACAGGGCGCTCTATTCTATATTGTCATTCAACCCCAATAGGTCTGTTGTGTTAAATTCTAATATCTAGTATTGTTCCCTTAATAAGAAGTAATTTCTTCTGTCCCCATGAAACATTGCCGGTATTTGCTCCAGTACTGACCAGCGAAGATCCTGGAATAAGTGAGTTTTCTCCATACAATGGGATACTATAGGGGCTGTGATCAATTCATTTTGAAACCTACTTTTATGTTCAGTTAGTCCTGTACGGACCTGACGCATAGTACACCCCACATATAAAAGTAAGCTGGGCACATAATGATGTAAACAACTTCCATAGATCTACATATGGTGTTACCTCTCAGCTTGTAGATTCTGCCACTTACAGGATGTTTAAAGGTATCACCCCCCAGAGTCAATTCATACATGCTACATCCCAGACAGGCACTATGACCCTGCGGCTTGCTCTCCCTCTGGATGCCAGTAGTAGGCTTGCCAGATGTCAAATAATTGGCCAAGTTCTTTGATCTGGAAAACGCCATGCAAGGGCCCTTTTGGAAGACCTCATGCATGGCCAATACATCCCAGTGTTTCAGTATGATCTTAGCGACTTGGGGGGCTTTATCAGAATATGTTAAAACACACACCTGTTTCTCCATCGGCACTCGCTACTGAGTTTGCAGAAGTAAAGTTGGATTATGTTAAATGCCTGCTGTATATGCCTGCTGTATATGCCTGCTGTATAGAAGTGATAGATTAGCTTCCTGGTTGTCTTTTATACTCGTGGTCAGTGGAACAAATACATCTTATCCTTAAGAACTGACCTATAGGCAGAGCTTGTTTCAACCTCAAAGGATGACAACTATCATATGACAGGTAGGTATTCTTGTCCGTTGACTTTCAAAACACAGTAGTCGTCAGTTGTTGATTGTTCTTCATAACCCTCTCATTCAAGAAGGTTACTTCATGCAGGTCTTGAGACATAGTGAATTTCAGATTCTTGTCAATACTATTCAACCAGCTCTGAAACTGAATTAAATCAGCAGGAGTCCCAGTCCAAACACAAAATAATTCATCAATAAACCAGACCCACATATGAATATTTTTGTACCAGCTGGATATTTTTGTACAAGTGGGTTTCCTCACAGTTGGTGACGTACAAATTTGCAACACTTGGAGCCATGGCTATACCCATGGCTACCCCATAGATTTGAAGGTACAGGTACTCGTCGACTTATGACCTATTCAAGTTATGACTATTCGACTTTACAACACGTTTACTACAGTTTCCCCCACCAGCTGTTAGCCCCAGTCTCCCGCACTCCCATGTCTCACTGCGCAGCAGTAATAATATAAAGAGGAGGAGGCACCACAACTAATGTTCACCACAAAGGGACTGTGCTGTGCTTGATTTAGAAAGTAAGAAAATGTTGACAAAATATTACTTTAAGATGATTACAATATCATTACCCAGTCTAATACAGTATTCTTACCTTAGTCTAACATAGGCCAACTTACGGAACCAATTATGGTCGTAAGTCAACGAGTACCTGTAGTATATTTCATTATATTGAAAGTAATTTCTATGTAGAACCAATGTAGCTAAATCTTTCAAAAACTCCAATGGGATACGGTGAGTGGACTGAGAACCTCCTAAGATCTTAATAATGATGTTAATAGCCACTTGCTGTGGTATATTATAATACAGAGCTTCAAGATCAAAAGTTACCAAAACATCAGAGTTCTGTAAACCCCTGTACATTCTGTAGCAAGTTCAAAAAGTGAGTAGTGTATTTCACATAGGATTTTGCTTGACCCACAAAAGGTTTCAAAAAGTGGACTATGAACTTGGAAAGAGGTTCCAATACTGTATTACAGAGCAAGACTATAGAATGACCAGGTGGAGCAGTGGTGGATTTATGAATTTTGGGGACAGTATAGAAAATAGGTATCCTACTAGGTACCTGAGTAAGATATTTAACCTCACCCTTGGATAACTAATCTATTTCACCAGCCCTGTAGACCAGCTGGGAAATAAGCTGTTGAAGTTCCTTGGTGGGGTCTTGATCTAATATTTTATACCATTCCCAATTTGACAGGCGGGCTTCCACCTGACTGTTATATTGGGACTGGTTTAAAACCACCACTGCTCCCCCACACTAGGGTCATTTCTCAAAATGTTCAAAGCCTCATTTTGCTCGCAAGTAAGGTTCCTGGGAACATAAACTTTCTTTACTTTTAGAGCCTTATAATTCCGAACTACTAAGTCCCGAAATATTTGTATAGCGGGATCCATGTTACCCGGAGGGACCAATTTAGATGACTTTCTAAATCTGGTGGTAAAAAAATTGAACTTACTCGTAGGAACAAAGGAAAGGCCCTTAAGAACATAAGAATTGCTGCTGCTGGGTCAGACCAGTGGTCCATTGTGCCTAGCAGTCCGCTCCCGCAGCAGCCCGTAGGTCAAAGACCAGTGCCCTGACTGAGTCTAGCGTTATCTGCGTACTTTCCGGTTCAGCAGGAACTTGTCTAACTTTGTCTTGAATCCCTGGAGGGTGTTTTCCCCTATAACAGCCTCCGGAAGAGCGTTCCAGTTTTCCACCACTCTCTGGGTGAAGAAGAACTTCCTTACGTTTGTATGGAATCTATCCCCTGTCAATTTTAGAGAGTGCTTTCTCGTTCTCCCTACCTTGGAGAGGGTGAACAACCTGTCTTTACTAAGTCTATTCCCTTCATTATCTTGAATGTTTCAATCATGTCCCCTCTCAGTCTCCTCTTTTCAAGGGAGAAGAGACCCAGTTTCTCTAATCTCTCACTGTATGGCAACTCCTTCAGCCCCTTAACTATTTTAGTCGCTCTTCTCTGGACCCTTTTGAGTGTCCTTCTTTTAGTACGGCGACCAGTGCTGGACGCAGTATTCCAGGTGGGGGCGTTCCATGGCCCAGTACAGCGGCATGATAATCTTTTCCGATTTGTTCATGATCCCCTTCTTTATCATTCCTACCATTCTGTTCACCCTTTTTGCCGCCGCTGCACATTGTACGGACAGCTTCATCGACTTGTCCACCAGTACTCCCAAGTCTCTTTCCTGGGGGACATCCTGTATTGGTAACAAGATTCTTGTTACCGACATGCATCACCTTACACTTATCCACATTAAGCCTCATTTGCCATGTCGCAGCCCATTTCTCAAGCGTGTTTATGTCACATTGCAGGTCTTCATAATCCTTCTGTGTCTTCAGTACTCTGAATAACTTTGTATCGTCTGCAAATTTAATCACCTTGCTCGTCGTTCCAATTTCCAGGTCGTTTATAAATATGTTGAAGAGCACGGGTCTAAGCACCGAACCCTGCGGAGCACCACTTTTCCAGACCGAATATTGTCCATTTACCCCCACTCTCTGTTTCCTATCCGCCAACCAGTTTTTAATCCACGTGAGTATTTCACCCTCGATTCCATGGTTCGCAATTTTTCGAAGCAGTCGTTCATGCGGGACTTTGTCAAATGCCTTCTGAAAGTCCAGATATACAATGTTGATCAGGTCACCATTGTCTATCTGCCTGTTTACTCCCTTGAAGAAGTGCAACAAGTTTGTCAAGCAAGATCTTCCTTTACTGAAGCCATGCTGGCTGGTCCTCATTGGATCGTTTCCGTCAAGTGGTCAACGATGCTGTCCTTTATCAGTGCCTCTATCATCTTTCCCGGTACCGAAGTCAGACTCACCGGTCAGTAGTTTCCCCGGATCTCCCCTCGAACCTTTCTTGAAGACCGGCGTAACATTTGCCACTTTCCAGTCTTCCGGAATCCTTCCTGATTTGGTCAACAGATTGGTTATTAGTTGAAGCAGTTCAGCTATAACCCCTTTCAGTTCCTTGATTACCCTCGGATTGATGCCATCCGGTCAAGGAGATTTATCGTTTTTAAGCCTATCAATCTGCCTATATACCTCTTCTAGACTGACCGTCAACTCAGTTTCCTGTCTTCATTTCCTGCGTATAGCCAGTCGACGTCCGGTATGTTGTAGATATTCTCTTCGGTAAATACAGATGCAAAAAATGTGTTGTTTGTCAGCGATGGCTTTGTCCTCCTTTAGCACTCCCTTTATTCCATGGTCATCCAACGGCCCCACCGCTTCCTTCGCAGGTTGTTTCCCCTTAATATATCGAAAGAACGGCTTGAAGTTTTTTGCCTCCTTGGCTATTTTTTCCTCGTAATCTCTTTTGGCCCCTCTCACTGCCTTATAGCACCTGCTTGTGCTTTTTCCAGTTTTCATCTGTTTTTGACTTTTTCCATTCCTTAAACGAAGCCTTCTTGTTTAATACTTGTTCCTGAGCCATAGTTAAAGGGACCCCAGAGAACCTTACTTGTGAGTAAAATGAGGCCCCTATAGTATCCAAAATTCAAAATCTAAAGAAGTGTATAGTATCAACTATATGTGCAAAATCACTTCCTTATACACATTTGTTACTGCAGTCCTGCAGAATTATTTATGCCATGCCTCAGAGACCACGTATTTCAGCAACTAGTGCTAAATAGATGTGGTGGTCAAAGTCTCAATCATTGGCAAAAATGGCAATTGTAGAAACAATTTTCACTTAGATTTACTTTTTTTATAATAAAAGAGAAATTAACTCTTTATATTGAATTTAAATTACTTTTAAGTATAAATGTGATAACATCTTTCCAATAGCCACAAATATCATGAGAATTGTTAAAAAATAGTGCCTATACTTTTTAAATTAAAGCACTTATCTTAGGTCAGTCTGTGCACTGCTTTAGTCCCAACGGGGGCCACCGTTTCACCTGGAGTGGCTTCTTCAGGGGAAAACGTGGACAGTGCCTGTAAAAAATAGTAAAAGCTTTAAAGATCATTATACAGACATTTGTGAGAGTTAAATTTTAAGTCTATGTGTTAGTACAGTTCAGCAAACTTACGACAATGAAATTGCTCTCAGCGTACAATTCTCAAAAAATGGCGTCGGTACCTTGCTGAATTAAGCCCTTTAAATCCCCAGCTGGGTGCGTGCCGGTACGGCGTCAAAAATGTAAAAAACGTAAAAAACGTCATGACGCAAACGCAGCTGAAAGAGGTCCGAGAATCCAAAAAATTTTTTGGATTCTCGGACCTCTTTCAGCTGCGTTTGCGTCATGACGTTTTTGACGTTTTTTACGTTTTTGACGCCGTACCGGCACGCACCCAGCTGGGGATTTAAAGGGCTTAATTCAGCAAGGTACCGACGCCATTTTTTGAGAATTGTACGCTGAGAGCAATTTCATTGTCGTAAGTTTGCTGAACTGTACTAACACATAGACTTAAAATTTAACTCTCACAAATGTCTGTATAATGATCTTTAAAGCTTTTACTATTTTTTACAGGCACTGTCCACGTTTTCCCCTGAAGAAGCCACTCCAGGTGAAACGGTGGCCCCCGTTGGGACTAAAGCAGTGCACAGACTGACCTAAGATAAGTGCTTTAATTTAAAAAGTATAGGCACTATTTTTTAACAATTCTCATGATATTTGTGGCTATTGGAAAGATGTTATCACATTTATACTTAAAAGCAATTTAAATTCAATATAAAGAGTTAATTTCTCTTTTATTATAAAAAAAAGTAATCTAAGTGAAAATTGTTTCTACAATTGCCATTTTTGCCAATGATTGAGACTTTGACCACCACATCTATTTAGCACTAGTTGCTGAAATACGTGGTCTCTGAGGCATGGCATAAATAATTCTGCAGGACTGCAGTAACAAATGTGTATAAGGAAGTGATTTTGCACATATAGTTGCCCCTATAGTATCCCATTGTATGGAGAAAACTCACATATTCCAGGATCTTCGCTGGTCAGTATTGGAGCAAATGCCGACAATGTTTCGTGGAGACAGAAGAAATTACTTATTATTAAGGGAACAATACTGAATATTAGAAATTAGCACAATAGACCCATTGGGGTTGAATGACAGTATAGAATGGAGCGCCCTGTTGTAAACTTTTGCTGGTATGGCTGTGGTTGGAACCCTATTCCAATAAAGTTATTGTGTTATTGAATCATTGTTGGTACAATAAAGTTATTCAACAATGATGCTGTTGGGTTGTTTTAAGGTTCAATATGTTTATTGATTTTCAAAAATGAAACAAAACACACAGGCATGTGATACATGGTGTTCAACAAAACATTTGAATACAGACTTTCTCCCAAACTTCACCATGTAGCTAAACGCCCACCCACTCCCCCACCCCGCCCCCCCCCAAAACCAGTTCCAATACAGCAAAATACACTCCATTCCATGTAGTGCCACGAAAGAAATTTAAACATTAAGCAGATGACTACGAGCTCTGTGGGTTAACGTAAGTCAAAATGGTTCCCAACAAAAACTAAAAGTTTTACCCCTCGCGGAGTCAAAAGCTGAGAATTGTAAACGTTCCATAGAAGTGTGTTGTAGCATCAAGGTACGCCAGTGGGACAAAGTGGGGGAATCTGAAGAAATCCAACAGTGCAAAATCACCTTCTTCCCCAACAACACCGAGCAAGCCATAAAACCCCAGAACCCCTTCGGATGGGGAAGAGGAAGATGGTCCAAGGTAAACAGCAGTTCCGGTCGGAGGGCAAAATTGTAAGTCCACATTGTCTGGATGTGTCGATGAAGCTGTAGCCAAAAGGAATGAACCCTCGGGCAGGACCAAAACTGATGTCCAAGAGTAGACGGGGAATAAGAACATTTAAGGCATTGTGCCGAAGTACACATCTTAGCTCGAAAGAGGTAAGCAGGAGACCTGTAGAGACGCAGCAAAAATTTAAAGTTCATTTCAATCAAGGGCACACTAGGTGACAGGCGTGCCGTCCCAGGAAGGCCTCTCTTAATCATTTGTGCTGTCACTGTGCAGGAAAGTTCCAGGGACCATTTCTCTGCATAGGATTCATAAAAAAGTTCGCCCAATTGCTCTTGGAGATGGCGATGATGAAATCTCAAGGGAATCATGTCCTGCGCAGTCAGACTTAGGGCCTCTGAGATGGTTTCCATGCGCCAATCCGTGAGAGCTTCCCGTGATAAGGAATGTATATAGGAAGAAAGCTGAAGAAGAAAACCAGTCCTTCTCCATCCAACCATGGTCCCTACGAAGGTCCTCAAATGATTTCAAGGACCCATCAGAATTTAACAGCTGAAAAATGTATTGGTTAGAATTAACAGTCCATATAGCAGATGTTGCCGGTGTCATTCCAATGGGAAAATCCCCATTATCCCTCAAAGGTAAAAAGGGGGTCACCTGAGATGAGACATGCAATTGATGACACAAATGCCTCCAGAGACGTCTCAGGGGAAGCAAGAAAATGTCCCGTGCCAAAGAGGTCTTCGGAGGCATGCGCTGCACATGAAGAAGGTAACTGAAATGGAATGGGGCACACAATAAAAGTTCCCATCTGGTGGCCGAAAAATAGCTGGTCCCCCTAAACCAGTCATTTAAATGTCTCATCTGGCACGCCTGTGATAACAAACGAAGGCTGCGCAATCCCAAACCTCCAAGGTCTCTAGGACGCGCCAGATGAACAAGAGACAAACGTACTCTTTTACCATTCCATAAATATTTTTGGAGACACCGGCCAATGAATTTATCATGTTTAGCAGATAATAAAATAGGTAACATCTGAAATGCATATAACCACTGAGGCACCATATTATACAATGCTATTTTCCCCATAAGTGAAAGTGGAAATGCCCTCCACGTCTCCAATTTATGTTGTGTATTGTGAACAAGAGGGACAATGTTTAAAGGGTAAAGTGTGGTAAGGTCGGGAGAAATAGTTATTCCCAAATAAGTAAGAGTTCCCGGAGCCCATGCAAGAGGAAAGGGACCCTGCCATTGAGCCTGGACTACGGGAGATAAAGGCAACACCATAGATTTTTGTTTATTCAGAACCATACCAGAATACATACTAAACTCATCTAGTAAATCCAACTCTCTAGGAAGGGAAAGGTCAGGAGACCCCAAGGTCAACAAAAGGTCATCCACTTACGCCAATACCCTCAATTGTGAGGCTCCCTCCGGTAGTCCCTGCAGTTCGTCATCCAACAAAAGGGTGTGAAGAAAGGAGTCTAAATAAAGAAGAAAGAGTAGAGGGGACAACGGACTACCCTGTCTAGTGCCCTGCGCTATTGAAAACTTAGATGAACGAGAACCGTTCACCAAGATACTAGCCGTTGGGTCTTTATAGAGCAAATGGACCATCTCTAAAAACCAACTCTCAAATCCCATATAAGAAAGGACTTTAAACAGGTAGGCCCAGTTAACCTGGTCAAAGGCTTTAGCTGCATCTAAGCCAACCAAGATTCCCCGAACATCCTTGTCCCAGGCACTTTGCATAGCAGTAAGAAGTCTGCGTACATTCAGCACTGAGTGACGACGTGGAACAAAGCCCACCTGTTCAGGAATTATCAAAGTGGGCAATAACGTGGCCAAGCGATTAGCCAATATTTTATCCAGAATTTTGATATCTACGTTAAGTAATGAAATCGGCCTGTAAGATTCAAGATCCGTGTCGGGTTTGCCCGGTTTAGGTATTAAAGTTATGAACGCATGGTTAGACCCGTCAGGGAAGCGCCCTGCCGCAAGAGCCGCCGAATAATAAGCCTCCAAAGGGCCACAGATAGAGACCAAAAGAGATTTATAAAATTCGGGGGGAAATCCATCTGGGCCCGGCGAGATGCCACCCTTTAACTGTTTAACCGCTGTCTGTAGTTCCTTACCCTGGATCGGGCGATTCAAAAAGAGGCGGTCAGGGGATGATAAACGGGGAACCCCAGCATCTGTCCACAACCTCTGGAGCCCCCCGCTGGATCCCTGGAGGCATAAAAATCCCGGAAATAGGTGAAAAAACTGTCCGTAATATCTTCAGTCGAAGTCACCAGCTGCCCCAACGGTAGATCAAGAAGACGCCCTGTGGCTTCTGCTTCGTTGAATACTATACAAGACTTGAAGCAGAGCATGCCATGAGGTTCCTCAATGGCACACGCTTGGATGACCAGATAATTCGTACAGACTGGGATGCTGGATTTAAGGAAGGTCGACAGTTTGGTAGAGGAAAAACTGGTGGACAGGTTAGAGATGAATATCGCACAGATTATGATGCTGGGCGAGGTGGTTTAGGAAAAATAGTGCAGTGGCAGAAGACCAGTAATCAGACTGCAATATATTAACCTGTTTTTGTGCATAAGAACTAAAAAATGCAGCATCTACTATTGGCATTTTCCAAATAATCCTGGATTCAAGAACATGACCTGAAATTCTAGTGTGCTGTATATAGACAGTCTCAGCATAAAGACATTCTGGAACTTCCACACACTGCTACTGTACAGGAACAGAAGAAATGAAAAGCTCAACATGCAGACACTATCCATGGAGACATAGTATTTGCTGTTTAGTGAGTGGCCTTTCACTCAGATTTCGTTGTAATAATGAAATGAATAAATTATTTTTGCTATGTTTGCACCCTGTGCTAAGTCTTGCACAGTAATTGAACAGTTGGAATTGTGGCCTGCATTTGGTTAAGATTTTATAGTGAGCCCTGATAATTTATATAGGTGATGAAATGTCTTTCAAGTTTTGGTCTGTACTGGTTTTTAACTTTTGTTTCTACAGACTGTAGAAGAGGTAGAAACGTATTTGGACATCGACTGGCCCGCCGGCTTTAAACTAGGTAAGTTGGGGGAGGGTACATACTTATATCCCAGAGCAGTAAGAAACCACCCTGAGGAGGCAGGTCGCACCCACACTACCGGGTCTAAGGTAGGTAACAATGATATCCACATTAATTCAGGTAGTATTATCAATGATAATTTAGGAGCCACACTACCTAATAAGGGAATCTCTTCACAGATATGGAGGGCTATGTAAGTTAATGCACACAGCTTGGGCAATAAAATTCTAGAATTGGAGACTGAGATAACAAACGCCGATCTTGACGTGATAGCGATATCCGAAACCTGGTTCACGGAATCGCATGGGTGGGATATGGTTGTACCAGGGTACAACCTACTTCATTGCGACCGAGAGGGTAAATTGGGAGGAGGTGTAGCATTGTACAAGTTTCAAGTTTATTAGTTTTTAATATCCCGATCATAAAATAAATATCTGACCGGTTAACAATAAAAATTTAAAATAGGAAAGTAAGAGCTAGTTAATAGTGTATTAGAAATATTAGAGAAAACATATTAAACATATACTGACAAACATGACCGTGAGGATAAATGGGATGGAAGGGAAAAGTTACATAATATTAGAAGAAATGATATAGAGGGAAGGGAAAGAACATGAAGGATAAGGGTGCGTGATGTTAAGATATGCGCTGAAGTAAAGGATAGTATTGGGAAGGAGTTGAAAATTAAATAGATAAAGTAAAGATTAAGATTTGTCAAAGGCATCTTGAAATAGGAAAGTTTTAAGATTTATTTTAAATTTTTGTAAATGAATTTCATCCCGGAGAAATTGAGGGAGAGAATTCCATAATGTTGGGGCAGTTATAGCAAAATTAGTTTTCCTAGTATAGTAGGATTCTTTTAAAGATGGAATGAAAAGAAGTTTTTGGTCGGTGGATCGTAAAGAACGGGGAGAGCTTTGGGGTATTAATAATTTATCGAGGAATAGAGGTAAGTGGGAATGTTTGATTTTAAAGGAGAGCAGTATGATTTTGTAAATTATACGGTGTGTGACTGGGAGCCAATGAGCCTCTTTAAGAAGAGGGGTAACATGTTCGAATTTACCTATTTTGTAAACTAGTTTAATTGCGGTATTTTGTATGAGTTGCAGACGTCGAAGTTCTTTTTGAGGTAGTCCATTTAAAAGAGAATTACAGTAATCTAAGTGGGAAATGACTAAGGAATGAATTAAGATGTTGATCGAGTCAGTATTTAAAATAGATCTGAGTGAACGGATGATGCGTAATTTAAAGAAACAAGTTTTTACTACTGAACTTATGTGGTCATGAAAAGTAAGATCTCTATCTAAGGTTACGCCTAGTAATTTTATTTTGGTATCCATAAGTAAAGGTGTAGATTTGATATAAATAGTTCCAGGTAATGTTTCAGATTTTTTAATGGGGAGGAGGAGACCACAAGATTTATCAACGTTGAGTGAAAGTTTGTTAGAGAAGAGCCAATCACTTATAATATCTAATTTGGTATTTAGATCATTTATTTCTGAAGAGTTTGAAGTATTTATCGGGTAAAGCAGCTGTATATCATCAGCATAGGCGAAAATTGAGAATCCCAATGATTGGGCAAGAGAAAGAAGAGGGGAAAGGAAGATATTGAATAGTAGCGGGGATAAAATAGAGCCCTGAGGAACTCCAAAAGTTTGAGTTATCGGAGAAGAAGTTTGATTTTTTGCATGAACTTTAAAATAACGTTGATGAAAATAGGATATAAACCAGTTAAGAGCGTGACCTGTGATGTTACAGTCAGCTAATCTAGATAAGAGAAGAGAATGGTCGATGGTGTCAAAGGCTGCAGATAAGTCAAGGGAAATTAGTATTACTGATTTTAAATGGTCGTGGGAGTATTGTATAGTTGTAATGAGACCAATTAATGATAATTCAGTGGAATGTGAAGTTCGAAAACCTGTCTGATAAGGATGTAGAGCATGTGTTTGATCAAAGAATTCTGATAATTGGGAATGAATAATTTTTTCGGTAATTTTAGAAATTAAAGGCAGATTGGCTATGGGACGGTAGTTATTTGGTAAAGAGGGATCAGTGTTGTGTTGTTTAAGTTTAGGGAAAACTAGAGCTGTTTTCCATGCAGTAGGGACGCAGCAATCAGAGAAAGATTTAGAAATCATTTCCCTTATATAAGGACCAAAGAAAGAAAAGAATTTTTTGAGAACATGTGGAGGAAAACTTTCAGTAATGTTATTGGGAGAATTTATAGATTATAAAATGGAGAATAGTTGGGTTAGTGAGGGTAGTTTGAAATTAGAGAAAGAACTGAGAGGTAAGAAGGTTAAATCATTATCGGTAGGTGCCGATAATTACACTAAGGAAAGCATCAAAACTACCAGAATCACAGGTGTTAGATACACCGGGGAATCCCTCTGGGTGAACCTGGCCAGAGGGAATGAAAAATGCCTATACCTTGGAGTGATATACAGACCTCCCAGGCAACAGGAGGACAAAGACATGAAATTAATCGAGGACATAGAGAACATCACACTGCGCAGGGACACAGTAATGCTAGGAGACTTCAACATGCCCGATGCAGATTGGAACACATTTTCCGCGACTACGGGTAGCAGTAAAAGAATATTAACCTCCATAAAGGGTGCACGTCTCAATCAATTGGTATTGGAGCCCACCAGGGACCAGGCGATACTAGACCTAGTACTCACCAACGGAGATAGCATCACCGAAGTCTCAGTAGGTGATACACTGGCCTCCAGCGACCATAATATGGTATGGCTCAACCTCAAGAGAGGTTTCCCTAAGACAAACACAGCAACAAGGGTTCTCAACTTTAGAGGCACAGACTTCAACCGCATGGGAGATTTTGTCCATCAGGAGCTACATAAACAAGCAAAATCTGACAATGTGGAGGATATGTGGTCGTCTCTGAAGTCCATCCTACACGAGGCAACAAACCGATACATAAAGACAGCAAGTAAACGCAGGAGAAACAAAAAACCCCAATGGTTCAGTAAAGAAATTTCAGACCTAGTTAAGCAGAAAAAAGACGCATTTATCACCTACAAACATTCAGGAAAACAGGGGGCGAGGGAGGAATATCTAGACAGATCTAAAGCTGTCAAAAAAGTAGTCAGAGAGGCCAAACTCCGAATGGAGGAAGAGCTAGCACGGAAAATTAAGAAAGGGGATAAATCTTTCTTTAGCTATATTAGTGACAGGAAAAGAAACAAAGGTGGGATAGAACGTCTGAAGCAATCGGACGGTAACTTTGCGGAATCAGATTCTGACAAGGCAGAACTACTAAACGAATACTTCTGTTCAGTGTTCACCCGTGAAGCACCGGGAGATGGTCCACAGTTACAGACGGGAGATAATCAGAAAGACCCATTTCAAGATTTCGAATTTACGCCCAGTAACGTCTACAATGAACTATCAAGACTCAAAGTAAACAAAGCCATGGGGCCAGACAACCTACACCCCATGGTGCTCAGGGAGTTAAGCGAAGTCCTGGCAGAACCATTATCTGTTCTTTTCAATCTTTCTCTACGCACAGGAAGGGTCTCCTTGGACTAGAAAACCGCCAACGTAATCCCACTCCACAAAAAGGGCTGCAGGACAGACAGCAAACTACAGACCAGTGAGTCTCACGTCTATAGTGTGTAAACTCATGGAAACACTGATCAAATGGAATCTTGACACAATCCTAGATGAAGAAAACCTACGTGATCCACAACAACACGGGTTTACCCAGGGTAGATCATGCCAATCTAATCTGATTAGCTTGACTGGGTTACTAGACAACTGGACGCTTGAGAGTCACTGGACGTGGTATATTTGGACTTCAGTAAAGCATTTGATAGCGTCCCTCACCGAAGGTTATTGAACAAGCTGAAATCGATGGGATTAGGAGACACTCTAACTACATGGGTCGGGGATTGGCTGAACGGTAGACTTCAGAGGGTGGTGGTGAACGGTACTCCATCCGAAGTGTCGGACGTGATCAGTGGAGTGCCGCAGGGCTCAGTTCTGGGCCCGATTCTATTTAACTTATTCATAAGAGATATGACGCAAGGACTTAAAGAAAGGGTATCACTGTTCGCAGACGACGCAAAACTTTGCAACATAGTAGGCAAAAGCTTATTACCTGATAATATGACACACGACCTACTGCTGTTAGAAATATGGTCAGCAACTTGGCAGCTAGGCTTCAATGCTAAAAAATGCAAGATAATGCACCTGGGTAAGAGAAACCCGCGTAGAACTTATGTACTAAATGGGGAGACCTTGGTTAGGACCACGGCGGAATGCGATCTAGGGGTGATCATTAGTGAGGACATGAAGGCTGCCAATCAAGTGGAGAAGGCTTCCTCCAGAGCAAGACAAATGATGGGGTGTATCCGCAGAGGTTTTGTCAGCAGGAGACCTGAAGTCATGATGCCGTTGTACAGATCCATGGTGAGGCCTCACTTAGAATACTGTGTTCAATTTTGGAGACCACACTACCGAAAGGACGTGCTGAGGATTGAGTCTTGGGGCTCAAGGATCTCATGTATGAAGAAAGACTAAAAAAATTACGGCTATAAACACTTGAGGAAAGAAGAGAACGGGGAGACATGATTGAAACGTATAAGTACATCACGGGACGTATAGAGTCGAAAGATGAAATCTTCTGGCTCATGGGACCCTCGACCACCAGAGGGCATCCGCTGAAAATCAGGGGAGGAAAGTTTCATGGCGACTCCATAAGAACATAAGAACATAAGCAGTGTCTCCGCCGAGTCAGACCATAGGTCCATCCCGCCCGGCAGTCCGCCCCCGCGGCGGCCCAACAGGTCACGACCTGTCTGAATTCCAGAACGGGCCCCCTTGCCACCTTGGTTTCTCATTGAAGTCCTATTTTCCCATCGAAGTTCTAACCCTCCGGCCTTGCACATGCACGACCTGCTTGGCTTTCTATACTATACTTATTACCTGTTTAGCTTTCTATACTTGTGTTACATCCCAGAACTTCTCTCAGCATCCCACGATCCCTTTATCCCTCAGGAATCCGTCCAAACCCTGTTTGAATCCCTGCACCGTACTCTGCCTGATCACTTCCTCCGGTAGCGCATTCCAAGTGTCTACGACCTCGCATTTGTTTTGAACCTATCTCCCTTCAGTTTCTCCGAATGCCCCCTCGTACCTGTTGTCCCCCTCAGTCTGAAGAATCTGTCCCTATCCACCCTCTCTATGCCCCTCATGATCTTGAAGGTCTCTATCATATCTCCCCTGAGCCTCCTCTTTTCCAGAGAGAAGAGCCCCAGCCTATCCAACCTCTCGGCGTATGGGCAGTGTTCCAGCCCTCTTACCAGTTTCGTTGCTCTCCTTTGGACTCTCTCAAGTACCGCCATGTCCTTCTTGAGGTGCAGCGACCAATACTGAACGCAGTATTCCAGATGTGGACGCACCATCGCTCGATACAATGGCATGATGAATTCCCGCATCCTGGTTGTTATGCCCCTCTTTATGATGCCCAGCATCCTGTTGGCTTTTTTTGAGGCTGCTGCGCACTGTGCAGATGGCTTCAGTGATGCATCCACCAGCACATCCAAGTCTCTCTCAAGTCTGCTGTCTCCCAACAATGCCCCCCCCAATTTGTAGTTGAACAACGGGTTCTTTTTCCCTATATGCATGACCTTGCATTTTTCCACGTTAAAGCGCATTTGCCATTTGTTTGCCCAGTCTTCCAGCTTGTCCAGGTCCCTTTGCAGGTCCTCACACTCCTCCCTGGACCTAACTCTGCCGCACAGTTTGGTATCGTCTGCAAATTTTATAACCTCGCACTTTGCCTCCTTTTCCAGCACCGATCCCTGTGGCACACCGCTCATGACTCCCCGCCAGTCAGAATATTGGCCCTTTACTCCGACCCTCTGCAGTCTACCTGACAACCAGTGCTTGATCCATCTGTGCACATCCCCTCCCACCCCGTGGTTCCACAGTTTCCTAAGCAGCCTTTCATGTGGTACCTTGTCGAAAGCCTTTTGGAAATCAAGGTAAATGATGTCCATGGGTTCCCCATTGTCCACCCGACTGCTTATTCCCTCAAAGAAGTACAGAAGGTTCGTTAGGCACGACCTTCCCTTACAGAATCCGTGCTGGCTTGTTCGCAGTAGGCCATTCCTCTCGATGTGTTCGCAAATGCCGTCCTTGATCATAGCTTCCACCATCTTCCCTATAGTTGAAGTCAGGCTCACTGGCCTGTAGTTCCCGGGGTCACCCCTTGATCCCTTCTTGAAGATAGGTGTGACATTCGCCAATTTCCAGTCCTCTGGTACCTCTCCAGTTTTCAAGGATAGGTTGCAAACATGCTGGATTGTGCCCGCTATTTCTTGTCTTAATTCCTTCAGAACCCTTGGGTGGATCCCGTCCGGGCCCGGTGATTTACCGCATTTTAACCTGTCTATCTGTTTCAGAACATCCTCCTTACTTACCTCTATGTGCTCCAATTTTTCTGCCTGTTCCCCACTCATGAGCTCCTCTGAGTCTGGTATATTAGATGTGTCTTCGCTCGTGAAAACTGACGAGAAGAACGTGTTCAACCTCTCAGCTACCTCTTTATCCTCCTTAATCACTCCCTTCCTATCCCCGTCGTCCAACGGCCCCACCTCCTCTCTCGCTGGTCGCTTCCCCTTTACGTAACTGAAGAATGCCTTGAAGTTTTTCGCCTCCCTGGCCAGCCCCTCTTCGTATTCCCCTTTTGCTTTTCTAACCTCTCGGTGGCATTCCTTTTGGTATTTCCTGTGCGCCTGGTGATTTTCCTCTATTGGGTCCTTTTTCTATCTCCGGAAGGATATTTTTTTGTCATTTATTGCCCTCTTTACTTCAGTTGACATCCAAACCGGGTCCTTTGACCGTTTGTTCTTGCAGCCTTTCCTGAAACTGTGGACGTATATTCTTTGTGCTTCCTGCAGGGTGTCCCTGAATAGGGTCCAGGCGCTTCCTACAGTCTCCATCCTAAAGATGTTTCTGAGCTTCCTCCCCACCATTTCCCTCATAGCAACATAGTTCCCTTTCCTGAAGTTGAGCGCAGTTGTTGCGGTCCTCCTTACTATGGGTGTCCCCCTTTCTAATGCGAATCTGACCGCGTTGTGATCACTGTTGCCTAGTGGTCCTCCCACTTCTACCCCTCTTGCAGGCCCCCCTAATCCGTTTAGGATGAGGTCAAGAGTGGCACCCCCTCGCGTCGGTTCCCTGACCAGCTGCTCCATGAAGCAGTCCCTCACAGCTTCTACAAATCCTGTTTCTCTAGTGCAGTTGGAGTGACCCGTACTCCAGTCTATCCCCGGGTAGTTGAAGTCCCCCATCACTGTTACACTTCCAGTCCTGCATTCCTGTCTCAGTTCAGCTTCCAAGTCGTGTCCGACTCCTTCTGGCGTACCAGGTGGGCGATAGTACAGCCCCAGTTTTATGCCTGCACCCTTGTTTCCCGGCAATTTGACCCATAGCGATTCCAGCCCCTCTGCCTTCGTTGCCATATCCATCCCGACCGAGCAGATAGAGTCCTTTATATATAGTGCTATTCCTCCCCCCTTCTTGTGGGTCCTGTCCCTCCTGTAGAGCTTGTACCCCGGCAGCGCCACATCCCATTGAGGAATCTTTCCACCAGGTTTCTGTAATTCCAATTATGTCCAGGTCCTCCCCTTTGGCCACGACTTCTAGTTCACCCATCTTGGCCATGAGGCTTCTTGCACCGCAGGTCCTGTCGTTTTTCCTCCACCTCTGCACTTATCTGGGCCGCCTCATCTTGATTTTCGGGCAGCTCTCCCGTTCCCTGTGTTTGTGGTTTGCCCTCAGCCTTTACCCTCGTAACTTTCAGCTTCCCAACACTCCCGCCACCCCACTTCCCCGCTTTTCCTCTGGGTTTTCTAGCCCTACCGGCCCCCTCCTGGGCTATCATCCCTTGAGCCTCTGTTTGATCCCCCTCGCCTTGTGGCGCCTCTATATTGCCCTCAGCTTTCGCCCTCGTGCCACCCAGTCCCCCTGTGTCTCCATGCCCCTTAGTCTCCTCCCAGCAGGCTCCCTTTACCTGATGTTTCCCTCGGTAAGATCCACAGTTCCCTCTACTTCCTCCCTGCAGTCAGCCCGTTCAGCATCTGTTCTGGATACTGTTGTCCGAAGTGTCAACATCAGATCAGCTGTCGGCTTTCCCCCTCTCCTCAGTTTAAAGCCCTCTCGATCTCCTTCCTCATATTGGCTGCCAGTAGTCTAGTTCCTGCTGTGCTCAGGTGCAGGCCGTCCCGCCGGTAGAGCTTGCTCTTTCCCCAGAAGGATGTCCAGTTCCTCACAAAGTGGAAGCCCTCCTCCTGGCACCATCTCCTCAACCATGCATTCACAGCCTGGAGGTCTACCTGCCTCTTTGCATCTGCTCTCGGTACAGGCAGGATCTCTGAGAACGCTATCCTCCATGTATTCCGCTTCACTGAAAGAGTGGTGGATCAGTGGAACAGACTCCCACTACAGGTGATTGAGGCCAGAAGCGTGACGGATTTTAAGAGAAAATGGGATACTCACGTGGGATCTTTAAGGGAGTGAATTCAGGGGAGGATACTTGGAATGGGCAGACTTGGTGGGCTATAGCCCTTTTCTGCCGCTTTTTTCTATGTTTCTATGTTTCTAGTAATAAACTGGGAATGTAACGAGGTGGGCGTTTAGGTTTTGTCAATGTTGCCAACAGTTGTCCTGCCTTATGGCCAAATTTATAGTAACGAAATCTAGAATAATGAAGATATTTCTGAGTGCGGTCGTGCAACAGCGTGTTCAACGCAACCTGGGCCGCCACCATCGCTTCCTGAGATTGAGGAGAGGGATGCGACAAGTGCCTACGCTTTAATTTTTGATATTCCCGTTCTAAATGTAAGAGGCCACGGGATAGACGGTTTTTCTGGGCAACCACGTAAGATATAATGTCACCCCCAATACCAACTTGGCTGCTTCTCAAAATAATAAAGGGTTGTCTCGATGTTGGCCATTAAAAGCCACATAGTCTTCCCATTTTTGTGTTAGATATTTGAGAAACTTCGGGTTAGAGACTAAATAAGAAGGAAATTTCCAACTCCCCCCCGTAGAAACTGTTTCTCCCCGTGAAAGGTCAATCCATATAGGACAGTGGTCGGACACAGCAAGAGGTCCTACCTCAGAGGAGTGGACCCGGGACAAATACCCAGCCGGAGTCAGAATGTAATCGATTCTAGAAAAGGTATGGTGAGCCCGTGATTGATGGGTAAAGTCCTTCTCTGTAGGATGTAGCAGGCGCCATGGATTGATAAGATCCAAGTTTTCACAAAGAAAGGGAATACCCCGGTTAGAACTATAAGACTGAGAAGTACCCGGGCCCGTTCTGTCCATGACCGGGTCCAGAACCTGATTAAAGTCACCCAGTAAAATCACTGGGTTAGTGGGATCCCTGACGCCTAGTGTCACCAAGGAGGAGAAAAAAGCATGGTCATATTGATTGGAGGCATATACCACTAAGAGATTAAAGGTGTAGCCAGACATAGTTACCTTACACAGTAAAATTCTCCCCTGGGAGTCACCATACAAGCGTTCTACCTTACCCGGGGACCCCCTGCGTACCAAAAGAGCAACACTGACCCACCCAGCCCCTCAGTAATTTGTCATGTTCTGCATCAGTCAATCTGGTCTCCTGCAAACATGCCAGATCAGCTTTGTGATGTTGAAGCCTTTGAAATATTTTGCTGCGCTTAATAGGAGAGGTTATACCACAGACATTCCAGGACAAGAGGCGAAAAGTCTTTATCACCCAAGTAAGAAAGGAGACAAATACACTCGCCCTTGCCCTCGGAAAGTCCCTCCCAGGCTCCCAGCCAGGCCTAAGAGAAAGTACCACAGAACCCACAGAAAAAAGGCACACTGAGCGACATCATAATAAATCAGCAAAAACATTGGAATAGAGAAAATAAAATTCTGCAGATTAATCCACAACCCCCTTTCCCAAACCCATGCCCCCCTCCATCAATTCCCCAAACTCCCCCCCAACTCTTCCCCAATCCCAATCCCAATCCCAAACCCAAGTACATGGCTTGCCAAGAACCCTTCGGGCCCCAGGAAAGCAGATCACGTCACTGACGCCGTCAGCGCCCTGTCCTCCTTGATGAGTGAGTTGTCAAGTCGTGAGAAAGATGCAGAAAAAGAACTAAGGTGAAACCACCGCTAGTCACAAAAGACTGTTTCACACTGCCCAATTCAGGGGGGAGGCGAGGAAGGCTCCAGACGATTCACAAATTCACCCGCTAGGTCCGCTGAGTCAAACACGTGCCACTTTCCATTGTGCTGAATTTTCAAGAAGGCCGGATATATAAACATGAAACGACGCTTCTTTTCCACAAGCCTGG
Organism: Geotrypetes seraphini; assembly: GCF_902459505.1. NCBI lineage: Eukaryota > Metazoa > Chordata > Amphibia > Gymnophiona > Dermophiidae > Geotrypetes > Geotrypetes seraphini. The sequence continues at coordinate 155,104,659 of NC_047087.1, read as the reverse complement.
CGCAGATAGGATGAAACAGATTACTCGGCTGAGTAATCTTGACCAATTCTCACAGGTAAAGTTTCATAGACCAACAAATCCTTTTTTGTGCGGTATGCCTGAAGTATTTCCACTTTATGACGATAGTTATGGAGTTTTTCAATGACCACTCTAGGGTGCTGATCTGAGCCAGTACGGGAGCCCACCCGATGTACCCGTTCAAACCGGGCCGGTCCCAAGGACGTCGGCATCGGCAACTCACTGGCCAGCCACGACTCCACCACTGAGAGCAGCACTGAATCAGAGATATTTTCAGGGAGACCTATAAACCTCAAGTTGCCACGACGAGACCTATTTTCCAGGTCTTCCAGTTTGTCCTGGCAGAAACGCAGTTGGGTCGTCAGCGTGGCCACCTCGGATGACATCCCAAGTGCCCCATCTTCCACCGCAGACACCCGGGGCTCCAACTCCGTGACTTGGGTGGAGTGGTCCTCCAGCATCGATTCCAATTTGGTGAGCTGCGTGGAAATTTGAGCCATACGCGGCTCCAGTGCCTGTAAAATTGCCTGCTGTAAGTCGGTGAGCATGGCTGGTGTAAACACCGGGCCATCTGCGCGCGGCACATCCACCATCTTGTCTTCGGTCGCTTTCCCTCGTTCCCGATCCTTTTTCGCGGATTTTGAAGCCATGGCGGAGGGCGATCGGGCTAGGAACCTGTCCATGCGACAACGGCACCGGAACTGCGGTAGCGGCGGTCAGCGAGTCTTGCAAAAGTCTCACCTTAAAGCAAAATGAAGAGCAGGGCTCCGGAGCCGGCACAGAGCGCTGTTGCCCGGCTCACAGCATCACGTGATCTCTGTTGTTGTTGGGTTGTTTTAAAAGCACTTTGTGTCTCCGCACTTCTGACTCATTGGCGACGGTTGGAGATTGCTCATTCGGTTTGTTCTCCTTGCAGCATGGCATGTCGGCCACACAGAAGCTCCTGAGGAAGGGTTTTTGTACCTGAAACAGGGCCGGTTGAGATGTAAAACGTGGACAAGTTTCTACACTATCAGGGTCAAGCTTAATATTGCTGAACAATACTACAAAGGCCTGCAGAATATCCAAAGATAAATACTGAGTAACTCTCCAGTTTTTGAGCAGCATTTTGGATAAGTTGATAACATTGTTAACATTATAATTCACTTTATGGTCACACATTATTTAGTGCACATATGTGGGCCCATGATGGTGCACAAGGGGGCTTGAAAAACAGCTCCCTTTAAGTTGTTAAAGCCTGGAACCCTGGTTCATCAGGTGTTCATTAGCTTTCACCTTTGCACTGAGGCCATATATATAATTATAATTATTATTAGTTATATATCCCCATTGGGAGAATTTAATATTATCAATTTACCCAAAATTACATTGGGGAGATTATATTGTATTAGCATTTATTAATATTCCCATTAGGGTTTTTCTCACTGTACAATATAATTTGGATAGACAGGACATCTCAGAGTTGGGGAGTTTCTGGCAGAAGGAATGATACTTAAGTCTGGATTTACCTGGACATGTTTGGGCGTCCGGATGGCTTTTCAAAACCCAGCACTTTGTTCGGGTTTTGAAAAGCTTCCTCTTCAGATTGCATCAGGAGGAACCCTCCTGACCAACAAGAAAAGGCTGAGAGGTTGAGGATGGGGCGTGGTAAAGGCATAACATGGCAGGGATGGGTGGAATTGGGCGGGCCTGGGGGTCTTGTGTATGGGTCCTGATTTTACGCAAATTAAATCTGGTAATCCTAAATTAAGAGATGAAAACAGGTTCAAAAAAGTGGGCTTATAGCTTGGATTTGAATACTGCTAGAGATGGAGCATGACATATTGACTCTGGCAGCCTGTTCCAGACATACAGCATGGCAAGAAAGAAGAGACAGAGTCTGGAGTTAGTGGTGGAACAGAATGGTGCCGATAAAAGGGACTTACCCGATGAACAGAGTTCTTGGGGGGAGCATAATTGAGGAGAGATATTGAAGAGCTACAGAGTCAATGCACTTGTAAGTTAGTAAGAGGAGTTTGAACTGTATTCGGAAATGGATGGGGAGCCAATAGAGTGACTTAAGGAGAGGGGTAATGTGAGAATGGCATCATAGGTGCCTTCTCTGTGGGTGCTCGAGTACCCCAATATTTTTTTTTGCAGCACTGCTCAACCATCAAAACTGAAATCCTCATGCAGACGAAAGCAGGACTTAAGGCTGTGTCCCCTCAGCTACTGCTCCTGCCTTCCCCTGCAGCCTATTGGTCAGCCAATAAGCTGCAAAGGAGGCAGAACTAGTGATTTAGGGGACACCATTGATCAGATAGCTAGTCAATAGGCTGCAGGGGAAAGCAGAACAGAAGGTTGATGTCTCCTAAGCTACTGGTCCTGCCTCCCCCTGCAATCTATAGGTTAGCTAAGGAATGTCTAAGCAATGGGCTCATAGGGAGTAGAGGAGAGCATGAATCGATGGCACCTAACACACTCAGAGGAGGTCAGACAGGCTTCCTCCCTTTGGTCTACCACAGAGAGGGGGAGAAGTGCTAAGGGTGGCACTGGGAAAAGAAGTGATAACCTAGACAAAGGAAGGGTAACCTAGACATGTCCTCTTTTTAGAGGACTATCCGGGTGCCTGGACGGACTTTACAAAACTCAGCAGTTTGTCAGGGGTTTGGTAAGCTCTGGTCACATTTGGAGGGCCTCTGAGCATGTGTGGATAATGTCACATGCTTCCGTATATGCTCGGAAGCCCTCAGTCTGGAGGTCCTCAAACTGGAGGTCAAGAAGGTCCTCAGACCGGAGGTCAAGAAATGAAAAAAATGAAGTTTATGGGGGCAGGGCTGTGGGTGGAATGAAGCAGGGCTAGAGACAGAACATAATGACTTAGTGTGAATGCATGCTCCTATGCGTTGGGCTGGTAGAATATATTCTCCCACTCAGCATGTAATTTTTGAGGTTTCAAACTGCAATCCTTGTTGGGGGAGGAGGAATCGTCGGCAGGTTGGCTTGGGGGCAGGCAGGGTTTGGAGCACCTTCAGGGGAGGGAGGAAGGCATGTGAGTGGGACATAGGAAGGAGGAGCATAGGGAGGGAGGGAGGAAGGGGGCACTAATTTGGGACATAGGAAGGAGGGAGAGAGGGAATAGAAAGGGACAATTGTTGGGCCTGAGTTTGTGAGTGAGAGGGAAAGAGATGGTGCACATGGGGAAAGGAAGAGGAAATTTGGGCATAGAGAGGAGTGAGGTAGAAATGCATGTGGAGTAGAAGGATGAGAGAGATGTTGGTTGGTGAATGGAATGAGGTCTGGAGGAGAGGAAGCATGTGAAAGACAGAAATAAATAAATATTGGATGCACAGTCAGAAGGAAGTGCAACCAGAGACTCATGAAATCACCAGACAACAAAGGTAGGAAAAAGCACAGTTACTTACCGTAACAGGTGTTATCCAGGGACAGCAGGCAGATATTCTCTACATGTGGGTGACATCATCTACAGAGCCCTGATCGGGCACTCTCGCAAGCAAACTTGCTTGAAGATCTTCAAGCTTGCGAGTGTACCGCGCATGCACCTTCCCGCCCGAGTCAGGGCGCGCATCTCCTCAGCGTGGCCTCAGTTCAGATAGCTAGCAAAGAAACCAACCCGGGGAGGTGGGTGGGTTGCGAGAATATCTGCCTGCTGTCCCTGGATAACACCTGTTACGGTAAGTAACTGTGCTTTATCCCAGGACAAGCAGGCAGCATATTCTCTACATGTGGGTGATCTCCAAGCTAAAAAAAAAAATTCTGAGAGAAATTATATTCAACAAAACATAAAGGATTCAACAACAAAAATCTACTACCAAAGAATCCACTAATTTAAACACAATATAAATAAATCCAAAAGTTAAGTCAACCATTATTGATCCAAAAATTACTTATCTTGCAGGACAAATGCCTGACAATTAATATTGCTCTTATCATATATTAGATAGTTGAAAATCATCCAATAAATAATATCATTTTTATTAATAACATCATCAATCATTAAAATACAAATCAACCAAGAACACAAACATACACATAACAATACAAACAGAAATCAGTGTACAACAAAATCATATCAACAAAAGTCAAATCATGAAAAAGACAGAGGAATCCATTATATGCATCAAAAAGTAATATATCAATCACTTATCTCACAAAAGTCCAGCCTTTGATGGAATCCGCCTCGGTAGTCAAGCCAGGGCGAGTGGAGTCCTCAATCATCCAATGACAACAAGATCATACAAAAATCCAAAATTCATGTGCAATCATCTGAAAAAAGTCATGTGCAAGTAAATCCCAAGATGATTAAAGTACAAAAGTATAAAGATGCGGTAATGATAAAACCAATGAAGTCAAAACATCAATGATCAATGTTCAGTGGATAGACGAAAAATCATTAGGTCTTTCAGCGCTATTCCAGTGCCCTCCTCCTCAACACAGGCCGTTTCGATAGATTTCTTTCTCAAGAGGAAGAATCATGCTGCAAACAAGGAGCAATAACACACCAACATAACACCAAATAGACTTAACAGCATGAAATCTATAAAACAAAAATGCAAACCTGAGTGATCTCCAACCCTTCCGTAACCATCTGAAAACCTGGCTTTTCTCTAAAACACTCCCCCCTCTTCTGTCTTCCCAGCCCTCTAACATTCTTCTCTCCTCTGATCTCCTCTAGCCCTTCCTTGGAGTTCCTTTCTCTTTACAATTCCTGTAAACCGTGCCGAGCTCCACAACTATGGAGATGGTGCGGTATACAAACCCAAAGTTTAGTTTAGTTTAGTTTAGCAAACACAAATAAATCAAAAAGAAAGCAAATATACTGGGCGGTAAGTCGAAGCAAGCATGACCAGGAGCAAAGCTTGCTACCACCGCACAAGCGTAATGGCAATAAAAAAGGCGGTGCTATAAAGCACCATGATACCGGAAGTAGCAGCTGAAGAAAATAATTTGCAACTATTGAATGAATCCAAAAAAGAGATCCAAACAGTTAAATGAATACTAATGCAAAACCAGCCATTCAATTTCTTTATTTAAGCCATTAGGAAACACCATGTGCCATGCAAAAATCAAGCGGTGCTCCTGATAGGTAATAACCGGGAAATATCGCCCCCAGTCCTAGTGGCAAACTGCTTAAAAACACAGAAACGCAAATCAGATACAGAATGATGGAACTGTGCCCAATGGTCTACTAATGGGGCATCACTTTTCAAATTTCTGATGCAACTTAAATGTTCAGCAATACGAAGTTTAATAGCTCTCTTAGTCTGACCAATATAAAGCTTGTTGCAAGGGCAAAAAATGCCATAAACAACTTGAGAAGAATTACAGTTAGTTTTACAATGTAGTTTAAACTGAATATTCGCGTTGGGAATAAAGACGTTCTCAATGTTCATTGAATACTGACAATATCTACAATTGCCACAAGGGGTATGACCCACCTTATCATTGGCAGCAGGAGAAGACGAGTGATGTTTAAGTGATTCCCCTAAATTCTTACCACATTTAAAAGCAAACCTGGGTTTGTTACTAAATGCAGGGTGAAAACACAACAGATGCCAATGTTGTGCTATAATATTCTGAACATGAGAAGATAAAGGAGAGAAAGGAAGTACGCAAGTAATGCTATGGTCAGTAATGTCACTTGATGATTTAGGGAGAAATAACCATTGTCATTCAGCGTATGTGGCACGTTTAGCTGCTCGCTTAATAACCCGAGTAGGGTATCCACGCTACCGAAATCTCCGAGACAATTGACAACTTTGAATTTTAAAGTCACTGTCAGAAGAACATAACCATTTTAATCTTAACATTTGACCCATAAGAATACTATGCATATAAAGCCTAGACCAGATAACCTTTTTGATTTTCTATTATCATTTAGATCAAGTCTTTTTTAAAAAAACACACAAAAAAAACACCAGTTACTTTTAGACCAAGTTTCTTTAAAAACTTTTTAATACCCCTCCTGATGTTGTTCTTCCCTAAATGTTTTTCTTTTGGTTATTTTATTTTAAACAAATGTAGTTTATTCTTGTATTCCTTATGTATCTTCAAATAGCTATAGATAAGATTGTATGTATATTGTTCTAATGGTTGTTATTTGTCCCCCCCAAATTACTATTGTTAAACGCATTTAAATATTTGATATTGCGTTCAAATCAAAATTTTAATAAACTTGAAACTATTGCATAAAGTTCTGGGATGATAACTACGATAATGTAGTATAGCATTGGTGTCTGTAGGTTTTCAAAAAATGGAGGTGTCAAATTGCCCCTCACTATAATATAACTATGTCCAAAAAATTAATCAAAGAAGAAGTCATAGTGAATTGAATGTTCTGATCACATTGATTAAGATAGCCCAGAAAACTGACTAATGCATCCAGGGATCCCCCCAAATAATGAAAATATCATCTATATACCTCTTCCAATACAGTACATCAGAAAAAAATATAGATGAATAAACAAATGTCTCCTCAAACATAGCCATAAACAGGCAAGCAATAGAGGGTGCCACTGTGGCACCCATGGCAACGTCCTTCTTCTGTATGTAAAATAACTCGTTAAATTGAAAATAATTTTTATTGATAACAAAATCAGCCATGGACAAAAGTAACTCTAAACGATTATCAATATCGGCGGACTCAGATAGCGTCTTACCAAGAACTTTCATTGCAGCAGATTGAGGAATGCTGATGTATAAAGACATAATGTCCATGGTAACCAAAAAGATGGAATCCCTTTTATCCAAAGGTATAGTAACCTTGGATAGCTGGGTAATGAAATCCATAGAGTCACAAACATAAGAAGTTATTTTACAAACAACCGGTTGTAAAAAGAAGTCAATAAATTGAGACAAAGGTTCAAACAATGATTTTCTACATGATACCAGGGTGACCAGGGGGGTTGATTAGAGATTTGTATATTTTGGGGAGAAAGTAAATAGTCAGGATGACAGGATGCTGACAATACAAATATTTAAATTCCTTAGATGACAATAAACCCTCCTGGTGAGCCCGAAATAGCATAGTATGAACTTCTTTCTGAAAGCCCGACGTGGGATCCCCAGCAAGGCATGCATAGATATTAATGTCAGAGAATTGCTGATTCGCTTCAGTGAGATACATTGTAGAATCAAGGATCACTACACCGCCGCCATTATCGGCTTTAGTGATTACAATAGTGGCATCCTGAGCTAAAGATTTTACTGCCAAATTTTGGACACGGGTAAGATTGTATGGCATCTTCGTCTTCAAGAGACGAAGCTGATTCATATCCTTAAGAATCAACTTCTCTAAAGCAGCGATAAATACGTCAGGATCCCTAGGAGGCATCCAAGTAAAAGGAACACAATGACAGTCAGTGAATGAAGGATTAATTATAGGAGCTTGATCCCAACCAAAAAACAATTTCAATTTAAGGTTTCTGAAGAAACGATGAAGATAGGCATATGTATCATACATGTCAGTGGGCACAAAAGGAACAAACGACATGCCTTAGTGAAGCACTGACAGTTCAGAAGGGGAAAGCTTTCTGGAAGATAAATTAAAGACAGAAGAGCTTAACTCTTCTCTGCTCTGCGAGTCCTGCCCTTGTTGGAAATTGACAGTTGATTGGCAATCGGCCCAACTGGGGAAGGTAGGCGTAAAATAGAAGAAGGTAAATTAGCATCTGCGGTCTTAGAATATGAAATCCCAGCCCCAAAAGCGTTACTAGAATTATCAATAGAATAATCACTAGATGTATTAATGAATGCTATCCATTTTTGGGGGGGTTAGACCTATTACGTCTAGATTTTCTCCCCTTATCCACGGATAAGGGGATAACCTCATCCCGCTTAAATTTAGAAATCTTTTGCTTATGGATATCCTGCTGACATAACTCCATTTGTTTCATGTGTTTACAATATTGTACCTCGAATTCAGAATTGACATCAGATGTTTTAAGTTGTTCAAGACATGAGACTAACTCAACGTCAATATCAGTGATAATCGAATTCAGATGATCAATAGTGAGAAGCATCAGATCCAATGAGCACTGAGAGAGAACTGAATTCCACTTTTGTACATGTTCTTGATTATCCAAAAACCGTGGAATACATTGGATTTTAAATATGTTTATTGAGTTTCAAATACCAAATAGAGAAACAAATAATGGAACAGAAACATCAAGGTACAAGTAAACAATGGAGTTCAACAGAACCATCAGGAAACCCAAAGGGTTAACATACAATATACAACATAGAGAACCTCAGGGGGATAACCAGATGGTCCAATAGGGACCAAATAGAATCCTGGAGAGGAAGAAAAAGAGGAGAGAGAGGAAAGATAAGAGGGAAAAGAGCAAAGCCAGTAAGATATCGAGGAAGTGAAGTGAGTATAAAAAAGAATGCAGGACGGACACCCCAACCCCATATAGGGTAGCAGAAAAAAGAAAAGGATAAGGAAGGAGCCATCAGAATCATAGGAAAAGACAACGGTTAAGGAGAGAAATGTTGAATAGGTTCCCATATTCGAGAAATAAGCAGAGCTCTGTTCGAAAAATCTGCCGCTTTCGTCTCATACAAATGGATCATAAGAACAGTGTTCCACCAAAAGACAACATTGAGTAAGTCTGCAGATTTCCAATTGTGAAGTATCATTTGAATCGTTATAGCAATTAATATATTAAGAAGAGATTGCTGATTGGCAGAGAGAGGGTCTGGCACCGCTAAAGCTCTGAAGAGTAAGATATCAAATGAGAACTCAGAGGAAATAGGTATAATACGCTGAATAAGGCGCCATATTTGTGCCCAAAACGTCTTAAGAATGGGACAAGCAAAGATCATATGATGAAGATCCCCCAACTCTGACGCACAGTGCCAACAAAGATTGGAATCCCTGAGACCTGCCATAAACATCTTATTGGGCGTCCAGAAGACTTTATACGCAAGAAAATATTGAGATTGAGATAAGCTGGCAGATGTCGTTGGACGAACAATTTTACTGAAATAATGGTCCCAATCCTGGTCAGAACCACGCCATGTAGTGTGGGACGACCAAACATCAGTAGATCTCGTGGATCTAGGGTATAAATGGGATCGGAGTTCTTTATAGAAGAGGGATATGGTGTGACCAAGTACTAGACCCATATGCGAGAATGTCATAAAGGCAGAAGTCTGAGCATATGTAAAGATGGAAGGAGAACATTTCGTCAAGCAATGAGAAAGTTGTATCCAATGAAAGCATTCCGAAGGTAGGAGGGCAAACTTGTCCATGATCTGAGAAAAAGATAGGAGCACCCCATCGTCCATGATCTGATTCAATGTCCAAATCCCTCTATCCATCCAAGAGCACCAGCAAATAAGGCGATTATCAATACGGAAAGAGGAGTTGAACCATATAGGGGAAGAGACCGTAAGTCTTCTGTCGGACCTAGAAATACGATCGAAATGTTGGATCGCTTGGAGAGTGGCACAGATGATAACAGACTTAGAGGGTAGCGAAGAGGGGAAGAGGAACGGCAAACAAGACAACGGAATCGGGTGCACAATATGTTGTTCAATGCGAAGCCAGGCAGCTAGATCTATGGATAAAGTAGAGTCCTGTGTCCACAATGAGCTATAGCGAAGGAGCGATGCAGTGTGGTAAAGGAAGAAATCCAGGAGCCTAAGAAATAAAATGGGAGAACAAGAAGTCATGGCCAAAAAAGAGAACCTAGACATCATTGAGGTCTCTGAAACATGGTAGAACGAAGAAAACAAATGGGACATAGCACTGCCGGAGTACAAACTCTATCGCGAAGACAGGTCAGGTCAGAAAGGAGGAGAAATAGCCCTACACATAAAAGAAAACATACACTCGACCAGAGTGGACACAGCAGCAATGACCAACAAACTGGAGTCACTATGGGTTAAGGGAAGGGAAGGAAAGGGCCCGAGATAAAGATGGGCGTGTCCACCTGTGCAAACCAAAGCAAACGATGAAGACATGAAAGCTGAGATGAAACGAGAATGCAAAAGCGGTAACATGGTTATTATGGGAGACTTCAACTATCCTGGGATAGTCTTGGAAACTCACAATGCGCTAGGGAGACCGGATTTCTGGAGGCTATACAGGTCTGCTTCATGGAGCAGCTTGTCAGAGAACCGACGAGAGGGAATGCCACTCTGGATCTAATCTTTAATGGGCTAAGAGGACCTGCAAAGGAAGTGGAAGTAGTGGAACCGTTGGGAAACAGCGATCACAATATGATCAAGTTCAAAGTTGAAGTAGGAATACCGAAGGGAAAGAGAACCATAGCGACAACTTTTAACTTCAAGAAAGGAAACTACAAAGCAATGAGGAAGAAACTTAGGAACAGCTCAAAGAAATCGCAGACTGAAGAGCAAACCTGGTCTTTATTCAAGGACATGGTGAGTGAGGTGCAATATCTGTATATCCCCAGATTTAGAAAAGGATGCAAAAAGAGCCGAACAAAATACCCGGAGTGGATAACTAAAGAAGTGAAGAAAGCGATAGGAGATAAGAAAAATTCTTTCCGGAAATGGAAAAAGAACAAAACCGGGGAGAACTAGAAAGATCACAGGAAGCATCAAAAAGAATGTCACCTCGTGGTTAGAAGAGCAAAAAAAAAATATGAAGAGAGGCTAGCCAGGGAAGCAAAAAATTTCAAACCGTTTTTCAGATATGTTAAAGGGAAGCAGCTGGCAAGGGAAGAGGTGGGACTGCTAGATGACGGAGATAGGAAAGGAGTGGTGAAGGAGGAAAAAGAAGTGGCAGATAGACTAAACATGTTCTTTTTGTCAGTATTTACAAAAGAGGACACATCTAATGAAAAAATCTTCAAAGGAGATCAAGCAGAAAAATTAACAGCCATAGAAGTAAGCCTTGAAGACGTATATAAGCAGATAGATAGATTAAAAACTGACAAATCTCTGGGCCCAGACGGAATCCACCCTAGGGTATTGAAAAAACTAAAGGAGGAAATAGCGAAACTACTACAGCAGGTTTGTAATCTATCCCTGAAAACAGGTGAAATCCCGGAGAATTGGAAGATAGCTAATGTTACGCCTATCTTTAAAAAAGGATCAAGAGGTGACCCGGGGAATTACAGATCGGTAAGTATGACTTCGGTTTCGGGGAAGATGGCGGAAGCACTGATAAAAGACAGCATCAATGAGCATCTAGAAAGGAATAAACTGATGAAAAAAAGCAAACATGGATTCTGCAAGGGTAGATCGTGCCAAACGAACTTATTGCACTTTAAAGAAATTAACAAACAAATGGACAAAGGGGGCCCCATAGACATCGTATACTTAGACTTCCAGAAAGCCTTTGACAAGGTATCCCACTACAGAAACTGAAGAACCATGGGGTGGAAGGAGATGTACATAGATGGATCAAAAATTGGTTGGCGGGTAGGAAGCAAAGGGTAGGAGTGAAGGGCCACTACTCTGACTGGAGGAGGGTCATGAGTGGTGTTCTGCAGAGGTCGGTACTCAGACCGCTGCTGTTCAATGTATTTATAAACGATCTAGAAACATGGATGAAGTGCGAAGTTATAAAATTCGCAGACGACACCAAACTGTTTACTGGAGTTGGGACAAAAGAGGACTGTGAAGACTTACAAAGGGACCTAAACAAACTAGAAGAGTGGGCGACGAGATGGCAGATGAAGTTTAATGTAGAGAAATGTAAAGTCTTGCATGTAGGAAACAGAAACCCGAAGTACAGCTGGTAATGGGGTGAAAGTACCCTAGAAAAGGACTTGGGGGTAATGGTGGACAAGACAATGAAGCCGTCGGCAAAGTGCACAGCGGCCTCTAAGAAGGCGAATAGAATACTAGGTATTATCAAGAAAGGTATTACAACCAGAACGAAAGAAGTTATCTTGCCATTGTATGGGGCGATGGTGCGCCCGCATCTGGAGTACTGCGTCCAATATTGGTCACCGTACCTTAAGAAGGATATGGCGTTACTCGAGAGGGTTCAGAAAAGAGTGACGTGATTGATAAAAGGTATGGAAAACCTTTCATATGCTGACAGATTAGAAAAAGTGGGGCTCTATTCCCTGGAAAAGCGGAGACTTAGAGGGGACATGATAGAGACTTACAAGATCATGAAGGGCATAGAGAAAGTGGAGAGGGACAGATTCTTCAAACTTTCGAAAACTACAAGAACGAGAGACCATTCGGAAAAATTAAGAGGGGACAGATTCAGAACCAATGCCAAAGGGTGGTGGACACCTGGAATGTGCTTCCAGAGGGTGTGATAAGACAGAGTACAGTGTTGGGGTTCAAGAGGGGATTGGATGATTTCCTGAAGAAAAAGGGGATAGAAGGGTATAGATAGAGGATTACTATACAGGTCCGCATGAGCGGACTATTGGGCAAGATGGGCCTCTGGTCTGACCCAGCAGAGGCATCTGCCTCGATTCAGTAAGGAAAATAAATCCTGGAGCAGAATCGAGGCAACTTGTGGTTTAGGGGGAAGCAAACAGATCTACCTGTGGGAGATGTAATACCTGGTTGGTCGTCCACATGAGAACCACGTGGTCGCGAAGCAGGTGAAGGAAAGCCTTGAGAGCATTGAAGATTGCTCAAAGCTCTAACAGATTGATGTGACAGCATCACTCCTCGCTGGACCAAGGGCCTTGCGTCTGGAGGTTAGTCCCCCTAAGCGTAGGCAGACGAGTCTGTTGTCAGGACCTTCTGCGCAGGGGGAGCGTGAAACAGAAAACCTCTGGAAAGATTGGAACAGCACATCCACCAGCGGAGAGATTGTTTCAAAGAAGGAGTCATCGCAATCCGGCAAGAGACCGAATCGCAATCCTGACACCACTGCGAGGCCAGGGTCCACTGCGGAATGCAAAGGTGAAGTCTGGCAAAAGGCGTCACATGAATGGTGGAGGCCATGTGCCCTAGCAGGATCATCATGCTCTTGGCCGAGACGGTCGAAAGAAGAGACACCTTCCGGCAAAGGCAGGCGAGAGTCTTCTGACGAGGTCGAGGCAGGAACAAGTGGAGACGAAGCGTATCCAACACCGCTCTGATGAAGCAGAGATTGGGATTTTGGGAAGTTGATCTCGAAACCCAGATGTTGAAGGAACAGAATAGTCTGTTGGGTCGCTGAGATAACCTCCAATCGAGACGATGCTTTGATGAGCCAATCATTGAGGTACGGGAAAACCTGAAAACCCTGCGTCCACAGGGCTGCGGCAACCACCACCAGATACTTCATGAACACCCTCGGGGAAGACGCGAGGCCGAAGGGGAGAACACGGTACTCTAGATGGAGATTCCCCACCCAAAATTTCAAGAACTGGCGAGAGGCCGGATGAATCGGGATGTGCATGTAGGCCTCTTTCAGATCCAGGGAGCATAACCAGTCCCCCTCGTCCATTAGGGGGTACAATGTTGGAAGAGAGAGCATGCAAAACTTTTCCTTGACCAGGCATTTGTTGAGAGCCCTCAGATCGAGAACGGGACGCCAGTCCCCGATCTTCTTGGGGACCAGGAAAAACCAGGAGTAGAACCCCAAGTTCCGCTAGTACACAGGGACCTCCTCAACAGCCCGGAGGCGGAGGAGAGCCTGGGCCTCCTGAAGCAGGAGGGGAAGTTGCGACCCGTCGAAAGGAAACTCCTGTAGGGGCTGAACCAGAGGCACATGCCGAAAGTGAAGAGAATACCCCTCCCTAATTATGGTGAGAACCCAGGAGTCGGTTGTTAGCAACTCCCACTGATGATAGAAATGATGGAGCTGACCCCCGATAGTCAGGGAGGAAGGCTGATGGACGAAGGACACTGGCGTGCTCTGACAGGAATTGTCAAAAGGACAGCGCTGGCTTCGCCGCCGCAGGCGTCAGGTTTTGAAGGACGCTGCTACTACTGAGGCTGCCGAGGAGGCGGATGAGAAAGAGCTGGGGTGGACTTCTGCGGATAGCACCATGGAGGAAGCTTATACTGCTTAGCAGGGGGGGCTTTCACCTTAGGGCGCACCAGGGAGTCAAAGGATCTCTCGTGCTCCGAAAAGCGTTTCGTAGCCGCCTCGATCAAGTCATCAAAGAGCTCGTTCCCCACACATGGAAGATTTGCCAGGCGATCCTGCAAATTGGGGTCCATGTGACACATCGCCACCGCAAAGGCTGTGACCCGGGACAACAGCTCAAAGGCGTCGTACACAGCCTGGAGCATATAGAGATGGATTTGGGAAAGCGTCTCCAGAAGGTGATGGAATGCCAGCTGACGGCGAGAGGGCAAGTCAGAAAGGAAAGTGCAGGACCTTCAGGCAATGTTTGAGATAAGAGGTGAAAGTAAAGTTATTGTTAAGGATACGGTTCGCCATCATTGAGTTTTAATAGAGACGGCGACTGAACTTGTCCATCGTCCGACCCACCCTACCCGGGGGATGGCAGCGTAAACCCTGGAGGGGATAGACTTTTTCAGCAAGGACTCCACAACCAGGGACTGATGGGAAAGCTGTGCCTTTCAAAACCCTTACATGGAACTGTGCGGTATCGAGATTCCATTTTGGAAGGGATGGCAGGAATGGCATAAGGGATCTCCAGGTTCCAGAAGAAAGTCTGTTTCAGAACCTGATTCAGAGGAAGCCGCAAGGACTCTCTAGGAGGATGAGAGAGCTCCAACTCATCCAGGTATTCCTGGGTGTACCGGGATTCAGACTGGAGGTCTAGCTGAAGAGCCTTACCCATGTCCGAGATAAACCCCGCAAAGGAGGAGGTCCGAGAGGAAGAAAAGACCTCATGAGGCAAGGAAGACCTGGAACATCGAACCGCCGAAAAGGACAGGGACGCTTCCCTAGAATAGAGAGCAGGCATGTACGAGTCTCGAGAAAAGGACAAGCATGACGTCCTGCTCCAAAGCCCCGGGGAGGTAGAGGAGCGCCCATGCTGCAACCGACCAGGGGAAGAACCCGGAGTTGAGAAATGGGAGAAGAGACCAACTTCCCCAACGGCTTCGAGGGAGGGGTCCTCGACCTTGAACCACCCCAACCTGGGGAGACCGACAGGGAGGGCTGCCTTCGAGAACGAGAGGTGCGTCTCAACCGCATCGAAGCCTCAAAGTGCCTCGAGGTCTGTGGGGCAGGGGACCTACCCTGGTGAGGCGAGTCCCTCTGCCGCTTCGAGGGCAGAAGCCTCAAAGAAGAAGTGGCCTCGGAGAAGTGCTTCAAACGAGGCATACAGGCCAGAGACCCAAGCCTCGAAGTAGCAGGGGAAGACCCACTAGAAGAGAGCCTGCAAGACCATCGAGACTGCCACCGGGGGACGTCGAGCGGGAGCTCAGGCTGGCCTGCCAAGAGCGAGATCGAGGCAGGGGCAAGCTGGTTCAGTACCGAGGAGATCTGCGCTTTCAGGATGGCCTTCAGCATGTCCTCGAACATCGGCACCGAGACCATTGGATCAGGCCTTACAGGTGCAGCAGTGCGCTCCAAAGAGGGCGACCTCGATGAAGAGTATTCCCGTTGTGTGGAGGCGCGCTTAGTAGGTCTTGATGGGGCATGGCCTACTGCACCCCCCTGAGATCCCCAGGGAAGGCTTCTTTGCTAACAAACCTGAGGGAGGAAGAGGAGACTTACCCGAGGCCACAGATTTCGTCGGGGCAGCTACCGAAGCCTTGGTGGAAGAGGGCGACTTCGACGAAGTCAAGGCCAAGGCCCCTACCGAGGCCAAGGTTGCCCCGGCTGCAGGATCCATGGCTTCAAACAGTTCAAGGATTCGTGCCCGTCTCCTACAAAGCACCCATAGCTGGACGGTAGCACATCGTGGGCAGGATTCAGTCTGATGATCGGCTCCCAGGCACTCAATGCACCAATGGTGGGGGGTCAGTAATAGAAGTCACCCAACCGTGGAGTGTCACTGCAGCTGCACGAGGCTCATCGGCCTGGCAGGACCCGGGTCAATGACGAACTCGAGTAAAAATTTTTGTGTGTGTGGAAACGCGCCACACAGCGACTCACCCTTAATTGAAAACAAAAACCGAAGCAAGCCAAGGTGCAAGAGGCACTCCGATCGCACAGAGCAGAGGAACAGAGCTTCTGGCTCCACAGAAAATGAAGAACTGAAGCCACGCAGAGGAGACGCGTGCCCTGACTTGGGCGGGAAGGCACACGCATGCGCGGTACACTCAAAAGCTTGAAGATCTTCAAGCAAGTTTGCTTACGAGAGTGTGCGATCGGGGCTCTGTAGACGATGTCACCAACATGTAGAGAACATGCTGTCTGCTTGTCCATAAATGATTTTATTTTCAATTTAATGATCAAAATGTGTCCGTTTTGAGAATTTATATCTGCAGTCTATATTTTACACTATATTTGTCTATTTTTCTATAGTTGTTACTGAGGTGACATTACATATTTTAAAGTCATCTGCCTTTACATCTTTGAAAAACTCCCGAATATAAATGATAATTAACATTTTCTCTGTGTACAGTGTGGTTTGTGATTTTTTTAATTTTGTGGTTACCATTATGTATTAATAAGATTATATTGTGTGTATATGAAAAATGGATGGAAGAAATTGCATTTAATTTATTATCATTATTATTATTATTATTATTATGGGGTGGAGTCTAGGGTGGAGTTTTGGCGGGATTGGGGCAGAGTTTGGGCAGGGGTACTCGATATTTGTTAGGTCTTAGGGGGTACTTGGCTTGAAAAGGTTGAGAAACACTGACTTAGAAGAATGGTCTAATCAGTGGCATACCTAGGGTATGTGGCACCCGGGGCCCATCATTTTTTGACACCCCCCCCATGTAAAAAAATATTTTTTGTTATAACAATGAAAAATAAATTTTCTTTTATTGAACTTCATATATGTAACCATTAATCCAAACATAACATAAATTATGTCTGAATTGTCATGACATCAGAAGTACATATGGAGTAGTTGCAGGTGATGCTTCGGACAGTTCTGATTGTGTTAGTTCGGTTTTAGGTATTTTTTGAATAGAAGGGTTTTTATTTCTTTTTTGAAGGTTTTGTAGTTTGTGGTCGAGGTCAATAGGTTGTAGAGTTGGGGTCAAGTGTTAGGAGGTTGTCGAACAGTTTTTTCTCTTTTGACGATTTTGGTTGGAGGGTGTGTGAATGGTGCGTGAGTTCTCCTATGTCTGGTTGAAGTGGATTTAATTATTTAGCTGAAGAAATTAGTAACCCCCCCCCCCATTCCACACACATTAATTCTCTTCCATTTTTGTTCCCATTCTAAAAAACACTGATAAGATCCCAGAAAAAAAATACATTAAAATAGTGAAAACAAAGGCCCCTACAGATGAGAACATAACATAAGAATAGCCTAACTGGGTTAGACCAATGGTCCATCATGCCCAGTAGCCCATTCTCATGGTAGCCAATCCAGGTCACTAGTACCTGGTCAAAACCCAAAGAGTAGCAACATTCCATGCCACCGATCCAGGGCAAGCAGACACTTCCCCCATGTCTTAATAACAGACTATGGACTTTTCCTCCAGGAATTTGTCCAAACCTTTCTTAAAATCAGCAATGCTATCTGCTTTTACCATAATTTCTGGCCACTTCATTTTTAAGCTTAGATCTTTCCTTCCAAACAGAGACCTTGCTAGATGTCAAGTACAGAAAGAACAAGGTAACTTCACAAGGACTTAGCTGTGCAGGAATTGTGAATCTCCTCATACACCCACCATATAGTGCAAAAATGTGCAAAGGTCTGTTTTTTTCTTTCGATCACTACATAGCCTAATGCCACACAAGCAGTGCTGTTACAAACATATTCTGAAGGTCAATGCTAAGGTTAACAAAGTTTCCTTCCTTGGACCACAAGGAGATACTGACAAACCACTGGAAGAGATCCCAAAACGACACCCAAAGACCCACTCAGTGTGTGAACCAGTTGAGTGGAGTGGACTAACTGGGGGGTGGAAATGGGCCCGGAGTTTGCTCAGCAGAATTTCCCAGGCCATTTCTTCCTCTCAACACATTGACAAGCTGCTGCTGCCGCCACCGCCACCACCATTAGGAACACCTCACCGGGTAGGCCAGCAATGCTTATAAACTTTATAAAATACATTATTATATTTTCTTATAAAGCAGATATTTTAACTGAACTCTCTGACATCCTCAGTCTTGCCATTCACAAAAATAGAAGGAAGAAAAGTTCCCGTTTCCTGCTGTCTCATGTCCCCGGCCTATACAATATTTTTCTTCTGCAGACCCTTCAAAAGTCTGACCAAATCCTTGTTTCACTTGCATTATAAAGTACTGAGGATGCCATCTCTCTCCAATCCCAAGTCCTAAAGTCTAAGACAGTAGCGCAAACTAGTGCTGCCCGATTAAAGAAAAAAAAAAAAATTTTTTGATTCGATTCAGCCTATTGAATTGGTTTTTCAATTCAACTTTCCTGCCCAATTGGGTGTTTGTTTGTTTTTTTCAAACATCCTGGTGGGTTTATTTTATAGCTTTTTCACCCCCCTTTGGCTTCTCCTAACCACACTGGCGCTGTGGTGTAAATAAAATAAAGAAACAAAAAGGACTTTTCCTCTCTGTTAAATCCTAGCTTACGTTTGTGGTCTAACACCAGCTCTGGCAGGATACACATTTCAAATCTGACATTGTAATCACAAAACAGAATATAAAATTAGTTTTTCTACCTTTTGTTGTCTGGTTATTTTTCAAATCTTGTTGGTCCAAGGCTCTGGTTGTCTTCTGATAACTTGCTTGCCAGGGTCTCCTTCTTCCTTCTTTCTGCATGCTAACCATCCATCTGCCATCTCTGTCCTCCCCGTTTCCCTTCCCTCCCCAGGAGGTCTGGCATCTATCCTTTTTTCGTCTCCCTCCACAGATCCTTCTTTTCTTAACGACCCTTTCATCCAGCATCTCTCCCTCCTTCCCCACCACCCCAGGGTCCACCATCTCTCCCTTTCTTTTCCCAACTACCCTCCTATCCAGTATCTCTATCCTCCCTCCACACCATCCCTTGTGTCCAACTTCTCTCCCTTTCTGTTCCTTCCCTCTCTAAAAACCATGGTCCATCATCTCTCTCCCTCTTCTCTATTTTCAGACCCATTATTTCTTCCCACCCAAAGTCCGGCATATGCGCGTCTCTTTGAACCCCCCATTCCCTCCGTGTATTTCTACACCAGGGCCCCCCTCCCTGAAGGCCTGTCCTCCCCTTAAAGGTCTGCATCTCACCCTGAAGGCCTGCCCTCCCCTCCTGAAGGCCTGCACCCCGCCCGAAGGCCTGCACCCCCCCTTGAAAGCCTGTCCTTCCCTTAAAAGCCTGCCTGCCTGTCCCCCTCTTGAAGGCCTGTCCCCCCCTTTGAAGGCCTGCCTGCCTGTCTCCCCTTTGAAGGCCTGCCTGTCCCCTCCTTGAAGGCCTGCCTGCCTGTCTGTCACCCCCCCCTTGAAGGCCTGCCTGCCTGCCCGCCCCGAAGGACCGCTCGCCGCCCCTGCACCACCTATGAAGCAGCCCGCAGCGAGATTGCGATGTCAGCGATCCCTGCGCTGCTTCGGCGCTGCTTCCTCCGCCGTGGTCCCGCCCCTCCTCTGATGTCAGAGTATCAAAATTTTTATGGAATAAGGCCCCTCGAATTGCGCTTAAGAAGTTAAAATGTACAAAAAACAACGGTGGGGTGAACTTTCCTAGTATGTATGACTACCACATTGCCTTCTTGGGAAGACAAGGTTCACAATGGCTGTTGACTCCAGATAATCGGTCTCTACCCACCTGGTTGCAATTCGAACACAAGCTTCACCGAAAGGATTTTTTAAGAACACTAGCTTTTATACCACCTACAGATTCTGTTCGGAATAACCCTATTATGCTTTCTACAGCTGTTGCACTCAAGGACATAGATATATTTGCGATGAGGGTAATGGGTAAGAAACTTAGGAACAGCTCAAAGAAATCACAGACTGTAGAGCAAGTCTGGTCTTTATTCAAGGACACGGTAAGCGAGGCGCAAAATCTGTATATCCCCAGATTTAGAAAAGGATGTAAAACATTGTCCTCCCCAGAAATTTTTTCCAGCTGGGTTGCCTGAAAAAGTAGCTGGGTGGGGCGGGATAGGGAAAATTAAATGTGTACTATTTTTATTAGTAATTATTATTAATTATTTTCTAATGCTCAATATGACTTCCTTTTTTAAGGTACTTGTGCCAGAATATTTTTATTAAATTTAAGAAGTATCCAATTTTAGAAGTGAATAATTAGATATTTGCCCTCTTTCAAATGATATAAAGCAGTGTTCTTCAACCTTTTGACACCTATGGACCAGTGGAAATAAAATACAGTAAAACCTTGGATTGCAAGTAACTTGGTTTGCAAGTGTTTTGCAAGACAAGCAAAACATTTTATTAAATTTTAACTTGATATACAAGCAATGTCTTGCAATACAAGTACATACAGTATACACACATCACAACTGAGCCAATGGTTTGTCTCTCTCTGACACTGCAAGAGTGTAGTGACTGTTCTAAACGAGCAAAGCCTTGCAATACGAGTACATACAGTATACACGCATCACATCATCACAACTGAGCCGATGGTTCTTAAAAGGAAGGGAGCCGCGGCGAAGGCGCGAGGGCTACTGCGGGCCACGTGGAAGCGGCGAAGAGAGGCGGAGGAAGAGAAGAGGAGCCAGAAGTTCCATCTAGCGGCGGCAGGAGTGGGTAGTGGTGAGAGAAGGCTCCGCCCACCCCCTGCATGTCAGCGCCGCGTCAGCTCCCGGACTCCCCCCTTAAAAGGAAGGGAGCCAACAGCGTGCAGCTGTTCGGCGTGCGACAAAGGCGAGCGGCAAAGGCGCTCACCTTAATGAGAGCGCCTTTGCGAAGGAGCCTTAAGAAGGGCCGAGCAAATACAGTCAAGGACTCAGCAAAACACAGGAAGAGAGAGAAGACTCACATAAGCCCAGACAACCCAGAAAGGAAGCAAGGAATGATTGACCACGGAAGCCAGAAGATGGGCTTTCCAGTCTTCTGCACCGGATGCAACATGTATGACTACCTCCCCTCGGGGATTATGGCATACATTTTCAGTCGATGTAGGGAGCTGGATGGCCTGAAACAGCAAGTCTGACTGTTGGAGGGAACAGTGAAAAAACTAGAAGAACTCCTCACCTTTAAAGAAGAACTCAGCAAACAGGAGAAGTTGCTTATGGAATCCAGTGCCAGCGAAGGGATCAAAGAACTTGAGAGATTAATTGAGGAAGCCTACCAGCAACATGTGGAGGTCCCAGGGCTGGAGAACTGTACCCGAACAACCCAGGAAGAAGGCCTTGGCGAGATGGAAGAAGACACCACTACAGAGGATGAAGAAACAGATGTGGAGGTTGAGGGCGACCACCCACCCAGCGGAACTGAGAGTCTGCACGAGGTTGTGACACAGAAGATAGCAGATGGAACCTTCACCATAGATATAGACTTATGACCCCCAAGGAACCCACGAATGGAGAAGGTCGGGATCATCATTGGAGATTCCATCATACGCAATGTGGACAGCCATACCGCAGGAGGGAGAGAAGATAGACTGGTCACCTGCTTGCCTAGAGTGAGAGACAGCACAGGAGGAAAGGAGACTACTGTAATTATCCATGTGGGAACCAACGATGTGAGCGGAAGGAAGTATGACAATGATCAAATGAAAGACCAGCTCCGCTCACTGGGAAGAAAACTGAAGGTCAGGGAGGTGAAAGTGGCCTTCTCCGAGATCCTACCAGTACCGAGAGCAGATACAAAAAGGCAAGATGAACTTCTAGCAATCAACGCCTGGATGAGACGATGGTGCGAAGAAGAGGGCTTCGACTTTGTGCACAACTGGACGGCATTCTGGGGAAGAAGCAGGTACTATAGGAAGGACGGACTACACCTCACCAAGGAAGGAGCGAGAATACTGGCTGGAAACATGAAGAAGGCTTTAAACTGAAGAACAGGGGAGAGCCGGCAGTCGACAATCAGTCGATGGCACGGACAACAGAAGGTCCAAGTGAGGGCACTGTAGAAATCTGCCCAGATAAGGGGGAAGAGCTTGAAGCAAATGAAGGAGACACAAAAGGAGCGCAAATAGATACTGTGAAAGACACAACAAGGACTGCGAAGCCCAGAAAAACCAAGATGAGAGCACATAGAGAGCTTAAATGTATGTCTACGAATGCCAGAAGCCTGGGAAAAATGGGGGAGTTAGAGGTACTAGAAAGACACGATAAAATAGATATTATTGGCATATCAGAAACATGGTGGAATGACGAAAATGAATGGGAGATGGTACTGCAGGGATACAAGCTATTCAGAAGGGGCAGAAAGGGGGAGGCATTGCCCTTTACATCCAA
The DNA here is from genome assembly GCF_902459505.1 of Geotrypetes seraphini. Lineage (NCBI taxonomy): Eukaryota > Metazoa > Chordata > Amphibia > Gymnophiona > Dermophiidae > Geotrypetes > Geotrypetes seraphini. The sequence goes on along the minus strand of NC_047087.1, from coordinate 155,082,348 downwards.
GAAGGAGTAGTAGCGATCAGGGAAGAGAACACAGAGGGGACAGAGAAACTAGAGTCACTCTGGGTAAGGATTCCCAGACAGAATGGAGCGGACACAAAAATTGGCCTCTACTATAGACCCCCAGGACAGACAGAGGAAACAGACATAGAAATGACAGAAGAAATAAGGCAAGGATGTAGGACAGGCAATGTAACGATCATGGGAGACTTCAACTTCCCGGGGATAGACTGGAACCTAGAAACCACAAGCTACGGCAAAGAAACAAAGTTCCTGGAAATTATAGGAGGCTGCTTCCTTGAGCAAATGATAGGGGAACCAACAAGAGGGAACGCCACATTGGACTTGATCCTGAACGGCATAACTGGGCAGACAAGAGATGTAGTAGTCACAGTCCCACTGGGGATGAGCGACCACAGCATGATCAACTTTAAACTGGACATTGGGAAAGGAAAACAAATTTTGGTAAGAAAACGTCTCAAGAAAAGGATAGCTGAAATAGAAATGGTAGAGCAGGCATGGTCCCTACTAAAAAATACTATCACCGAAGCTCAGAATTTATACATTCCACAGATAGCCAAGGGAAGGAAACATAAAGGCAAAGGAGAACTAGCTTGGCTAACCAAAGAGGTAAAAGATGCAATAAGGGGAAAAAAAGGAGTCATTTAAAATATGGAAACGCAAGAAAACAGTCGAGGCTTGGAATAGCCACAAGGTCGACCAGAGGAAGTGTCACAAGGTAGTGAGTGAAGCCAAAAGGAACTATGAGGAAAGGATAGCGCAGGAGGCCAAAAACTTCAAACCTTTCTTTAGAGACGTAAAAGGGAAGAAACCAGCCAAGGAGGCAGTGGGCCGTCTCGACGATCAAGGAAGAAAAGGATACATCAAAGAGGACAAACAGATTGCAGACAGATTAAATTCCTTCTTTGTGTCGGTCTTCACCAATGAAGACACCACATCAGTACCCGAGCCAATGAAAGCATTCAAGGGAGTAACATAGGAGAGCCTCAACACAGTAAATGTGGATCTGGACCAGATTTACTATCAAATCAACAAACTAAAAAGCAACAAATCCCCTGGCCCGGATTGAATTCACCCGAAAGTATTAAAGGAGTTAAAGGTAGAAATCGGAGAATTACTGCAATCGCTCGCTAACATGTCAATTAGAACCGGAAAGATACCAGAAGACTGGAGGATAGCAAACGTCATCCCAATCTTCAAAAAAGGATCAAGAGGAGAACCAGGAAACTGCAGACCTGTGAGTCTCACATCAGTCCCTGGATAGATGGTTGAAGCATTGATCAAGGATACGGGGGGTGTCGCCAGGGCCAGGAGGACTTGGGCTCCCTCCTGGCCCGATATTGTCGGGGAGTTGGGGAGTCGGTGGGGCAAGAGGGCTTGGGCTCCCTTTTGCCCCGATCGTGTCGGGGAGTCGGGGGGGGCAAGAGGGCTTGATCCCACCCCTGCGAAACTCTAGGCCCCTAACCCTTGCGGAACTCCGCTTGTGACCCATTTCCAGTCTGAGTAATGTCCCTTTATTGCAACCCTCTGCTTCCTGTCCGCCAGCCAGTTTTTGATCCATCGGTGGACCTCCCCTTGTACCCCGTGGTTCCATATCTTCTTAAGTAGTCTTTCGTGTGGTACCTTGTCGAAGGCTTTTTGGAAGTCAAGGTAAATGATGTCTACCCCTCAAAGAAGTACAATATGTTTGTACGGCATGACCTACCCTTACAGAAGCCATGCTGGCTCGACTCTAGCTGCCCATTGTTTGCAATGTGTTCACAGATGCTGTCCTTAACCAGCGCTTCCATCATCTTTCCCTGGACCGAGGTCAAGCTCACCGGCCTGTAGTTTCCTGGGTCACCCCTTGAATCCTTCTTGAAGATGGGCGTGACATTTGCTATTTTCCAGTCCTCCAGGGTCTCTCCAGTTTTTAAGGATAGGTTGCATATTTGTCGAAGTGGCTCTGCTATTTCGTTCCTTAGTTCCTTGAGTACCCTTGGGTGAATGCCGTCCGGACCCGGCGATTTGTCGCTCTTTAGCCTGTCTATCTGCCTGAGGACATCCTCTTGGCTTACCTCTAGTTTGACCAGCTTAACATCTTGGTCTCCATTTACAATCTCCTCAGGTTCCGGAATGTTGGTTGTGTCTTCCCTCGTGAAGACTGACGTGAAGAACTCATTTAACTTGTCCGCTATCTCTTTTTCATCTTTTACCACTCCCTTTCTGTCTCCATCATCTAAGGGTCCCACTTCCTCCCTTGCCGGTTGCTTCCCCTTAATGTACCTGAAGAATGATTTGAAGTTTTTTTGCTTCCCCCACCAGTCTCTCTTCGTATTCTCTTTTTGCTTTTCTAACCACTCAGTGACACTCCCTTTGGTGTTCTTTGTGCTCCTTTTGGTTGTCCTTTGTTCGGTCTCTTTTCCATTTTTTTGAACGATGTTTTCTTGTCACTTATCGCCTTCTTCACTGCATTTGTTATCCACGCTGGGTTTTTAGTTCTATTTTTTTTGCACCCTTTCCTGAACTTGGGGACGCACAGGTTTTGTGCTTCGTGCACAGTATCCTTGAATAGGTTCCAGGTTTTTTCTACGGACTCCATCTTCCTTGTATTGCCGTTGAGTTTCTTTCCCACCATTTTCCTCATGGCATCATAATTCCCTTTTTTGAAGTTGAGTGCCGTTGTTGTGGTTCTTTTCACCTTTGATGATCCAATTTCTAGCCTGCACTGGATCGTGTTGTGATCGCTGTTTCCTAGTGGGGCTAATACCGCCACCTCCTTTGCGGGTCCCCCTAGTCCGTTGAAGATTAGGTCAAGAGTGGCATCTCCCCGTGTTGGTTCCATGAAACAGTCCCTCATGACCTCCAGGAATTTGGTCTCCCTCATGCAGTTAAGATGAGATTGTCTTAAGTTGTGAATTATACCATCAATTTTGAAAATGGACAGTTTGCACAAACTGAAAAAATTTGCTACAAGACTCTCATGTCTCTTGGAACTTTTCTTTGGGTATTTGCCTATTGTTGATCATGTCTTTAATGTTCTAATTCACACTATCATTATCTTAATTATTGTTCAAATTATGCTATGTATTGTTATGATTTTCGTTTGCTGCAAAATGAAATACATTACATCTCTTTACAAGCATTTCCTATAAAGTACCCACTATCTTTTAAGAGAGTTAAACATGATTTTCCAGCATCTTTCTTTGTCACCAAACTAATTTGGCTAATTTGCCACTGTCTACTGCATTGTACACCAGGGTCAGACACAGTATATGGTCTCTTCTGACACCCTCATACCCCCACTCATGGCATCCTGGTACCTTTAGGCCTAAAACCTCCTGAGAAAACTTCCTGCATTCCAAATGCATTGTTCATTCTCTCTAAGATAGATAAGAGGTGGCATATTGGGTTTACCCACTCAGTAGTGATTGCCCGAACTAAGGCACAAGATCTGGACTCAAAATGGGAATTGCTTATCTCTATAGCCAGGGAGATAGACTGTTAATGGGATCTGCTGATATAGCAAAATATGTAATATTGAAGGTAAGAGGCATCATAGAAGGGAAAACTGTCTGTTTACAAAAGAGTTGTGAATGCCATATGGAATGGTACTTCAGGCTTCGTTAAAAAAATGTGGGAAATGTCAACCTTACATTTCTGAATGCTACCTGTCAGCATTTTCTGCTGGTCTAACCAGAGTGTCAGTAAAGGACTCTAGGATATTATTGAACAATCTGACTCTGGAATGTTAATGTGGATTGACCCTAAAGGCCCCTGACAAGAATACACATATCCTGAGTATTTAGCCAGCCTGGATTTTTTTATCATAAAGATATGTTAACTACAGTACTTGAATGGAACAAAAGATGTCAGAAAGACTGATTACATCTATCATTCCTGTAAGAGTGTCAGACCTTCCTTATCAGTTATGGACCATTGTCTCAAACATGTATGGCAGAGAAAGATGCTGGAAAATATGTACTTAACAACAATAGATATATTTTAGAATAAATCTCAAACCTATAAATACAAGCTAAAAGCCCTCTCTCTCTCTCTGGACTCTCTTGCTTATCTCTCTTTCTCTCTCTCTCTCTCTACCTCTTCTCTTACTATTCAGGACCAGATATACACTCATTCATTTAGGGGCACTTGGTCTGTCTATGCTCTGGAAAAAGCCATGTTTCCCTATACACACAAAGAATCAGCTTTAAATCCAACTGCATGCTCTATATTTGTAATATTAAGCCTATTCCTATAAAATAAATACTTTATGCATCCACTCTTGGCTATCATTGTCATTAATTTTACTTCCTGCTGCTCCTTTTAGACACAAAAGATTACATTTGAATTCTACCTCTGACAAATGGCTTTACAGTATATTGTAATAGATGTGACTTTTTGATTATCTGCATATTCTTAAATCTCTACAAATTGGCACTTACTTGACTTTGGAGAAGACAATGTCCACATCTGTGCTGGTGACTGATTTCCCATCAATCACTTTGCAATCCTTGCATATTTTGGCCCAGTTTTTTCCAGTCATTTCATGCCCAGTAGCCTTTGTATCCCCATATACAGAAAATTTTCGAAAGCTATCTTCCAGCACTGTCAATTCAGAATTCTCAGCCATGATTATCTACTGGGAAAATATCAGAAACCTCAGCACATTGTCCCTATGGGTGAGAGAAGATCCTCAAGTATTAAGCAATTCAGCCCTATATATAGATGGAAAAAGGACCTAGAGGTGGGAACAAAATGTGAGGTCATTAAATTTGCGGATGACACCAAACTATACAGCAGGGTTAAAACCATGGAAGACTGCGAAGATCTCAAAAAGGATCTAACGACACTGGAAGAGTGGGCCAAAAAGTGGCAAATGAGCTTCAACATAGGGAAATGCAAGGTCATGCATGTGGGGAAAAAGAACCCGATGTTCAGCTACAAAATGGGGGGATCACTACTAGGGGTAAGTAACCTTGAAAGAGACCTGGGAGTGATGGTAGACACAACACTGTGGCACCCATGGCAACGTCCTTCTTCTGTATGTAAAATAACTCGTTAAATTGAAAATAATTTTTATTGATAACAAAATCAGCCATGGACAAAAGTAACTCTAAACGATTACCAATATCGGCGGACTCAGATAGCGTCTTACCAAGAACTTTCATTGCAGCAGATTGAGGAATGCTGATGTATAAAGACATAATGTCCATGGTAACCAAAAAGATGGAATCCCTTTTATCCAAAGGTATAGTAACCTTGGATAGCTGGGTAATGAAATCCATAGAGTCACAAACATAAGAAGTTATTTTACAAACAACCGGTTGTAAAAAGAAGTCAATAAATTGAGACAAAGGTTCAAACAATGATTTTCTACATGATACCAGGGTGACCAGGGGGGTTGATTAGAGATTTGTATATTTTGGGGAGAAAGTAAATAGTCAGGATGACAGGATGCTGACAATACAAATATTTAAATTCCTTAGATGACAATAAACCCTCCTGGTGAGCCCGAAATAGCATAGTATGAACTTCTTTCTGAAAGCCCGACGTGGGATCCCCAGCAAGGCAGCAAGGCATGTATAGATATTAATGTCAGAGAATTGCTGATTCGCTTCAGTGAGATACATTGTAGAATCAAGGATCACTACACCGCCGCCATTATCGGCTTTAGTGATTACAATAGTGGCATCCTGAGCTAAAGATTTTACTGCCAAATTTTGGACACGGGTAAGATTGTATGGCATCTTCGTCTTCAAGAGACGAAGCTGATTCATATCCTTAAGAACCAACTTCTCAAAAGCAGCGATAAATACGTCAGGATCCCCAGGAGGCATCCAAGTAGAAGGAACACAATGACAGTCAGTGAATGAAGGATTAATTATAGGAGCTTGATCCCAACCAAAAAACAATTTCAATTTAAGGTTTCTGAAGAAACGATGAAGATAGGCATATGTATCATACATGTCAGTGAGCACAAAAGGAACAAACGACATGCCTAATTGAAGCACTGACAGTTCAGAAGGGGAAAGCTTTCTGGAAGATAAATTAAAGACAGAAGAGCTTAACTCTTCTCTGCTCTGCGAGTCCTGCCCTTGTTGGAAATTGACAGTTGATTGGCAATCGGCCCAACTGGGGAAGGTAGGCGTAAAATAGAAGAAGGTAAATTAGCATCTGCGGTCTTAGAATATGAAATCCCAGCCCCAAAAGTGTTACTAGAATTATCAATAGAATAATCACTAGATGTATTAATGAATGCTATCCATTTTTGGGGGGGTTAGACCTATTACGTCTAGATTTTCTCCCCTTATCCACGGATAAGGGGATAACCTCATCCCACTTAAATTTAGAAATCTTTTGCTTATGGATATCCTGCTGACATAACTCCATTTGTTTCATGTGTTTACAATATTGTACCTCGAATTCAGAATTGACATCAGATGTTTTAAGTTGTTCAAGACATGAGACTAACTCAACGTCAATATCAGTGATAATCGAATTCAGATGATCAATAGTGAGAAGCATCAGATCCAATGAGCACTGAGAGAGAACTGAATTCCACTTTTGTACATGTTCTTGATTATCCAAAAACCGTGGAATACATTGGATTTCAAATATGTTTATTGAGTTTCAAATACCAAATAGAGAAACAAATAATGGAACAGAAACATCAAGGTACAAGTAAACAATGGAGTTCAACAGAACCATCAGGAAACCCAAAGGGTTAACATACAATATACAACATAGAGAACCTCAGGGGGATAACCAGATGGTCCAATAGGGACCAAATAGAATCCTGGAGAGGAAGAAAAAGAGGAGAGAGAGGAAAGATAAGAGGGAAAAGAGCAAAGCCAGTAAGATATCGAGGAAGTGAAGTGAGTATAAAAAAGAATGCAGGACGGACACCCCAACCCCATATAGGGTAGCAGAAAAAAGAAAAGGATAAGGAAGGAGCCATCAGAATCATAGGAAAAGACAACGGTTAAGGAGAGAAATGTTGAATAGGTTCCCATATTCGAGAAATAAGCAGAGCTCTGTTCGAAAAATCTGCCGCTTTCGTCTCATACAAATGGATCATAAGAACAGTGTTCCACCAAAAGACAACATTGAGTAAGTCTGCAGATTTCCAATTGTGAAGTATCATTTGAATCGTTATAGCAATTAATATATTAAGAAGAGATTGCTGATTGGCAGAGAGAGGGTCTGGCACCGCTAAAGCTCTGAAGAGTAAGATATCAAATGAGAACTCAGAGGAAATAGGTATAATACGCTGAATAAGGCGCCATATTTGTGCCCAAAACGTCTTAAGAATGGGACAAGCAAAGATCATATGATGAAGATCCCCCAACTCTGACGCACAGTGCCAACAAAGATTGGAATCCCTGAGACCTGCCATAAACATCTTATTGGGCGTCCAGAAGACTTTATACGCAAGAAAATATTGAGATTGAGATAAGCTGGCAGATGTCGTTGGACGAACAATTTTACTGAAATAATGGTCCCAATCCTGGTCAGAACCACGCCATGTAGTGTGGGACGACCAAACATCAGTAGATCTCGTGGATCTAGGGTATAAATGGGATCGGAGTTCTTTATAGAAGAGGGATATGGTGTGACCAAGTACTAGACCCATATGCGAGAATGTCATAAAGGCAGAAGTCTGAGCATATGTAAAGATGGAAGGAGAACATTTCGTCAAGCAATGAGAAAGTTGTATCCAATGAAAGCATTCCGAGGGTAGGAGGGCAAACTTGTCCATGATCTGAGAAAAAGATAGGAGCACCCCATCGTCCATGATCTGATTCAATGTCCAAATCCCTCTATCCATCCAAGAGCACCAGCAAATAAGGCGATTATCAATACGGAAAGAGGAGTTGAACCATATAGGGGAAGAGACCGTAAGTCTTCTGTCGGACCTAGAAATACGATCGAAATGTTGGATCGCTTGGAGAGTGGCACAGATGATAACAGACTTAGAGGGTAGCGAAGAGGGGGAGAGGAACGGCAAACAAGACAACGGAATCGGGCGCACAATATGTTGTTCAATGCGAAGCCAGGCAGCTAGATCTATGGATAAAGTAGAGTCCTGTGTCCACAATGAGCTATAGCGAAGGAGCGATGCAGTGTGGTAAAGGAAGAAATCCGGGAATCCCATGCCCCCATTCTCTTTAGAGGACTTAAAGGTTTTCAGTGAAATGCGAGGGGTCTTTTTACACCAGAGGTAAGCCGATAGTTTGTTCTCGATGGTTTTATAGAACTCCTTTGGGGCCAACCTAGGTAGCATGGAAAGATAGTAATTAACAACCGGCGTAATAGTCATTTTAATAGCTTCAAGGCGTCCCCACCACGATAGAGAAAGGGGGGACCATCTCTTCAACAAAGTGTCTACTTTAGTTGTTATAGCAGATAAATTAATAGACATCATTGTGTCGGTATCCTGATGGAAGAAGGTACCAAGATATTTCAAGGAAGAGCTGGCCCAACGAAATGAGATGGGACCACAGTCAGCTAGAGAAGTAACCTCATTAAGAGGCATGACTTCAGACTTATCCCAATTTATACGATAACCCGAGCATCGGGAAAAATCGGATACCAATTGGAGAAGTACGGGAATAGGGGAAGCTGGCTTAGAGAGAAACACAAGTAAATCGTCGGCGTATGCTAACGTTTTAACTTGAAAGGAGCCCACAGGGATTCCTACTAGATGAGGATGCTGACGGATGGCCAGTAATAGTGGTTCAATGGCTAAATTAAACAAGAGAGGAGATAGGGGGCAGTCTTGGCGAGTGCCTCTATGGAGATGTACGGGAGTAGAGAGAGAGTCATTGATTCGTAATCTGGAATAAGGCTTGTTGTACAGTAGTCGAATCCAATGAACGAAGTCCGAACCGCAACCAAACCATGTGAGAGCGGCAAATATATGATCCCACTTGACCATATCAAAGGCCTTCTCGGCATCCAAGGAAATCGCTATCAAGGGATCAGGGGAAGAATGGGCAATATCCAATACAGCGTGGAATGTGCACGCGTTATCTCCAATAAATCGATTTTTCATGAAACCTACCTGATCAGGATGAACAAGACAGCCCAAAACCTTATCCAAGCGAGAGGCCAGAACTTTGGCTAAGATCTTACAATCAGTATTAAGCAAAGAGATAGGTCGATAATTAGCCACCACAGTTTTATCTCAGCTTTGGGTAAAACTATAATATGTGCTTCCGCAAATCCACCTTGATCATCAGGATAAGAAAAAAGATAATCGAAAAGATGCTTCAGCAGTGGAGCAAGATCTGCAGAAAAGGTTTTGTAAAATTCGATCGGATATCCATCACGCCCCGGTGATTTGTGGGAAGATAGAGATTTGATGGCTTCCAAAATCTCATCCTCTGAAATGGAGGCACCAAGGCTGGCGGCCTGAGAATGAGTTAAAGAGGGATGAGAAATGTCACTGAAAAAATCAGCACTAGATATAGAAGAAGAGGCTGTAGATGAGGAGTATAAAGTCTCATAAAAATTAGTGAAAAGTTGAGAGATGGAGGCATCTTCAGTAGTGGGAGTACCATCTTCTCTCATTAAAGCGGCCACTCTGGACCGTTGTTTGCGATTAGTCAGTGTCACACCCACGCTCTCTGAGAACACCTTGAGCCGTCGGGTAGTGACATGAAGCTTGTTACAGGCGTGGTCCCTTTAGAATTAGGGTCACCTTTCAAGTTGGTAGTCCCTGGCAAATGCCCAACTAAGCTTATTCTCCAAGGGTTTTGAAAAATCACACTTTGTCAGAATGGCTTTGGTGAAAACATAAGCTTTTATTCGGCCATCGGCCGTGGAATTACTGTGCCGCTCCAGGTTTTCCTGGTAGCATGAACATCATATAAAAATATCAGAAAAAGTTCATTTCATTCCTGGTCACCAAGCAAGCAGCTCTGGGCTTGATTGGTAAAACACATACAGTCCTTAATATGCCATGAGGCTAGGCAGTGAAATAGTTAACACAATTAATTCTCCATTGTAGCTTTACAGGAGAGACATTCTTGTTCATGATTGAGAAATATGTTGTGCTGTCCTGCAGTGCATTCACTCTCTCTAGCTAGGTTGGACTTTCTCCCTAGTCCCGAGCAGGCTTTTCCCTGAGAGGGTTAATTTCCTTCTTCCTACTAGGCAGGCAGAATAATTGAATTAGTTAGTTGCTAAGGCACTATCTTAACAGCTGGGCACTTCCACGGAGTGTGGAAGTCAGGAAATTCTGGGCTTTAAACTAGCCAGCATGGCGTTTGGTTCAGCTGAGACCATAACCTGAAGAGGAGGTTACTGTATCCTTTATCAATTTCAGCAAACCAACAGGTGAAATTGCAGTACAGGATTATTTCCCTAGTAACTCCCACAGTCATTAGTTCAAAGAGCCCACAGAGAAATACAGCCAAAACAAAGCTCTGTTCACAGACCTTTTCAGGATATTCAGCTCTCCATTTCCTCTGGCCAGCTTTCCTGTATATCCCCACTTTCCACCAAAACCATGGGTTCTGGGGGAAGGAATTCGGTGGTCAAATTACCAGCCTGTTCCTCAGTCATTTCCCAGTCAGTGCTGAGGAACTGCTCAGCCCCGTCCTGCCTCTGCTCTACTGCCAAGCCTCGTTCTGCTCCTCCTCCTTCCTCCTTCTGCTCTCTAATGAGCCTGGCTTTAAGCTGAGGGGAAGAACCACTCCCCCTTGGCTTTGGATGGGGGAAAGGAATTCCTTCCTCAGCCCATGCCGTTCCTCTGAGGGGAAACTGCCTACGAGCTTTCTGCCTTACAGGCAATGGACAATAGCAAGGCAGCTTCTTCCTGCCTGGCTCTGGAACTGCTTCAGGTAAGTCTAAGCCTTCCTGTTCTATTTCCATTTCATTGTCACTCACCAGGTAGTCAGCTAATTTATTGTCCTGGGCACTGACCTGGTCAGCCCTTCTGCACTGGGGTTTATATACTTTCCTTAATTTCCCTGTGGCAAACCTTGGGAAAGACGTCCGTTTGTCACATTCCCCCACACTTAAAAGCTGACCACCTGGTTTAGATAGGGTACCCCCTGTGTTTTCTGGGATACGCGACAAAATATCCACGTTTGTGTTTAGCTTCCCTGGCCGATGTACCACCTTGAACTTAAATGTCTGAAGGGCCAGATACCATCTTGTAAGTCTCGCATTATTATTGCGCATCGTATTAAGCCATTTCAGAGCGGCATGATCGGTAACCAGCGTGAATGGTCTATCTTGCAGGTAATGCTCCAGTACCTGGACTGCCCATTTTACCGCTAGGCACTCCTGCTCTACAGTAGCATACCTTCTTTCATTCGGATGTAACTTCCTACTAAGGAAGAGTACTGGGTGTTCTACCCCCTGGTGTTCCTGGCTCAGAACAGCCCCCAACCCTGTACCTGATGCATCTGTCTGCAGCACCAATGGTTGGGCGAAGTCGATGGCTCTCAGCACCGACCATGTACATAGCTTATTCTTAAGTGCCTCGAAGGCCTGGCTGCTAGTTTCCCCAACACAAGATCTCAGGGCTTCAGCATGTCAGTAAGTGGCCCAGCCTGTGATGCGAAGTGTGGAATAAAACGCCTATAGTATCCTATGAGTCCCAAAAAGGCTCTTAGCTGTTTTTTGTTGTTGGGTTGTGGGTATATGTGGATACACTCTACTTTATCCACTATGGGTCTTATATGCCCTCTTCCCACAATGTACCCCAAATACCGGACCTCCCGCTGGGCCAAGAAGCATTTCTTCGGGTTTGTTGTCAACCCCGCCTCTCTCAAAGCCTTCAGTACTGCTGCCACATGCCCCAGATGTTGCTCCCATGTTGCTGAGTGGATTACGATGTCGTCAATATATGCGTCCGCATAATCATAGTGGTCCCGGAGCACTTCACGGACGAGGCGCTGGCAATCGCAGCTGCCCCATGAAGGCCAAAAGGCATCCGCCTAAACTGAAACAACCCCCTTGGGGTGCTGAATGCCGTTTTGGGTCGCGCGGAGTCCGTGAGTGGGATCTTGCCAGTATCCCTTTGTTAAATCTAATGTTGTTAGGAATTGGGCTTGCCCCAGCCTATCTAGTAGCTCATCTACCCTTGGCATAGAGAAGGCATCGAACTGGGACACCTCATTCAATTGCCTAAAATCAATGCAGAACCTTGGTGTACCGTCAGCCTTGGGGACTATCACAATAGGACTACATCAAGGACTCTGCGAAGGCTCTATTACTCCTAGGTCCAGCATTTCCTGGACCAGTTCCTGCACTGCTTTTTTCTTTTCTTCTGACAGCCTGTAGGGTCGAACCCGTACCACCTTACCCGGATTTGTTGTAATATCATGGGTCACTAAGTCTGTTGTCCCCGGTAGTGGTGAAAAGACATCCCCAAACTGCTCGATGAGTGCCTGTACTTGCTGATACTGCCCTTGGGAGAGATCAGTCCCTATGTTCACCTCCCCTTGTATCTCAAATTCTGTCACTTGGGGCCCTAAATCTTCCTCCGGTCCCCGCTGAGCCAGCAGAGCAATGCCATCCCTGTCCTTCCAGGGTTTAAGTAGATTAATGTGGTACATCTGGATGCGGCCTTTATTATCCCTTACTCGATAATCCACATCCCCCACTTTATCTGTAATCCTAAATGGGCCCTTCCACTGAGCCAAGAACTTATGCGTATCTGTGGGAATTAGCACCAATACCTGGTCTCCCACCTTTAACTGACGTGACTTCGCCTTCCTATCGTAATAGGCCTTTTGCCGCTGTTGACTCCACTCCCACTTTTCCTTGGCCTGGCTAAGAGCTTGTTTCAAACCCTCCTTAAGTCGTGCCAGATAAGAGATGATGTTACTACCAGCTTCTTCTGGAAAATTCCATCCATCTCTAAGCATGTCCAACACTCCTCTCGGCGGGCGCCCAAACAACAGCTCGTAAGGGCTTACCCCTAGAGAGTCCTGTACTTTCTCCCGGGCTGCAAAGAGGGCGAAGGGCACTAGCAAATCCCAGTCTTTCGGCTCCTTTCCAACCCCTTTCTTCAACATCTGTTTGAGGGTCTGGTTAAACCGCTCTACCATCCCATTGGCCTGGGGGTGGTAAGCCGAGGTTTTGATGTGCCTCACTCGAAATCCTTCCCAGAACATCCTCATTCCTACTGACAGGAAATTGCTCCCCTGATCCGTAAGGACCTCTCTGGGAAACCCCACCATGCAAAATAGTCCTAGCAGTTCTTTCATGATAGCGGTGGATGTGGCCTTCCTAATGGGAAAAGCCCAGGGGAACCGTGTAGCCACATCCATGACCACCAAGATGAAACTGTTCCCCCTAGGGGTCTTTTCTAAGGGACCTATTATATCCATCGCTATGTGCCGTAATGGTTCCTCAATGACTGGGATAGGTATGAGAGGTGCCCTCGCTGGTCTAGCCAAGGAGAGCTTCTGACAGGTCGGGCAGGACTGGCAGAACTTTATCACTTCCTGTCTACTCCCTGGCCAGAAGAATCGTCTGTCAACCTGACTAAAGGTGGCCTCAGCCCCCTTGTGTCCTGACAGAGGATGGTCATGCGCCACCCGGAGGACTAAGCTCCTGAATACCCGGGGCACTACCAATTTCTGTTCTCTATTCCCTGTGTGGCTTCCCGGCACTTCCTTATACAGTAGCCCTTGTTTTATAACCCACCGGATTTCTCCCTCTTGTCTGCCGGCTGCTCGCTGCCACTCTTCCCTCAACGTGGGGTCGGCTTTCTGTTTCACCTTAAAAGTCGGGAAGGTTTCCATGACTTCCCTCGGCAACCAGGATACTCCCCTGGTGTTGCTAGCTCATGCCATCGCCTGACCCCTCCTTTGCTGTTGCTTCCTCCTCTGGGTGCGTGTCCCCCGTACTCCCCTCCCTTGGGGTCTCTGGAAGACTTCCCCCGTGAAAGGAAAGATCCTCCCCAACTCTGGTTCAGGCTCCTTCCTAGGCGGCCCTTGAGAACGGGTGTTCGCCAGACACCGTTTGTTCCCCATAGCTTCTGGGAACCCCCGCCAATCACGACCCAATATAATTTCAAAGGGAGCTTCGGGGACTATCGCTAGAGGGGTTCTATATACCTTATCGTTATACCTAATAAGGGTAGACCGCACCGGGTATTGCCTACTGTCCCCGTGGACACACCTAATTTTAACCCTGTTCCTATTTTCCCCCGCACTTTCTCTAGGAAACACCTCTTTCCACAATTGGCGGGCCATCATGGACTGGTCCGCCCCTGAGTCCAACAATGCTTCCACTTCATGTCCCCCTATGGCCACCGTTAGGAAGTACCCCCCTTGGGTCCCTACTTCCTCTTTACGGGCACCCCAAGCCACCCTGGGGCTTCCTGTTTCTTTACATGCCCACTGCCAATGTCCTTTTCCCCCACACTTAAAGCATCGAACCTCATTGGATGTAGTTCCTTTCCTCTGAGGTGCAATACCTGGCTCTGGGTACCCTATTCCCACTAGGTGACATATCCCCAGATGTGTGTGTTGGGGCGGGTGTGGGTGGGTATGTTCTGTACACAGGCCTTACAATATCCACCCTACTTTGGGCATCTACATATGCCTCTACCACCTGCAAGGTTTGTGTCAGATCTTGACATCCCTGCCTACGCACCCATTCCTGAATTTTTAGTGGCATTGTTTCCAGAAATTGCTCCATTACTATTTCCGCAAACAGTGCCCCAGGGTCTGCTAACATTGGTTGAAGCCACCTCTCCGCCATCTTAGTAAGGCGTTGAAGCACAACCTTAGGCCTCTCTTTCTCGTGCCACTGCATGCCACGGAAAGCCTGCCTGTAGTGTTCTCTCGTAAACCCCAAAAAATCCAGAATGTGTGTTTTAATGGCATGATAATTATTGGCTTGTCCCGGAGGTAAAGTTTGGAACGCAGCCAATGATTCTCCTGCCAGACATGGTAAGAGCCTAACAGCCCATTGATCCACCGGCCACCCTGCCGCCGTGGCAATACGCTCAAACGAGCTCAGAAAATCATCCGGGCATCTTTTGCTGTAATTTTACTCAGGTTAAGCATGTTAAGAGAGTTTTGTCCTACTGTGGGTTGGGCAGGCAAGCCCCCCATTACCGGATTTGCCGCTGGACCAGTCACTGAAGCTTGCAACAGCTGTCCCATGATGTGTGACTGTGTTTCCATCACTTTTACAAAGTCCTTATGGTGACACTCCGCTGCCTCTTGGCTGGCTTGCCACAGTCCTTGGTTGGTCTCCAGGACTCTCTTGAGCTCCTCATTCTGGCGCTGCCGTTCAGCCGCCACTGCTGCCAATGCCGCCGTCTACATCTTGGACCTGCGGAAACTGGAAAGAAAGCACACTATCCAAGTGCGATACCTCAATTAACTTATCTTCCCAGTACCACCCTCGCCAGACCCCACGTCTTATGCGCTTACCGCGGTACTGACGAGTCTGCGCCTGCGTGCTCCTTAACAGGGTGCACCGCCCTTCTTCCGGAACCTCCTGGTTCCCTCTGGTTCCTCAGGTCCCTCTGCCAAGCCTGCTCCTCCTCCTTCCTCCTTATGCTCTCTAACGAGCCTGGCTTTAAGCTGAGGGGAAGAACCACTCCCCCTTGGCTTTGGATGGGGGAAGGGAATTCCTTCCTCAGCCCATGCCGTTCCTCTGAGGGGAAACTGCCTACGATCTTTCTGCCTTACAGGCAATGGACAATAGCAAGGCAGCTTCTTCCTGCCTGGCTCTGGAACTGCTTCAGGTAAGTCTAAGCCTTCCTGTTCTATTTCCATTTCATTGTCACTCACTAGGTAGTCAGCTAATTTATTGTCCTGGGCACTGACCTGGTCAGCCCTTCTGCACTGGGGTTTATATACTTTCCTTAATTTCCCTGTGGCAAACCTTGGGAAAGACGTCCGTTTGTCACACCAGATAGCGAGCTAGAAAGCGACCGGATTTATTAGCCGAGACATAGGTACCAGTTTTGGAGATCAGAAAGTCTTGCTGGGCTTTAAGCCGAGATAGCAGATTAAATTCAACTTTTTTCTTAATTAAGATAGGGGAAACCTGAGTTAAGTCATCTTTAATCTGTCGTTTTCTAATAGGGAGATGTCCTTTTCCAAGGCCTCCATGTTGGATGAGTCAGACTTACGCTTCCATGCTAAAAAAAACTAATCACCTCGCCCCTAAGACTCGCTTTGAAGGCTTCCCAAATGGTGGTATAAGAGGAGATGGAAGAAACATTGTTAGCAAAAAATTCAGGAATAAAGCTACGGATTTTATCTTGAAAAGCGGAGTCCGAGAGAATGGAAGTATTAAACCGCCATATACGACTAGGGCGTATATGCTGTAATTCAATATGTATCGGTCGATGGGAGCGTGATCCGAAAGAATAATGGGATGAATAAGGGAAGCACACACCAAGAGGAGGAGAGATTTAGAGATAAGAAAGAAATCAGTTCTAGAGTAGGATCGGTAACGAGCAGAGTAGAACGTAAATGAGCGTTCCTCAGGATGAAGCAATCTCCAAGGGTCACAGAGGCCCAAGTCCTGAATAACATGGTGAAGTTCAGTCCACATTTTGGAAGTACGGAAGTGAGAGAGAGATTGTCTATCTTTAAAGACATCTAGCGGAAGATTAAAGTCACCTCCAATAATCAGAGGGTTATCAGCTACATTCAGCAGTGTGTCATGCAACGAAGACATAAAGGATGGCATGTTGATGTTTGGCGCGTAGATATTAACAATGGAGAAGAGCAGATCACCGACTTGAACGGAGGTGGCAATCCACCTGCCCTCTAGGTCAGAAAGCTGATGTAAGACGTGAGCTTGTAGAGAGGTTTTAAGGAAGATGGACACTCCTCTCTTCTTGTGAAATGCTGGAGAAAATAAATGCATGGCATATCCAGGCACTTTGAATTTGGAACAATCTTTAGAGTTAAGATGAGTCTCCTGCAATAAGAGGATATCGTAATCTTTCGATTTAAGATAATCCATGATTTTTTTACATTTAAGAGGTTGATTGATACCGTTGACATTCCACGAGACAAGCTTAAGGGATGACATAAGAGTAGAAGAAGAAGCGAATATGAGAGAGACCATGAGAGGGGATGTCCGCCCCGAGCGAGAACATAGTAAGTGGGTAGGAAGTGAATAAGCCACAGAAGACAGAAATAAAGAAGAACCCTCTCCAGGAGGAGGGAGGGAGAAAAGAAAGCACCAGTTTGTCAAACATATAGCAAAAGAGCTATAATAACCCAACTAAACACAGGAAATAATGTGAGCATAGCAAATACCAACAATGGTAAATGTAACAGGGGTAAGTTACCCAAAACTGAAAGGAGGAGGAACAACCCTAGAGCAAGTGTGTAACAAGGAGAGCATAGAACAAAATAAGGTACATAGAATATGCGAACAGGTGGCACAAACTGTAAAGTACATAACGTAATCAAATGTATAGGATGACATTGCAATCTGCACTGGAACAAAAAGCAAACCCAACTATGCTAAAGATAAAGTGCGCACTGTGAGTATCAAGGTAACATACAGGAGTTAAGTACATGCAGGATAATGATTGGTCGTAAAACATAAGACATTTCAACAAGGAGATATACGTAATAGAGGTAAGCCATAGGGGACATGGAAAGGAGAGGGAACAACTAAAAGAAGAGTGCATCAATACAATATAGTAGCATAATAATGAGATAAATATTATAAGGGATAAACATAGATCAAATGAACAGTTCATTATGTAGTTGTAAAAATATAGAAAGGGGATGAACATCATAGGAAAAAAAAAATTCAGAGAATTTGGAGTAGAACATCTCAAGAATCAAAGAGAATTAAAACAAGTAAACGTAAATAAAGGCGCATATCAGATAGTGTGAATTCATGGGGCACACAACAAATCATTACTGTGCAATTAAGGTAGTATAAATTCAGATTATATCAAATAATACATCTGGAGGACATGTCAGTATAATATAAAGAAAATAAATAACATAAGCAATAATCATTAAGTGATATACAATTCATCTCAAAGGGAAGGAGTCCAGAAAGAGAAGTGAGTACTGTAAGAAATAATCTTGAAACTGTAAATTCATCAAGCAAAAAAGAGATCAATACTGTGCAAGTAGAGCAACACAAATTCATAATATGAATAATATTTCATCTGGAAGACATGGCATTATAGTAGAAAGAAAATAAATATCACAAGAAATAATCCTGATACATTGCATAATTCATCACGACTGTAGAGAGTCCAAAAAGGGAAATAAATATGATAAAAAATAGTCCTGAGCCTGTTAATTCATCAAGCAAGGAACAAATCATTACTTTACAAATAGTGCAGCGCACATTCACATCATAGCTAATATTTCATCTGGGAGACGTGGCAGCGTAGTAAAAAGAGAAGAAATACCATAAGAAATAATCCAGAAATTACATACAATTCATCACAGAGGGAGGGAGACCCGAAAGAGAAATAAATAAGGAAAGAAATAGTCATGAAAGTGTAGATTTATCAAGTAGATAGCAAATCATTACTGTGCAAGTATTGTAACACAAATTCATATTATGTATAATATTTCATCAGGAGGGCATGGCAGTATAGTAGGATGAAAATAAAAACATAAGAGATAACCTTGATGCACTGCATAATTCATCACGAAGATAGAGAGTCCATATAGGGAGATAAATACTGTAAAAAATAGTCTTGAGACTGTAAATTCATCAAACAAAAATCAAATCATTACTTTGCAAGTGATGCAGCGTATATTCATATCATGGCTAATATTTCAGCTGGGAGACAAGTCAGCATAGTGAAAAGAGAGGAAATAACATAAGAAATAATCATGAAACAGCATACAATTCATTATGCAGAGAAGGAGACCAGAAAGAGAAATAAATAATGAAAGAAGTAGTTATGAAATTATAAATTCATCAAGTAAATAGTGAATCAGTACCTTGCAAGGGAAGCAATCTAAATGCAAAGTAGAACAAAATGAGACAATACCAAAAAGGAAAGAACCACGTGCGGTAAAAGTGGAGGGATATGTGCAAAAGCAACTAGACAAAATACATCAGTAAGTGAGTGAAACTGCGAAGGAAATAAAGAATACAATAGAAATAAATAGAAATGAATCCATCAGGAGGAGCTATAATACAATAAGAAGGAGGAAGGGAGAATGAGTGAGGGACAAGAGTAAAAGCAAAGAGTAAAGAGATAAAATACTAGGTAGGAAAGATGAGTCATCGCCCCAAAAAGCAACCAGGAAAGAATCGAAGCAGAGAAAAGACAAGGGGTGAAACATTTAGCGAGAAAGGGAGGCAATACAACCAACATAGAAGTTGTACAGTTCAAGCATACAAGCAAATAAAAGGGGCCAGAAAGGAAATACGAGTGAGAATTGAACAGAAAGAAGTAAGAGAGAGGGAACACAAAAGAGATATAATAGCTCTGAGAGAGAACAATTATTCCGGGCAGAGTGGTAGAGGCAGAAAAAATAGACATGAAGAGAACAAGGACAAGGAGTAACCTAAAAAAAGGATCAGGCGCGAAGAGCCAGATACTTAACAAAACAGGAAAGAACAGAGGAGCGCCATTAAATCAAAGGGTAGGATAGACCAAAATATACAGAGAACAAAATGGCGTGAGGAGAGGAGGGAGAAACGGAAAACAGGAGCGCACCATAACACACAAAAATTCCATGAGAGATAATAATATAGATCAGAGAATAAGTAAGGGTGGTCGACAAATTAGCACAAAAGAAAAAGAAAGTAAAAGAAAAGATTTAATGTCCCAAAAAAGTGGGGGCAGTGCGGCAGGCAGGATAAAGCCATAAACCGGCCAACACGTGGAGTCGAATCACAGAAGGGTTGCATCGAGAGGTCCAGTGAGAAGGAATTCATCGAAGACAGTCAGCGAAGGGTTACCCCATTTTAGTCTGGTGAAGCCAGGAACGCAGGAGCTCAGGATCTGAGTAAGTGTCTGTTTTATTCCGGTAAGTAACACGGAATCTCGCCGGGTAGAAGAGGCCATATTGTGCTCCTAAGTCTTTGAGATCCTGTCGCATGGCGAGAAAGGCCTCTCGTCTCGTCGCTGTAGTGGGAGCCAGGTCGGGCACGATGATGATCTTGTGGCCCTGATATAACATCGATGTTTTCCCCTTCGCGGCGGTCAGGATCTGCAGGGTGTGCTGAAAGCGGAGCACCTTGACAACCAGCGGGCGCGGATGCTTGTTTCCTTGTTGCAGGGTGGAAGGAGAGCGATGAGTGCACTCTAGCTCCAAAGCCGGGGAAAATTCGAGGTCGAGAAACTTAGGGAGCCAGGAGGTTAGGAATGCAAGTGTGTCGTTACCTACGGCCCCTTCCGGCATGCCAAGTATCCGTAAATTCGATCTACGAATTCTATCCTCGAGGTCTGCAGATAGTTTTAAAATGGCTGCTGAGTTGGCGCGAACTGCCGGAATATCTTTTTCCACAGCCGTGACTCGATTAGAAAGAAGCTCAAAATGCTGTTGAGAGGCAGCCAGTTGAGTGTGAATCGATTCCAGTTCTACCCGCATGTCCTTCGATATATCAATGTGGGTTTTCATCATGGATTTTATGCTCTGCAGTTCAGCAAGAATCGGGTCGCTCTCCTCCTCAAGGTCCGTGGCGGCGCCAGATTTATCAGGGGAAAGGGGAGCCGATTTAAGGCGTTTATTAGCCTGGAGTGCATCGGTTTTGAATTTTTTGTTGGCCATGGCGCTGAGGATAGCAAAAATAGCTTATGGAAAAGCTTTAGATGAGGAAAAAAGTAGGTCGTATATGCTGTCTCAGAACGATTATCTGAAGGGAAAGTGAGAGCTCACAGCTCACGCAGCCATGCTGTCTGAGTCCAAACATTCCAACAACGTGGCAGCATGTAATTGTTTCTAATTAAACTTTTATGCAATTTGGCCATAGAGACCAAGTCTGCTTCCGTATTAACATATTCCTGTCCAGGTGAAAATAATCTGTTGCCACTCATGAACTGGGCAATTTTCTCGGCCGATAATCCAAGCTTAGAATCCCACCCGATAGAAGCCATATTCTCTCAAAGTAATTGTAATATCAAACCAAAAAAAAATTCAGAGAGAAATTATATTCAACAAAACATAAAGGATTCAACAACAAAAATCTACTACCAATGATATTTATTGGATGATTTTCAACTATCTAATATATGATAGGAGCAATATTAATTGTCAGGCATTTGTCCTGCAAGATAAGTATTTTTTGGATCCATATTGGTTGACTTAACTTTTGGATTTATTTATATTGTGTTTAAATTAGTGGATTCTTTGGTAGTGACCTCCAAGCTAACCAGAAAGGGATGGAGGGAGAGTTGGCAATTTAGGAGAACAGATTACGCAAAACAGACTGGCCAAACTGGCCATCTCGTCTGGAAAAGGTATCCAGACAGTAGTGAGAGGTGAAGATATGAACCGAGGACCAAGTGGCAGCCTTACAGATCTCCTCAATAGGAGTGGACCTGAGGAAAGCAATAGATGCCGCCATCACTCTGACTTTATTCCCCGTGACCCAACCCTGCAGAGGGAGACCAGCCTGAGTGAAGCAGAAAGAAATACAAGCAGCCAACCAGTTGGATAAGGTGCGCTTGGACATGGGGTGCTCCAACCGATTCGGATTGAAAGAAATGAAGAGTTGGGGGGCAGTCTGATGAGCCTGAGTGCGTTGCAAGTAGAAAGCCAATGCATGATTACAGTCAAGAGTGTGGAGTGCCACTTCTCCAAGATGCAAATGGGGTTTAGGAAAAAACACAGGCAGAACAATGGATTGGTTGAGGTGAAAACCTGAAACCACCTTAGGCAAAAATTTAGGATGGATACAGAGAACCACCTTATCATGATGGAAAACAGTGAAAGGGGAATCCGCCATCAAAGCCTGCAGCTCACTGACCCTGCGAGCAGACGTGAGAGCAATAAGAAACACCATTTTCCAAGTGAGATACTTCAGATGAGACTGACCAATAGGTTCAAAGGGAAGCTTTATCAACTGAGAAAAGACAACATTAAGATCCCAAATCACTGAAGGAGGTTTGAGAGGAGGATGAACATTGAAAAGGCCTTTCATAAACCAGGAAACAACCGGATGAACAGAGAGTGGTTTCCCCTCCAGCAGCTGGTGAAAAGCAGCGATGGCACAGGAAAAGAAAATGAAGACAAACAAACAAATACCAGGAGCCTAAGAAATAAAATGGGAGAACTAGAAGTCATGGCCAAAAAAGACCACCTAGACATCATTGAGGTCTCTGAAACATGGTAGAACGAAGAAAACAAATGGGACATAGCACTGCCGGAGTACAAACTCTATTGCGAAGACAGGTCAGGTCAGAAAGGAGGAGGAATAGCCCTACACATAAAAGAAAACATACACTTGACCAGAGTGGACACAGCAGCAATGACCAACAAACTGGAGTCACTATGGGTTAAGGGAAGGGAAGGAAAGGGCCTGAGATAAAGATGGGCGTGTCCACCTGTGCAAACCAAAGCAAACGATGAAGACATGAAAGCTGAGATGAAACGAGAATGCAAAAGCGGTAACACGGTTATTATGGGAGACTTCAACTATCCTGGGATAGTCTTGGAAACTCACAATGCGCTAGGGAGACCGGATTTCTGGAGGCTATACAGGACTGCTTCATGGAGCAGCTTGTCAGAGAACCGACGAGAGGGAATGCCACTCTGGATCTAATCTTTAATGGGCTAAGAGGACCTGCAAAGGAAGTGGAAGTAGTTGGAACCGTTGGGAAACAGCGATCACAATATGATCAAGTTCAAAGTTGAAGTAGGAATACCGAAGGGAAAGAGAACCATAGCGACAACTTTTAACTTCAAGAAAGGAAACTACGAAGCAATGAGGAAGAAACTTAGGAACAGCTCAAAGAAATCGCAGACTGTAGAGCAAACCTGGTCTTTATTCAAGGACATGGTGAGTGAGGTGCAATATCTGTATATCCCCAGATTTAGAAAAGGATGCAAAAAGAGCCGAACAAAATACCCGGAGTGGATAACTAAAGAAGTGAAGAAAGCGATAGGAGATAAGAAAAATTCTTTCCGGAAATGGAAAAAGAACAAAACCGGGGAGAACTAGAAAGATCACAGGAAGCATCAAAAAGAATGTCACCTCGTGGTTAGAAGAGCAAAAAAAAAAATATGAAGAGAGGCTAGCCAGGGAAGCAAAAAATTTCAAACCGTTTTTCAGATATGTTAAAGGGAAGCAGCTGGCAAGGGAAGAGGTGGGACTGCTAGATGACGGAGATAGGAAAGGAGTGGTGAAGGAGGAAAAAGAAGTGGCAGATAGACTAAACATGTTCTTTTTGTCAGTATTTACAAAAGAGGACACATCTAATGAAAAAATCTTCAAAGGAGAACAAGCAGAAAAATTAACAGCCATAGAAGTAAGCCTTGAAGACGTATATAAGCAGATAGATAGATTAAAAACTGACAAATCTCTGGGCCCAGACGGAATCCATCCTAGGGTATTGAAAAAACTAAAGGAGGAAATAGCGAAACTACTACAGCAGGTTTGTAATCTATCCCTGAAAACAGGTGAAATCCCGGAGAATTGGAAGATAGCTAATGTTACGCCTATCTTTAAAAAAGGATCAAGAGGTGACCCGGGGAAGATGGCGGAAGCACTGATAAAAGACAGCATCAATGAGCATCTAGAAAGGAATAAACTGATGAAAAAAAGCCAACATGGATTCTGCAAGGGAAGATCGTGCCAAACAAACTTATTGCACTTTAAAGAAATTAACAAACAAATGGACAAAGGGGGCCACATAGACATCGTATACTTAGACTTCCAGAAAGCCTTTGACAAGGTATCCCACTACAGAAACTGAAGAACCATGGGGTGGAAGGAGATGTACATAGATGGATCAAAAATTGGTTGGCGGGTAGGAAGCAAAGGGTAGGAGTGAAGGGCCACTACTCTGACTGAAGGAGGGTCATGAGTGGTGTTCTGCAGAGGTCGGTACTCAGACCGCTGCTGTTCAATGTATTTATAAACGATCTAGAAACAGGGATGAAGTGCGAAGTTATAAAATTCGCAGACGACACCAAACTGTTTACTGGAGTTGGGACAAAAGAGGACTGTGAAGACTTACAAAGGGACCTAAACAAACTAGAAGAGTGGGCGACGAGATGGCAGATGAAGTTTAATGTAGAGAAATGTAAAGTCTTGCATGTAGGAAACAGAAACCCGAAGTACAGCTGGTAATGGGGTGAAAGTACCCTAGAAAAGGACTTGGGGGTAATGGTGGACAAGATAATGAAGCCGTCGGCAAAGTGCACAGCGGCCTCTAAGAAGGCGAATAGAATACTAGGTATTATCAAGAAAGGTATTACAACCAGAACGAAAGAAGTTATCTTGCCATTGTATGGGGCGTTGGTGCGCCCGCATCTGGAGTACTGCGTCCAATATTGGTCACCGTACCTTAAGAAGGATATGGCGTTACTCGAGAGGGTTCAGAAAAGAGTGACGTGATTGATAAAAGGTATGGAAAACCTTTCATATGCTGACAGATTAGAAAAAGTGGGGCTCTTTTCCCTGGAAAAGCGGAGACTTAGAGGGGACATGATAGAGACTTACAAGATCATGAAGGGCATAGAGAAAGTGGAGAGGGACAGATTCTTCAAACTTTCGAAAACTACAAGAACGAGAGACCATTCGGAAAAATTAAGAGGGGACAGATTCAGAACCAATGCCAAAGGGTGGTGGACACCTGGAATGTGCTTCCAGAGGGTGTGATAAGACAGAGTACAGTGTTGGGGTTCAAGAGGGGATTGGATGATTTCCTGAAGAAAAAGGGGATAGAAGGGTATAGATAGAGGATTACTATACAGGTCCGCATGAGCGGACTATTGGGCAAGATGGACCTCTGGTCCGACCCAGCAGAGGCATCTGCCTCGATTCAGTAAGGAAAATAAATCCTGGAGCAGAATCGAGGCAACTTGTGGTTTAGGGGGAAGCAAACAGATCTACCTGTGGGAGATGTAATACCTGGTTGGTCGTCCACATGAGAACCACGTGGTCGCGAAGCAGGTGAAGGAAAGCCTTGAGAGCATTGAAGATTGCTCAAAGCTCTAACAGATTGATGTGACAGCATCACTCCTCGCTGGACCAAGGGCCTTGCGTCTGGAGGTTAGTCCCCCTAAGCGTAGGCAGACGAGTCTGTTGTCAGGACCTTCTGCGCAGGGGGAGCATGAAACAGAAAACCTCTGGAAAGATTGGAACAGCACATCCACCAGCGGAGAGATTGTTTCAAAGAAGGAGTCACCGCAATCCGGCAAGAGACCGAATCGCAATCCTGACACCACTGCGAGGCCAGGGTCCAATGCGGAATGCAAAGGTGAAGTCTGGCAAAAGGCGTCACATGAATGGTGGAGGCCATGTGCCCTAGCAGGATCATCATGCTCTTGGCCGAGACGGTCGAAAGAAGAGACACCTTCCGGCAAAGGCGGGCGAGAGTCTTCTGACGAGGTCGAGGCAGGAACAAGTGGAGATGAAGCGTATCCAACACCGCTCTGATGAAGCAGAGATTGGGATTTTGGGAAGTTGATCTCGAAACCCAGATGTTGAAGGAACAGAATAGTCTGTTGGGTCGCTGAGATAACCTCCAATCGAGACGATGCTTTGATGAGCCAGTCATTGAGGTACGGGAAAACCTGAAAACCCTGCGTCCACAGGGCTGCGGCAACCACCACCAGACACTTCATGAACACCCTCGGGGAAGACGCGAGGCCGAAGGGGAGAACACGGTACTCTAGATGGAGATTCCCCACCTAAAATTTCAAGAACTGGCGAGAGGCCGGATGAATCGGGATGTGCATGTAGGCCTCTTTCAGATCCAGGGAGCATAATCAGTCCCCCTCGTCCATTAGGGGGTACAATGTTGGAAGAGAGAGCATGCAAAACTTTTCCTTGACCAGGCATTTGTTGAGAGCCCTCAGATCGAGAACGGGACGCCAGTCCCCGATCTTCTTGGGGACCAGGAAAAACCAGGAGTAGAACCCCAAGTTCCGCTAGTACACAGGGACCTCCTCAACAGCCCGGAGGCGGAGGAGAGCCTGGGCCTCCTGAAGCAGGAGGGGAAGTTGCGACCCGTCGAAAGGAAACTCCTGTAGGGGCTGAACCAGAGGCACATGCCGAAAGTGAAGAGAATACCCCTCCCTAATTATGGTGAGAACCCAGGAGTCGGTTGTTAGCAACTCCCACTGATGATAGAAATGATGGAGCTGACCCCCGATGGTCAGGGAGGAAGGCTGATGGACGAAGGACACTGGCGTGCTCTGACAGGAATTGTCAAAAGGACAGCGCTGGCTTCGCCGCCGCAGGCGTCAGGTTTTGAAGGACGCTGCTGAGGCTGCCGAGGAGGCGGATGAGAAAGAGCTGGGGTGGACTTCTGCGGATAGCACCATGGAGGAAGCTTATACTGCTTAGCAGGGGGGGCTTTCACCTTAGGGCGCACCAGGGAGTCAAAGGATCTCTCGTGCTCCGAAAAGCGTTTCGTAGCCGCCTCGATCAAGTCATCAAAGAGCTCGTTCCCCACACATGGAAGATTTGCCAGGCGATCCTGCAAATTGGGGTCCATGTGACACATCGCCACCGCAAAGGCCGTGACCCGGGACAACAGCTCAAAGGCGTCGTACACAGCCTGGAGCATATAGAGATGGATTTGGGAAAGCGTCTCCAGAAGGTGATGGAATGCCAGCTGACGGTGAGAGAGCAAGTCAGAAAGGAAAGTGCAGGACCTTCAGGCAATGTTTGAGATAAGAGGTGAAAGTAAAGTTATTGTTAAGGATACGGTTCGCCATCATTGAGTTCTAATAGAGATGGCGACTGAACTTGTCCATCGTCCGACCCACCCTACCCGAGGGATGGCAGCGTAAACCCTGGAGGGGATAGACTTTTTCAGCAAGGACTCCACAACCAGGGACTGATGGGAAAGCTGTGCCTTTCAAAACCCTTACATGGAACTGTGCGGTATCGAGATTCCATTTTGGAAGGGATGGCAGAAATGGCATAAGGGATCTCCAGGTTCCAGAAGAAAGTCTGTTTCAGAACCTGATTCAGAGGAAGCCGCAAGGACTCTCTAGGAGGATGAGAGAGCTCCAACTCATCCAGGTATTCCTGGGTGTACCGGGATTCAGACTGGAGGTCTAGCTGAAGAGCCTTACCCATGTCCGAGACAAACCCCGCAAAGGAGGAGGTCCGAGAGGAAGAAAAGACCTCATGAGGCAAGGAAGACCTGGAACGTCGAACCGCCGAAAAGGACGGGGACGCTTCCCTAGAATAGAGAGCAGGCATGTACGAGTCTCGAGAAAAGGACAAGGATGACGTCCTGCTCCAAAGCCCCGGGGAGGTAGAGGAGCGCCCATGCTGCAACCGACCAGGGGAAGAACCCGGAGTCGAGAAATGGGAGAAGAGACCAACTTCCCCAACGGCTTCGAGGGAGGGGTCCTCGACCTTGAACCACCCCAACCTGGGGAGATCGACAGGGAGGGCTGCCTTCGAGAACGAGAGGCGCATCTCAACCACATCGAAGCCTCAAAGTGCCTCGAGGTCTGTGGGGCAGGGGACCTACCCTGGTGAGACGAGTCCCTCTGCCGCTTCGAGGGCAGAAGCCTCAAAGAAGAAGTGGCCTCGGAGAAGTGCTTCAAACGAGGCATACAGGCCAGAGACCCAAGCTTCGAAGTAGCAGGGGAAGACCCACTAGAAGAGAGCCTGCGAGACCATCGAGACTGCCACCGGGGGACATCGAGCGGGAGCTCAGGCTGGCCTGCCAAGAGCGAGATCGAGGCAGGGGCAAGCTGGTTCAGTACCGAGGAGATCTGCGCTTTCAGGATGGCCTTCAGCATGTCCTCGAACATCGGCACCGAGACCATTGGATCAGGCCTTACAGGTGCAGCAGTGCGCTCCAAAGAGGGCGTCCTCGATGAAGAGTATTCCCGTTGTGTGGAGGCGCGCTTAGGAGGTCTTGATGGGGCATGGCCTACTGCACCCCCCTGAGACCCCCAGGGAAGGCTTCTTTGCTAACAAACCTGAGGGAGGAAGAGGAGACTTACCCGAGGCCACAGATTTCGTCGGGGCAACTACCGAAGCCTTGGTGGAAGAGGGCGACTTCGACGAAGTCGAGGCCAAGGTTGCCCCGGCTGCAGGATCCATGGCTTCAAACAGTTCGAGGATTCGTGCCCGTCTCCTACAAAGTACCCATAGCTGGACGGTAGCACATCGTGGGCAGGATTCAGTCTGATGATCGGCTCCCAGGCACTCAATGCACCAATGGTAGGGGGTCAGTAATAGAAGTCACCCAACCGTGGAGTGTCACTGCAGCTGCGCGAGGCTCATCGGCCTGGCAGGACCCGGGTCAATGACGAACTCGAGTAAAAATTTTTGTGTGTGTGGAAACGCGCCACACAGCGACTCACCCTTAATTGAAAACAAAAACCGAAGCAAGCCAAGGTGCAAGAGGCACTCCGATCGCACAGAGCAGAGGAACAGAGCTTCTGGCTCCACAGAAAATGAAGAACTGAGGCCACGCAGAGGAGACGCGTGCCCTGACTTGGGCGGGAAGGCACACGCATGCGCGGTACACTCAAAAGCTTGAAGATCTTCAAGCAAGTTTGCTTGCGAGAGTGTGCGATCGGGGCTCTGTAGACGATGTCACCAACATGTAGAGAACATGCTGTCTGCTTGTCCATAAATGATTTTATTTTCAATTTCATGATCAAAATGTGTCCTTTTTGAGAATTTATATCTGCAGTCTATATTTTACACTATATTTGTCTATTTTTCTATAGTTGTTACTGAGGTGACATTACATATTTTAAAGTCATCTGCCTTTACATCTTTGAAAAACTCCCGAATATAAATGATAATTAACATTTTCTCTGTGTACAGTGTGGTTTGTGATTTTTTTAATTTTGTGGTTACCATTATGTATTAATAAGATTATATTGTGTGTATATGAAAAATGGATGGAAGAAATTGCATTTCATTTATTATCATTATTATTATTATTATTATTATGGGGTGGAGTCTAGGGTGGAGTTTGGGCGGGATTGGGGCAGAGTTTGGGCAGGGGTACTCGATATTTGTTAGGTCTTAGGGGGTACTTGGCTTGAAAAGGTTGAGAAACACTGACTTAGAAGAATGGTCTAATCAGTGGCATACCTAGGGTATGTGGCACCCGGGGCCCATCATTTTTTGACACCCCCCCATGTAAAAAAATATTTTTTGTTATAACAATGAAAAATAAATTTTCTTTTATTGAACTTCATATATGTAACCATTAATCCAAACATAACATAAATTATGTCTGAATTGTCATGACATCAGAAGTACATATGGAGTAGTTGCAGGTGATGCTTCGGACAGTTCTGATTGTGTTAGTTCGGTTTTAGGTATTTTTTGAATAGAAGGGTTTTTATTTCTTTTTTGAAGGTTTTGTAGTTTGTGGTCGAGGTCAATAGGTTGTAGAGTTGGGGTCAAGTGTTAGGAGGTTGTCGAACAGTTTTTTCTCTTTTGACGATTTTGGTTGGAGGGTGTGTGAATGGTGCGTGAGTTCTCCTATGTCTGGTTGAAGTGGATTTAATTATTTAGCTGAAGAAATTAGTAACCCCCCCCCCCATTCCACACACATTAATTCTCTTCCATTTTTGTTCCCATTCTAAAAAACACTGATAAGATCCCAGAAAAAAAATACATTAAAATAGTGAAAACAAAGGCCCCTACAGATGAGAACATAACATAAGAATAGCCTAACTGGGTTAGACCAATGGTCCATCATGCCCAGTAGCCCATTCTCATGGTAGCCAATCCAGGTCACTAGTACCTGGTCAAAACCCAAAGAGTAGCAACATTCCATGCCACCGATCCAGGGCAAGCAGACACTTCCCCCATGTCTTAATAACAGACTATGGACTTTTCCTCCAGGAATTTGTCCAAACCTTTCTTAAAATCAGCAATGCTATCTGCTTTTACCATAATTTCTGGCCACTTCATTTTTAAGCTTAGATCTTTCCTTCCAAACAGAGACCTTGCTAGATGTCAAGTACAGAAAGAACAAGGTAACTTCACAAGGACTTAGCTGTGCAGGAATTGTGAATCTCCTCATACACCCACCATATAGTGCAAAAATGTGCAAAGGTCTGTTTTTTTCTTTCGATCACTACATAGCCTAATGCCACACAAGCAGTGCTGTTACAAACATATTCTGAAGGTCAATGCTAAGGTTAACAAAGTTTCCTTCCTTGGACCACAAGGAGATACTGACAAACCACTGGAAGAGATCCCAAAACGACACCCAAAGACCCACTCAGTGTGTGAACCAGTTGAGTGGAGTGGACTAACTGGGGGGTGGAAATGGGCCCGGAGTTTGCTCAGCAGAATTTCCCAGGCCATTTCTTCCTCTCAACACATTGACAAGCTGCTGCTGCCGCCACCGCCACCACCATTAGGAACACCTCACCGGGTAGGCCAGCAATGCTTATAAACTTTATAAAATACATTATTATATTTTCTTATAAAGCAGATATTTTAACTGAACTCTCTGACATCCTCAGTCTTGCCATTCACAAAAATAGAAGGAAGAAAAGTTCCCGTTTCCTGCTGTCTCATGTCCCCGGCCTATACAATATTTTTCTTCTGCAGACCCTTCAAAAGTCTGACCAAATCCTTGTTTCACTTGCATTATAAAGTACTGAGGATGCCATCTCTCTCCAATCCCAAGTCCTAAAGTCTAAGACAGTAGCGCAAACTAGTGCTGCCCGATTAAAGAAAAAAAAAATAAATTTTGATTCGATTCAGCCTATTGAATTGGTTTTTCAATTCAACTTTCCTGCCCAATTGGGTGTTTGTTTGTTTTTTTCAAACATCCTGGTGGGTTTATTTTATAGCTTTTTCACACCCCTTTGGCTTCTCCTAAGCACACTGGCGCTGTGGTTTAAATAAAATAAAGAAACAAAAAGGACTTTTCCTCTCTGTTAAATCCTAGCTTACGTTTGCGGTCTAACACCAGCTCTGGCAGGATACACATTTCAAATCTGACATTGTAATCACAAAACAGAAAATAAAATTAGTTTTTCTACCTTTTGTTGTCTGGTTATTTTTCAAATCTTGTTGGTCCAAGGCTCTGGTTGTCTTCTGATAACTTGCTTGCCAGGGTCTCCTTCTTCCTTCTTTCTGCATGCTAACCATCCATCTGCCATCTCTGTCCTCCCCGTTTCCCTTCCCTCCCCAGGAGGTCTGGCATCTATCCTTTTTTCGTCTCCCTCCACAGATCCTTCTTTTCTTAACGACCCTTTCATCCAGCATCTCTCCCTCCTTCCCCACCACCCCAGGGTCCACCATCTCTCCCTTTCTTTTCCCAACTACCCTCCTATCCAGTATCTCTATCCTCCCTCCACACCATCCCTTGTGTCCAACTTCTCTCCCTTTCTGTTCCTTCCCTCTCTAAAAACCATGGTCCATCATCTCTCTCCCTCTTCTCTATTTTCAGACCCATTATTTCTTCCCACCCAAAGTCCGGCATATGCGCGTCTCTTTGAACCCCCCATTCCCTCCGTGTATTTCTACACCAGGGCCCCCCTCCCTGAAGGCCTGTCCCCCCCTTAAAGGTCTGCATCTCACCCTGAAGGCCTGCCCTCCCCTCCTGAAGGCCTGCACCCCGCCCGAAGGCCTGCACCCCCCCTTGAAGGCCTGTCCTTCCCTTAAAAGCCTGCCTGCCTGTCCCCCTCTTGAAGGCCTGTCCCCCCCCTTTGAAGGCCTGCCTGCCTGTCTCCCCTTTGAAGGCCTGCCTGTCCCCTCCTTGAAGGCCTGCCTGCCTGTCTGTCACCCCCCCCTTGAAGGCCTGCCTGCCTGCCCGCGCCGAAGGACCGCTCGCCCCCCTGCACCACCTATGAAGCAGCCCGCAGCGAGATCGCGATGTCAGCGATCCCTGCACTGCTTCGGCGCTGCTTCCTCCGCCGTGGTCCCGCCCCTCCTCTGATGTCAGAGTATCAAAATTTTTATGGAATAAGGCCCCTCGAATTGCGCTTAAGAAGTTAAAATGTACAAAAAACAACGGTGGGGTGAACTTTCCTAGTATGTATGACTACCACATTGCCTTCTTGGGAAGACAAGGTTCACAATGGCTGTTGACTCCAGATAATCGGTCTCTACCCACCTGGTTGCAATTCGAACACAAGCTTCACCGAAAGGATTTTTTAAGAACACTAGCTTTTATACCACCTACAGATTCTGTTCGGAATAACCCTATTATGCTTTCTACAGCTGTTGCACTCAAGGACATAGATATATTTGCGATGAGGGTAATGGGTAAGAAACTTAGGAACAGCTCAAAGAAATCACAGACTGTAGAGCAAGTCTGGTCTTTATTCAAGGACATGGTAAGCGAGGCGCAAAATCTGTATATCCCCAGATTTAGAAAAGGATGTAAAACATTGTCCTCCCCAGAAATTTTTTCCAGCTGGGTTGCCTGAAAAAGTAGCTGGGTGGGGCGGGATAGGGAAAATTAAATGTGTACTATTTTTATTAGTAATTATTATTAATTATTTTCTAATGCTCAATATGACTTCCTTTTTTAAGGTACTTGTGCCAGAATATTTTTATTAAATTTAAGAAGTATCCAATTTTAGAAGTGAATAATTAGATATTTGCCCTCTTTCAAATGATATAAAGCAGTGTTCTTCAACCTTTTGACACCTATGGACCGGTGGAAATAAAATACAGTAAAACCTTGGATTGCAAGTAACTTGGTTTGCAAGTGTTTTGCAAGACAAGCAAAACATTTTATTAAATTTTAACTTGATATACAAGCAATGTCTTGCAATACAAGTACATACAGTATACACACATCACAACTGAGCCAATGGTTTGTCTCTCTCTGACACTGCAAGAGTGTAGTGACTGTTCTAAACGAGCAAAGCCTTGCAATATGAGTACATACAGTATACACGCATCACATCATCACAACTGAGCCGATGGTTCTTAAAAGGAAGGGAGCCGCGGCGAAGGCGCGAGGGCTACTGCGGGCCACGTGGAAGCGGCGAAGAGAGGCGGAGGAAGAGAAGAGGAGCCAGAAGTTCCATCTAGCGGCGGCAGGAGTGGGTAGTGGTGAGAGAAGGCTCCGCCCACCCCCTGCATGTCAGCGCCGCGTCAGCTCCCGGACTCCCCCCTTAAAAGGAAGGGAGCCAACAGCGTGCAGCTGTTCGGCGTGCAACAAAGGCGAGCGGCAAAGGCGCTCACCTTAGCGAGAGCGCCTTTGCGAAGGAGCCTTAAGAAGGGCCGAGCAAATACAGTCAAGGACTCAGCAAAACACAGGAAGAGAGAGAAGACTCACATAAGCCCAGACAACCCAGAAAGGAAGCAAGGAATGATTGACCACGGAAGCCAGAAGATGGGCTTTCCAGTCTTCTGCACCGGATGCAACATGTATGACTACCTCCCCTCGGGGATTATGGCATACATTTTCAGTCGATGTAGGGAGCTGGATGGCCTGAAACAGCAAGTCTGACTGTTGGAGGGAACAGTGAAAAAACTAGAAGAACTCCTCACCTTTAAAGAAGAACTCAGCAAACAGGAGAAGTTGCTTATGGAATCCAGTGCCAGCGAAGGGATCAAAGAACTTGAGAGATTAATTGAGGAAGCCTACCAGCAACATGTGGAGGTCCCAGGGCTGGAGAACTGTACCCGAACAACCCAGGAAGAAGGCCTTGGCGAGATGGAAGAAGACACCACTACAGAGGATGAAGAAACAGATGTGGAGGTTGAGGGCGACCACCCACCCAGCGGAACTGAGAGTCTGCACGAGGTTGTGACACGGAAGATAGCAGATGGAACCTTCACCATAGATATAGACTTATGACCCCCAAGGAACCCACGAATGGAGAAGGTCGGGATCATCATTGGAGATTCCATCATACGCAATGTGGACAGCCATACCGCAGGAGGGAGAGAAGATAGACTGGTCACCTGCTTGCCTAGAGCGAGAGTAAAGGATGTGGCCAGCAGGATCACCAGGGTCATAGACAGCACAGGAGGAAAGGAGACTACTGTAATTATCCATGTGGGAACCAACGATGTGAGCGGAAGGAAGTATGACAATGATCAAATGAAAGACCAGCACCGCTCACTGGGAAGAAAACTGAAGGTCAGGGAAGTGAAAGTGGCCTTCTCCGAGATCCTACCAGTACCGAGAGCAGATACAAAAAGGCAAGATGAACTTCTAGCAATCAACGCCTGGATGAGACGATGGTGCGAAGAAGAGGGCTTCGACTTTGTGCACAACTGGACGGCATTCTGGGGAAGAAGCAGGTACTATAGGAAGGACGGACTACACCTCACCAAGGAAGGAGCGAGAATACTGGCTGGAAACATGAAGAAGGCTTTAAACTGAAGAACAGGGGAGAGCCGGCAGTCGACAATCAGTCGATGGTACGGACAACAGAAGGTCCAAGTGAGGGCACTGTAGAAATCTGCCCAGATAAGGGGGAAGAGCTTGAAGCAAATGAAGGAGACACAAAAGGAGCGCAAATAGATACTGTGAAAGACACAACAAGGACTGCGAAGCCCAGAAAAACCAAGATGAGAGCACAAAGAGAGCTTAAATGTATGTCTACGAATGCCAGAAGCCTGGGAAAAATGGGGGAGTTAGAGGTACTAGAAAGACACGATAAAATAGATATTATTGGCATATCAGAAACATGGTGGAATGACGAAAATGAATGGGAGATGGTACTGCAGGGATACAAGCTATTCAGAAGGGGCAGAAAGGGGGAGGCATTGCCCTTTACATCCAAGAAGGAGTAGTAGCGATCAGGGAAGAGAACACAGAGGGGACAGAGAAACTAGAGTCACTCTGGGTAAGGATTCCCAGACAGAATGGAGCGGACACAAAAATTGGCCTCTACTATAGACCCCCAGGACAGACAGAGGAAACAGACATAGAAATGACAGAAGAAATAAGGCAAGGATGTAGGACAGGCAATGTAACGATCATGGGAGACTTCAACTTCCCGGGGATAGACTGGAACCTAGAAACCACAAGCTACGGCAAAGAAACAAAGTTCCTGGAAATTATAGGAGGCTGCTTCCTTGAGCAAATGATAGGGGAACCAACAAGAGGGAACGCCACATTGGACTTGATCCTGAACGGCATAACTGGGCAGACAAGAGATGTAGTAGTCACAGTCCCACTGGGGATGAGCGACCACAGCATGATCAACTTTAAACTGGACATTGGGAAAGGAAAACAAATTTTGGTAAGAAAACGTCTCAAGAAAAGGATAGCTGAAATAGAAATGGTAGAGCAGGCATGGTCCCTACTAAAAAATACTATCACCGAAGCTCAGAATTTATACATTCCACAGATAGCCAAGGGAAGGAAACATAAAGGCAAAGGAGAACTAGCTTGGCTAACCAAAGAGGTAAAAGATGCAATAAGGGGAAAAAAAGGAGTCATTTAAAATATGGAAACGCAAGAAAACAGTCGAGGCTTGGAATAGCCACAAGGTCGACCAGAGGAAGTGTCACAAGGTAGTGAGTGAAGCCAAAAGGAACTATGAGGAAAGGATAGCGCAGGAGGCCAAAAACTTCAAACCTTTCTTTAGAGACGTAAAAGGGAAGAAACCAGCCAAGGAGGCAGTGGGCCGTCTCGACGATCAAGGAAGAAAAGGATACATCAAAGAGGACAAACAGATTGCAGACAGATTAAATTCCTTCTTTGTGTCGGTCTTCACCAATGAAGACACCACATCAGTACCCGAGCCAGTGAAAGCATTCAAGGGAGTAACATAGGAGAGCCTCAACACAGTAAATGTGGATCTGGACCAGATTTACTATCAAATCAACAAACTAAAAAGCAACAAATCCCCTGGCCCGGATTGAATTCACCCGAAAGTATTAAAGGAGTTAAAGGTAGAAATCGGAGAATTACTGCAATCGCTCGCTAACATGTCAATTAGAACCGGAAAGATACCAGAAGACTGGAGGATAGCAAACGTCATCCCAATCTTCAAAAAAGGATCAAGAGGAGAACCAGGAAACTGCAGACCTGTGAGTCTCACATCAGTCCCTGGATAGATGGTTGAAGCATTGATCAAGGATAGCATAGTCCAACATCTGGATACCCATGACCTAATTAGAGCTAGTCAACATGGATTCAGGAAGGGGCAGTCATGTTTGACGAATTTACTTCAGTTTTATGAGACAGTGAACAAACATATTGATAGCGGAGAACCGGTGGATATAATATACTTGGACTTCCAGAAGGCTTTTGACAAAGTTCCACATGAGCGACTTCTCAGAAAACTTCAAAGTCCTGGAATAGAAGGGGACATTCTAAAATGGATAGGAAAATGGCTGGAAGAGAGAAGACAGAGGGTGAGCGTAAATGGAAAGTTCTCGGACTGGGAGAAAGTAACTAGTGGAGTGCCTCAGGGCTCAGTTCTTGGGCCCATCATGTTCAATATTTTCATAAATGACCTGGAAGAAGAAACAACAAGTGAAATCATCAAGTTTGCTGATGACACAAAACTAAGTCGGGCAATCAGGTCACAGATGAACTGCGAGGAACTCCAGAAAGATTTGAGACAACTGGAGAAATGGGCAGAGAAGTGGCAAATGAAGTTTAACATAGAAAAATGCAAAGTGATGCACCTGGGCAGGAAAAACAAGGAGCACCAGTATACCTTATTTGATGCAACTTTGGGCAAAAGCGAACAAGAAAGGGGCCTGGGGATAATGATATACAGGACCCTGAAGCCGTCGGCTCAATGTGCAGTGGTGGCAAAAAAAGCAAACAGGATGTTGGGCATGATAAAGAAGGGTATCATGAGTAGATCTGAGGATGTAATAATGCCGTTATACAGAGCGATGGTGAGACCACACTTGGAATACTGTGTCCAACATTGGTCTCCCTATCTAAAGAAGGATATAATGCTACTGGAGAGGGTGCAGAGGCGAGTGACAAAGCTAATAAAAGGTATGGAGAATTTGAGCTACAAAGATCGCCTCACAAAACTGGGACTTTTCACCCTCGAAAAGAGGAGACTGCGAGGGGATCTGATCGAGACTTTTAAAATACTGAAAGGATTCGACAAAACAGAACAGGAAACACCTTTATTCACACTGTCGAAGGTGACTCGGACAAGAGGTCATGGACTGAAGCTGTGGGGAGACAGCGCCAGGACAAATGTCAGAAAGTTCTGCTTCACACAGTGAGTGGTGAATGCCTGGAACGCTCTCCTGGAAGAGGTTGTGGAGGAAACCACCATTCCAGGATTTAAGGGCAAGTTGGATGCATATCTTCTTGAAAGACACATTGAGTAACTAAGGTATTCGCCAGGGTAGACCTGGCTGGGCCTCCGCATATGCGGATCACCAGACTAGATGGACCCATGGTCTGATCCGGTGCAGGCATTTCTTATGTTCTTATACTAGTACAGAACTCAGAATAACCTCCCACATTTTATTACACTGGCCCTTAAGGACTGATTGCTGGAAAAGGATGAAAAATAATGAGTATGGCACAAGTCTAGGGCAGGGAAGAACAAGGGAGAATTCTGCTTAAGAATTATTACAATTAAAACATACAGGATTTTACACAGAACTTTTATTTTTGCATAAACTCCCCAGGAATATTCCTTGCACAGGTGGGGCAGGGAGACTGTTGCTGCTGCAGCTGTGACCTTAGCACATAATGTCATTGTGAGGTGGCATAATGTATCGACCCACGAGAAATCAAGGCATTGTCCCATTTCAACTGCACTTTCCCACCCTTCTGCTGCTAACCTACTCAGACTCTCAAGTGTAGCCCGACCTTATAACACCGGTGAAGACAAAGCAAAAATAGTAAATAAGATAATAATAAAAAGCCAACACATTTAAGATGACCATGGAAATAATATCCCAGCAGCTACAGAATTTGACTTGACTGACAGCCTGCACATTTTTCTACTGTTCTTGGGGTGTTTTTTTTTTTTTCCCCTTTTAGCTTAAATGAGATACCGACGTGTAAGAAATAAATAATTTGATTCATCAGACTGGTAACCCTGCCAAGTTTAAAAGCTTCTTACTTTCCCACAGGTTTCCATGCTTCTTTAAATTAGGTGCAGCAGCAGCATTTCTCTACCCCCCTCCCCCGTCGGCCCCTCCCCTCCGGTCGGCAGATTTGCTACAGGCTAAGGCGGGAGATAGGTCAGCGATGGAGGGAAGCTTTCAACTTGATACTCTTGCTTGCTTCGGGCCTTCCTCGATGCTGGATCCTGCCTTCAGGGAAACAGAAAGCAAGCAAGAACACCTAGTTGTAAGCTTCCCTCCATCGCTGACCTATCTCCCCCCTTAGCGTATAGCGAATCTATTTCTCAGACCTGCTTTATTCCTCTTAGGCACCTTCTCCCTCCTTTTCTGTGTGCTAGCAGCAGTTACTGAAACACGCAGCTATTAGCTTCCGCCTCTCCTCTTTCTGAAGAACCAATATCCAGCCTGTCTTGCAGGATAAGCAGCAGAAAGAGGCGCACTCGGTCATAATGAACGAAACCAATCAGAATAATAAAGCGAAACCAATCAGAAAGAGGTGCACTCGTCATAATGAGCTTGCAGCCCCTGTCTCCAACTGCGACCGTAAAAACTAACCAGCAGACGGATCTACATACAGAAATTGTTACTCCCACTGGCTGCTTCTAAAATAGTAGTGGCTGGAGATTTTAACGCTGTTATGGATCCATTAATTGATTTTAAAAAACATGTAAAAATATAAAATCTTTAGGGCTAGATAATTTGGTTCATTCATGTGATTTGAAAGATATTTGGCGTATTCTTCATTTTAATGATCAGGAATTCTCCTTTTGTCCACAGGTTCATAAGTCTTTTTTCAGGATAGATTATATCTTTGTTTCAACTCACATAGTTCAACAAGTGATGAAAGCTTCCATAGATCCAATTATTTTATCTGATCATGCGGGTATATGGATTGAACTTAAATTAGATCAACAAGAGTATAGTAGACCTGTTTGGAGATTTGATAATACACTGCTTGTGGATACTAAATTCCTTGAGGATTTTAAATAAAAAATAAGTGAATTTTTCATTTTAATTTATCAGAAGACATTTCCAAGGAAAATTTATGGGATGCCTTTAAGAGGTTCTATTATCTCATATTCTGCTTATATTAGAAAACAATTCAAAAAGCAATATTCTGAGTTGGAAAAAGAAATTAAAGCATTAGAATCTAAATTGATTAATAAATGGGAACATAACACTTTGCAGGCTCTTCTAAAAGCAAAAGGTAACTATAATGAATTATGT
This sequence comes from Geotrypetes seraphini, assembly GCF_902459505.1. Lineage (NCBI taxonomy): Eukaryota > Metazoa > Chordata > Amphibia > Gymnophiona > Dermophiidae > Geotrypetes > Geotrypetes seraphini. The sequence continues at coordinate 155,043,024 of NC_047087.1, read as the reverse complement.
TCAAAATTAATTAGGAAAGATTTGTTCTCTAAACAAGCTTTGTATTATGGAAATTCTAATAAGGTGGGAATATTATTGGCAAATTATTTAAAAGCAAAGAAAAAAAGGAATAATATTATTGCAATTAAGGATGATAACGGAATCTCATATAATCAGATTGGAAAGATATTAAGTCAATTTCTTAATTTTTATAAAGACCTATATTCTTCTGAGCCTTATGAAGACAGGAAAAAAGATGGTTTGGAATTTTTTAATTTAATTATTGGACCGAAGGTTTCTGATCATATAAAAAGGAGTTTAGAAGAACTGATATCTTTAAAAGAATTAGAACTGGCGTTGAAATCTCTTAGAGTTGGATCTGCTCCAGGTGGTGATGGTTTTACAGTAGAATTTTATAAATCTTTTCAAATTCTCCTTTTACCTCATTTGTTAAATTTATATCAGTCACAACTTACTAATGGTTGTATTAAAGGTACTATGGCGGAATCATTAACAATTGTTTTGCCTAAGACAAATAGAGAACCCACTTTGGTTTCAAACTACAGGCCTATCTCATTAATAAATATGGATGGAAAACTTTTGGCTAAGTTATTGGTTTTGCGCTTAATTAAGGCTCTCCCTTATATTATTGATATGCATCAAACAGGATTTGTTGCTAAACGACATTCTTCTAATAATTCTAGATTAGCGTTTCATATGTTAAATTTATCCAAAAGTATGAATGATCTGGCTTTGTCTATCTTTGGATGCAGAGAAAGCTTTTGATAGGGTTGAAAGCTTTTGATAGGGTTGAATGGATCTTTATGTATCAAGCACTAGATTGGTTTGGTATAGGTCCTGGATTTATACAAATGATTAAAACATTGTATAGCTCCCCTTCTGCAAGATTGAATATTAATAATAATTTATCTGAGCGTTTTAATTTGCAGAGGGGAGTTAGACAAGGCTGTCCTTTGTCTCCTTTGCTGTTCGATGTTGTATTAGAACCCCTATTGTTAGCCATTCAACAAGCAAAGGGGATTCAGGGCATTCCGTATTCAGATATGGAATATAAAGTTTCAGCATATGCAGAAACTTATTTATTTGAGATTTATTTGGATTTATTTGAGAAATCCAGAAACTACCATTCCATGTTTATTGGACTTGATTGATACATTTGGAAAATTTTCAGGATACAAAATAAATTGGAGTAAGTCAGAGATTCTTCCTTTAAATGTGCATTGTTCTAAAGGATTATTTGATTATTTTCCATTCATATGGAACGAAGATGGATTAAAATATTTAGGTATTTGGATTAAAAATAATATGGATGACACAGTAAAAGAAAACGAGGAACTTTTATTAAAAAGAGTTACAGAGTTATGCGAGCAATGGAATCCTTTACATCTCTCTTGGTGGGGAAGAGTTCAAACTATTAAAATGATGATATTGCCTGTGGTTTGTTATCAAATGAGTATGATACCAATTTTTTTTCATGGGTCCTTTTATAAAAAGCTTAATGGTATCCTCACAAAATTTCTTTGGCTGGGTAAAATGCCTAGAATTGCTTTAGTATCTCTTCAAAAATCAATTGAGGAGGGTGGGGTAAATTTTCCAAATTTTTATAGGTATCATCAAGCCTATATTTTACGTCAGGGTATGTATTGGATCCTCCCAGAACTCATAGATAATGCCCCGGATTGGCTGTATTTGGAGTGGCGTCTCTTTTTTCCTTTAAATTTAGTTCATGTTCCTAGTATTAAAATGCCGAGAAGTCTTTACGGATAAACTCCAAGATTCAAATTGGCGGATCTAAAATCTTATGGAAGAACTGGATTATTGCAGGTATTCGAACTCTGAATGATGTTATTTCAGATGGTAAACTGCTTGAATTTTCACAGCTACAGCATAGATTTGGTCTTAATAAATCACAAAGTTTTAAATGGTTGCAGCTGATGCAGGCTATTCAGGTGGGGTTCCCTGAATGGAAAACATTGAATAATTAGTATAGCCTAGAGTTCCTATGCTTTCAAGCGGACTTCCTGGGACATCAAGCCGCATTGTGGTATAAATTAATATCTGGATATATGAATAAAAAAACCAAAAAATGGTCTTAGAGACATTTGGAGCATTGAGATTAAGCAGCACATTTCTGCATCTCAATGGCCACGAATTTGGTCTTGGAGAATGAGATGTACAGTATCAGCATCTATGAGGCAAACTTGGTTCTTTTTGTTGCATAGAGCGTTTTGGACCCCTGTTCGTTTACAAAAGTTAGATAGCTCTAAGTCTAATAAATGCTGGCATTGTAATTTGGAAGCGGAGACACTTGATCATTTAATTTACCATTGTCCCTGTATAAGATTATTTTGGAATTCAATTTGGACTCAAGTAAATTGTCTATTAGAAAACCATGTTGCATTATCCTATGATACTATTCTGTTTGGCATGGCTATGAGGAATAAAAGTCAAATATCAGCACTTAATAAACTATTATTAATCTTGACTGGGGTTGCTATTCAGCATATCACCAATAACTGGAAAAATTATACTAATCTTAATTATACATTTTGGTGGAATTCGGTATGCCATATTTTTAAGATGGAAAGAGCAATTGCAATACAGAAAGGGAACTGTAATAATTTTATAAAGATCTGGGGGCCATTGGAACGATATTGTAAGGAGTAAACATCATTTTCCTTGGATGAATATATGTACACATTGGGGGGTGGGAGGGAGTTTTTCTGGAAATTTCACTATATTATGTGTTTATATTATATTTATGATATAATTGATTATAATATTTGAAAGAAGGTGGGTGGGACGGGATATAATTTTTATGTTTGTAGAATTATATGAGTTATAGTGTTATTATTGTTACTAATGATATATTCCTGTACGCTTGCTGTAAGTTTTCAAAATGAATAAAGAATATTAAAAAAAAACAACTAACCAGCAGTAGGAAATTTTTTTTAAAAAGTAAAGCTGAAAACCTTAAAGCTGGCGCTTAAAAAAAAAAAAAAAAGTCAGGCTTAGGCGAATTTGCAACCGAAATGATAGCTGGGCGCTCACCTAAATTAGCTGGGTGGTGCGCCCGACTAAAAGGCGCTAGGGAGAACACTGCAAAAAGAACCGAACAAAAGACCTGGCGTGGATAACTAAAGAAGTGAAGAAAGTGATAGGAGATAAGAAAAATTCATTCCGGAAATGGAAAATGGACAAAACCGGAGAGAACTGGAAAGAGCACAGGAAGCATCAAAAAGAATGTCACCTCGCGGTTAGAAGAACAAAAAGAGAATATGAAGAGAGGCTAGCCAGGGAAGCACGAAATTTCAAACTGTTCTTCAAATATGTTAAAGTGAAGTAGCTGGCAAGGGAGGAGGTGGGACCGCTGGATGATGGAGAAAGGAAAGGAGTGGTGAAGGAGGAAAAAAAAATGGCGGATAGACTAAACATGTTATTTTCGTCAGTATTTACAAAAGAGGACATATCTAACGTGCCGGAACCTGAAAAAATCTTCAAAGGAGATCAAGCAGATAAATTAACATCCATGGAGGTAAGCAGATAGATAGATTAAAAACTGAAAAATCTCCGGGGCCCGGACAGAATTTACCCTAGGATATTGAAAGAACTAAAGGAGGAAATAGCGGAACTACTACAGCAGGTTTGCAATCTATCCCTAAAAACAGGTGTAATCCCGGAGGATTGGAAGATAGCTAATGTTATGCCCATCTTCAAAAAAAGATCGAGAGGCGACTCGGGGATCTACAGACCGGTAAGTTTGACTTCAGTTCCGGGGAAGTTGGCGGAAGTGCTGATAAAAGACAGCATCGATGAGCTGTCTTTTATCAGGAACAAACTGATGAAAACAAGCCAACATGGCTTCTGCAAGGGAAGATCGTGCCAAACGAACTTATTGCACTTCTTCGAAGGAATTAACAAATGGATGGACAAGGGGGACCCCATAGACATCGTATACTTAGATTTCCAAAAAAACCTTTGACAAGGTACCCTATGAATGCCTACTACAGAAACTGAAGAACCATGGGGTGGAAGGAGACATACATAGATGGATCGGAAATTGGTTGGCAGGTAGGAGGCAAAGGGTAGGAGTGAAGGGCCATTACTCTGACTGGAGGAGGGTCATGAGTGGTGTTCTGCAGAGGTCGGTACTCGGACCGCTGCTGTTCAATGTATTTATAAATGATCTAGAAACAGGGACGAAGTGCAAAGTTATAAAATTTAGTGGGGTTAGGACTAAAGAGGACTGTGAAGATTTACAAAGGGACCTGAACAAAATGGGAGAGTAGGCGAAAAGATGGCAGATGAAGTTTAATGTAGAGAAATGTAAAGTCTTGCATGTAGGAAACAGAAACCCGATGTATATCTATATGATGGGAGGGCTGGTAATGGGTGAAAGTAGCCTAGAAAAGGACCTGGGGGAACTGGTGGAAAAGACAATGAAGCCGTCAGCACAGTGCACAGCGGCCTCTAAGAAGGCGAACATAATGCTAGGTATTATCAAGAAAGGTATTACAACCAGAACGAAAGAAGTTATCCTGCTGTTGTATGCGTCCGCATCTGGAGTATGGCGATATTCGAGAGGGTTCAGAAAAGAGCAACACGATTGATAAAGGGTATGGAAAACCTTTCATATGCTGAGAGATTAGAGAAACTGGGGCTCTTTTCCCTGGAAAAGCGGAGACTTAGAGGGGACATGATAGAGACTTACAAGATCATGAAAGGCATAGAGAAAGTGGAGAGGGATAGATTCTTCAAACTTTCGAAAACTACAAGAACGAGAGGGCATTCGGAAAAATTAAAAGGGGACAGATTCAGAACCAATGCAAGGAAGTTCTTCACCCAAAGGGTGGTGGACACCTGGAATGTGCTTCCAGAGGATGTGATAGGGTTTCAAGAAGAGATTAGATAATTTCCTGAAGGAAAAGGGGATAGAAGGGTATAGATAGAGGATCAATATACAGGTCCTGGAACTGATGGGCCACTGCGTGAGTGGACTGCTGGGCATGATGGACCTCTGGTCTGACCCAGCAGAGGCACTGCTTATGTTCTTATGTTCTGACCTTAAATGGAATTTGACTACATCATCTGCCATATGGCTCAATCCACAAATACTAATTCAAGGCAAACATATCAAATGGAAATCATGGATCAAGTCTGGTCTCTGGAGTATATCCCAATTATTTAAAGAAAACATATGGATAGATTTTGCAACCTTAACAGATGAATACCACATTCCTCCTGCTCACTTTTATAAATGGATTCAACTACAGCATGCCATTAAGGCGTTTATGAAAAAAGAACTTCTATCACATGATGCTCCAACTATCTTACAATGGTGTGCTCTATTCAGGTTAAAAAAGGGAGAGGCATCCGCCTTGTACAAACTTCTAAAGAAACACAAATTTACCGCTCCTACATCTTTATATGATATATGGGCCCATGATAGTTTCAAGTTTCAAGTTTATTAGATTTTAATATACCGACCATCAAGCAAATATCTGGACGGTTTACATTAGATTTAAAAATTAACAGATAGGAGTAGGAACAATTGAAGAAATATTGAGTAATTTAAATAATATATAGTGAACATTAAAGACATTAACAAGACGGACTTGACAGTGAGGAGAGAGGGAAAGGATGGGTAAAGTTACATTGTAGGTAGAAAAAGGAGAAAGAGGGGTTGGGAGAAAAACATATGGGATGGGAATAAAATATATGGAATGTTTGTAAAAGAGAGAAATTAGATAGAAGAGAAATTAAGAAGGGAGAAATTAAATAGAAGAGTGCATCACAAAATAGAAAAGTTTTTAAGTTTTTCTTAAATTTGTCAAGGTGTTGTTCGTCTCGAAGTAGTTGTGGAAGGGAGTTCCACAATGTCGGGGCAGTTACCGCAAAATTTATTTTGCGTGTGTAATAAAACTCTTTTATAGACGGAATCAATAAGAGATTTTGATTTGAAGATCTCAAAGTTTGAGTAGAGCACTGAGGAATGAGAAGTTTGTGAAGATATAGCGGCAGATGAGAAGATTTTATTTTGAATGACAAAAGAATGATTTTATAGGTGATTCGATGTGTCACGGGTAGCCAGTGAGCTTCTTTTAGTGCTGGCGTAACATGTTCATATTTACCTAGGTTATAGATGAGTTTTATTGCGGTGTTTTGTATAAGTTGGAGGCGGCGAATTTCTTTTTGTGGGAGGCCATTGAGTAGGGAATTACAGTAATCTAGGTGAGAAATAATTAGAGAATGAACAAGAATTTTGATAGATTCGGTTTCTAGGATTGAGGTCAATGAGCGAATTATGCGTAGTTTAAAGAAGCATGTTTTAACTACCGAACTAATATGGTCATGAAATGATAGGTCTTTATCAATGGTCACTCCTAAGAGTTTTATTTTTGTCTCCATTTGAATTGGGATAGATTTAATAGAAAGTTTTTCTGGGAGAAATTCAGGATTTTTGATTGAAAATAATAGACCGCGAGATTTGTCTATGTTGAGAGATAGTTTATTAGAATGAAGCCAATCGTTTATGGAGTCCAGTTTATTGTTTATATCTTTTATCTCAGACGTTTTGGAAATATTGATTGGGTGAAGGAGTTGTATGTCATCTGCATAGGCAAAGATCGTGAATCCGATAGATTGTGCTAAGGTTAAGAGGGGAGATAGAAAGATATTGAATAATAGAGGGGAAAGAATGGAACCTTGCGGGACCCCGTACGTTAATGATACGGAGGGAGAAGTTTCATTTCTGGCAAAGACTTTAAAGCTGCGTTCTTGAAAGTAAGATGAAAACCAAGATAGCGCCGTTCCTGTGATACCGCACTCTTTAGGTCTATTTAGGAGAAGCGAATGATCAATGGTGTCAAAGGCTGCAGATAGGTCGAGTGAGATAAGAAGGGCAGATTTTTGGTGGTCATGATAGTAGTGTATGGTTGAGATAAGGCCTAGCAGAGACAGTTCAGTTGAATGTGATGAACGGAAGCCTGTTTGGCAGGGGTGTAAAGCAAATGTTTTTTCGATGAATTCTGACAATTGTGTGTGTATGATTTTTTCCGTTAGTTTAGATATTAAAGGAAGATTTGCAATTGGACGGTAGTTTGCTGGGAGTGAAGGATCTAGATTGTGGTGTTTTATTTTTGGAAAAACAAGAGCAGTTTTCCATGTCAAAGGAACAGAACAGTTGGAAAATGATTTAGATATCATTTCCCAGAGATATGGACCAAAGAAAGAAAATAATTTTTTAAGAAGAAAAGGAGGAATACTTTCAAGGGGTGTGTTAGAGGTATTGAGAGATTTCAATATTAATAGTAAATTTGCTAGTGAGGGCATTGTAAATGTAGAAAAGGTACTGAATGGTAGAATGGAAGAGTCATTGATGATTTGGGAGGATGGAGAGGATGGAGGTGTTCCGAAATGTGTTCTGATACTCTTGATTTTATTGTCAAAAAAGTTTATTAGTTCAGATGCAGAGGGAGAAGTAGTTAGGGGTAGATTTTTAGTAGAATATTTTGACAGAGATTGAGCGAGATTGAAAAGTGTTGAAGAATTGCGAGTGGATACAATAAGTTTGGCATAATATTCCTTTTTAGCTTGTTGAATTGCTTTTTTATAGTAAGAGGATTTTTCTCTGTAAAGCAATAGGAAATTAGGAAGGTAGGTTTTTCGCCATTTATGCTCTATGGAGCGAAGTTGTCTGCGTATAAGAGTAAGATTTTCGTTGTACCAGGGCTGTTGTTTATGAGTTAAGTTTGTAGTAAATTTCTTTTTTTCTTGTTGGGGTGTCAGGGAGTCTAGTAGGGATTTTGTGGAAGTATACCAGAGGGAGATTTGTTCGTCAAGAGAAAGAGAAGAAAAGTCAGTGAGATTTAGATTGAAATGGTTCTGGATGAATGTAAGAGTGATTTTATTAGTATTACGGATTGTGAATGTATCTTTTTTGTTTTGATTTTGGACGATTCCTGAGGGTGAAGGAAAATCTAGTTGCCAATTAATAAGTAGGTGATCAGACCATGGTATAGAATGGGATTGGAAATTTTGAAATAAATGGGAAGTAGATGTGGGACAGAAAATCATGTCTATTGTGTTGCCAGCCGTGTGGGTGGGCATAGAAAGAAGAGGAGTTAGAGAAAGGTCAGAGATCAGCGTTAGGAGTTCAGAGGTATTGTGATGGTTGGGAAAATTAAAATGAATATTAAAGTCTCCGAGGATAACGGAGTCTGGATAATTAATATTGAATTCTGAAATGATAGAGATAAGAGTTGAAAGAGAAGTCTTGTTTACTGGAGGGGGAAGATAGATTAGAAGAAAATTAAAAGTGTGAAAGAGTTTAATGGAAAATGGCAGAGTTTCGACTGAGGAGGTGGCAGAAAAGTTAGAAGAATTAGATTGGAGGGAAATGGAGATATGGTAAATAACAGCGACTCCACCTCCTTTTTTGTTTAAGCGAGGTTTAAAGATAGTCTTGTAATTGGGGGGACATGCTTGAGTTAAATAAGCTTCTTCTCCTTGAGCTAACCAGATTTCAGTGAGACATAGAATTTGGAGTTTGTGTTGAATAATAGTATCATGAATAAGGTGATATTTATTTTTTAGGGATCGTACATTTACTAAACCAATGTTGAGTTTAGAAAGAGAATGAGGTGGGGTAGTAAAAGAGGTAAAAGAGGGACAAATTGGAATGATGGTGTATGATCTAGCCCGTATTTCTGTAGGATAGGGGATTTTCTTAATAGGTCGGTGGCCCCAAAAGGTGGTAATTGAGGACATTATTTTATTGTTAGTAGGTTGAGAGATGGAGAGAAAGTGTTGTAATGGGGTGTGAGATAATGGAGGAGAGGTAGAAAGGTTGGATATTAAGAGTAGCGTTGCAAATAGAAGTACATTGATAGAGAAGACTTTTTTGAGACGATGAAGTGAGGCATGAAGGAGCGCATAAAGGAGCAGGGGAAAGCAAAGCAAAGGAATTTGAAGCAAACCGAACTACCGGTGGTGGATAGTGGGCGGAGTCGTCGTCGGCGGTCTCTTTGGGAAACAACAAAGCCTGTTAAAATGGAAATGGACAACCATTAGGAAAAAGGTAATACTACAGACTTAATAAATAATGGATAGAGAAATTAGAAAGAATAGAAAAAAAATAGACATAGAATAAGGTCAAATATAGAAAATAGATTACAAACAGGCATAGAATGAATGTATAAAACAAATAATAACAATACTAACTGTTTTAAAGTAAGTGGAATTAAAAAGTTAAAATAAAACTTGAATCAGTAATTTAAAAAAGGCAGAAATAGCAGGTTAAAACTTTAGGCAGAGAGACAATAAAACAAATAAATCTTAAAAGTATCTAGAGTTGGGTGTCAGTGAGTCAGCAGGCAGTGAGTAGTGAGCCAATATGGCGTGCGCCGCAAAGCAAGGGAATTTGAAGCAAACCGAACTACCGGTGGTGGATAGTGGGCGGAGTACCAGATGATGGCTGCCAGGTAAGCTCTGCAGTAAACAAAACACACACTGATGCATGCACACGCTAGGAATTCTTGCTGTTTCCTACCATCTCCCATCACATTTCCTAATATACCAGTTTAATTCTTGCTCACCTCTGCTCCCAACATGGCTGTTTAATGCAAGATTGTCTTCTTTTGTTTTCACTCCTACATAGGTCAGGGGTGCCCAATAGGTCGATCATGATCGACCGGTAGATTGCCAAGGCAAAGTGAGTCGATCGCAGAGCCCATCCTGGGCTCCGTGATATACTCACGTTGCCTTCACACTCTATTGGCCGATCAGCCTTCCTCTCCCCGACTGCCTGGTGAAGACAGCTTCCCTCCCTTCCACTCCCTCACTGCCTTCTCGCCCACAAGTGAACTGAACTCAGGTTGCGGGGCTCTAACACTGCGTGCGCTGGCTTCCCTTCTCCGAAACAGGAAGTTATGTCATTCCTATTTCAGAAGAGAAAGGAAGCCGGCGTGCACAGTTTTAGAGCCCCCCACCTGGGTTCAGTTCCTCTAATACTGCATGCTCCCCATTGTACATTACGCTCATCTAATCAAAACTTGCTATCCATCCCTTCTTTAAGATACATTAATACTATGTGTACTAGTATTTTTTTCTGTTACAGCCCCTACCACCTGGAATTCAGCACCAAATTATATAAGAGAAATTACATCCCTTGATAAATTTAAAAGTAACTTGAAGGCCTTTCTTTTTAAAGACACTTTCGATGTATAATATTCCTTTTAAGGACGGTAATGGAAATCTGTTCCTTGCCAAATTTTTATCGTTTTAGCCTATTTTACAAAATACTAGACTATTTATTTTATTGTTCTACTTCCTTTTGTTTTGATCCTTCTCCCCCTCTTTTTCTTTATACAAATTGTATTTCTGCCCTTTTCCATCCTGTATCGTTAAGTTAATAGTTGTCAGTGCATTTGATTGTTTGTAGCATTATTTGTAATTTGTTTTTAATGTATGCTCTTTATATACTTTGTTTTTATATTATGCAATTTTGAATTTTGATAATTTTTTGATAAACCTGAAACCTCCAAAACAGGAATGACGCACCTTGCAAGCTCCAGCTTCGGGGCGCAACACTCTTGGTAGCTGGCTGCAGATGCGTACCGCACGGTCATAGCGGCATGTATCTGGACTGCCGAAGGAGCAGGGGCAGGATACAGCAGCCCTGCTCTGAGCATCGCCTTCCCTCCCGGTAGAAAGTTTCCGTTCGTGTCCGCCCCCGAGGAGAGCACCGCTCTCCCCACCAACTTTTCTGTCATCCTCTCCCACTACAGTATCCACAGAGCCTGAGAAGGCAAGTGGCTGCGTCCCGTTCTTTCATTGGAGCTTCTCCAGAAGGAAGGGCAAGTGACCCTTGGCCACTAGCCAGCAAGTCTGAGAGGTCCAAACCAGACCTTGTAACGTCTGGGTGATGCCGCCCTTTACCTCCAGCCTGGCTACCAAGCACGGAGGCAACAGCAGAAGCACAGTAAATGCCATGGGCTTCCGAGAGAAGGAAATGAGAAACCAGACCATGGAAGGAGAGAAAATGCCAGATAATGGAGGGGGTAGGGAAAGATAGAAGAGAAGGAGAGCAGAAAGATGCCAGGGCATGGGGAGAGGGAAGGGAAATTAAGGAGACAGATGCCAGACCAGAGAGAAAGGAAGGAGAGGAGATGCCAGAGCATGGTGGGGGAGGAAGAGATAGAAGAGAAGGAAAGGAGAGAGATGCCAGGCCATGGGGTTGAGTAGGAAGGAAAGGAGGCATGAAGAGAGAAAAAAACAAAGGGAGGCAGGGAGAAAGAAAGGAAAGCCATGGAGAGAGGAAGAAAAAGTTGGGGGAGGGAATGGGGTCGGAGGACAGGAAGCATACAGGGTTCAATTTGACAGAAGAGTGGGTGGTGGTGAACGGGAAGGTGATAACTTCACAGGGTGCTTGACAGAGATGGTGGTGGTATTAGTGCAAGTGTTTTCAGTGGTGCCATGGTGGTGGGATTACTGATGTGTAGTTGGCCAAGGCCACTCATAAGAACACAAGAAGAACCATACTGGGTCAGACCAATGGTCCAGTATCCTGTTTCCACTGTGGCCATCCAGGTCACAAGTACCTGGCAGAAACCCAAATAGTAACAACATAGTTCCCTTTACTTCCTAATATAGACAGTCTACCCAGATGCTTTCTCTTGCAACAGTGAATCCAACCAAGTCAGCTGCCTCTTTCAGCTCCATCTGCCATTCTTGTAGGGCCAGCTTCCTATCACTTTGGGAGTGAGAAAGATGATCTGCACTCCTAGCTGTTCAATGGCCACCCTGTGGCATCTGGGGAATCTTTAGATAGCTATTGGAGGCCAAAGTAGGGTAACTGCGGTGGGATGAAATGCTCTTCCACTTTCGTGGTGAGAGGCATGTCCTGTAGGTAATCAGTGGGCGCCAGCACCTATCATCCCTGGCCATCTTCCCTTCTGGAACCCCCCACTGGCATCTCTGGGCCCACCTGGAGGGCCTTCACACACATGCGGACATCGACATGATGATGTCATGCATGCACATGATGTCATCATGATGATATCTGTGCACTTCCAGGTGTCTTGAGCCATGGCCACTACTTTTAGTGTGCCATGGCTCGAAAAAGTTTGCGGGACACTGCTCTAGACATTGCATAGTTTTAGAGAAGGTTAGATAGGGTCACTTCAGAGTCGAGAGGGCGGTACATAAGAAGGGGATACAAGGTACAGCTTAGTCACATAATTTCAGCAAATAAAATGGCATCTAGCGTGCGTGGGATATATGATTTGAGCAACATAAAGATCATTCCTTGTCTAGTCATGTAGCTGCAGTGCATGAAAAGTATTGGTAAGTGTTATGCCACATCAGGGCCGCCATCAGGGCAGTACTACCAGTCCTGCATTCAGGGACCCGGAGCTGACAGGGGGCCCGGGCTCCCCCAGGGTCCTAGGCAGTGTTCTAAGGCAGGAGCGCCAGTAGCTCGCCAAGGCAAAGTGAGTCGATCACCCAGGACTCACTTTGTCATGGTGATCTAATCTATCGGGCCGATCAGTCTTCCTCTCCCCGACATCAATTCTGCTGTCGGAGAGGAAGTTTGGGCCAGCCAATCGCTGCCTGGCTGGGCGGAACTTCCTCTCCGATGGCAGAATTGACGTCGGGGAGAGGAAGACTGATCGGCCCGAAGCAGGGAGAGCATGCGTCGGCATCGGGGCCTGTTATCCATTGGTGGGTCCTGTTCCCCGATGGCAGCGGCAGTGGCAGTGGCTTGGGGAACGGCAGGGAGAAAGAAAGAAAGGGGCAGGCAGGGAAACAGAAGGAAAGAAGAGAAACAGAAAGGTCAGGGAGAGAGGAAGAAAAAGTTGGGGGAGGCAATGAGGTGTGGAGGAGAGAAAGCATACAGGCTGATAGAAGGGAAGAAAGATTGGATGCACAGTCAGAAGAAGAAAGTGCAACCAGAGACTCATGAAATCACCAGACAAGGTAGGAAAAATGATTTTATTTTAAATTTAGCAAAGTTGAGGCAGTATTACTACAGTTTTCAAAGGAATTTCCCCAAATAACTTAATAGTTAACTGGGTAAATTCCCAGAGATGAAAACTTCCCTTCACTTACTATGCACAGTTCTGAATTTATATCTGAATTTTTTACAATATGGTCCCCTTTTACTAAACCGCAATAGTGGTTTTTAGCGCAGGGAGCCTATGAGCATCAAGAGCAGCGTTGGGCATTCAGCGCAGCTCCCTGCGCTAAAAACTGCTATTGTGGTTTAATAAAAAGGATGGAGTGTATATTTGTCTATTTTTTTATAGTTGTTACTGAGGTGACAATGCATAGAGTCATCTGCCTTGACCTCTTTGAAAAAAACCCAGAATAGGAATGATAATTAACATTTTCTCAGCATATAGTGTGCTTTGTGTTTTTTAATTTTATTGTTGGTAGATCATTTTGACTTGGTCATTTTAAAGTAGCTCACAAGCTCAAAAAGTTTGGGCACCTCTGAACTAGAGCGTTGAAACTGTGTATTTCTATTTTATCCCCCCTTTTACAAAACTGTGGAGCGTTTTTTAGCGCCAGCTGTGGTGGTAGCAGCTCTGATGCTCAGAATTCTATGAGCGTCAGGGCTGTTACCACTGTGGCTAAAATCCACACTACAGTTTTGTAAAAGAGTGAGGGGTTAGTTTGTGATGACATATTCCATTATAGGCGAAGGTGTTTTCTGTGTTCTGTGTGTTCGAAAGACATGGTTTTCTGTTAGGATTGACGGTGTAGGATTGATCTGTGCTGGTCTGGCTTGTTTAGTTTTACAATGGGTGTATTGATGTACTGCTCACTGCAATATGTAAGATTCTGCCTCTTCCTAGGTACTCATGTGTGACGTGTGGTTTGTTACTAAAAATCATGTTTTTCTTACAGATGGGGGGGGTGCCAAAAAATGATGGGCCCCGGGTGTTACATATGTTACGTACGCCACTGTATGTAAATATACCAGAAAGCTGGCGTAGCAAAAACTTTAAGTAAATTGTTATTCTTCTAAGTTTTGAGTATTTAACCCTCCCACAATCTCACGGGCACTCGTTTCAAGTTTATTGAGATTTTGATTTAAACGCAATATCAAATATTTTCAATGCGTATAACAAAAATAAATTTTGGGAAATAAATAAAACCATTTGAACAATAAACATACAGACAGAGGAGGACCCGAGACGGTGGACAGAGGTCGCTGTGCAGACCGAGGCCTTCCCCCAGCAGTATACCACAGTCTCTACGCAGACAGAGGAGGTGGAACAGCTGGACGGTGACATCTTGCAGGAACTATGGAACCTGAGGGAGGAGGTGAAACGCTTGCGGAGCATCCGAGAGGATGAGGCATTCATCGATGAGGTCGTCCAGGAGCTGTCCCACATCACCGTGCCGGCGCACGACGAGTCCATCCTCGAGACGCCCAAACCTTCAGCTTTGAGACCAACGATTGGGGTGCAGGAGATGGCCGGAGATGCCGACTCCTGGCAGCTAGTAACCTCCTCCACAGGCAAGCGCAGAAGCCCCCCCCCTTATTTAGCTTCATCTTCTTCTCTTTCTCGTACACAGGGTAGCTTCACATCAACCCCACAACTCACCCTGAGGAACAGATTCCAGATCTTACAGGAAGGAACGGCTGACGAGAATCAGGAAGACACCCATCACACGACTCCAGTTCCGGGGACATCTGATCGACATCCCCAAAGGAAGCGCAGAGTAATAGTCATCGGGGACTCCATGTTGAGGGGCACCGAGGGACCAATATGCAGACCAGATATGCAGTCGAGGGAGGTCTGCTGTCTGCCTGGAGCCAGAATACGAGATGTGACAGCCTGTCTCGATAGGCTTCTCAGGCCCAAGGACCACTTCCCAATGCTGCTCATCCACGTCGGAACGAATGATACTGCCAAGAACACTCTGGAGGGCATAGCTAGAGACTTCGGAGCTCTGGGGGAGAGGCTGAAGCAGACAGGAGCACAGGTAGTATTCTCTTCAATTCTTCCTGTTAGGGGCAAGGGAAGAGACAGGGACGAACGTATTCTGAAGACAAATGAGTGGCTACAACGATGGTGCTGGGAAATGAACTTCGGATTCCTGAATCACGGGGAGGCACTACAGGGACTCCAGGGATCAGACGGACTCCACCTGACCAACAGAGGTAAGAACGTCTTCGGACACCGAGTAGCCCCCCTGCTTCGAAGGGCTTTAAACTAGGTAAGTTGGGGGAGGGTACCCATTTATATACCGGAGCAGTAAGTAACAATCCTGATAAGGTGAACCAAAACTCCACTTCTAAGTCAGAGGTAAGTACCCTTGCTGCAAAAGATTCGCTAGGAGACACTCTAATTCAGATGGGTAACTCTCTAAAGGAGTTTAGACACAAAGAGTGGAGAGCTATGTATGTAAATGCACACAGCCTAGGGAATAAATTTCTAGAACTAGAAACAGAAATAGTAAATGCAGACCTAGACGTGGTAGCAATATCCGAAACATGGTTCACTGACTCTCATGGGTGGGATATAACTATACCAGGATATAACCTGCTTCGCCAAGATAGAGAGGGTAAGTTGGGAGGTGGGGTAGCACTTTACATCAAAGAGAACATCAAGACAACTAGGATCACAGATGTCAAGTACACTGGGGAATCCATCTGGGTAAACCTGGCCAGAGGCGGAGAAAAATGCCTATACCTCGGTGTGGTATACAGACCTCCAAGACAATCGGAGGACAAAGACACAGAATTAATTGAAGACATTGAGAATATCACCTTACGGGGGGACGTTGTCCTGTTAGGGGACTTCAACATGCCTGATGTAGACTGGAACACATTCTCAGCAACAACTTGTAGTAGCAAGAGGATATTAACATCCATGAAGGGAGTACAGCTCAAACAAATGGTACTAGAGCCCACTAGGGCCCAGGCCATCCTGGACCTGATACTTACGAACGGGGAAAGCGTCACGGAAGTCTCGGTGGGAGAAACGCTGGCAACCAGTGACCATAACATGGTATGGTTCAACCTTAAAAAGGGCTTCCCTAGATCACAAACAAAAACGAAGGTACTCAATTTCCGGGGCACTGACTTCGCAAGCATGGGCGATTTCGTCCATCAGACGCTACAGGCTCAAGAAACAACTTACGAAGTGGAAGATATGTGGTCAACACTGAAAAGGACACTACACGAAGCAACTATCCGCTACATAAAATCGGTAAATAAACAACAAAGAAAGAAGAAACCCCGTTGGTTCACTGATGAGGTCTCACACCTAGTCAAGGACAAGAAAAGAGCATTTCTCTCATACAAACGCACCGGGGAGAAAGAAGCTAACATTGAATACAAAACAAGGTCTGCAGCAGTCAAAACAGCAGTCAGGGAGGCCAAACTTCGAGTGGAAGAAACTCTAGCAAAGAACATTAAGAAAGGGGACAAATCCTTCTTCAGGTATATTAGTGACAGGCAGAAGAACACAAAGGGGATAGTACGTCTTAGAACAGCAGATGGGATTTATGTGGAAACAGATTCCGAAAAAGCCAAACTACTGAACGATTACTTCTGCTCAGTCTTTACCTGCGAGGCACCTGGACACGGGCCACAGCTGGAAGCAAAGCCAAGCAAGGAAGACCCATTTCAGAATTTTGGGTTCTCACCAGCTGATGTTTACAGCGAACTGTCAA
The DNA here is from genome assembly GCF_902459505.1 of Geotrypetes seraphini. Lineage (NCBI taxonomy): Eukaryota > Metazoa > Chordata > Amphibia > Gymnophiona > Dermophiidae > Geotrypetes > Geotrypetes seraphini. The sequence continues at coordinate 155,026,332 of NC_047087.1, read as the reverse complement.
GACTCAAGGTGAGCAAAGCCATGGGACCAGACAAATTGCACCCACGAGTACTCAGGGAGCTGTGCGATGTCCTGGCGGAACCATTAACCATGCTCTTCAATCTCTCCCTAAGTACAGGGAGAGTCCCCCTGGACTGGAAAACAGCTAACGTCGTTCCTCTGCACAAAAAGGGTTGCAGAGCGGAGGCTGCAAATTACAGACCAGTGAGTCTCACATCAATAGTGTGTAAACTCATGGAAACATTACTTAAATGTAAATTAGACACGATTTTGGATGAGGGGAATCTAAGGGATCCTAGTCAACATGGATTCACTAGGGGTAGGTCATGCCAATCCAATCTTATCGGCTTCTTTGATTGGGTAACAGGAAAGCTGGACTCGGGAGAGTCTCTGGACATAGTGTACTTAGATTTCAGTAAAGCTTTCGACAGCGTCCCACACCGTAGACTATTAAACAAGATGAAATCTATGGGGTTAGGTGAGACACTAATTGCATGGGTCAAAGATTGGCTGAGTGGAAGACGTCAGAGGGTGGTGGTCAACGGCACCCTCTCTGAGACATCGGAGGTGACCAGCGGAGTGCCACAAGGCTCGGTCCTGGGTCCACTCCTTTTTAACATATTCATAAGAGACTTGACCCAAGGGCTTCAGGGTAAAGTAACTCTATTCGCTGATGACGCCAAACTATGTAATATAGTAAGTGAAAGCAATCTGCAGGATAGTATGACGCAGGATCTGCTTACGTTGGAAAACTGGTCCTCGACATGGCAGCTGGGCTTCAACGCTAAGAAATGTAAGGTTATGCATCTCGGTAGCAGAAATCCATGCAAACCTTACACCTTAAATGGAGAAACACTAGCTAGGACTTCAGAAGAAAGAGACTTGGGAGTAATCATCAGTGCAGACATGAAGGCCGCCAAACAAGTAGAGAAGGCCTCATCCAAAGCAAGGCAACTTATGGGATGTATCAATAGAAGCTTCGTTAGCCGCAAATCTGAAGTCATAATGCCACTGTACAGAACCATGGTGAGACCTCATCTGGAGTACTGTGTGCAATTCTGGAGGCCACATTACCGTAAAGACGTGCTTAGAGTTGAGTCGGTTCAGCGGATGGCCACTAGGATGATCTCGGGGCTCAAGGGTCTCTCGTACGAAGAAAGACTAAACAAATTGCAGCTCTACACTCTAGAGGAGCGCAGGGAGAGGGGGGACATGATTGAGACATTTAAATACATCACGGGACGTGTCGAGGTGGAAGAAGACATCTTCTTTCTCAGGGGACCCTCGGTCACAAGGGGGCATCCATTCAAACTCAGAGGAGGGAAATTCGATGGTGACATAAGGAAGTATTTCTTCACAGAAAGGGTTGTAGATCACTGGAACAAGCTTCCAGAGCAGGTGATCAAGGCCATCAGCGTTATTGACTTTAAGAATAAATGGGATGCCCTAGTAGGATCCTTACGAGGGTCGAGTTAAGGAACTAGGTCATTAGTACTCAGACTTAATGGGGTGGGTCAGTAGAGTGGGCAGACTTGATGGGCTATAGCCCTTTTCTGCCATCATCTTTCTATGTTTCTATGTTTCTATAACATATCCATAGATGATTAAAATTACATAAGGAGTACAAGGATAAACTACATTTGTTTAAAAATGCGTTCTCCGCGCCTGCTCATAAATTTGTTGACTGGAAGCATCCAGCAATATGGCCAGATGCCATTCAGGACAAAGACAGAGAAAGAATTGTGCAATTTGGATTAATGGTGGAAGATGATTTAAAGCAAATGGCACAGTCTATGAGTAAAGATCTTGACGGACGTTCTTTTTATGAATATCTCCTCTATGCCAAATCACCCAATGGACGTGAGAAGATTTTATGGGACTGGCTTAGGTGGAGCATTAGCAGAAAAGTAGGTGTGTATTCGGCCCATGGAAGAAGGAGGGGGCGTCGGGGAGGGGAAGGGGTGCGTGGGGGGCCCAATAGGATTGCGCATCAGAAGAATAAGAAATTTTATTGCATAAACATCAGATAAAACAGATTATATATATATATATATATATACAGTGGTACCTTGTATTACGAGCATAATCCGTTCCAGGAGCATGCTCGTAATCCAAAATGCTCATTTATCAAAGCGAATTTCCCCATAGGAAATAATGGAAACTCGCTTTGATGCGTTTCCCCTCCCCCTCCCCCCCCCCCGAGAACCGGCATTGCTCCCCTCGAAGGCCCCCCCTGCGATCCAGCACACCCCCCTGCCTCGAACCGGCACCCCCCGACACGATTGGGCACCCCTACGACACGATCCGACATCCCCCCCCCCCGACACTATTGGGCACCCCCCGCCGCTTCTTACCCTCATCTGGGCACTCTTGAAGATCGGCCTACTCGTCTGCTGGGCCTTGAGTATCTGAGCATGTTCAAGGCCTGCGAGTTCACGTTCTGAACGTGAGTGTGAACTCGCAGGCCTTGAGCATGCTCAGATGCTCAAGGCCCAGCAGACGAGTAGGCCGATCTTTAAGAGTGCCCAGATGAGGGTAAGAAGCGGCGGGGGGGGTGCCCAATTGTGTCGGGAGGGATGTCGGATCATGTCGGGGGGGTGCACAATCGTGTCGGGGGGGGGGGTCGGATCGTGGCGGGGAGGGGGCCGGTTCGAGGCAGAGGGGGTGCCGGATCGCGGGGGGGGTGCTGGATTGCGGGGGGGGGGGGATGCTCGTAAATCGAGCCATGCTCGGTTTCCGAGGCACCGATTTTGCAAATGTTTTGCTCGTCTTGCAAAACACTCGCAAACCGGTGCACTCGTAAACCAAGGTACCAATGTATATATATATATATTGAAAAACATCACCATGTCTGTCATAGCCGCCCTTCACAATAGGTTGGCACAGTCCACGGGATTCCTTCCCTTAGTTGCAACTGGATTCAGTCTTGGATGTGACTCTCAGTCTTATATAGCATGAAAGTTACAAGTTGTTTTGCAAGTCTGTCTCACATACAGATGGTTTTCAGGTTCTGTGTCCTTAGTTTCAACTGTAGCAGGATAAGCTCTTGATAACAGAGTTGAGACAAAGTTGAACATAGACATGAAACAGTACAAGATGCGCCCACGTATGTTCTCGGTAACAGAGTTGAAACAAAGTTAAAATCAGAGTTAAAGCAGGCATGAAGATTCACAGACTGTTAAGTACGCTATACCCTGGCCATAGGCACAACATTCCACTCCCGAATCTTCAGGTCTGCACTTCAACATAAGAAGTCATGCGAATGGGTGGGGGGGGGGGGGGTCATGGTGTGTTTATAAACACAATAGGTAAACCCACAATTAAAAAAGGTTAACATCAAAATAAACAGCATAATAGTTGCTTCAATATGATCAGTCACTGAATGTAATTTGTCACCCAAAAATTCAGTATCAATTTTATGTTGTAACAGAGTGAGATTACGATATTGTCTAGCTTTATACAAGATATCTACATGCTTCATTGCTCAGGTAATATTAGGAAATTGTATTGATCCAATTTAAGACAGTAGTGATATTACTATCTAGAGCATATGGGGCTCATAATCGAAAGAGAAAAACGTCTAAAAACCAGCCTAAGTCGGCACTTGGACGAACATTATCCAAATACGTACAAGTGCCGATAATAAAAACGGGTTTTGGACGTATGTCTAAACGACCTAGGCCTTCATAGTGCTGCTATAGTGCTGCTGAATGACCAAAGCTAAATGGGGCGTTTCAGGAGGAGTGTCGAGGGCGGGAGTTGGGCGGGGCGTGGGCTGGCTTAGACTTAGTCTATAGTCTTAGTCTATAGTATAATTGAAAATTCTACAGCCCAGGATCAACGGTACTTGGACGTTGTGACTTAGACCATTTAAAACATGGTCTAAGTCATAAAAACCTACCTAAAGTCATCAGATAAGCACTGCAAACAAATCACACTACCCCAGTGATCACCGACCCCCCAAGCCCCATAAAAATCGTAATCATACCTTTAAAATTCAGCCTCCAGACCATCATCACCTGGCAGCCTGGCATAGGAAAGCCTAGTCGTCCAGCACAGAGGTGGCTTAAGCTGGCTTGGGGGTGAGTTAGAGACTCATGGAGAGGAGGACCCATGTCCATAAGCCCCTGTAATCACTGCATTGATACTTAAACATGTGCACTCCCCTATACACCCCCAAAACCCTTTTCTACTGGCATATAAGTGGCTCCTGCAGCCATAAGGGCTATTAGGGTGATAGATAAGTGGGTCTAGGGGATTCTGGAGGTGGTTTGGGGGGCTCACCATGACCTATAAGGGAGCTGTAGTGAGGAGAAGACATGGCACCCTTTTTGTGAAGTTCACAGCAGTGCCTATTTAGGTGCCATGTCTGGGTGTTCAGTTCATCACTTTGCAGACCACTCCCACGTCCAACAGGGCTTGTTCTAGGTGTTTTTGACCTGGACGAAAAGTTGGATGAAAATGTGGTATAAAGATGGACGATTTAGCGACTTGGACAATCAGATCGGCAGGACATATAGTTAGATGATTTTTGAAACAAAAAAATTTTTGGACATATTTTTCGAATATGTGCCCTAGGCTGTTTTATACTTTGGATGACTTACGACTTAGACGAAAACAGACTTAGACGTTCCTTTCGATTATGCCCCTCCACGGCTTTAAAATACTGTTATTTACAAAATGAAGCATAATATCATCATTTATCCAGGGACAAGCAGGCAGGTATTCTCACTAATGGGTGACGTGATCCAACGGAGCCCCAATGCGGACGCCTCACAAGCGTTTTTGATTGATGAAACTTGAAGTTTCGAGTCGCCCGCACCGCGCATGCGCGAGTGCCTTCCTGCCTAGACCAGGGCACGTCTCCTCAGTTCTTACTTTTCTGCGATGCCGAGAAGTCCATCTTCGACTCTCTGCGTGAAGATTTTTCACTTGTGCCTTCTAAAGTCCGTGGTTTTGGGTTATTTTTCTCTCAATCGTTGATTTTCGTCGTTCTTTATTGTTTTTCTTCCATCCGTCCAACCGGGCAGGCCACGTGGCTGCAGCCTCGTGGCTTCAATCTTGCGGCGAAGCTTTTCCGGCCTATGTCCTGGCCTATCACCAGTTTTAAAAAGTGTGCCAAGTGCCAGCGCGCGATTTTGCTCACGGACCCTCATCGACGCTGTGTTCGGTGTCTCAGGCCTGAACACCTTCCGAAATCGTGCCGGCCTTGCTCCACACTCACTGCATGTGCTTTCAAGCGCCGTTGCATCTTGTGGGAGTCGCTGTTCAGCATGGAGTCCTCGACGGAGCAATCATCATCGAAAGGCCCTTTACCTTCGACTTCATCCGCTGCTCCCCAGCCTTCCACCTCTGCGGCGCCGAGTCTCATCAAGCCTGCATTGTTTGTGCCGGCCCCGAATCCAGCGCCTGCTGCAATGCCTTCCTCAGTCTCTTCAGATCAGATAGCACAGCAGCCTATTCCACCGGCAGTGCTAAAAGTGCCCAAGGCTTCTAGGCCCAAGCACTCACACACTACCCCCAAAAAACGCGAGGCCCATGCAGGCGGTCCCATTGCAGATGCGGATCCGTCCTTGCCGGCCTCGTTCCAGACCTTGTTAGAGAAGCAATTCATTGAGCTCTTCACCACCATTGGGCCTAAGCTTCTCTCTCAAATCCAGCCTGGGCACGGGGAGGCCTCCCGCGAGGTCGAGCCGCCTCCAGTGCCTCAGCGATACACACACTCTCTACAGGGAGCAGAGTCTCTGTGAGTGTCTGGTCTGGCTTCGGTGCATGCATCGCAAGGAGCAGTTTTCTCAACCTGTGAGAGAGGTCCTGGAAGCTTCAAGGAAGCCTGCTACTAGACAATGCTACTACCAGAAGTGGACTAGATTCTCTGCTTGGTGTTTTTCTCATCATCATGAGCCACAACACTTCTCCTTGTCTTCAGTTTTGGAGTACCTCTTGCACCTCTCTCATTCTGGTCTCAAGTCTACATCGATACAAGTCCATCTTAGTGCAATTGCTGCTTTCCATCAGCCTCTCCAAGGGAAACCCCTCTCTGCTCATCCGGTGGTTTCCAGATTCAATGAAAGGACTTTTCCATGTCAATCCTCCCCTCAAACTGCCTCCAGTGGTTTGGGACCTCAATGTTGTTTTTTCTCAGCTTATGAAACCTCCATTTGAACCTCTCCACAAGGCTCATCTGAAGTATCTCACTTGGAAAGTGGTGTTCCTTATTGGCCTCACCTCTGCTCATCAAGTTAGTGAGCTTCAAGCATTGGTGGTGGATCCACCTTTCATAGTATTCCACCATGACAAGGTGGTCCTTTGCACTCATACAAAATTCCTCCCCAAAGTGGTCTCGGAATTTCATCTGAATCAATCCATTGTTCTCCCTGTGTTTTTTCCAAAGCCTCATTCTCACCCTGGAAAATCAGCTCTTCATATTCTGGACTGTAAACATGCCTTGGCTTTCTACCTGGAACACACCAAGCCACACAGAACTGCTCCTCAACTTTTCATCTCCTTTGATCCGAACAAGTTGGGACGTCCCATCTCTAAGCGCACCATCTCCAACTGGATGGCGGCTTGTATCTCCTTCTGCTATGCCCAGGCTGGATTACCCCCTTCACAGTAAAGTTACAGCCCACAAGTTCAGAGCAATGGCAGCCTCTGTAGCCTTCCTCAGATCGACACCGATTGAGGAGATTTGTAAGGCTGCCACTTGGTCCTCGGTTCACACCTTCACTTCTCATTATTGTCTGGATACTTTCTCCAGATGGGATGGACAGTTTGGCCAAACAGTATTACAAAATTTATTCTCCTAAGTTGCCAACTCTCCCACCATCCCATTGTCGTTAGCTTGGAGGTCACCCATTAGTTAGAATACCTGCCTGCTTGTCCTGGGATAAAGCAATGTTACTTACCGTAACAATTGTTATCTAGGGACAGTAGGCAGCTATTCTCACGTCCCACCCACCTCCCCTGGGTTGGCTTCTCTGCTAGCTATCTGAACTGAGGAGACGCGCCCTGGTCTGGGCGGGAAGGCACTCGCGCATGTACGGTGCGGGCGACTCGAAACTTCGAGTTTCATCAAGCAAAAACGCTTGTGAGGCGTCCGCATCAGGGCTCCATTGGATCACGTCACCCATTAGTGAGAATAGCTGCCTGCTGTCCCTGGATAACAACTGTTACGGTAAGTAACATTGCTATTTCAGAGTAAGCTAGGGGTAAGTAACCTTGAAAGAGACCTGGGAGTGATGGTAGACACAACTTTGAAGGCGTCGGCACAGTGCGCCACAGCCTCAAGAAATGGAAACAAAATGTTGGGTATCATTAAGAAGGGTATCACGATCAGGACGAAGGAGGTCATCCTGCCACTATATCGTGCATTGGTGCGACCGCATCTGGAGTACTGTGTCCTGTACTGGTCGCCGTACCTCAAGAAGGACATGGCGATACTTGAGGGAGTCCAGAGAAGAGCAACTAAACTGATAAGGGGTATGGAAAACCTCTCATATACTGACAGACTGAAAAAGCTGGGGCTGTTCTCCCTGGAAAAGCGGAGACTTAGAGGAGACATGATAGAAACCTTCAAGATCCTGAAGGGTATAGAAAAGGTAGACAGGGACAGATTTTTCAGATTATGGGGAACCACAAGTACAAGGAGGCACTCGGAGAAATTAAAAGGGGACAGGTTTAGAACAAATGCCAGAAAGTTATTTTTCACCCAGAGGGTGGTGGATACATGGAACACGCTTCCGGAGGCTGTGATAGGCCGGAGCACGTTACAAGGCTTCAAAGAAGGTTTGGATAGGTTCCTAGAGGAGAAAGGAATTGAGGGGTACAGATAGGAGTAGAGGTAGATTATAGGGATAGTCTGGGATCACTGCTCAGGCAATGGGCCTGATGGGCCGCCGCGGGAGCGGAACGCTGGGCGAGATGGACCTCTGGTCTGCCTCAGCGGAGGCAACTTCTTATGTTCTTATGTACAGTGTTGGGAAGTCACCTTCCTTCCCAATGAAAGACATCCACCACCCTTTCCCCTTACATGTGGAAAGATGGTGTACTATGGAAGCATTTAATAGTGCAGGAGCATTTAGGGTCTATCTGCATCAACATTCCAATTTCAGATTGATATAATGTCCCCTAGGCCGCTGCTGACATTGGTTAGGCCAACTGAAAATTCTGGCTACTAACATCTCCTTTTCTGTTTTATGCTTTGAGATGAGGCAAGCTTGCGGTACATATGACTTATACTTCTGCAACAGTTTCATAAACAGCCAGTTTGCCCTTCGCAGGTGCCTCTTTTACTTCCAACATTATATTAGCACATCCCCTTGTCCTGCACAATCTCCAAGCTATGAAGATAAACAGTTCCCATTAGGTTGTACAGTCATCTGGGCGGGGAAACCCAATATGCTACATTTTACCCATCTTTGAGTGAATGAATGGTGCATAAGGGATGCAGGAAACTTTCTCAGGAGGTTAAGGCTTAAAGGTATCAAGATGCCATGAGTATGAGAGTATGGGATAGGGGATCATATATCATATCTGACCCTAGCATGCGATGCAATAGGCCATGCCAAATCAACCAAATCAGAACCCAATTAGCAAGTGTCAGAGAAGATCATATAAAATTGAATGCATGATCATTTTATAGCAAAGGAAAATCATAACTATACATAGCAAAAATTTTTGCAATAGGCAAATGCCCAAAGAACAGTTCTCAAACTGAGACATGAGCATCTCGTAGTAAATTTTCAATAGTTTGTGCAATTTGTCCATTTTCAAGAGTGATGTATGATTCACTTATTTGGAGGTAGTTTTAAGTTGTTCAATGTAGGCATGGATTTCTCTAAAATTCAGCAGCTTGTAGAATGTTTCATTCCCCATGCCAAGAGGGAGTGGATGCACAGCATACGAAATGAATGACTACACCAGATATTGTTTAGGTACAGCAAAGCATTCTTAGGAAAGTGGCTGTGAAAATAACAGGTGAAAACAAAAGTGTCTGCAGTCAGGGTACAGGGAGATGAATTAGTCCAATAGGAGCTGACAGCCTCTTTAAACTGCACATATAGGGAGGGATATACCAGCTTGACAGGAGTCCAGGTATCATCCAGCGGCTGAACCCCAGTGAAGTGATCCACATAATAGATAGAAAAGAGAGAGACCATGTTGCCTGTACTGAGTGTAGCAACATGACAATATTAATGCATTTACCTGGTATAGGTATTGCAAGAGAGAAACAACATGCAAGTACTTTATGGTCTTAATCAGACATTCCAAAAAGATATATTTTCCCCCTTTTTTTATGTGTGCTGCACACAACTCATTATGGCACTCAAGAGAGACCACAACTATGTACTGATTATATCGAACAGAAAAACTATGTCAGAAATGTGTCCTGAATTAATCACATCCAGTGAGCACCATAGAACAAACACTACACAAAACCTTTCCTTAATATAACATAGCCTAATCTACACTTGGGCTATGTAAACTATAACTAAAAGGATATTGCGCAATTGGACCAGTAAAAAATGGAAAAAGAGCTCTAGAAATGGCCAATGTCATGTATCTCGGGGTGCCCCTTAAATTGAAACAAATAGACAAAACTGAAACCACATGGCACAGACAAAACAGAAAACAAAGTTTTAGGCTTGAAACTGTTCTTCCATCTGTCAAGGATTCAGGGCAGAACTTAAATCTGCAGATAACATAAGAGCATAAGAACTGCCGCTGCTGGGTCAGACCAGTGGTCCATCTTGCCCAGCAGTCCGCTCACACGATGGCCCTCTGGTCAAAGACCAGCGCCCTAACTGAGATTAGCCCTACCTGAGTACGTTCCGGTTCAGCAGGAACTTGTCTAACTTTGTCTTGAATCCCTGGAGGGTGTTTTCCCCTATGACAGACTCCGGAAGAGCATTCCAGTTTTCTACCACTATCTGGGTGAAGAAGAACTTCCTTACGTTCGTATGGAATCTATCCCCTTTTAATTTTAGAGCGTGCCCTCTCATTCTCCCTACCTTGGAGAGGGTGAACAACCTGTCCGTATCTACTAAGTCTATTCCCTTCAGTACTTTGAATGTTTCAATTATTTCCACTCTCAATCTCCTCTGTTTGAGGGAGAAAAGGCCCAGTTTCTCTAATCTTTCACTATACGGCAACTCCTCCAGCCCGTTAACCAACTTAGTCACCCTTCTCTGGACCCTTTCGAGTAGTACCTTGTCCTTTTTCATGTACGGCGACAAGTGCTGGACACAGTACTCCAGGTGAGGGTGGACCATGGCCTGGTACAGTGGCATGATAACCTTCTCCGATCTGTTTGTGATCCCCTTCTTTATCATTCCCAGCATTCTGTTCGTCCTTTTCGCCGCCATACAGTTATACAAAAACAAGCATCATAGCACTGGACATATTTGTGTGCACACATCAGCAAAGTAAATTTTTATATAACACATGGTGTAATAATCACATAATCAGAAAAGGCATAATCAAATGGTGTGGTGTCTAAATGTCTGCTGGAACTTCTGCAAGAGAGAACTAAGAATTTAATCACTCGGCTCCGTTGCCCTGCCTATTTCATTCATAGGACATGAGAGATAATGTAGACAGGGACACAAACTGCTAGGTTGTGCTCCAATCTTTAAAAATAAGCAGAACTTACTAGTTAAAGCAAGATACAGTGTACAGTGTTAGGTTTTCCAAAGTGTACAAACTACTTTCGCTTTTTAGTACAGGAAGCTTGTAATGATCTGTAAATTACCGTATTTTCTCGCATATAGCGCGCGCGTTATACGTAGTTTTTACGTACCGGCACACCCTTGCACGTTATACGCGTGAGTGCGTTGTACAAAAATTTTTTTACATAGTTCCCCCCCCCGACGTCCGATTCACCCTCCCCCGCAGGACCGCTCGCACCCCACCCCCGAAGGACTGCTCGCATGCACCCACACCCCCACCCCGAAGGACCGCTCGCACGCACTCCCACCCGCACCCCCACCCTGAAGGACCGCTCGCACCCCCACAGCCTCCCGACCCCCCCATCATGTAGAAGCTCCTACTGGTGTCCTGCTGCTTCCTCTTGGCGGTCCCGACACCCGACATGATCGGGGCAAGAGGGAGCTCAAGCCCTCTTACCCCAGCCAACCACGGCACCCCCAACACGATTGGGGCAAGAGGGAGCTCAAGCCCTCTTGCCCCCCCCCGACTCCCCGACACGATCAGAGCAAAAGGGAGCCCAAGCCCTCTTGCCCCGCCGACTCCCCAACTCCCCAACAATATCGGGCCAGGAGGGAGCCCAAGTCCTCCTGGCCCTGGAGACCCCCCCCCCCCCGCTAGTTGTTCGGGCCAGGAGGGAGCCCAAACCCTCCTGGCCACGGCGACCCCCTACCCCCACCCCGCACTACATTACGGGCAGGAGGGATCCCAGGCCCTCCTGCCCTCGACGCAAACTCCCCTCCCCCCAATGACCGCCCCCCCCCAAGAACCTCCGACCGCCCCTCCAGCCGACCCGCGACCCCCCTGGCCGACCCCCCATGACACCCCCACCCCCCCTTCCCCATACCTTTGTGTAGTTGGCCAGACAGACGGGAGTCAAACTCGCCTGTCCGGCAGGCAGCCAACGACGGAATGAGGCTGGATTGGCCCATCCGTCCCAAAGCTCCGCCTACTGGTGGGGCCTAAGGCGCCTGGGCCAATCAGAATAGGCTCAGGAGCCTTAGGTCCCACCTGGGGGCGGGGCCTGAGGCACATGGGCCCAACCCGACCATGTGCCCAAGGCCCTGCCCCCAGGAGGGACCTAAGGCTCCCGGGCCTATTCTGATTGGCCCAGGCGCCTTAAGCCCCACCAGTAGGCGGAGCTTTGGGACGGATGGGCCAATCCGGCCTCATTCCGTCGTTGGCTGCCTGCCGGACAGGCGAGTTTGGCTCCTGTCTGTCCGGCCAACTACACAAAGGTACGGGGAAGGGGGGTGGGGGTGTTGTGGGGGGTCGGCCAGGGGGGTCGCGGGTCGGCTGGGGGGCGGTCGGAGGTTCTTGGGGGGGGGTGGTCGTTGGGGGGGGGGGGGTTTGCGTCGAGGGCAGGAGGGCCTGGGATCCCTCCTGCCCGTAATGTAGTGCGGGGTGGGGGTAAGGGGTCGCCGTGGCCAGGAGGGTTTGAGCTCCCTCATGGCCCGAACAACTAGCGGGGGGGTGTCGCCAGGGCCAGGAGGACTTGGGCTCCCTCCTGGCCCGATATTGTCGGGGAGTTGGGGAGTCGGCGGGGCAAGAGGGCTTGGGCTCCCTTTTGCCCCGATCGTGTCGGGGAGTCGGTGGGGGGCAAGAGGGCTTGAGCTCCCTCTTGCCCCGATCGTGTCGGGGATGCCGCGGTTGGCTGGGCCAGAGGGTTTGAGCTCCCTCTTGCCCCGATCATGTCGGGGGTGCCGCGGTTGGCTGGGGCAAGAGGGCTTGAGCTCCCTCTTGCCCCGATCGTGTCGGGGAGTTGGGACCGCCAAGAGGAAGCAGCAGGACACCGGTAGGAGCTTCTACATGATGGGGGGGTCGGGAGGCTGTGGGGGTGCGAGCGGTCCTTCGGGGTGGGGGTTCGGGTGTGTGCGAGCGGTCCTTTGGGGTGGGGGTGTGAGCGGTCCTGCGGGGGGAGGTGAATCGGACGTCGGGGGGGGCATCAGGCTTTCAGGGTGGGGACAGGACTTCAAGGGGGAGAGGAGAGTCGGGGCGGGCGAAAGGAGATTCGGGATGGCCAGAGGAGAGTCGGGGCGGGCGAAAGGAGAGTCGGGCAGCATGCGTGGTATATGGGTGTGCGCGGTATATAAAAATTTCTGTACATAAATTTGTGTTTTTCGCGTGCTATACCCGTGTGCGCGTTTTACACGGTTGCGCGTCATCTACGTGAAAATACGGTAACTCCCTGTACTCTTCAGTATCTTAATTTAATTGTAATTTCTCTATCTACCTTTATAGATTATATTTAAAATTAATCAACTGTCTAATGTAGTTGGAAAAAATCTCACAACAGCCCCTCCCTGTTCACCACAAGTGGTAGTGAACCTCCTGTACTGTCCTTCTAAGATCTATACCCGGAAAAAGTAATCTGTCCCTTTGCCCAAATGTAATCTTTCTGTTATATTAACATGCATATATACAACGGTCCGTGCACTAATGCTATAGTTTTATAACTCTTGCTAAGCAAATGTATACAGGCATCATACAAAAACAGATTATACTTATCATAATATTATTCCTTGTATAATTTTATAGGCAGCACATGAATATAATTTAATAAAATAAAGCATGCTTATTTAAAGAATTTATACTTACAGTTGGCTGGCCACACCTTCCATAAAATATACCTTCACCGTACAGGACAACCTTCACCGTACAGGACACCCCTAAGCAACAATTCTAGCCTCCATGCCCTCCCCCCGGATCACAATTTTTTTAACACAAATATGCAGATAGGACAATCCACCTTCCCCCCTCCGTTTTTATATTTATATTTTGCACACCTCACTACTGCCTTCTCAGCTACATTCTGATACGTATCCATCTTATCCATTAACAATTTATTCTGTCTCACATACAGATGGTTTTCAGGTTCTGTGTCCTTAGTTTCAACTATAGCAAGATATGCTCTTGATAACAGAGTTGAGACAAAGTTGAACATAGACATGAAACAGTACAGGATGCACCCACGCATGTTCTCAGTAACAGAATTGAAACAAAGTTAAAATCAGAGTTGAAGCAGGCATGAAGATTCACACAGATTGTTACGTACGCTATACCCTGGCCATAGGCACAACACTAAGGCAATAACGAAAGCTAGGATCCTGAAATTTACTGGGAAGCTCCCAAAGCAGTAATTCGTGGTCATATCCTAAAATATGTTGCCACTAAACGGAGGAAGCAGGGGGAGAAGCTGATGGCCCTCTTCGCTGAACTGACCGCTTTGTGGTAGCTTCATAAAAAGCGCTTGGCTGACCACGAACTACAGCAAATTAAATCTACACTTTACCCTCCTGATTCACGGGTTTAGGACTCGCAACTTCAGTTATTTGTAAGTTTTTTTTAACCTGGAATCACCCCTGCCTCCCGGACCTCTCCACATCTTACCTGGTGGTCTAGCGTTGGTGGTCTAGTGATGAAGCGAGGCAGGAGTGATTGTCCTACGCTCCTGCCCTATGCAGAGATATCCACAAAATTGACTGCTGTGAGTTCCCGTGGTCTCACGAGACCATCAGGTAAGGTGTGGAGAGGTCCGGGAGGCAGGAGGGAGGTGGGGTTGGGTCAGAGTCAGTACTAAAAGTTATTCATGTTTTTCAATATTTGCGGGCCGGCTCTGCCCCTAACCCCTGCAAATATTGAGGGGGAAGTGTATTCGATCTCAAATAAATATCTTAGATCAGAAAGCGAGGCAATATATTTATTTTCAGAAATTTAAATTATATCAGTAGGGTAATAAAGTGGGTAAACTATTAGCTAACTTAGTGCGGCATATCGGAAAAAACAGTTATTAGGCTTTTGAAGAACAATAAGGGAATCTGCTACACCATGTAATCTCAAATTAAGGACCAATTCATGAAGTTTTATAGCAACTTGTACAAGCATCTGGATTTTTTTATAATGGAGCGGAACCAGTTTTTTCAGGGACTCCCTATCCCACGGATTACTCTGGATCAAGCAGCATCGCTGAATGCACCCAACCTACCTGAGGAGATTCGATTGGGGATCAAGAGACTGAAATTAGCCAAGTCGCCAGGACCCGATGGAGAAATAATATTTCTGAAATACATTTGTGGCAATGAATGAATCCAGAAACTACAGACCAGTCTCCAACCTTCCTATAATATCCAGGATCCTTGAAAAACCTTACTATCACAACTCCAGGCCTTTGTTGACAAACAGAATGCCCTCTTCCATAGCACAGAAACGGTCCTAAAGGACATTATCAATGACTTTTGGAGCATACTAGAGCAATTTTCTTAATGATGGACTGCTGGTCCTTCTGGACCTCAATGCCGCCTTCAATACTGTTGATCACCTCCACCTTCTCGCCAGACTAGCAAATATTGGAATCAACGATCAAGCACTCTGATGATTCTCATCATTCCTGAGCAATACAAGTTTCAAGTTCAAGTTTCAAGTTTATTTGTTCTTGATGAATCACCTATTCAAATTGCTAGGCGATGTACAGCAATAAAAACATGTACTAATAAAATATACAAATAAAATGTTAGTATTAACAAATAAAATAACTTTTGTTATGAGTTAGAACTTAACAAACTGAGCACATACATTTAAAATAATTTTTCTGGGTTGAGACTTACAAGAATTGTGAGGATAAGAGGGGAAAAAAGTTACAATTTTTGGATAGAAGAGAGGAAAAAACATAAAAGGGGAAAACAAAAAGGAGGGTAATGTTAGCTGCTTAAAAAGAGAGAAAAAAAATCAATATTTAATAAACTAGGAGTCATAGGCGTCCTTAAAAAGAAATGTTTTTAACGTTTTTTTTAAACAAAGTTAAATCTTTTAGTTCTCTAATATATTGTGGTAAGAGATTCCATGAATGGGGGACCATAACTGAGATCATATCATGCCGTCTGATACCTATGACTTTCAATGAAGGAACGGAGAGAAGATTGTGAGAGGTTGAGCGAAGAGATCGTGTTGTGCTATAGGGGATTAGCCATCTATTGATAAATTGGGGTTCATTAAAATTTAAGGCTTTAAAAACTAAAAACAGTATTTTAAAAGTAATGCGATGGCTTACCGGAAGCCAGTGGGATTTAATCAACAGAGGGGTAACATGGTCATATTTTTTAGCGTTGTAGATCATTTTCACGGCAGTATTTTGTATTAATTGCAGCCTTCTTTTTTCTTTTTGCGTAACGTTAATGAGGAGGGAATTACAATAATCTATTTTAGAGATTATTAAAGAATGTATTAGAATATTAATGGATTCAGGCTGTAAGAATTTGGCAAGTGAGCGAATTAATCGAAGTTTATAAAAACATGTTTTAACAATATTGCTAATGTAATCGTGATATGTAAGTTTATGATCTATCAAAACGCCTAGTATTTTTATAGTAGTGACCAGTTCTAAATCAGTGTTGTTAATGGAAATTGGAGATCTTAATAATGTATCTTTTTTCCAAGAAAAGAGCATCGACTTCGTTTTATTGAGATTTAATTCTAATTTATTTGTGTTAAGCCAGTTTTTTATTATTACAAGTTTGTTGTTAATGGCTGCAATATCATCTTTGTTTTCCGGGTCTAATGGATGAATTAGCTGAATGTCGTCAGCATAAGCAAATGCTGTAAAACCTAAAGATTGTGTTATGTTTAAGAGTGGTGAGAGGAATATATTGAAAAGAAGGGGAGATAGTATTGAACCTTGTGGGATACCATATTTTGAAGAATAAATTTTGGACGTACTATCGTTAAATCTGACGAAAGATGAACGGCTAGACAAAAAGGAGGTGAACCATGCTAAAACTTGGTCTGTGATTCCAATTGATTCTAATCGATCGATTAATAAGTCATGGTCTATGGTGTCAAAAGCGGCAGTTAGATCTAGGGAGATTAGAACTACGGATTTATGGTGGTCAAGAAAGTAGTGAATATTATTGGTTAAACCTATCATGGAGTATTCAGTGCTATGAAATTTTCGAAACCCAGTTTGGTGGGGATGGAGTACATTGGTTGATTCAATGAAGTCTGAGAGTTGTTCGAATACAAGCCTCTCAGTAAGTTTTGCCATGAAAGGGATATTTGCAATAGGGCGATAATTAGAAATTTCATCCTACTAAAATCTATTATTTTTTATTTTTATTTTATTTCTTCCATTTGTGCATCACACATACCTGTACAAGCTGTAGGCGACATTACAGAGGAAGGGGTTAGAAGAGGGTAGGGAGGACTATGGAGGGCAAGAAGGAGCGGAGAGGAGAGAAGTATGTAGAATATTTCATAGATAGGAGCACCATCTATGTAAATGATATCTGAATGAATTAAAGTAATATGTAAAAAGGAATAGAAGGGAGGAACCGTTAAACAATAGAATTCAGTTAATAAAATAAAAAGAATAGGGGTAAAAACAACGGAATAAAATTTAAAATAATTCATAAACTGTAATAAAAAATTGAAAAACAACGGCAAAAGTCTAGATGGGACAGATATCAGCTCAAGCTTTCCAGCTGCTGCAGCCCCGACTCATTGCTTCCAGGCAGAAGATGCACAGAAATTGTTCCAACAATCCAGCGCTGGGCTGCACTGCTCTTGGTGGGCGGCGGATGCTCATGGGCATTATATCACAGCCTAAACCAATAAAATATAGAGTACCACACAGGCCCTCCTGTCTCCTCTGCTTTTCAACCTCTATATCAGACCGTTGATGGACATCACCTTAAAATATCAAATAAAGATCCACTTGTTTGCTGATGCCATACTGTACCTACCACTAGGCTCATACCAAGATGCTCGAATCTCCAAATTACATGACTGCCTTTCAGAAATAAAAAAACTGGATGACCCAAAATAAGACACAGGTAAATGCGGAAAAAACCAAACTCCTTTAGATACAGAGAGGTGACCTTGAACCGCCCGCGCATCGATCTCATGGGAATTGACCACCCTGATGGGCAAAGACAAAGTATGCAGCCAAGAGGTGATCCTTGATGGTGACCTTTCGCTCTCTGACCATATCTCCCAAGTAATTCCCCAGACCTTCTGACAAAGGCCTGACTCTCCACTGACTCGAGTCTCAAACACTGATATGCCTAATCCTATGTCTGACTATGCCATGTTTTGTCATACAATGTTCTACCACACTGTCACACTATTTGCCATCCTTGTTCTACTATACTTTAGTATATGCCATATTTAACATACTATGCCATGCTATGTCGGCAATGCGTCAATCTCTCATGCCTTGTCTGCTGTTCCATGCTTCCTCAAGCACGCATGCCTAACCATTTTTTCTAGTCATGTCATACTATGTTAGCCATTCTTTGTAATACTATATTTACCGTTTTGTCATATTATATTTTTACCATCCTTTGTAAACTATGATCCGCTATCCTTGCCATCAAAAGACTTTGTCAAGGGTTCTCTGGATGTTCTGCAAATAGTGAAAATACTAATTTAAAAGATTTAATAGAAAGAATTTTTTTAAAGTGTGTAGAAAGATTTACGGTCCACTAATCAGTTACATACACAAATATATGCCTGTTAGTTTCTAGGGAAGACCATAATATCTCATCCAGGTTCAGCTTTCTTTGCCTACTTACACAGCACAAGACCAAGGCTAATGAGAAATACTTTTATTATGAAAATAGAAAAATATAATTCACAAGCCAGCAGCAATATCTAATTATTGTTCACAAAATATCCGATTACAGATATGAAACTCAGTACATAATTATCACAACACACTTGCTAGATAAATACGTAACTAATTCTTACAAACACTAAACAGTTCCTTATAATAACAATTCCTGATTAGCAGCAATCTATTACAGTTATCACCAAGAGTAGCTTTACAAGCCTTATCCTATATCACAATAGGATACTTTATCTAACCCCAGCTGATAAGATAATAGAATTCTGTATTCTTACCATCCAATTAGGCCTTGGCACAAAATCAGGTGAAATGGAAGAAGTCTCTCCTCAGCTTAGCAGATATAGAAATCCTTCTGTTACAGGAACAAGAGTTCATCAGCCACTGGTGCAGCTATAATTTAGGTTGGCAGCAAAGGTTTCCTTGATGTGATGGAATTCAGATCTGTTTAAGGACCGATTCACTTTTATTATAAAAGAGGTGCGTGGAGAACACCTGTGATGAGATGCGAGTTCACCTACATCCGAACACAGACTAAATTATAATTAGCACCTTTTCACTTGGATCTCGTCAGATGACTTCTCTGGACCAATCCAGAAACAGAACTTAGATGAATAGCCTTTCTGTATAAAGTCTCGTACAGGCTAGGAGACACAGGCGCCTTCGATAGATAGTATGCCTCCCCCAAAATTCACATGGGCATAGCTGGATGTCCTTGACTAAAATACAGTTCTGGTACATACCCAGAAGGCATCAGGCAGAAACAACAAAAATGTTTTCTTCTTTCTCTTCTTGCAGGTTCAGGCTGGAATGATTTCTTGCAAATAATGGTTCAGGCTTGATGATGTCAGAGAGGCCTAACCTTCAGGTGCAAATAAGGAAACACCACTACAAATGTACAATATACACCCCTAAACTGTGTTCTAGCTCTACATAAAACTATGATTCAGTTTTAAATATTTCTAATTCCATTTAAAAATAATTAATGAAAATCATCACTTTTAAAACAACTCCTATTATTTCTCTGGTATTAAATCATTACCGGGTTCACTACGCACATTGCTCCCTTTTGATAGTGAAATGGGTCCCATCAGGGCAGGCTAGATATTCTGCATATTAAAGATAAGTGAAGATCTCTTACTGTTTAAATAATTAAAGTAAAATACCATACCAATATAAATATATTTTTGACAATAAGATTTTAGTTTAGCAACAGGAGGAGGTAGAAATAAGGGTCAATGAGTGAGACTTTCAACCATTCATTCTTGACATCACACATTAATGTTTCTGGTCAAGCTGGTTTCTGAGACCCTTCACCCTTCTCCTATCATACATTCTATTGTGGGATTTCATGTATCTGTGGATTGTTTCCAATTAATCCTGCTTACCATTTTCCCTGTCTTGTCAGTGATTCAATGTGATTATTAGGGGCTGGGAGAGCCCTCAGTGCATGTGTGCCGGATAATACAACCGAGCGACAGAGAGCTGGGAGAGTCGAAGGACCTGGAGAGCATTGGCCAAAGGACTGAAAAGCAGTCTGGCGGAGGGATGATGGCAACCAGCAGTACCGGCAATGGTACTGAACTTTGCCGAAAACCTGGAGGGTTAATGCAGGATCAAAGGAAGGACTCTGGAGATCTGGAAAGATGGAATCAAGGGAGGATTTGGGACGACCAGGTTGGGGAGTTTAAAGAGAATGAATATGGCATGTATGTGTAACCTGTATTTGTTTTTACAGTGAACAAAGGTGCCTGGGGGTATGGATATGTGACGGGTATACTGTTCAGCCCAGTCACATAATGACAACCACCTAAGGATTCCCATTGGAATCAGTACATTTTTAGTAATCTGCATTGTCTTTATGGAACTTAGTCCCACGTAGAATGTATTGCTCTTGTCGTTTCTCTCGGGGGCAATACCTCCAAATGGCTTAGTTTTGTACACTGAGGATCACCATGTAAAGCTGCTATTAAGAATATCACTGATGCATCAATTAATGCAAATGAAGGCACCTATATATGAAATATATAGATATATGAAAATTAGATATATGAAAATTAGTGCCTTTAGTTCTATTTAATTTATTTTTTGAATAATGCATGCATATGAAATGCATATGAAATGTTAAATGCATAATAGATGAGTTTTTTGGACTGGTGAATGAGAAAGTTTGAGCTTGTTAATGCTTTATAAGAAGTCAACATCTGACCTTCTTTTTCTCTTCTTTATGCACTTTATGGCAGTGGTGTAATTCAGAGTTAGCAGAAGTGGTTGTATATGATATATTAGTTTTGTACATACTGTTATACCATGAAAATAATGAACCTCGCTTCTAAGCCAGGGTACTGCTACTGTTTACCATAGTTCTTGTGTCTTGTCAAAGACCTCCTGCAGTTCAAAGGATGTGATATGTGTAGGCAACCTATCAATATATGCTTTGAAATTGCTTTAAATCAGGTCAGTGGCACCTAATATGCAATGGGAAATATTTCTGATTCCTTTTTCCATCTATATATAGGGCTGAATTGCTTAATACTTGAGGATCTTCTCTCACCCATAGGGACAATGTGCTGAGGTTTCTGATATTTTCCCAGTAGATAATCATGGCTGAGAATTCTGAATTGACAGTGCTGGAAGATAGCTTTCGAAAATTTTCTGTATATGGGGATACAAAGGCTACTGGGCATGAAATGACTGGAAAAAACTGGGCCAAAATATGCAAGGATTGCAAAGTGATTGATGGGAAATCAGTCACCAGCACAGATGTGGACATTGTCTTCTCCAAAGTCAAGTAAGTGCCAATTTGTAGAGATTTAAGAATATGCAGATAATCAAAAAGTCACATCTATTACAATATACTGTAAAGCCATTTGTCAGAGGTAGAATTCAAATGTAATCTTTTGTGTCTAAAAGGAGCAGCAGGAAGTAAAATTAATGACAATGATAGCCAAGAGTGGTTGCATAAAGTATTTATTTTATAGGAATAGGCTTAATATTACAAATATAGAGCATGCAGTTGGATTTAAAGCTGATTCTTTGTGTGTATAGGGAAACATGGCTTTTTCCAGAGCATAGACAGACCAAGTGCCCCTAAATGAATGAGTGTATATCTGGTCCTGAATAGTAAGAGAAGAGGTAGAGAGAGAGAGAAAGAGAGATAAGCAAGAGAGTCCAGAGAGAGAGAGAGGGCTTTTAGCTTGTATTTATAGGTTTGAGATTTATTCTAAAATATATCTATTGTTGTTAAGTACATATTTTCCAGCATCTTTCTCTGCCATACATGTTTGAGACAATGGTCCATAACTGATAAGGAAGGTCTGACACTCTTACAGGAATGATAGATGTAATCAGTCTTTCTGACATCTTTTGTTCCATTCAAGTACTGTAGTTAACATATCTTTATGATAAAAAAATCCAGGCTGGCTAAATACTCAGGATATGTGTATTCTTGTCAGGGGCCTTTAGGGTCAATCCACATTAACATTCCAGAGTCAGATTGTTCAATAATATCCTAGAGTCCTTTACTGACACTCTGGTTAGACCAGCAGAAAATGCTGACAGCTAGCATTCAGAAATGTAAGGTTGACATTTCCCACATTTTTTTAACGAAGCCTGAAGTACCATTCCATATGGCATTCACAACTCTTTTGTAAACAGACAGTTTTCCCTTCTATGATGCCTCTTACCTTCAATATTACATATTTTGCTATATCAGCAGATCCCATTAACCTGCACAGTCTATCTCCCTGGCTATAGAGATAAGCAATTCCCATTTTGAGTCCAGATCTTGTGCCTTAGTTCGGGCAATCACTACTGAGTGGGTAAACCCAATATGCCACCTCTTATCTATCTTAGAGAGAATGAACAATGCATTTGGAATGCAGGAAGTTTTCTCAGGAGGTTTTAGGCCTAAAGGTACCAGGATGCCATGAGTGGGGGTATGAGGGTGTCAGAAGAGACCATATACTGTGTCTGACCCTGGTGTACAATGCAGTAGACAGTGGCAAATTAGCCAAATTAGTTTGGTGACAAAGAAAGATGCTGGAAAATCATGTTTAACTCTCTTAAAAGATAGTGGGTACTTTATAGGAAATGCTTGTAAAGAGATGTAATGTATTTCATTTTGCAGCAAACGAAAATCATAACAATAATTTGAACAATAATTAAGATAATGATCAACAATAGGCAAATACCCAAAGAAAAGTTCCAAGAGACATGAGAGTCTTGTAGCAAATTTTTTCAGTTTGTGCAAACTGTCCATTTTCAAAAGTGATGGTATAATTCACAACTTAAGACAATCTCATCTTAACTGCACGAGGGAGACCAAATTCCTGGAGGTCATGAGGGACTGTTTCATGGAACCAACACGGGGAGATGCCACTCTTGACCTAATCTTCAACGGACTAGGGGGACCCGCAAAGGAGGTGGCGGTATTAGCCCCACTAGGAAACAGCGATCACAACACGATCCAGTGCAGGCTAGAAATTGGATCATCAAAGGTGAAAAGAACCACAACAACGGCACTCAACTTCAAAAAAGGGAATTATGATGCCATGAGGAAAATGGTGGGAAAGAAACTCAACGGCAATACAAGGAAGATGGAGTCCGTAGAAAAAACCTGGAACCTATTCAAGGACACTGTGCACGAAGCACAAAACCTGTGCGTCCCCAAGTTCAGGAAAGGGTGCAAAAAAAATAGAACTAAAAACCCAGCGTGGATAACAAATGCAGTGAAGAAGGCGATAAGTGACAAGAAAACATCGTTCAAAAAAATGGAAAAGAGACCGAACAAAGGACAACCAAAAGGAGCACAAAGAACACCAAAGGGAGTGTCACTGAGTGGTTAGAAAAGCAAAAAGAGAATACGAAGAGAGACTGGTGGGGGAAGCAAAAAAACTTCAAATCATTCTTCAGGTACATTAAGGGGAAGCAACCGGCAAGGGAGGAAGTGGGACCCTTAGATGATGGAGACAGAAAGGGAGTGGTAAAAGATGAAAAAGAGATAGCGGACAAGTTAAATGAGTTCTTCACGTCAGTCTTCACGAGGGAAGACACAACCAACATTCCGGAACCTGAGGAGATCGTAAATGGAGACCAAGATGTTAAGCTGGTCAAACTAGAGGTAAGCCAAGAGGATGTCCTCAGGCAGATAGACAGGCTAAAGAGCGACAAATCGCCGGGTCCGGACGGCATTCACCCAAGGGTACTCAAGGAACTAAGGAACGAAATAGCAGAGCCACTTCGACAAATATGCAACCTATCCTTAAAAACTGGAGAGATCCTGGAGGACTGGAAAATAGCAAATGTCACGCCCATCTTCAAGAAGGATTCAAGGGGTGACCCAGGAAACTACAGGCCGGTGAGCTTGACCTCGGTCCAGGGAAAGATGATGGAAGCGCTGGTTAAGGACAGCATCTGTGAACACATTGCAAACAATGGGCAGCTAGAGTCGAGCCAGCATGGCTTCTGTAAGGGTAGGTCATGCCGTACAAACTTATTGTACTTCTTTGAGGGGGTAAACAGCCAGGTAGATAAAGGGGAATCTATAGACATCATTTACCTTGACTTCCAAAAAGCCTTCGACAAGGTACCACACGAAAGACTACTTAAGAAGATATGGAACCACGGGGTACAAGGGGAGGTCCACCGATGGATCAAAAACTGGCTGGCGGACAGGAAGCAGAGGGTTGGAATAAAGGGACATTACTCAGACTGGAAATGGGTCACAAGCGGAGTTCCGCAGGGGTCAGGGGCCTAGAGTACCGCAGGGGTGGGATCTAGAGTTCCCACCTCTAGGTCATAAATGACCTAGAGGTGGGAACAAAATGTGAGGTCATTAAATTTGCGGATGACACCAAACTATACAGCAGGGTTAAAACCATGGAAGACTGCGAAGATCTCCAAAAGGATCTAACGACACTGGAAGAGTGGGCCAAAAAGTGGCAAATGAGCTTCAACATAGGGAAATGCAAGGTCATGCATGTGGGGAAAAAGAACCCGATGTTCAGCTACAAAATGGGGGGATCACTACTAGGGGTAAGTAACCTTGAAAGAGACCTGGGATTGATGGTAGACACAACACTGAAGGCGTCGGCGCAGTGCGCCACAGCCTCAAGGAAAGCAAACAAAATGTTGTGCATCATTAAAAAGGGTATCACGACCAGGTCGAAGGAAGTCATCCTGCCACTGTATCGTGCAATGGTGCGGCCGCATCTGGAATACTGTGTCCAGTACTGGTCGCCGTACCTCAAGAAGGACATGGCAGTACTTGAGGGAGTCCAGAGAAGAGCAACTAAACTGATAGAGGGTATGGAAAATCTCTCATATACTGACAAATTGAAACAGTTAGGACTGTTCTCCCTGGAGAAGCGGAGACAGGGGAGACATGATAGAAACCTTCTAGATCCTGAAAGGCATAGAGAAAGTAGATAGGGACAGATTTTTCAAACTAAGGGGAACCACAAGTACAAGGGCGCACTCGGAGAAATTGAAAGGGGACAGGTTTAGAACAAAAGCTAGGAAGTTCTTTTTCACCCAGAGGGTGGTGGATACATGGAATGTGCTTCCAGAGGCTGTGGTGGACAGGAGCACTGTACAGGGCTTCAAAGAAGGTTTGTATAGGTTCCTAGAGGAAAAAGGGATTGAGCGGTATAGATAGATGTAGAGATGGGTTATAGGGATAAGAGTAGAGGTAAGTTATAGGAATAGGAGTAGAGATAGGTTATAGAGCTAGTCAGGGACCACTGCTCAGGCAATGGGCCTGATGGGCCGCCGCGGGAGCAGACCGCTGGGCGAGATGGACCTCTGGTCTGCCTCAGCGGAGGCAACTTCTTATGTTCTTCTGTTCTTAAGTTGTTCAATATAGGTATGGAGTTCTGTAAAATTCAGCAGCTTGTGAAATGTCTCGTTCACCATGCCAGCATATGAAATAAAGCCTGGAATGTCTACAGAGTCATTGGTTACCAGAGGTATGGAATAGATTGTCCCATTATTGGTGTTGTAAGGCTACACCAGGTATTATTCAGTAAATAGTCTGAACAGTATTCTTAAGAAGTTGGCTGTCAAGTACCTGGGGATCCAGAGAAAAGGAAACATTGTGTGACAATATTAATGCATGTAAACTGGTATATGTTTGATAAAAGAGAAACAATATTCCTGTACAAAAATGTATCTCTTCTGAATGTCTTACTAAGTAAATGTACTTAGTAGGACATTCAGAAGAGATACATTTTTGTGTGCTGCACACAACTATTACGTCACTCAGGAGAGACTATAACTATGCATGAATTATTTTGCAATGAAGATAGGTAGGGATCACCTGGAGTGGAATCAGTATCATCAAAAAACTTACTATGATAGGGGTGTGAAGACTCGCCAGTTGCAGGTGGGAGATCAGGTGTTCGTACTGGTTCCCTCAGACCCTCACAAATTCTTAGCTCAATGGAAAGGCCCAGCCACTGTGATAGAAAAAGTGGGTGAGGTAGACTACTGGGTAAATGACCATAAGAACAGGGTACAGACATACCATATTAATCTCTTGAAGCCCTGGAAGGATAGGGAGGTATTGACCATGGTGACACAGCAATGGAGGGACGATGACTTGGGTCCCCAGATAGCTGATATGGGCACTGAGGAGAAGGAGAGCATTGGGACAGGACTAACCAAGGCACAAGCATTTCGGGATATGATTCATCACTTTAAAGATGTGTTTTCTACTATGCCAGGGAAGACAAGGTATTGCCCATGATATTGTCACTACCCCAGGGAAGGTTGTCCAGGTCTGTCCCTACAGACTACCCGAAGGGAAAAAGACTTTGGTGAACAAATTGGTCCAGGAAATGTTGACTCTTGGGGTAATAGAACTCCTGGTGCAGTCTGATAGTCATTGCTCCGAAGGCCGACGGGACCCCATGATTTTGTATTGATTTTAGACAGCTTAACAAAATTTTGCAATTTGATGCGTTCCCGATGCAATGAGTGAATGAGCTGCTCGATCAGTTGGGGCAAACCCAGTTCCTCAGGACATTAGACCTAACAAAAGGCTATTGCCAAATACCTCTTACTAATGATGTTAAGCCTAAGACAGCATTTAGTATGCCCCAAGGTTTGTTCCAGTTTAGGAGAATGCCCTTTGGCTTACATTGTGCGGTGGCTTCATGCCAATGGGTATTGAGGGACCACCATGATTATGCCGACGCATATATTGATGACATTGTCATAAATTCGGCATCATGGGAGGAACATCTGGGGCAGGTAGCAGCAGTCACTGAGGGAGGCAGGCCTCACTGTCAACCCAAAAAATGTTTTGTAGGCCAAAGAGAGGCCTACATTGTAGGAAGGGGCAAGTTAGGCCCTTGGTGGACAAGGTCCAGTGCATTCGAGATTACCCACGGCCATGTACCAAAAAAACAGCTCCGGGCCTATCTAGGACTAATATGCTACTATAGGAGATTTATCCAGCATTTTTCCTCAAAAGCAGCCCCACTGACAGATATGTTAAAGAAAGGGAGTCCAGATACCCTGCAGTGGGAATCAGACAGCATATGGGCTTTCGAAGGCTTGAAGGAAAGCCTATGTAAACAGCCTGTCCTAAAGGCTCTGGACTTCAACAAGCACCTCATCCTAAAAACAGATGCCTCTGGCAAAGGGTTAGGGGCTATCCTAAGTCAGGAGAGTGAAGGGATTGAACATCCGGTCTTGTGCCTTAGCCATAAGCTTCATCCTAACAAAAGGAACTATGCCACAGTAAAATAGGAATGTCTGGCAGTCAAGTGGGCAGTACAGACATTAGAACATTATTTGCAGGAAAAGGAATTTACCCTAGTCACAGACCATGCTACCTTAAAGTGGCTAAACACTATGCGTAACAATAACACTCATCTGACACGCTGGTATTTAGCATTACAATCCTTCAGATACACCACCCAGGAAAGCTTAATACCAACGTAGACATTCTTTACAGAATACCTGAGAATACGGGACACCCTCAAAGTCTTCAGGATATTTATCCTTTAAGTAGGGGGATTGTGTCAAACCCGTAGCCAGCTTTGTCCCTGAATTGGATAAAAGCAGAGCATAGTCCCTGGTCAGGAGAGCTGACCAGGTTAAATGTAAGGATATTGAAATGGATGACTACCCCTCAGACATTGAGGTAGAACAGGAAGGGTTTAAACCTAAGGTTATTCAGCACAGAATGCCATATCAGAATAAATACACCAGAAAGCCTGATAGGACTTTTACTGAGAAGTGGAGACCTAGTCCTGCAAGGTATTCACATTATCAGCCTAGGAGAAACCTGAGTTATTTCCCTAGGGATTTCCAGCCCAACCCCCTGCTCCTAGGAGAGAGGGTGGGGCTATGACACACATAAAAGCAGAGCCCTGAATAACACAGAGGAGAGCAGGGATGGAGGCACAGAGGACAGACAAACACCAAGGCAGGAGCAGCAGAGAAGACAGGAAGGTGAGGAGAGAAGTCTCTCTCCTCAGCCCCACAGCAGTGAGGACATGGAAATGGCAGAGGATTTCCCAAGCCTGAGCCCAGCTGCTGAGAAGGCTGAGGCAATGGACACCACTGAATTGATTCTGGAAGCTGACTATAACCCAGAGGGAATGGAGGTTAGTCCATGAGGGGAAGTGAAGCAAGGAAGCTGTCTTTCTAAGCTGCATTTGTGTGCTGGCTCTCTGTAACCCGAGATCAGGTATCCTTGATTAGGGAGAGAAGGAAAACCTCTCTGTTTTTCTCTGGGACTGCCTGGAGGTTGTTTGTTTAAGAAGCTGTATTTCTGATCATGTGAAGCCACTGGGATAAAGTCTCTGTAAAGCTAACAGCTTATCTAATATCCTGCTGTGGTCCGACGGTTGGAAAGCTCAGCTGATACTGATGAGCTCTATTGTAAAGCAGAGCTCTGAACGGAGTTGGAGCTGGGAAGCTTGTGACTTTATTTTCAAAGGTTGCTGCTTTATTTGCTTGCTGTTTATGCAATTTTGCTTTCATTGTTTGGAAGTTTATTTTCATGGCATTTCTGTTTATTTGAACCCTGGTGAAGAGGACTATCTTTAAGCAGAGAACATCCAGGGGAATGCAATTGTATGCCATACTTGGACTTTAAGCCATTCTGACAATTCTGACAACTGTATGATTTATTTTTACCTTTTTGCCTGACTTTTGCATGTCTTGAGGGTGGTTGACGGTGTTCAGACCCCCTATCCAATAAAGCCTGAGAATGAGATTTTGACCTGAGGTACGTTTGCCAATAAAGGGAGACACAATTAAGGTATTCCTGAATTGTGTCTCCCTTTATTGGCAAACGTACCTCAGTGTGGCCTGGGCAGGAGCCTTCCTCTTTCCTGGGGAAGCCACATCGACAGGTAAGAATACAGCACAGCTAAACCGCCTGCTGGCCAGAGCAGGGGATAGTTGTGTGACAACGTACAGATAATATATACTCGTAGCATAATCATCCCATAAGTAGAAAAGGCACAAAACTAGTGCCCTTATCTCTGTTGCTGATAAACACACTCCTTTTGGAGTACATTTAAATTAAAAATGTGTCTATGCCAAAACTGGTCTGGGATAGTCATGTACATGTTCAAAATATGGCTGCTTGAATTCTGAAAAGACAAAAAAGAACTTGGTCACATTGCTCTGCCTGTTATATTCATAGGACATTCCCTCCTTCATAGGCTCCTTCACACATTCCTTTAAAAAGAAATACAAGCAGGGGTATAGACTGAGAGGCTTTGTTTCAATCTACAAAAATAAATCAAGGTAGAGTTTACAGTTTTAGCTACCAAGATATTTTGAAATGTCACAGTGCTAGTGCTGAGAAAAAGAAAAAAACATTTTAAATCCAAAATATCATCAAGGTCACTTAAGCAAAATGTGTCCATGTTCCAATCTAGCTGACAGAGACCACGTGTCTGCCACCTGGGTCCTACTGCAATCTGAAGAGTAGACACTGCTGTGGAGAGGTCAGGTGTAGGCTGGATGCATCTTCTTTGGTCTGCCACTGAAAAGGTGTCTTGTCCTGGCCCTCAGGGCCAGAGGTAGGGTCCAAAAGCCATAAGATATGTCTAAGACAATTTTACATTTGAGGTTCAAGTTAGAAATCAAAAGCCCAATATTCTATAATGATCCCAAAGGATTCCCCTGGTTTGGCACCTGGCCAGGCTGGAGTCCCTCTGGATCAAGATTCCTAGACAATGGTGCAGACACAAAAATTGGCCTTTACTATCGACCCCCAGGACAGACGGAGGAGACAGACTCAGAAATGATAGAGGAAATTAAACAAGAATGTAAGACAGGTAATGTAATAATCATAGGAGACTTCAATTTCCCGGGGATAGGCTAGAACCTGGGAACCTCGAACTGCGGCAAGGAGGCCAAGTTCCTGGAAGTGCTAGAGGACTGCTTCCTGGAACAAATGGTGGGAGAGCCGACGAGAGGAAACACCACCTTGGACTTGGTCCTAAATGTCATTACAGGACCGACAAAAGAAGTAGAAGTCACGGTCCTGCTGGGGACAAGCGATCACAACATGATCAACTTTAAACTTGACATCGGGAAAGGGAAATGTATCAAAACCTTAACCACGACATTAAACTTTAAAAAGGGAAGATATGATAGCATGAGAGCCATGGTGAAACAACGGCTCAAGAAAAAGATGAACAAGGTTAAAACGGTAGATCAGGCATGGTCCCTACTGAAAAATACTATCACGGAAGCACAAAATCTCTACATTCCGTGGATTTCCAAAGAAAGGAAAACTAAAGGCAAAGACTTACTAGAGAGGTGAAGGAAGCCATAAAAGAAAAGAAGAACTCCTTTAAAAAATGGAAACGCACGAAACAACCGAAGCTTGGAACAAACACAAAGATGATCAGAAGAAATGTCACAAGGTGGTGAGGAATGCCAAAAAGGACTATAAAAAGAAAATAGCGCAAGAGGCCAAAAATTTCAAGCCCTTCTGTAGATACGTAAAAGGAAAAAAACCTGCAAAAGAGGCGGTGGGACTGCTGGATGACCAGGGAAGAAAAGGGTACGTCAAGGAAGACAAACAAATTGCAGACAGACTAAATTCCTTCTTTGCGTCTGTCTTTATGAAGGAGGACATGGCAACAATACCAGAAGCAGTGAAAGTGTTCAAAGGAGTAATAAAGGACAGCCTCACCACAGTAGAAGTGGACTTTGCCAGATATACTACCAGATCGACAATCTTAAAAGTGACAAATCCCCTGGACCTGATGGAATTCACTTGAGAGTCTTAAAAGAACTGAAGGTTGAAATCGGAGAGCTTTTGCAAAAACTTGCTAACCTATCAATTAGAACTGGACAGATACCGGATGACTGGAAGATAGCGAACGTCACGCCAGTTTTCAAAAAAGGATCAAGAGGAGAACCGGGCAACTACAGACCTGTGAGTCTTACGTCTGTCCCTGGAAAGATGATTAAAGATAGCATAGTCCGGCACTTGGATACACACTACCTGATGAGAGGCAGTCAACATGGCTTCAGGAAAGGGAAATCATTTACTTCAATTGTTTGAGACCGTAAACAAACAAATTGATAGTGGAGAACCGGTGGACATAATATACTTGGACTTCCAGAAAGCGTTCGACAAGGTTCCACATGAAAAACTTTTCAGGAAACTACAAAGCCATGGAATAGAGGGAGATATACTAAGACGGATAGGCAAATGGCTGGAGAACAGAAAGTAGAGAGTGGGCATAAATGGGAAGTTCTCAGACTGGGAGAAAGTGACTAGCGGTGTGCCCCAGGGCTCGGTACTTGGGCCCATCTTATTTAATATTTTCATCAATGACCTAGAAGAAGGAACATCCAGTGAGATCATCAAGTTTGCAGACGACACAAAGCTATGCCGGGCAATCAGATTGCAGAAGGATAGCGAGGAACTCCAGAGTGACTTGTGTCAGTTAGAGAAATGGGCAGAGAAATGGCAGATGAAGTTTAATGTGGAAAAGTGCAAAGTAATGCATTTAGGCAGAAAGAACAAGGAACACGAGTATAGAATGTCAGGTGCAACTCTGGGTAAAAGCGAACAAGAAAAGGACCTAGGTGTACTGATAGATAGGACCCTGAAACCGTCGGCACAATGCACGGCAGCAGCAAAGAAAGAAAATAGAATGTTAGGCATGATAAAGAAAGGAATCACGAGTAGATTGGAGAAAGTTATAATGCCGCTTTATAGAGCAATGGTCAGACCACACTTGGAATACTGTGTCCAACATTGGTCTCCCAACCTAAAGAAGGATATAAAACTGCTGGAGAGGGTGCAGAGATGAGCAATGAAGCTAATAAAAGGTATGGAGAACTTGGAATATGAGGAACGACTTAAGAGACTGGGATTGTTCTCCCTTGAGAAAAGGAGACTGCGAGAGGATATGATCGAGACTTTCAAAATACTGAAAAGAATCGACAAAATAGAGAAGGAAAAAAATTTATTTTCAATGTCCAATGTGGAAAATCACCAGCAACACTGGAACTGCCAAGATGCACCTACAGGGAGTGAGGACCACCTGGAGGACAACCACAAGGAAGAAATGGGTGACACAGCAAGATCTGGAAACAGCAGAGGGAATCCACATGAAGACGAGTCCGGTGCAAGGAAGATGAGGGAAGATGGAAGTGCAAAGAGGACATGGACCTATGGCTGGAGAAATAAGAGAAGATAGAGAGGCTGCGGCTAGAGAGGCAAGAGAAGATAGAGAGGACAGCGCTCGTCGTGGGTGACTCCATCATCAGACAAGTCGACAGCCATATAGCGGGAGGAAGACAGGATCGGCTAGTGACCTGCCTACCAGGAGCCAAGGAAGAAGATATAGTGAGCCACATCGACAGTATGGAAGAGGAAGATACGGTGGTGGTGATCCATGTGGGGACAAACAATGTGAGCAACAGGAACTACAGCAGGGAAGGATTGAAGGACCAGTTCCGGATACTAGGAAGGAAGATAAAGACCAGAACACAGAGGATAGCGTTCTTGAAGATCCTGCCGGTACCCAGGGCCAATGAGAAGAGGCAGACGGAGCTGCAAGCAGTCAACGCATGTATGAGGTGCTGGTGTGAGGAAGGATTCCATTTAATGCGCAACTGGACAACATTCTGGGGGAAGAGCAAGCTATTCAGGATGGATGGCCTCCACCTCAGCGGAGATGGAAATTCAGAAGTTTTTAAACTAGGAAGAAGGGGAAAGCTGACAATTGACCAAGAGTTGATGGTTTGGGAACCGGTATACCCAGAGGATACTGTGCAGAAAGATAGCGAGGAAGACTCCCCGGATCATAGACAAGATAGAAATCTTGACTGATCAAAAATGACACAAGAGGGAAGAAATTGTAAGAAAGTAACAGACCGCAAGCTCAAGTGCATGTACACAAATGTAAGAAACCTAATAAATAAGATGGGGGAATTGGAAGCTATGGCACAAAAAAATAACCTTGACATCATCGGCGTCATGGAAACATGGTGGAATGAGGAAAATGCCTGGGACACTTTGCTACCAGTATACAAGCTATACCACAGAGACAGAGTAGGTCAAAAAAGTGGGGGTATTGCCCTATACATCAAAGAAGAAATTGAGTCTACAAGAGAGAACACGCCAGAAACAAAAAATAAGGTAGAGTCTCTATGGACCAAAATTCCAAGAAGAAAAGGAACGAAAACGAAGATCAGCATCTACTACTGACCCCCAGGGCAGTCCGAAGAAATTGATGGAGAGATGATGGACAAGATTAAATGCAACTGCAAGGGAAGCAATGCAGTTATCATGGGTGACTTCAATTATCGGGGGATTGACTGGAACCTATGCACCTCCGGCACCAAGTTCCTGGATGCTTCCTGGAACAACTTGTCAAGGAAAATACGAGAGGAAATGAAATTCTGGACTTAATTCTAAATGGACTACGAGACCAGTGCAAAGTGTAGAAGTAGAAGGGATGCTGGGAAGCAGTGATCACATTATTATCCGCTTCGACCTGGACACAGGAGTAAAACATCGATCCAGAACGTCGGCCATGGCACTGAACTTCCAAAAAGGGAATTACGAAGAGATGAAACTCATGGTGGAGAAGAAGAGAGTAATCAAGGAACTGAAAGGGGCTATAGCTGAACTGCTTCAACTAATAGCCAATCTGTCGATCAAATCGGGAAGGATTCCGGAAGATTGAAAAGTGGCGAATCTTCAAGAAAGATCTGGGATACTACATACTGGTGAGTCTGACCTCAGTACCGGGAAAGATGGTAGAGGCCACATCATTGATCACCTTGACGGACACAATCTGATGAGGACCAGCCAGCATGGCTTCAGCAAAGGAAGATCTTGCTTGATGAACCTGCTGCACTTCTTTGAGGGAGTAAATAGGCAGATAGATAAGGGCGAGCTGGCATTCGACAAGGTCCCGCATGAACGACTGCTTTGAAAAATTGCAAGCCATGGAATCGAGGGTGAAATACTCATGTGGATAAAAAACTGGTTGGCGGATAGGAAACAGAGTGGAAAAGCATCACGAGTGGAGTGCCGCAGGGTTCGGTGCTTGGACCCATGCTCTTCAACATATAAACAACCTGGAAATTGGTATGACGAGCGAAGTGATTAAATTTGCAGATGATACAAAGTTATTCAGAGTAGTGAAGACGCAGAAGGATTGTGAAGATCTGCAACGTGACATAACACGTTTGATAAATGGGCTGCGACATGGCAAATGAGGTTTAACATGGATAAGTGTAAGGTAATGCATGTCGGTAACAAAAATCTTATACACAAATACAGGATGTCTGGTGCGGTACTCGAAGAGATCCCCCAGGAAAGAGACTGAAGCCGTCCGCGCAATGCACGGGGGTAGCAAAAAGGGCGAACAGAATACTAGGAATGATTAAGAATGGGATCATGAGCAGATCAGAGAAGGTTATCATGCCGCTATACCGGAGTACGCCCCCACCTGGAATACTGCATCCAGCACTGGTCGCCGTACATGAAGGACTGCTCAAAAGGGTCCAGAGAAGAGCGACTAAAATGGTTAAGGGGCTGGAGGAGTTGCCGTACAGTGAGAGATTAGAGAAACTGGACCTCTTCTCCCTTGAAAAGAGGAGACTGAGAGGGGACATGATCGAAACATTCAAGATAATGAAGGGAATAAACTTAGATCAAGACAGGTTGTTCACCCTCTCCAAGGTAGAGAAAACGATAGGGCACTCTCTAAAGTGAAAATGGGATAGATTGCGTACAAATGTAAAGAAGTTCTTCACCCAGAGAGTGGTAGAAAACTGGAACGCTCTTCCAGAGGCTGTTATAAGGGAAAACACCCTCCAGGGATTCAAGATAAAGTTAGACAAGTTCCTGCTGAACTGAATCCTACTACACAGGTAAGGCTAGTCTCAGTTAGGGCACTGGTCTTTGACTTAAGGGTCGCCGCGTGAGCGGACTGCTGGGCACGATGGACCCTGTTCTGACCCAGCAGCGGCAATTCTTATGTTCAGTATTTTCCTTTCTCATGCTAATGAGTCTCCTACATATACCTTGGATGAAAAGGCACTTTCTTTTATTTGTTTTCTTTCTGAATTCTTGAGAATGGTGCAACATTTACTTTTGAATATCGTACCATGTTCCCTTTGTAAAATCACCTTCATAGTATCCACCTTTTTCTCAAAATTTATTATTTATTTAAAAATTTATATACCACATCCAACTATGCGGTTTCCATATGACAAACATAGAATCTTGTTTCCCTCCGATTATCACGTATAACATAGACCAGGGGTAGGGAATCCTTGAGAGCCGTATTCCAGTCGGGTTTTCAGGATTTCCCCAATGAATATGCATGAGATCTATTTGCATGCACTGCTTTCAATGCATATTCATTGGGGAAATCCTGAAAACCCGACTGGAATACGGCTCTCGAGGACCTGAGTTCCCTACCCCTGACAGACATATCAAGATAACATCGTTAATCATCCCTGTTAGTTCTTAAAATAAAAAATGTTCATATTTGAGGCTGCAGATGACTGCCTCAGTACTGGGGTCTGATTCATTTATTTATATTGCTTACCATGACCAAATTAGTTCATTGGTAAGAACATGTTTCTATAGGTTAAGATTAATTAGATCTCTTTCTGCATTCCTCGATAAATCATCACTAAATATTTTATTACATTCTCTGGTCATCTCTAAAATCGACTATTGTAATGCCCTATACAAAGGGATTACCTTAAAAGAAACATGTAGATTACAAATTCTCCAAAACATCGCAATAAAAATTATTATGAACAGGAAAAAATTTGATCACGTAACCCCACTGCTGATGGAAAATCATTGGTTACCGGTAAACCATAGAATTACTTATAAAATAGCTTTACTGACACATAAGATATTAGTAAATAAAGCCCCAGTATTTTTAGAAAGATTCTTAATACCATACACGCCTGTAAAATCTCTCAGATCAGAAGAAAAATCCTTGCTGGTAACTCCCTCACTAAAAATTATTTACTCAAGGAGGGATATAATCTTTTCTGTCACAGTTCCACAAATTTGGAACTCTCTTAATCTCAAATATAAGAGAAGAAAAATTACTTACTAAATTCAAAGGCTTACTAAAAAGCTGGCTGTTTAGGGATGCCTTTAACTGATCTTTCTTAATCACATTACTTCTTTCCTTGAACTTATCTGGACAAAGGTACACTGTTAAGTAGAAATTAAGTGGGTACCGTCCCTTAACCTTCTGTTTCCTTACCCACCCTTTCATTTATTTTTATATTGTATTTAATCCATTTTTTTTCTCCCTCATTTTCTGTAGAGTTTTTACGTCATAATTGTTTTTAATGCCCTGTTTGGTGTAAATTTTTTTATTTTTAATTTACCTACTTTTAATTTTGTAAATCGCATTGGATTTGGATACTGTGATTATATCAAATATTATAATAAACTTGAAACTATATATGTGTAATCTTGGATGTAGAAATGCTCCCATTTACGGAGGAAAGAGACTAGAAAAAGTGGAGGTTAAGCATGTTAGACAAGCATTGCCATCATAAGACCACGACTAAGCCCTCACCTTGAGCACTGGAACAGGCAGAAGTTTAGTTAGAAAAAGGTGTTAGAATATCAGAGTTGTCAGCTGCCAGTTCCAGCCTAGTCTGAACTGGTCCTTCACCAGAAAAGAGAAACAAAAGGACAATGTTACAAAATTTTTACTTTAAAAATTTAAATTCTGCCTTAGCCTCTTCTAATTGTTCATTTACAGATAGAAAGGAATTTGTAGCTTGAACTATTTGGATTCATAGCATTGAGATATTAATTTGTGCCTCATTTAAGTCCTTGGTAAAATTTAGCTGGAAAAAATATAAGAAAGGTATTAGAAGTTGTCAGCTGCCAGTTTCAGCCAAATCTGAACTGGTCCTTCACCAGAGCAGATACTGACAAGAAAGAGAAGTAAAAGGACAAAGTTACAAAAAGTAAAGTTGTTACCAGGGACATATGTGGGTGTCTTAAATGAGGGATTGCTTAACTTAGTACTACATCCAAAACAGAGTTGGATTGTCTAGCAGTCTTTTCTGAGTAGATCAAACTTTAAAACATAAATAGGGAGAATTGTTGGACATGAGTGGAGGAGAGGAGCGAGGGAGAAATATTGGATGTTGTGGTGGAGAGGGAGGGGTGGAACAGATGGAAAGGGATACATGGAGGGAAGGGAGGAAGAAATGCAGCATGATGTTGGAGAGGGTTGATAGAAGGAGAAATGTGCATGGGTCTGGTGCGGAGAGACAAAATATGCTATATAGATTAGAAGCCAGGGCACAAGAGAGAGAAATGTTGGATTTGGCAGTAGAGTGGTGGTTCTTTGAATCCCTTTGTAGCATGGGAGAGAATGAGAGAGAGGGAGACATGTTGCACATTGGAGGAGAGAGAGAGGAAGAAATGCAGAAGACAGGAAAGCAGAAAAAAAGAGAAACTGGAACTGACTTGACTGAAATATGTTAGCTTTGGGAAATGTATATAGCAGATGTCTTTGTATTCTGTTCAACAGATAGAAACATAGAAACATAGAAAGATGACGGCAGATAAGGGCTACAGCCCATCAAGTCTGCCCATACCATTGACCCCCTTTTAAGTCTACTGGCCCCCTTAACTCTACTGACCTGCTCTATTAAGTCTATATCCTAGCGACCCTATTTATTGGTATGACTCCCGGAGTGATCCCACATAGGTATCCCATTTATTCTTGAAGTCTGGGATACTGCGGGCCTCGATCACCTGTACTGGAAGCTTGTTCCAATGCTCTATCACTCGTTCCGTGAAGAAGTACTTCCTGACGTCTCCACAAAACTTCCCTCCCCTGAGTTTGAGCGGATGTCCTCTTGTGTTCGAGGGTCTTTTGAGAAGAAAGATATCATCTTCCACCTCGACCCGTCCCGTGATGTACTTAAATGTCTCAATCGTGTCTCCCCTCTCCCTACGCTCGAGACCCTACGGGTCTCTCATTCTCTTCGTACGAGAGACCCTTTAGCCCCGAGACCATCCTGGTGGCCATCCGCTGAACCGACTCAATTCTGAGCACATCTTTACGGTAATGTGGCCTCCAAAATTGCACACAGTATTCCAGATGAGGTCTCACCATGGCTCTGTATAATGGCATCATGACCTCAGGCTTCCTGTTGACGAAACTTCTCTTGATACAACCCATCATCTGCCGTGCCTTAGATGAAGCCTTCTCCACTTGAGTAGCAGTCTTCATGTCTGCACTGATGATCACTCCCAAGTCTCGTTCTGCTGTAGTCTTGGTCAAAGTTTCTCCATTCAGGACTACAGCAGAACGAGACTTGGGAGTGATCATGGGAGATGTACACAGAGGATCTCTAATCACAAAATAATGATATATATTGAAGAACTAAGGCCTGCACTGGGCAGACTTGCACAGTCTGTGACCCGTATATGGCCATTCAATTGAGGATGGGCTGGGATGGTTTAGATGAGGTGGAGTGAGCTTTGACGGAGACTCCAGTAGATAGAACCAGTCTGTGTGTGACTTTGGTTGTGAGAGGAGCTGGAGAGAGAGCTGCAACTGAGAAACAGAGGCCTGTGGAAGGTGGAAGCTAGGCCTAGCTCTGTGCCCCAGGGAAGGTCCCAGTTTGGAGGGCCTACTATGGAAGGAAGGAGGGAACCAGATGGTGAAAAGCCTGGGCCATCAGGCTGGAGGAGGCCAGGAGAGCCAGACCCCAGAGCTCCTAAAGGAAGGGTTCCTGTTCCAGAGTTGACACCAAGGAGCATGAAGGTACAACAAGGGTCTGGGAGTTGGAGGTGGAGATGGGCAGGCAGAAAGCCCCAGTGGTGGAGGATATTTTCAGTGGGGAGGAGGAGTTGGAGAAGGACATGAATTTGGCCATAAGAGCCATACTAACAGTTAAGGAAATGGCTGGACTGGAGAAAAAAGCTGCAGGACTTACAAAAGAAACAATGTATGGTGTCCACTCTGTATAAGCTGGCTCCAGAGGAGCAAAAGAAAAAGTATAAGAAGGAACAGCAATATCTTCAGTAGCAGGTGGAGAACTGCATAACAGAAATGGCTGTTATCACAAAAGATGTGTCCAACCCCTGAAGTGTATCGGAACAGAGAGGGAATGGCAGGGTTGCAGGGACACCAGGGGAAATTACAAACAGCAGTTTCTACAAAAGAACCCTGTGCAGAAGCAGGACAGTTAAAAGGGGTGCAAGAAATTCCCACAGCAGTGGAAGAAAAAGTTACCACAGAGGCTACTGGAGAAAAGTTGGGAGACAGCCTGGATTGGTACAGCTGGAGAAAGAGTGTAGTCACAACAGAAACCGGAGTGGAGGAGGGGCGGATAAAGGAGCGCAGGAAGAAGAAAGCCACACAAAGAGTGGAACAAGCAGGGACTGAGAAACCACAAACAGAGCTTGAGCTACCACAAACTTTAATAAAAGCACCTGAGGGAGTACTGGAACAGCAGGTAGCTGAGAATAGTTTGTCCAGTAACTTGCTACAATTCTTCGAAGAGGAGGAAGAATGTGGTTTGGCAGCAGCAGGGAATGGAAACACCTGAGCTCTAGCTGCAATGAATATCCCAGTTAATGGGAGTAGGGCAAAATGTAGCTCAGGGGAGGAGTTCCCAAGAACTGGTAGGTGAAATTGTTTGTGTGATTGAGAATATGACTGAGAAAGAGGTGGAGTCTTCTCTGAGCTGTGCTGAGGGAACTCAGCCTAATTCAAAGTGCAGAGTACAGCAGAGAGGTGTTTCCAGTGTGTTGGAAGAAGTGGAGTGGAGTCAGAAGCTGGAACCTGAGAATCTACAGAAAGAAGTACAGCAGGAGGTGGCTGCAGGTGATGGAGCAGTGCTGCCGCAAGGGCAGCAAGGGACAAAGCAAGTTTTGCCTTGTTCTAAAGAACTGCAGTTGAGAGAACTGAATGCAAGGCAGTTTGAAGTAGGACATGTCCCTATGGATGTAAATGGGGTGTTGGGGAGGGAGTAGGAGATGGTGGGGGATCTGATGGTAATGGGCATGGTGCCCGGAAAGGGGTTAAAAGGGGAATATCTTTTGCAGATGTGGCTGGGGGATTGGGGCAGGGGGAATGCACAAGGGGAGAGTGGGGGGAGGAGGGAGGATGGTAGAGGGAATGGTAATGGTGGTGGGGTGGAGCAGTGGGGAGGGGTGGGGGTGAGGTGGTAATTTCAAGTGAAGAAATGTGGTTCAGTTGAAGTGGGTGGGGGTTGGGAATATGCCAACAAGGGACAGGGTGTTGAGAATGGTTCTGAGGTTGGGCTTCATCCCTGAGGACCTGTATGTCTGTATTCACCCAGTAATGGTTCCGGAGTATGACATCGGTTTCCAGAGACAGAGGGGTTTGGAGTTATTTTGGGAAAAATATGAGGGGGGAGGGGGAGGGAGCAGTGGGCAGAATTTAAAGCCTTATCTGTGAGTAAACCTGACCTTGTGCAAATGACAGTGTTGGTGAGAAATTAGTCCATCCCCAGTTCAGAACTGACATACAGGTTGAACCATTAGTGAAGATCATGGACCCAATTAGGGTCTGGGCTGGTGGATGGACGGCCAGCGTGAAGCTAAGTCAAGGGGGTAATGTGATACAGCATGTTCCACCGGTGGCATACATTGGAAGAGAGCGCATCCAATGTTTTTATAAGGGGCAGCCCAGGGTATGTTTTCGAAATGGATCATTTAGGCATCTAAGTATGGTGTATCCTACTTTGATGTGTGTAAAATGTGGAGAAAAGGGGCATATTGGGGAGGAGTGTGACCTCATTCGGTGCAACTTGTGTGGATGTCTGGGACACATGCTCAGCAAGTGTCCAAAGGCTGCACATAACAGGTGGCGGGAAGATGAAGAGGGGAGGGAGGAAGATGATGGGGGAGGGGAGGAACCTCAGGAGTGAGGCCAGGAAGAGAAACAGGATCAGGAGGGTGGTCAGGAAGATAGCCAGGAAAGGATGGGGCAGGATGTAGGGCTGGTGCAGAAATCAGGGGGAGGGGGATAGAGAGGGTGGGGGTGGGGATGAGGGTGCATGGGAAATGGTACGTAGTAAGAAGGTGGGGAAACACCAGAGGAAAAGAAGGGGGGATAGGGTTGAGAATACTAATAGGTTTAGTGTATTGACACTAGAGGAAGAGAATGGAGGTGGGGTGTCCCAGGAGAGGAAGGAGAAAAGAGGTAGGGAGGGAGGGCAGCGGTTTACACACAGGTACTTCAAAATAGGAGATACTGGAAAGCAGAAGATGGATAGGACTAGGTGGGAAGAAGAAGGGGGAAGGGAATGGAACAGAAGGTAGATGGGCCAGGATATGGGTAGGAGAAGGGGAGCAGAGTAGAAACTGAATGGAACTACAGGTGAGGTAAATAAAGCAGAAGATGACTAAGCAGGAGGACAGATCAGAGGATGAAAATGAGGCTGGGCTAGGGTGGGCACAGAGTAGAAGATGACTGAGGATAGGGATGACTAGTGATGGAATGGGGAGAGTGTTGGAGCGAAGAGCAGGGAATTATGATAGGAGATATGGATTGGGAATTTCAAGGGTATGAGTGGGGGAAATTGATGGTAAAATGAATGAGGGGGTAAATGAAGGGTAAATGAGAGATATGAGAAGGTGGCCAAGAAAAGAGGATGGCATGGGGAAAGGTTGAGAGTGGAGAGAGGAGAAGAGGCATTGAAAAGGGATGGGGTTGAATGAGGGTGGAAGTGGAGTTAAAAGATGGGGTATAGGGTAAGAGACAGAAGAATGACCTTGGAGGCAAGGGAAAGGAGAGACAACACTAATAGGATGATGAGCTGGGGCTGATAGGGTGATGAGATGAAGTGGGGGGTAAATGAGGGCTAAAATGGCACAGAGGTTGGGAAGGGGGACTAAAGAAATGGGGAAAGGGGGACTAAAGAAATGGGAAAAGGTGGAGGCAGGGGTGAAACTGGTGTGAGGCAGGGAAAGTGAGGCGGGGATGAAGTGGCGGACACAAAACCAAAAGTTGGTCCAGGACACCACAGCCTCTTGAGCTGGCAAGGATAGCCCCCCCAACTTCCTATGCCTTATCTAAGATTCCTGATGAGATCGGTTCTGAGGTGGAACAGAGGAGCTAAAAAAAACCCTTCAAATATTATGTGGGTCCCACTAGCTGAATAATCTTTTTATGCAGTTTAGAGGAGAAGTTATCAAAAAAGGCTACCATTAAGATGTTATTTTATTGTTAATAAAAACATAAGAACATAAGCAATGCTGCTGGGTCAGACCTGAGGTCCATCGTGCCCAACAGTCCGCTCACGCGGCGGCACAACAGGTCCGGGACCTGTGCAGTAATCCTCTATCTATACCCCTCTATCCCCTTTTCCAGCAGGAAATTGTCCAATCCTTTCTTGAACCTCAGTACCGTACTCTGCCCTATTACACTCTCTCGAAGTGCATTACCGTTGTCCACCACACGTTGGGTAAAGAAGAACTTCCTAGCATTCGTTTTGAATCTGTCCCCTTTCAACTTTTCTGAATGCCCTCTTGTTCTTTTATTTTTTGAAAGTTTGAAGAATCTGTCCCTCTCTACTCTCTCTATGCCCTTCATGATCTTGTAAGTCTCTATCATATCCCCTCTAAGTCTCCTCTTCTCCAGGGAAAAGAGACCCAGTTTCTCCAATCTCTCAGTGTATGAAAGGTTTTCCATCCCCTTTATCAGATGCGTCGCTCTCCTCTGAACCCTCTCGAGTAACGCCATGTCCTTCTTAAGGTATTGTGACCAATATTGGTCGCAGTACTCCAGATGCGGACGCACCATTGCCCAATACAATGGTAGGATTACTTCTTTCGTTCTGGTTGTAATACCCTTCTTGATTATGCCTAGCATTCTGTTTGCCTTCTTAGCGGCCGTTGTGCACTGTGCCGTCAGCTTCATTGTTATGTCCACCATTACCCCCAAGTCCCTTTCTTGGGTACTCTCATTTAATAACATCCCTCCCATCGTATAGTTGTACCTCGGGTTTCTGTTTCCCACATGTAATACTTTAGATTTCTCAATGTTGAACTTCATCTGCCATCTCATCGCCCATTCCCCTAGTTTATTCAAGTCCCTTTGCAATTCTTTGCAGTCCTCTTTAGTCCGAGCTCCACTAAATAGTTTGGTGTCATCCGCAAATTTTATTATCTCACACTTAGCCCCTGTTTCTAGATCATTTATGAATATATTAAATAGCAGCGGCCCGAGCCCCGCAGGACCCTACTCGTGACCCTCCTCCAGTC
Organism: Geotrypetes seraphini; assembly: GCF_902459505.1. NCBI lineage: Eukaryota > Metazoa > Chordata > Amphibia > Gymnophiona > Dermophiidae > Geotrypetes > Geotrypetes seraphini. Next base: position 154,983,254 of record NC_047087.1, on the reverse strand, counting down.
CGAGTAGTGGCCCTTCACTCCTACCCTCTGTTTCCTACCTACCAACCAGTTTCTGATCCATCTATGTACATCTCCTTCCACCCCATGGTTCTTCAGTTTCCGGAGTAGGCGTTCATGGGGCACCTTGTCAAAGGCATTTTGGAAATCTAGATATATGTCTTTGGGGTCTCCTTTGTCCATCCATTTGTTAATTCCTTCAAAGAAGTGCAATAAGTTAGTTAGGCACGATCTCCCCTTGCAGAAACCATGTTGGCTGGTTATCAGAAGTTCGTTTCTTTCAAAATGTTCATAAATGTTGTCTTTTATCAGTGCTTCCGCCATTTTCCCCAGAACCAAGGTCAGACTCACCGGTCTGTAGTTTCCCGGGTCACCTCTTGATCCCTTTTTAAAGATGGGCGTAATGTTGGCTATCTTCCAGTCCTCCGGGATCACGCCCGTTTTTAGGGATAGATTGCAAATTTGCTGCAGTAGATCCGCTATCTCCTCCTTTAATTCCTTCAGAACCCTTGGATGGATTCTGTCCGGACCCGGGGATTTGTCAGTTTTTAGTTTTTCTCTCTGCCTGCGTACATCTTCAAGGCTCACTTCCATGGATGTTAATCTTTCTGCTTGATTTCCATTGAAGAATTGCTCAGGTTCCGGTATGTTGGATGTGTCTTCGTTTGTAAATACAGACGAAAAGAACATGTTAAGTCTTTCTGCCACTTCTTTCTCCTCCTTCACCACTCCCTTCCTGTCTCCATCGTCCAGCGATCCCACCTCCTCCCTAGCCAGTTGCTTCCCTTTAACATATCTAAAGAACGGTTTGAAATTTCGTGCTTCCCTGGCTAGCCTCTCTTCATGCTCTCTTTTGGCTTTTCGAACCACGCGGTGACATTCTTTTTGATATTTCCTGTGCTCTTTCCAGTTCCCCTCAGTTTTGTCCTTTTTCCATTTCCTGAATGAATTTTTTTTAATTGCCTATCGCTTCCTTCACTATTTTAGTTATCCATGTCGGGTCTTTTGTTCAACTCTTTTTGCACCCCTTTCTGAATCTGGGGATATAAAGATTTTGTGCCTTGCTCACCATGTTCTTGAGAAAAGACCATTTGCCATTTTTTGGAAGTGTTCCTAAGTTTCTTCCTTACCATTTCTCTCATTGCTTCGTAGTTTCCTTTCCTGAAGTTGAAAGTTGTCGCTATGGTTCTCTTTCCTTTCGGTATTCCTACCTCATCCTTGAACTTGATCATGTTATGATCGCTGTTTCCCAACGGTACCACTACCTCTACTTCCTTTGCAGGTCCCCTTAACCCATTTAGGATTAGATCCAGAGTGGCATTTCCTCTCGTTGGTTCTCTAACAAGCTGCTCCATGAAACAATCTTGTATAGCCTCCAAGAATTCTGTCTTCCTAGCGCATTTTGAGCTTTCAAGACTCCAGTCTATCCTGGGGTAGTTGAAGTCTCCCATAATAACCGTGTTACCGCTTTTGCATTCTCGCTTCATCTCGGCTTCCATTTCTTCATCGATATCTCCGGTTTGCCCGGGTGGATGATAGTATAGGCCCATCTTTATTTCATGCCCTTTCCTTCCTTGTATTTTAACCCATAGTGATTCCAGCTTGTTGGTCATCTCTGCTGTGTCCATTTTTGTCGATTGTATGCTTTCTTTTATGTGTAGGGCTATTCCACCTCCTTTCTGACCTGACCTGTCCTGGCGATAGAGCTTGTATCCCGGCAGTGCTGTATCCAATTTGTTTTCTTCATTCCACCACATTTCAGAGACTCCAATGATGTCTATGTCCTCTGCATTGGCCATGGCTTTTAATTCCCCCATTTTGTTTCTTAGGCTCCTTGCATTAGTATATATGCAATTTAGATCCTGGTATTTTCTTGTCTTCATTTCCTTTCCCAGTGCTTCGGTCTTTAGTTTCTTCTCTTTTGTTACAATCCTTCTAACCTCCTCTTCTGGGTTAGTCGACTCCTGTAATTTGTCCATTGTTTCTTCCCAGCCTTTTTTCCCCTCGGTATCTTCACGGGATACCTTCTTGGTCGACTGTCGGCTTTCCCCTTCTTCTTAGTTTAAAGCCTGTTCTATTCCTCTCCTGATATTGTTTGCTAGAAGTCTTGTTCCCGCCGCACTCAGATGCAGTCCATCTCTCCTGTAGAGCTTGCTCTTGCCCCAGAACTTTGCCAAGTTCCTCACGAAGTGGAACCCTTCTTCCTCACACCATCTCCTCATCCATGCATTTATTGATTATAGTTCCTCCTGCCTTTTCACATCTGCCCTCAGTACTGGTAGGATCTCTGAGAACGCTATCTTCTGGGTCCTCATCTTCAGCTTCCTTCCCAGAATCTTGAACTGTTCTATCAGCGTGCTTCTTCTGTAGTCTCTCCTGCTGACATTGTTCATCCCAATGTGGATCGTTACTGTGGCCTCTTCCATCTCCGCTCCTTCCAGGATCTTTCCAATTTTATCCACGATGTCCATGGTTCTCACTCCTGGGAGGCAGGTCACCAGTCGATCCTCTCTCCCTCCTGCTATGTGGCTGTCCACATGCCTCAGGATCGAGTCTCCCACTAGGATCGCTGACTTTCCCTTCTTTAGGTTTCGCTTCGGTCTCAGTTCAATGTCCTCAGTGTGCTTCGCTGCTTCCTCTCCTGGGCATCGACTAGCCATTTTCTCCCCTTTGTGTGATGTTCCTCTGTGGGTGTCTTCTATGAGGTCATCTGCTTCTTGTTCTCCCTTCCATGTTGGTGTTGGTGTAACTTCATCGTTCATCTGAAGTTCGTTTTCTTCCACTCTCCTCCTGTAGGCTTCCTCAATGAATTTCTCGAGTTTCCTGACCTCCTCCTCAATGTGTCTCTTATTCGTGAAGTCTATAGCTGTCCTTATTGGGTCCTCTGTAGTGTGAAGTCCTTCTAGCTCCTGTATCTTGTCCTCTAGTCGCTTTACTTCCTTCTTCAAGCTTTCCAGCTCCTGGCACCGACCGCATACATATGACAGTCTGTGCAGAACACTGGAAAGCTCATCTTCTGGTTTCCCTCTGCTTCCATTGTCATTCTCTCTCTCTCTCTGCCTGCTGCTGGTGTCCTCTCTCTGCCTGCTTGCTGTCCTTCCCTGATGTCCTTGGGTGTAGTGACCTGGCCCTTCTTGAGGCCCTTCGCAAAGGCGCTCTCGCTAAGTAGAGCGCCTTTGCCGATCACCTTCGCTGCTCGCCGAACAGCCGCACGTTGGCTTCTCCCCTTTTAAGGGGGAGCTTCGAGTCTGCTTCGGGTGATGTCAGGGAGTGGGCGGAGCTACCACTCGCCTCAACCCCTCACCCACTGCCTTCTCTCTGCTCCCTCGTGCCTTCTTCGGTGGATTTTCTCCTCTCTCCCTCCTCTGCCTGACTTCACCTGCCTGCCCCGAACTCAGGCAAGCTGGATCTTCTGAATTATTAGTAACTAGGTCCCATTGCATAAAATAGAACATGCTAAATACAGTGGTAAAATAGCACATCTTAATAGTAGCCCAAGTTCTGACAACTGCACCCCTAAATTGTTTGTTATGCCCCAGTGAATGACTAGCTTTCTTATTGTAATCTTTAATGAACTACCCTATTTCCTGGAAAATAAGAAACTGTTTTATATTAATTTTGGGCCCCTAAAAAGGCACTAGATCTTATTTTCAAGGATGTCTTATTTTTTTCATGTACAATGATCATCTCTCTCTTCGTCTCCTCCACCCCAATTCTTCCTATTTCCTTTCTCTCCCCTCTCACCCATAAGAACATAAGAATTGCCGCTACTGGGTCAGACCAGTGGTCCATCGTGCCCAGCAGGCCGCTCACATGTCCCTTGTGAAGTATCTTTCTGTTCCTCCCTCCCATCTCTTGTGCAGTAGAACCCTTGCAGCTTCTATCCATCCCTCCCGTCCTTTGTGCAGAACCCTTGCAGCTTCTATCCCTCCCTCCCTCCCATCCCTTGTTGCTGCCGACACTGCCGGTTTGTTATAAGGTATTTATTTCGGTCTCGCAGTTCGGATGAGAGGGAGATATGGGTCAGGTTGTGGGTTGGGGGTGGGAAGCGCTGCTGCTGTTTGGGGAAATACTGTAGATGACTGGGAATGGTAGAATATAATTAATGCATTTTATTGTATTGTATAAACTTGCCTAAACTTACACATGTCAGAAGCTTTAAAATTAGGTTGCTATTCTATAGGATCATGCCTAAGTGCTATAGTCTGCCACGTGAAGTAACTGGTTGTCTATAACTTCAGATGCACTAATTTGGGTTTATATTAGTATTTTATAATGGTATTTTAGTGCACAGATGATGTTATAAAATTGGTGCTCAGTACATAGTACTGGCACGTCTAAATAGAGGTGCCAAGATGCCAAGTTATAGAATTGCTCCCACTATGTTATCCTACCCACACCATGCTCCTTTGAAATCTGTGTATGTTGTGGATATACAGTACATATATAATTAAAATCTTTGCTTACATGCGTATGTCTACTTACTTGTGAAAGCTAACTTTCTACATGTGTAAATACCTCCTAATCCTAATATGCAGTATTAATTAAACATGTGTTTGCACATTCCAGACAAAAATCAGCTAGAGTAATAAATTTTGAAGAGTTTAAAAAGGCCTTAGAGGAGTTGGCAGCAAAGAGGTTTAAAGGCAAAAGTAAAGAGGAAGCCTTTGATGCAATATGCCACCTTATTGCTGGAAAAGAACCAGCCAGTCTTGGAGTAACTGTAAGTAATTTAATTTATCCTTTCACTAATTTCTGCAAACTGAAAATTTATTGAACCTGAAGAATATCTGTTTTGTTTTAGGAAATACTCCAAACATCTGAAACAAAATCTCATCTAATTGAAAGAGCATCTGCTACAAGATCTTTCTCCTCCTAGTAGTTAATTTTGGAAAAATAAAACATAGGGGTTGATATTCAAGCCGGCAGTGCTCTATATTTTGCTGACTACCACTTAGTGCCCCTTCCTATGTCCTTAGTGCCCTAGTGCCTCCTTCCTATGTCCTTAGTGCCCCTTCCTATATCCTTAGTGCCTCCAGTGTCTCCTTCCCATGTCCTTAGTGCCCCCAGTTCCTTCTTCCTATGTCCTTAGTGCCCCTTCCCATGTCCTTAGTGCCCCCAGTGCCTCCTTCCTATGTCTTTAGTGCCCCTTCCCATGTCCTTAGTGCCCCAGTGCCTCCTTCCTATGTCCTTAGTGCCCCCAGTGCCTCCTTCCCATGTCCTTAGTGCCCCAGTGCCTCCTGTGACACACTTATCCCTTGCTCTAACCAGCAGAGGGATTAGGTGTGTTGAGTTCTGGCCTGTCGGCGTGGCCTCCTCAGGTTGGAGGAAGGCTTTTCAGGTTATAACAGACCTAGGCGTCTGCCTAGTCTGCCAGGCCACACTGAGAGTAGCTTGTAAAGAGAAGACCACACAGGTAAGTCTTGTTACAAAAGAACGTTCTTGTTCTTTATTGAACCCGGGTGTCTGAATACCATCAGCCACCCGCATGTCATGGCAAAAAATATAAAACACAAAGTAGCTTGCAGATGTCAAAATGGCGTGCTACAAATGCCACATACAGTTCAATACCCTGGACTTTTCAGCCTAAATACAGTCCTCTTCACCAGGGGTAAAGGTAAATGAAAAATATCAGGAAAATAAACTTTCAAACTTTGCACACCTTGTGAACACAGCCAGAGTAATTACAGTTCCCAAACCTAGCAATGAATTTCTCAACCATCTCAGCTTACCTAGCTGAGACATGGATAGGTTTTGCAGAGCAGGCTTCACAGCTCGTTACTATCAGCTGGGCTTCCGAACCGACGGAATATAGCATGACATTAGGTAAGCTGTGAACTTTACTTAGGTTTTCACATGGAGCTTTCACACCCCTACAGATAAAGTTCCTTGAACAAACAATGCTCTCCGGGCAGTCATACAGTGTAGCGGAGAGATTTTCCTGTTCTTCCCCTAATCACTGTCAGCTGGGCTTGAGTTACGGGAGCCAGCACAAGCACAGCCTTGCTTCCTTCCCCTTAGCAACTAACCTCCATGTCAGTGGGGAAATAGCCAGCTTCCAGCAGTGGTTCAGAGACGTCCATAGCCTCTGTCTGCTCAGCCGCTTCTGGAGTGGAGCTGAGGTAGTCCTCGGTCATCTCCACGTCCTCCCTGCTGTGGGTTGGAGGAGAGAGACTACTCCCCTCATCTGCTTCCAAGCCTTGCTGCTTCTGCCGCTGCCTGAGCTCGTTAGCTCTAGCCCCGTCCCGGCTCTCCCTGCTCTCCTTTACTGAGATCCCATACTCTGTTTTTATGTTAGTTAAAGCCCCACCCCTCTCTCCTAGGAGGAGCTGTGTTAGGCAGGAAATCCCTAGGGAAATAATCCAGGTTTCTCCTAGGCTGGTAATGAACATACCTTCCAGCATTGGGACTCCACTTCTCAATAAGAGTCCTATCAGGCTTTCTAGAGTACCTGTCCTGAGAGGGTGCTCTCTGCTGGATGTACCTATGTTCCTGTCTCTCCTGCCCTACCTCACTGTCTGAGGGGTAGTCAGCCAAAACCAAACTTTTACTTTTAACCTGGTCAGCCCTTCTGAACAGGGACCGTGTTTTGCTTTTATCCCTTACAGGGACAAAGCTGGCCACAGGTTTGTCACACTCCTTCCTATGTCCTTAGTGCCCCTTCCTATGTCCTTAATGCCCCCAGTGCCTCCTTCCTATGTCCTTAGTGCCCCCTTCATTAAGGTCTTCATTAAGGCCTCGCTCTGTGATGTAATTTAATTAGGCTTGTATTCAGCATTTAGGCAGGAAAGCCGTTAGTATACGCTGATGAGGAAAAAGAATATGCAGCTTCACAAATGAATCATTAAAACAGGAGTGAAAGAGCAAAAGCTGAGCAGGCAGTTTAAGTCAGAGAGGAGTAAGGGCGGCAAAACCAAGGAGAGTTCAGCTGAAAATAAAAAGAGATATTCCAAGAAAGTCAGAAAGTACTCATCGGAGAAGGCAGTATGGCGGCGTAGGACCACATGTTGGAGAGATCTTGAGCAGAGTAGCAGGATACACAGAAGTTTTAAGAGGAGGATATTCCTTGTGTTCGAATTTGATTGAGGTACTTCTGTAGTTGATCTGGAGAATCGAAGGTGCAGGGTAACAGTCATTCTGGCTGGGTATTGAAGACCGTAACATGCCCCCCAAGATTTCAAATGAGCCCTCATTTCCAGGAAAGATTTCCTTTTTTTGGCTGTCATTTTAGCCAGATCTGGAACAATGAGAATTCTTTTCCCTGCAAATTGGAGGCTGGTAATTTGAAGTGCTTGAGGGAAGCGGAGCAGTTTAGCCACTATGGGTCTAGGATGGGTCAGACCCTGCTTGAGAAATGAAGGAGTCTGTGTGCTTGCTCAAATTGCAGTGGGAGATCCATTGAAAGATTAAGAAGTGCAGGGAGCTGTTCCACCAGAAATTTAGTGAAATCCAATCCTTCTGAGCTTTCTGGGAGACCAATAATTCATATATTATTTCTCCTGCTTCTGTTAGAAAGGTCCTCAATTTCTTGTTCCAGTTGCTTTAATTTTAGTTGAGTTTGATCTTCAAATTGAGCTGCTAAGAGTGCAGCCGTGTCAGCTCTAGTTTCTAAAGCATCAACTCTGGTTTGGCAAGCTTGAAGAGAAGCAGTTAGAGAGGATAAATCCTGTTTGAGATCGCAGGTCACCTCATAATGCTTAGTAATAAGATCTTTGAGAGGTTGAAGTTCCTCAAGCATTATATCTGATGCTGATGCCATTTGCTTGCTGGCAGAGGATTTTTCAGGAGAAGGAGGGTCATGCTTCTGGCGTTTTGAGACTGATGGAATATTTGGAAGCTCTGCTTTGGTAAACTTGTTCCCTGACATTTCCAAATGCAGGCGTAGTATTATTTTCAGGAAAAATTTAAGCAGAGATAGGTGCTCAAGCCAATTTTCTAGAGCTGTAGAGGAGAGATAGCTTTATGCAGCCATCTTGGTTCTCATCTCAATGGCGCCCCCCAGAGAAAGAATTTTATATTGAACTCTAAGACCCATAGGCAGCCAGTGCAGTTCTTTTAGCACCAGCATGATATGGCAAAATCGAGGAAGGTCCATAAGTACTCTAGCAGATGCATTTTGCGCTTCTTGTACAGCAGACAAAATATTATTGAGAAGGCCCAGTAATTAGTTGTTTGGACAGGAGTGGATTACATGGATCCATGATAAGACAGAAGTAATGATGATTGAAGTCCCGGGAGCTGTTTCAAGGGGGAGCAGGGCTATAGCCCATAAGAGAGTGCTTCCAGGGCTAGTGTCTTCTCCTTCTGGCAGTGGCAGCCCCAGTCTTAGCCTTCATAACTCACTTCTCTGCCAGCATCAGGCCTTCCTCTTTGCCTTCTGCCTTCATGGAAATAGGAAGTAGGTAGGCCCAGCAGATAGGAAGGCCTGACACTAGACAGAGCAGCAAGTTGTGAAGGCTACCGCTATCAACAATGGAAGAAAAGTTTTTTTAGGGGGGTGACAAAGAGAGAGGGGTTACCCATCTGGGGGAGAGAGGGAAGAGAGAAGGAAGGAAAGGGAGAGGAGAGAGATGCCAGACCATAAGGAAGGAAGGGAGGGAAAGGAAGGATTGGAGATGCCAGACCATGGAACAAGAGGAGAAGGAGAGATGGAAGGAGAGGAGAGAGATACCTGAGCATAAGGAGAAGGGAAGGAGACAGATGCCAAACCATGGGTTGGGGTGGGATAGAAGGAAAGGAGAAGAGAAGGTGAACCTGAAATGAATCATGTTGTGACAGTGCAGGCCAAGACAACCAAGCAGTTGACCCTTTGAATCCACAGGAAAGTGAAAGTCCAAAACAAAAGAAACTGTGGAGACTGATATTATTGACACAGGCTTTATTGGTACAAAAAGGTAATCCACAATCCTTAAAACATTGAGTATCATCCATAACTTAGTCAATAGAGAGGACCCGACACGGTCCGTGTTTCGACCTTGAGAGTCTTCTTCAGGGGTCCTATGGGTATGAATTTATGTGAGAATGTAAGATGGTATAAAACCATATTCTATTGTATAAGTGGATGGTGTTCAGATAACCATTCTGTAATTAGAACCTGAGCAAGATTGAAGTGAAGGTGAAACTAGATGGAAACTAGACGGAAATGAGTTGTGAGACTTGGATAGGTGAGAACGATGATGAGAATATATTGAATGTGTGTTACCCAAACCATACGTGACAAGTAACTTTACTAAGTCTCACCGCTTTCTAGCTCTTTGCTGGGGTTGTGGGTTCAAACCCACGCTGCTCCTTGTGACCCTGGGCAAGTCATTTAATCCCCCATTGCCCCATGTACATTAAGTAGATTGTAAGCCCGCCAGGACAGACAGGGGAAAATGCTTGAGTACCTGAATAAATTAATGTAAACCATTCTGAGCTCCCTTGGGAGAACGGTATAGAAAATTGAATAACTAAATTTTAGCTGCCAAATTTCAGACCATTCTTCAAGCTTCGCCAGTTCTTTCTTCATGTTATTCACACTATCCGGTGTGACTACTCTATTGCAGATTTTCATATCATCTGCAAAGAGGCAAATCTTACCCAACAACCCTTCAGCAAAATAGTTTATAAAAGTGTTAAAAAGAATAGGCCCAAGAACAGAACCTTGAGGTACACCACTGGTAATATCCCTTTGTTGCCTTCCACTCAGCCAGTTTTTGACCTAGCCCATCACTTTGGGACCCATCCCGAGGGCACTCAGTTTATTTATTAGACGGCTGTGTGGAACACTGTCAAAGGCTTTGCTAAAATATAAATACACCACATCTAGCACACATCCTCTATCCAATTCTCTGGTCACACAGGCAAAGAAATTGATCAGATTTGTCTGATAAGACCTACCTCTAGTGAATCCATGTTGCCTCCAGTTTTGTAATCCACAGGATTCCAGAAACTTGACCATTCTCTTTTTTAAAAGTGTTTCCATTAATTGTTTTTGCTCGGAACCAACAGTAGCGTGCAGTCAATTCAGAAAAGCGTTGCTATGACATATATCCCTGATGCAGCGGGGATGTAAGTTTGTCCCGCAAAACGCAGGACTTGTCACATGATTGAAAATATAAGCAATGGCCCTGGTTTCAAAAAGAGCAAAGCTAAGCTAAGTACTTTAAGTCTTGAAAATACTGAACTGAATGAATTGAATTGAATGAAATGAAGAATATACTGCACATAAGCACTTTAAAGTACCACTGCACTTTATATTTACAGCATAGTTTCTCTGTCAATTTCAACTGTTGAAATAAATTGTAGATTTTTAATGGTAAATGAATCCCTAACTATGATAAATTATTGAGTTATAAGAGTTTTTATATTAGATTATCTAATTGGAGAATGAAATAAGAATGAAATAAAATTAGATGGTAAGATTTATGAATTAAAAAATTAAATTACTCTAATCAATATAGAATAAGTAATAAACTAATTTTGGTAGGGAGGATGGGTTCAAGCCAGAGACGTTATCAGGAGTAAAAGACAAGAAGTTTTCTTTCTCTTGGAATAAATCCCAGAATGGGAGAATTTACTCCATAATCTGAGGCATGTTAAATTGCTGCATCTGGGTCGGACCAGTGGTCTATTGTGCCCAGCAGTCCACTCATGTGGTGCCTTTAGGTCAAAGGCCAGTGCCCTAACTGAGATTAGCCTTACCTGCGTACGTTCTGGTTCAGCAGGAACCTAACTTTATCTTGAATCTCTGGAGGGTGTTTTCCCCTATAACAGCCTCCGGAAGAGCATTCTAGTTTTCTACCACTTTTTGGGTGAAGAAGAACTTCCTTATGTTTGTATGGAATCTATCCCCTATTAACTTTAGAGTGCCCTCTCATTTTCTCTACCTTGGAGAGGATGAACAACTTGTCATTATCTACTAAGTCTATTCCCTTCATTATCTTGAATGTTTTTATCATGTCCCCTCTCAGTCTCCTCTTTTCAAGGGAGAAGAGGCCCAGTTTCTCTAATCTCTCGCTGTATGGCAACTCCTCCAGCCTCTTAACCATTTTTATTTATTTATTTATTTCTAATTATACATCAAAATTTACAAAAATATATCTTGCTCCAATAAACACAGGGAGGAAAAACAAACCAAGAATAATCAAAGTTCATTCTTACAATAATACATTCTTTATCCCCTTCTTAGACCACCATACTGGGGGAATGGTCAAGCAATGATTTATGAGAGAAAATTAAAGAGGAATTTAATTAAAACAAATAGGCTTAATGTATCTAAACAACTGCTTTACTTCCATTATACCTCAATCCCTGATGATCTTCTTAACATCTAAGAATTCCTTCAGATGGTTTGGAGAGAAAAATGTATATTTAACTCCTAAATACCTAACCAAGCATTTGCAGGGGTATGCTAAAAGAAATGTTGCTCCCAATTAAAATCTCTTGACGCATAGAAAGAAATTAACCTCTTAACCATTTTAGTCGCTCTTCTCTGGACCCTTTTGAGTAGTATTATGTCCTTCTTCATGTTTGGCGACAAGTGCTAGACACAGTATTCCAGGTGAGGGTGTACCATGGCCTGATACAGCGGCATGATAACCTTCTCCTATCTGTTCGTGATCACCTTCTTACTCATTCCTAGTATTTCCCTAAACCTCTGTTAGAGGCTTGTCAGGATTGCCTCTTTCACTTGGGCATATGTGGTTAACCTAAGGTGACCATACATCCCGTTTTGAACGGGACAGTCCCTTTTTCACATCCCCTGTCCCCACTCACAGCTTCGGGATGCCAAAATGTCCCGTTTTCAGAGAGGGCGTCCCAAAGCTGTGAGTGGGGACAACGGGACAGGGGATCGCAGCCTGGATTCAGGCCCCGCTGACCCTCCTATATTTCCTTCCCGACCCTCCCAGCAAGTTGACAACCTCCCTCCAGTAGCGTCGACAGCTGCAGCAAGCTAAACAGGCTGCTTTGCTGCATTCTCCTGCCGGCGAAGCATCACTGATGACGTCAACGGTGACGCAGCAGAGGGATTCGCGGGCAGAAGAAAGCCACAAAGCAACCTGTTTAGCTTGCTGCGGCTGCCGACGCTACTGGAGGGAGGTTGTCAACTCGCTGGGAGGGTCGGGAGGGAGAGATAGGAGGGTCAGCGGGGGTTCAGCTGGGAGAAGCGGTCTGCCTCGGTGCTCCATTACCTTCTTCTGGCAGCAGCAGCATTTACAATTCGCTGCTGTTGCCGGCTTCAGGCCTTGCTCTCTGCCGGGTCCTGCCTACTTCCTGTTTTCATGAAGACAGGATCCGACAGAGAGGAAGGCCTGAAGCCGGCAACAGCAGTGAATTGTGAATGCTGCTGCTGCTGCCCGATGAAGTTCAGGACACCAGGCCTTGGGTGACAAGGAGGAAAGGGAGCGAGAATTGGGGAGAGTGTTGAAGGAAGATGAGGGAGGGAATGAAAGGAAATGCCAGGGCTTGGAGGGAAGGAGGAAGGTATGCCAGACCAAGGGAAAAGGAAGGAGGAGATGTCAGAGCATGGAGGGGGAGGGTGAGATGGAAGAAAAGGAAAGGAGAGAGATGCCGGGAATCAGGGAAAGGATGATGCCAGACCATGGGGGAAGGAAAGAGAGATGCCAGAGCATAGGGGAGGGGGTTGTGACAGAGAGAGAAAAATGGAGAGGTGACAGAGCTGAAATCAATCATGTACAAATGAGAGAAGGGGCATGGGATAGATAGTTTATGGAAGGAGCATAGAAAGAGGGAAGATGCCATATGGAAGAGAGAGAAAGAGAGAGAGGGCGGACACTGGATGGAAAGAGCACAGAGGGCAGTGAATGGAAGGGATAGAGAGAGGGAAACAGACACTGATTGGAAGTGTGGGGGAGAGGAGAGACAGCCGCTGAATGGAAGTGTGAGGGACAGGGGGAGCAGACGCTGGAAGGAAGTGGGGAGGAGAAAGAAAAAAGGGCACATGCAGGATTGAGGGAAGAGGATAGAGTTAGTTCCTGGAAGGGGTTAGGGAAAGAGGTGGCAAGCTATAGGTAGACACAGTGAAAGAGGGAAATTGAGGACTGAATAATATAAAAGAATTTAGACAGAGGCTGAAAATAAATTGAGAAGGAAGACCAGGGAAGAACAGGAGGAAGGGAGCGGAGAGAGAGATGCCAGAGCAGGGGGGAAGGAGAGGAGACAGATACCAGACCTGGGAGGAGGAAAAGAGGAAGGAGACAGATACTAGATCCGAGGGGAAAAAAGGAGGAGAGAGATATGCTAAAATCTGCTGGGAGGGAGGAAGGAAAGGAGAGAAAGAGGCAGAGAAAGGGGGGTTGTAAGCACATTAGAAAGACTACAGAGAAAAAGGCTTTGACGAAAGTGGAAAGACAGGAGGCAGATGCAGGACTATGGGAGGTTCAAACAGAGGGGGAGAGAGAGGGAGACCTGGAACAAAGGTAGAAAGGAGAACTGACACTGAATCTGGGGAGGCTAACAGAAGGAAAAGAGAGGGAGACCTGGACCCAAAGGGGATGGGGCTAGATTCTGAAAGAAATTTTGAATGCAAAAGAAAGAAAGATTGGATGCAGAGTCAGAAGGAAGTGCAACCAGAGACTCATGAAATCACCAGACAACAAAGGTAGGAAAAATGATTTTATTATCAATTTAGTGATCAAAATGTCTTTTTTGAGAATTTATATCTGCTGTCTATATTTTGCACTATATTTGTCTATTTTTCTATAGTTACTGAGGTGACATTGCATATTTTAAAGTAATCTGCCTTGACATCTTTGAAAAAACCCTGAAACTCGTAAATGATAATTAATATTTTCTCTGCGTATAGTGTGCATTGTGGTTTCTTTAAATATTTTATGTTTACCATTATGAATTAATAAGATATTGTGTGTGCAAGAAAATGAATGGAAGAAATTGGGGGCGGGGCTAGGGTGGGACTGAATATTAATAGATGTCCCGTTGTGATGAAAAAAATAAATGGTCACATTAGGTTAACCCCACAGAACTGATGTCTTGGAAAGCCGTTTTACTGATTTCAATCAACAAGTTGGCTAAGTCGGTAACAAAAATCTTATACACTGTAGCGGAGCCGGCACCTGTGGCTTCACTAGGCCAGTCCTCCGCTCACGACAGCGCTTCCCTGGACGTGCTTCCCGTAAAGTAGGGAAGTCCTGCTGGATTATGGTCACTCTCAATATATGAAACAAAATGGAAAAAAGTCAGTTCTCAGTTTCTATCATAATCAGTTTATTGTGGGTGACAGTTGGGAGACTACTTGCATTCAGTCCTGACTCCAAAACAAATGCCAAAATAATTCCACAAACAACAAAAATAGAGCTGATCAAAAACATGAAGTTTCAGCTCTCACCTTCATACAGGTAAGTGAGATAAACTACTTGAATATATAATTGCCTTCAAAGGATGAGAACTGCTGCTGTCCTCACCTCAGACAGTTCTGTAGCACTGCTGCCTGCACTTCTTACAGTGCTATCTTCAAGCCTTAAAGTTGAGCAGGCTTGGCCCCAATCAGTTCAAACTGCTGATGGGGGGAGGGGAGTAAGTGAATCCACTGATTAAACTTTCTGTACTACAGAATGCCACAAATGGCCCCACAAACCCAACCAGTATGTAAAGTGGATTCTCCCCAAACATTACTTCCCTCACTCATCACATAACAGCACAACTTAAAGTAAACTTCCTGGGTTTCAGCACCCTTTAAGTTTAAGGGGAAAAAAAACGTTTTGTTTTTTTTCTGCTTTAACTCAGCAGGACAACACAAGTCCCATGCAACTTACAATAGCCCCAGTCTCTGAGTAATATAGAAACATAGATCATACTCCCCACAACTACCTGGTCCTGCCACTTAATTCTCTTCCATCAGAATGTCTTCAGGCAGTCCATCCGTTGTTGAGCAGTCCATGGGCTTTTGTAGTGTTTACTGATTGGCAAAAGGGTCAGTCTCAATCTCCTGCATCTCAACGTCCTGATACTCAGGAGAGCAGCCAGGAGAGACCTCTCCCTGGGCTGTCCCAGGGTGAACTGCCTTTCTCTTTCCCAGAGCAGCTTCTAAAGAGCTGAGGTGAGCACGCCCTGCTCTTCTCGGGAGAGGAGCAGCCTGCACTATTTGCATAGCTTTCCTGGGCTTTCTAATTATCTCCTTCAGCTGGAGGTGCACAGGGGGAGGTGAATTCCTAGCAGGCTGTTCTAAGCTGTTTCTCTGATCATCCTCTCCTCCCTGGAGATCCTTCAGTTTAGATTTAAAGGGGAATGTAGGAATTTCCCTTCTCCTGCCTACAACCCTATCTCCCTGGTTCGCCTTTTGTACCAACGGGCTAGTTTTACTCGTAACAAAACCTGGCACAAGATGAGCTTCAGGGCTAGGATTGTGACATACCCCCACTCTAAAAATATGACTGTCCTCAGTCTATAAGGGGTCTCCTCTTCTTCCTGTATTCTTGACCGTGAATATCGCTACGTACAGAGCAAGATTAAAATGAAGCTCAGTAGCGCTTCCGGGGTTTGTTAAATTTCTTTCCCTGCCCTAGAGTTGGCGGGTCTGGGTCCTCGAAATCCTCTGGCCATCTTGGCAGGGGTGTCTCATATTGTCCTACTGAGTCCCCCCTATCCTGATCTTTAGGACTTTCCAACCCCTCCACTCTCTGGGCTAACGCTGCTATAACTTGAGTTATACCCCCTAACTCCTCTTTCTTCATTTGGGCAATTTGCTCCCTCACTTCATCCAGGTCCTGTTCCATCCCCTTAAAGGTATCTAGGACCTTTTCAAAGTGCTGGGCATGCTGTTCTATTTGTTCTTCTTGTGCCCTTTGTTTTATCACCCAACCCTCTGTCTTTCTGGTTCTGTTCGTTAGCTCCCCGCATGTGTTTTTTTATCTCCCTAACACTATGCTGCACTGCTTGTTGTTGAGCTTGATTTTCCTCTACCTGCCCCTGTACCAACTTAAGCTGGGTGGTAACTTGCTCTATCAGGCTGGTCAGCTTCTCTGATTCTCGCTGCCCCTGTGCAGTGACTTCTTCCCTAGACCGTTGACCCTCCCGGTCTAAGGACTCCTTCCCAGCTTGGAACTTGGCTTCGGGTTGGGATCTAAAGTTTGCCTCCCAGTTCCTCCGTGCTGATGTCAACTCATCCCTCAACTTGAGTATTTCTGCCTCCAATGTGGCTAGCTTAGCGGCCTCTTTGTCTCCCTTCAGGATGAACCCTAATCCGGGGCGAGGTCTCTCTTCTGGTACTCCAATCCCTGTAGACCCGAACCCCTGTTCTCCCCTTTCTGTATCCGGAAGACGGGACCACTGTACTATGTTGGGGTGCCAAATTCTCTCACAAATTAGTTGAGCTACCCGCTTCCCAACCTGCACTTTATATTCCATATCACCCTGATTTACCAGAAGCACTGCTAGATTACCTCTGAAATCGGGGTCCACCACCCCAGCAGCCACATCTATTGACTGCTTTAAAGCCAACCCTGATCTAGGAGCTACCCGGAGGTAGGCACCTGGGGGAGGTGCCACCTGGATGTCCGTTTTTATCAAGGCCCTTCCCTTAGCCGGTATCGTTTGTTCGTAGGCGGCATACAGATCATAACCTGCAGCCCTCGGGTAAGCCCGCGTGGGCGCTATGGCCTTATCAGAAAGCGGGGCCCACCTATGTGTAGGCTTCCAGCGTTTAGGCTTCTGCGTCCTGAAACGTCGTCTCCCCACTGGAAAGACGCCGGGCCTCCCTTCTACCTTGGCTCCCAACATCCATCTGCCCTGGATCCCCGGGCTGCTGTTCCCTTCACTACCCAGGCCTTCCCCTTGAGTCCATACTCCAGCCCGGCTTAACCAGTCCCTCCCCAGGATAACGGGATAAAGGGCCGAGTTTAACACCGCCACTTCGATGCGCATGCTCTCCCCTTTATATTCGATGTTTATGGGCCAGAGTGGGTACTCCTTGGACACCCCATGAACACACATAATAGGGACCTTCTCCACACTCTTCCCCAAGCCCTTGACTCCCACCACCTGGGTCCAAAACTGTCGGGATACTGCAGACTGTTCGGCCCCTGTGTCAACCAGGGCTAATACCTTCCTCCCTGCCACAGAGACTGACACCCGATATACCCTAGGGTGCTTGTCCGCTAGTCCCCGGGTGTACACAAAATCTCTTTTCTTTTTACAGAATCGTTGTGTATGCCCCTCTTTTCCACAGCAGAAACAACGTAGCCCCTCCCGTGAGACCTCCCTGGGCTTGGACCACCCCATTTTATGGGTCTGACTTTGGGATCCCGTATTCTTATCCCCCCGGGCCTGTTCCTTACTTTCTTCAGGGGCCTGTAAGGAGGTAGTCCTCTCGGCTACCAGGCTCTGGACTGGCCCACCGGCTGTACTTGTGAATGGGCGCTGTAGCAGCTGAGCTAATAGTTTGGTCTGCTCACCCATTGCCATCACAAGTTCATTGTGCTGTTGTCTGGCATGTTCCTGGCTGCGATCCCATAAGTCCTGGTTCGCCTTTAAGACGGCCTGCAGGTTCTCACTCTGCTTCTGCCTCTCCTCCGCAAGGAACACCAACAGCTGCTGCTGATCCATCCTCGCTGGGTCTGGAACGCAAACAAACACAGAGACCAACCCAAGTGCGGTACTTCAAACAATAGGGTAGCCAATCTCCCTCACCAACCCCCTAGCTCGGGTACATTACCAGAGCGATTGGTGAGTCTGCGCCTTTGGTTTGTAGGCCTCCTTGGCCCCCAGTCGCTTTTCTGCGTTTCTGTCCTCTTATACTCAAATCGGGTATCCTCGGTCCTCCTCCGACGCTGGTTACCCTTAGGGAAGGCCGGATCCCTCTGGTCTCGGGTCCCTCTGCACACGCTGGCGGAAAGCCCTGGAAACTGGTTACTCTCAACAGGAACCAACACAATAAACTAAAACATCAAACTAAAAAAAAAAATTCAAAAGTCCAACTTTTTTTTTTTTTTTTTCCAAAGTTCCACGAATGTCCAGCAGGAGGCGCTATATCCCACCGCTGCCACCAATTGTAGCGGAGCCGGCACCTGTGGCTTCACTAGGCCAGTCCTCCACTCACGATAGCGCTTCCCTGGACGTGCTTCCCGTAAAGTAGGGAAGTCCTGCTGGATTATGGTCACTCTCAATATATGAAACAAAATGGAAAAAAGTCAGTTCTCAGTTTCTATCATAATCAGTTTATTGTGGGTGACAGTTGGGAGACTACTTGCATTCAGTCCTGACTCCAAAACAAATGCCAAAATAATTCCACAAACAACAAAAATAGAGCTGATCAAAAACATGAAGTTTCAGCTCTCACCTTCATACAGGTAAGTGAGATAAACTACTTGAATATATAATTGCCTTCAAAGGCTGAGAACTCAAAGTCCAAACTGCTGCTGTCCTCACCTCAGACAGTTCTGTAGCACTGCTGCCTGCACTTCTTACAGTGCTATCTTCAAGCCTTAAAGTTGAGCAGGCTTGGCCCCAATCAGTTCAAACTGCTGATGGGGGGAGGGGAGTAAGTGAATCCACTGATTAAACTTTCTGTACTACAGAATGCCACAAATGGCCCCACAAACCCAACCAGTATGTAAAGTGGATTCTCCCCAAACATTACTTCCCTCACTCATCACATAACAGCACAACTTAAAGTAAACTTCCTGGGTTTCAGCACCCTTTAAGTTTAAGGGGAAAAAAAACGTTTTGTTTTTTTTCTGCTTTAACTCAGCAGGACAACACAAGTCCCATGCAACTTACAATAGCCCCAGTCTCTGAGTAATATAGAAACATAGATCATACTCCCCACAACTACCTGGTCCTGCCACTTAATTCTCTTCCATCAGAATGTCTTCAGGCAGTCCATCCGTTGTTGAGCAGTCCATGGGCTCTTGTAGTGTTTACTGATTGGCAAAAGGGTCAATCTCAATCTCCTGCATCTCAACGTCCTGATACTCAGGAGAGCAGCCAGGAGAGACCTCTCCCTGGGCTGTCCCAGGGTGAACTGCCTTTCTCTTTCCCAGAGCAGCTTCTAAAGAGCTGAGGTGAGCACGCCCTGCTCTTCTCGGGGGAGGAGCAGCCTGCACTATTTGCATAGCTTTCCTGGGCTTTCTAATTATCTCCTTCAGCTGGAGGTGCACAGGGGGAGGTGAATTCCTAGCAGGCTGTTCTAAGCTGTTTCTCTGATCATCCTCTCCTCCCTGGAGATCCTTCAGTTTAGATTTAAAGGGGAATGTAGGAATTTCCCTTCTCCTGCCTACAACCCTATCTCCCTGGTTCGCCTTTTGTACCAACGGGCTAGTTTTACTCGTAACAAAAACTGGCACAAGATGAGCTTCAGGGCTAGGATTGTGACAACACGAATAAAGGATGTCCAGTGCAGTACTCGGAGAGACCCCCCTGGAAAGAGGGAGACTACTGGTCAACAAGTTGAAGCCGTCTGCTCAATGTGCCGTGGCAGCGAAAAGGGTGAACAGAATGCTAGGAATGATTAAGAAGGGGATCACGAACAGATCGGAGAAGGTTATCATGCTGCTGTATCAGGCCATGGTACGCCCTCACCTGGAATACTGCATCCAGCACTGGTCACCGTACATGAAGGAGGACACAGTACTACTCGAAAGGGTCCAGAGAAGAGCGACTAAAATGGTTAAGGAGCTGGAGTTGCTGTATGGAGGAGTTGCTGTACAGTGAGAGATTAGAGAAATTGGGCCTCTTCTCCCCATGTCCTTTCTTTTATAGGAAAAGATATCCTCTCATTGAATTTTTGAGCCATTCACCATGAATGTTAGAAGACACACTGGTTGTTCAGTAGTTAGGACAAACATTGGGATAAACGTAAATATGTTGAGAAGTCTGAAAAAACTCTACATAGGTTTCGGAGAGGCAGCTTACATTTAACATCTCCCAAGGAAGACCCATTTGGGGTTGAAACACCTATAAAAGAAAGGGCGTCGGGATCTAGGAAATATCAACCGATGGTAGCAGGTTCCACTATTTTTCAAGATAAGTGTTGCCTTTCAATTAGAATTAGGTTCTTTTTTACATGATTCACAGGGAATTTTTTAGAATTGATATTTATGGGTATTATTTATCAAAAAATGAGTTACAGAATTATTAATTAAAAATAAAGATATAATAGGGAATGGTAGGTGGTGGTGGGCAAAATTGATAATAAAAACATACAAGCCGGGAACTTGAAATGACATATATATCACAAGAGGTTCCAAAGACTGATGTCTGTATAGTTATGATATGCCCACTATGGATCTAACTGCTCAAAGAAGAAACAGGAAGAATACCAATAAGAGATGCAATGTAAAAATTGATGCTAGGAACTGATGACAACAGTTTATTGGTTATCACAACAATTAAAACTTGATTAGAAATTTATTATCAAAAAAGTTTAATTTCACCATTTATTTATTTATTTTTATTTATTTAATTTTCTATACTGTTTTCCCAGGGGAGCTCAGAACAGTTTACATGCATTTATTCAGGTACTCAAGCAATTTTCCCTCTCTGTCCTGGCAGGCTCACAATCTAACATACCTGGGGCAATGGGGGGATTAAGTGACTTGCCCAGGGTCACAAGGAGCAGCGTGGGTTTGAACCCACAACCTCAGGGTGCTGAGGCTGTAGCTCTTTAACTCTCTCGCCACACCATCTTGGGTACCCCATTTTTTGCTATAAATCAGGGATGCCCAAGTCCGGTCCTCGAGATCTACTGGCAGGCCAGGTTTTCAGGATAGCCACAATGAATATGGGGTTGATGTCTTAAGGCTTTATTCTGTAGTACCTATATCTTTACATACAGACTTGTTTTTCTGTGCTTCTCTGTACTAGGAACCATATATCTTCTTGCTCACATAATCCAAGTTCAAATACATGACAGGCCTTCCAGCAAAGCCTTGATGTCCAGCAGGGCCTCGGCCTGCTTCTTTAATAAATGAAACTTAAGCAGGTTGAAAAGGAAATGCAGGGCAGGCCTGCATATTGCCACTTCATAGGGGACAGAGGGCCTTCGGGGGACAGAGGCCCTTCAACAATCCCCTCTTGGCGGGTCTGAGGCCTAGGAACCAAAGCGGCCGCAACCATAGCATAAGTCATCATGGTGATAGAACTCTTCATAGACGATTCCTTTGATAAGATGATGGTACACAGGTAGATAGAAAAAAAAATCAGGCCTGGGGCCTATCTTTGGAAAATCAGGAAGTGATAAAGGACCAGAGCCCATCTAACTATAAACCTCACCCCAGACGACCCAATATGAGAAAGTGTACCCTTGTCAAACTAATATCTAATTTCTAGGTATTATGCAATACTTATTGAAAACTAAAGCCTTACAAACATGGTATAATGAATTACTTATGAAGATAACATTCTATATCAACAAGATTATAGTCTACATCATTGGCAAGCTTCGTATTAGGAGAGTGTACATGAGTATACATATCTTCTCTGTCATAGATCTATGAATCTTAAAACAACAGGACAGACAGCATGGATAACCTTCAATGCAACAGATGATTAAGACATCCCATATCTACAGATATATATTTATAGAGTATCAAAGTCCAGTTCCAAAAATAAGTGCATTTCTTCAAGTCATGTTAAGCTCATTACTGTATTAATTTTAGTTTCCTGTTGAAAATAAGTTGTTTTCAAGCTTAATTTTTGCATTTTGTTCTTTCTTTAAAAAAAATTCCTCAGGGGAAAACCAATATATGCATAATAATATGAGAACTAGACCATAGGAAATTAAGAAAGCAATAAATACGCACAGGATATATTTTTCTTTGCTGGCAATCTCTCTAAACAGAATTAAAGCATTAAAAACTAAAGCTTTGTCAGTAAATAATAGAAATAAAAGAACTGTCAAACTTGACAGGTCTATAGCCTAATCTAGGCATCACAGTATAAAAATATACTAGGGTAACTTAAAAAGAATATACAGGATAAAACAAATCATTTCTTCTCATAGATGATGTCATGAGACAAAAATAAAGTGTCCAAGAAATTAAAGTTCATGATGCAGCATTTCATGTCTATCAGTCTCTTTAAACTGGTGAGGTACACACATGGAATGAAATGAAGTCCGCACATACAGGGAGGAATACACAGGCTTGAAAAAAAATCCAGGGATCATCCAGCAGCAGAATACCAGCAGTGAGATGATCCAAAGAGAGAGAGACCACGTTGCCTGTACTAAGTGTAGCAACATGTGACAATCTTAATGCATTTACTTGGTATAGGTACGGCAAAAGAGAGACAATATTCAGACACTTAATATACTTAATAGGACATCCCAAAAGATATGTCTTTGTTTGTTGCACACAATTATTATAACATGCAAGAGAGACCATAATTGTGTACTGAATATATTGCACAAAAAAGAAAGTATGTTAGAAATGTGTGAATTGATCATATTGCATAAAACCTTTTCTTAATAATATAACCCCTAACTAAGCTGCACATAGGCTATGAAAACAATAGCTAAAAAAATATTGTGCAATGTGAATGTAAAAGTAGAGATTTAAAAAACTCTAGAAATGGCCAATGTTATTATATTACATTAGGGATTTCTATTCCGCCATTACCTTGCGGTTCAAGGCAGATTACAAATGGATTGTCCGGAGATTAGAAGTATTTAAGGAGTAGTTTGTTCATTTCCTTGAGTTGCTAAGGATTACATCTGAGTTGTCATAATATTGGAAGTACATATGTTGTCATGGTATTGAAAGTACATATGTAGTAGTTGCAGGTGATGCAAGTGATGCTTGGGACATTTGATTGTGTTGGTTTGGTTTTATGTGGTTTTTGAATAGAAGGTTTTTTATTTCTTTTTTGAAGGTTTTATAGTCTGTGGTTGTGGTCAATAAGATGTAGAGTTGTGGGTCGAGTGTTGCAGCTCGAGTGGCTAGGAGGTTATCGTACAGTTTTTTTCTTTTGACATTTTTGGTTGGAGGGTATGTGAATGGTGTGTGGGTTCTATGTCTGGTTGAGGTGGATTGAACTAGTCGATTGTTCCAATAGGCTGAGCTGTCTCCGTTTATTGCTTTAAATAATAGGCAGTAAAATCTGAAGTGCATTCTCGTTTGTATTGGGAGCCAATCTGAGTCGTGGTATGCCTCTGTGATGTGGTCAAATTTCTTCAGTGAGTAGATCAGTCTTATGGCTGTGTTTTGAATTGTTTGTAGTTGTTTTATCATGGTTGCTGTGCATGGGAGATATAGTATGTTGCAGTAGTCTATTAGACCTAGTATTAGGGATTGTACCAAGAGTTGAAATTGTTTTCTGTTTTCTCATGCTGCGAATGATTTTTTAAATTGTTTTGTTGATTTGTGGCTGCATTATACAGCCTCTGTCTATTAGCACTCCCAGGAGTTTTAAAGTGGGTTGGAAGTGGTATGTTGTAGAATTTATGACAAGGTTTGTTACAGTTGGGGTTTTGTTATTTTCGAGTAGGATGAAGTTTATTTTGTCCGAATTTAGTTTTAGTTTGTGGTCTTTCATCCATGTTGTTATTGTTTCAAGTGTTCTGTGTATTGTGTCCACCATGGATGGTGCTGGTTGATCAAATGGAAGGAGAATGGTGATGTCATCTGCATAACTGGAGGAGGTTAGACCTTGTTTGTCTAGGTAGGAGCTGAGGGAAGCAATGTCTAGGTTGAAGAGTGTGGGGGAAAGAGGTGATCCTTGGGGTACTCTGCAGGGATTAGACCATGGTTCGGATTTTTCTGGATAGTAGGAATCCTTTAAGCCATGATAGTAACATACCACTGATTCCTATTGAGTCCAGTATTTATAGAAGAATGTTATGGTCTACCAGGTCAAAGGCTGCAGAGATCTAGTTGGATAATTTGCATTTTTTGCCTGTGCTGAGGTGTTGTCTGGCGATGTCCATGAGTGAGCCTAGTAGGGTGCTGTGGTTGATTCTGAAGCCTGATTGTGTTGGGTGGAATAGGTTTTTGTTGTTGGTCCAGTTGATATTGAAGGAGTATGTATAGTGGTCTGACCAGAGGGAGCGATGCCATTTTCCATTTGAAGTGTGAATATCTGGTTGTGTGGGTTGTTGGGTCATGTAGGCTGTAATGTCGAGTTGGTGACCTTTTTCATGAGTTGTTTGAGGGTCTAATAACTTGTATGTTAAGGCCTCAAGGTAAGATAGTAAGATTTCTACTTGTTTGGAGGCTTGGTTTTTGAGGTGGAGTTTAGGTCTCCTAAGATTAAGTTGTAAGTTGTCGTTAATGAGTTTCGGTAGATAAAGTCTTCAAATTTTGGTTTTGCTGTGTTCCAGTTTCCTGGTGTTATGTAGCAAAACATGCAGTTTAGGGTGCCTTTGAGTGAGGAGCCTGAGAGTTGACAGGCTAGTAACATAGAAACATAGAAGATGACGGCAGATAAGGGCCATAGCCCATCAGGTCTGCCCACTCTACTGACCCACCCCCAAGTCTACTATCCCAGGGATCCCACTCCTGGTGACAGGTTCCCTTGGCTTAACCCTCTAAGGGATCCCACATGGGCATCCCATTTGCTTTTAAATTCTTGCACGCTGTTTGCCTCGATCACCTGCACCGGGAGCTCGTTCCAAGGATCAACCACTCTCTCAGTGAAGAAATATTTCCTGGTGTCGCCATGAAATTTCCCGCCCCTGAGTTTGAGCGGATGCCCTCTTGTAGCTGAGGGTCCTTTGAGAAACAGAATCTCTTCTTCCATCTCGATACGGCCGGTAATATACTTAAACGTCTCGATCATGTCTCCTCTCTCCATGAGTGAGTACAGACGCAAATTTTTCAGCCTTTCCTCGTATGATAGATCTTGAGCCCCGAGACCATCCTGGTGGCCATCCGTTGCACCGACTCTACTCTCAGCACATCTTTTTGGTAGTGTGGCCTCCAGGATTGCACACAGTATTCCAAATGAGGCCTCACCATGATTCTGTATAATGGCATTATGACTTCAGGCTTCCGGCTGACGAAACTCCTGCGCATACAACTTAACAACTGTCTTGCCTTAGATGAAGCCTTCTCCACATGATCAGCAGTTTTCATGTCTACGATGATGATCACTCCCAAGTCTCGTTCTGTTGAAGTTCTAGCTAAGGTCTTACTATTCAAGGTGTAAGTTCTGCACGGATTTCTGCTGCCGAGATGCATGATCTTGCATTTCTTAGTGTTGAAGCCCAGCTGCCAGGTCGAGGACCAAAGCTCTAACAAATGTAGGTCCTGTGTCATACTATCGGGTGAATTGCCATCTCTCACTATATTGCATAGTTTGGCGTCGTCAGCGAATAACGTTACCTTACCTTGAAGCCCCTGAGTTAGGTCACCTATGAATATGTTAAAAAGGAGCGGGCCCAAGACTGAGCCCTGCGGTACTCCACTGGTCACCTCCGATGTTTTAGAGAGGGTACCGTTAACTACCACCCTCTGAAGTCTGCCACTCAGCCAGTCATTGACCCATGTAGTTAGTGTTTCTCCCAGCCCCATTGATTTCATCTTGCTCAACAGCCTGCGATGCGGGACACTATCGAAAGCTTTGCTGAAGTCTAGGTATACGACGTCCATGGATTCTCCCAAATCTAACTGTTTTGTTATCCAGTCAAAGAAGCTGATGAGATTGGATTGGCAGGACCTACCCTTGGTGAATCCGTGTTGACTGGGATCCCGTAGATTCTCATCCAAGATTGCGTCTAATTTATGTTTGATTAGTGTTTCCATGAGTTTGCATACTATTGATGTGAGACTCACAGGTCTGTAGTTTGCAGCCTCTGCCCTGCAACCCTTTTTGTGCAGTGGAATGACGTTAGCTGTTTTCCAGTCTATGGAGACTCTCCCCGAACTTAGGGAGAGATTGAAGAGTCCTGATAGCGGTTCTGCCAGGACATCATGCAGCTCACTGAGCACCCTGGGGTGTAGATTGTCCGGTCCCATGGCTTTGTTCGCCTTGAGTCTTGCCAATTTGTCTTGTATTTTTAGGACTATGGTGATTTTAGCTATGATGGCAATTCCTCCTCCTCTTTTGTTTTCTCTACAGACCACTACCATTTTGTATCCTTTAGGGCAAACTTCTGTTATTCTGGGATTTGTTTCAGAAGTAAGCCAGGTTTCAGTGAGAAAGAGGCAGTCCAGTTTTTCTCTTTCTATCCAGTTTTTTATGTGTTCTGTTTTTGGCCCCATGGCTCTTATGTTTAAGTATGCACATGTGAGATTGGTGAAGTTTGTTGGTTTGCTGCAAATTGTTTTCGGGTAGATGAGCGATCTTTGGAGAGAGTGTGTTTTGGTATTGTAGGGGTTAGTCAGTCTTTGTGTGTTGGGGTGGTAGGTGTCGGTCTGGTAGTTTGTGTATCTGTCTGTTGTGATTCATCTGGATGGATGGAGAATTCCATTGGTATTTGATATAGTTGGTATTGGGAAGATGTCGTTTGCTGTTGTCTTCTGGTTGGCTAGGATCAGGGCAATAGGTAAGATAGCTTGTATGTGTTTTTGTAGTGTAGTTAACAATTTGAGAGTAAGTGTGTCTGGTAGAGTGATTGTATGAAACCAAATTGTAGGTTGGTTAGTTAGGGTTGAAGTTGTAGTTCGGTCGTTTCTCGGTCGCTTCGCTAAGGTGCTCGTTAGTGCGTCTTTGATGTGTGCATTAGTCGGGGCGTCGGACGGCTGTGTGCCGTTAGAGTTATGTCTTTTAAGTGGTTTGGAGGGTTGTAGCTTCAGGGAGGGGCGGAGTGTGTTCCCACACCCGATGAAGTCATCTCAACTGCAACTAAAGAAAGGCTGTCCTGTTGAGCCTTCCACCTGGTTGTAGTGTCGGGGAGGGGCAGAGTGTGCTCCCTCGCCCGATTAAGACCTCCCGACTGCTACCAGAGAAAGGCAGGTAGAAATTCAAACTGTCCCACTGAGCCTTCCAACTGGCTCAGCAGGTTGTAGCTTCAGGGATGGGTGGAGTGTGCTCCCAAGGCCGATAAATAATAATAATAATAATAACTTTATTCTTGTATACCGCATTACCGTGGAAGTTCTATGCGGTTAACAGAAGAAGAGACTGTACAATTACAGCGAAGGTACAATTTTGTTAATGTTACATTAACATTTTAGACAATGCAATTTTTTCAATCAAGTTACATTTACATTTTAGACGGTACATTGACAGAGAAGTTAATTTTTTACATACAGCAGTTTTACAAATAGAAGTGTAACCTATTTGTAATTTAATTTGTAATGTAATTTAATTTGTAAGTGTAATTTAAGATCCTATGGAGGATCTTAAATTGGGTCTCCTGCCAAAAGTGTGCAAGGTGTGACAGAGCTCCTGGAAGGTATCAGGAGTATAGGACGTCGTGAGGTCCCCATTCCACAGGTCCCGAAAATGAGTTAAATGCCCCTGAGAAGTGGATAAACGGACCACCCAATACCACACCGAGAGGTAACTTTGAGAAGCTGGCACCGATCCTGGAATTGGGCAAATGTGGAAAAAACGCCCGTATCCCTATCAATCAAGTGGGAGAGAATAAAAGTCCCCCGGGAAACCCATACCGCAAAAGGAGAGTGGCCGAGACCTGGTAAGAAACTGGGATTGCCCTGCAGTTGTAAAAAGGGGGAAGCAAATTGGACCAGGCCTACGCCACCACCTCCATGCCATGCAAAAGGGGCGCAGAAACCGCAACTTAGATGGCAGGACACCCCTCTGGCTGCGGGGAATACAGTAGATTTAGAAAGGTAAGGGCGCACACCAGCCCGCACACCCCCTCGTGAACAAAACACATAAGGGCCACCACATTATATGCACAAACATCAGGGAGCCTCAAGCCCCCCCTCCCTCTTGGAAAGAGTCAGCTTCGCTTAGGCAATATATGCCGAGTGATGATGCCAAAGTAGTATCTCGCCAAGCAGCAAAGAGGGCCACAACATTACATTGATACATAACCCGAGGATTCGTGTGCAGGTAGATTCCAAGATATCGCATCGGTTTACGCACCGGAGGAATCTGCAACGCATCATCCCATGGCTCCCAAGGTAACAGCTCAAATTTCTTACAATTTACTTTAAGACCCGAGAGAGAGCCAAACTCAGCCACCAAACGCAATGCTACCAGCAAGTGACAGGGGGCCTGGTCAGGAAAGAGCAATATATCATCCGCAAACAAGGTAATATGACACTCCATACTCCATATCTGGATATCACGGAGCTCAGGGCTGGAGCAAATTTTAATGGCTAGTGGTTCAATGGCCAAGATGAACAACAAGGGCGAGAGGGGGCAGCCCTGGTGCGTCCCCCTGCAGAGCTGGAAAAAAGGCGACAGGCTGCCATTTAGGATAAGACATGCCTGCGGCGCAATATATAGTCCCGGAATCCAATGGAGGAAATTTCCATCTACGCCATACTCTGGCAATACCCAAAAAAGGTACTGCCAAGAAATGCTATCAAAGGCCTTTTCCATATCAAGCTCAGCTATCGCAGAAGTGCCACCCCCTCCACGATGCTCATGCAGCGCCATTAACGCTTTGAGGAGATTCATGGAGGCATAACGCTGAGGGGCAAACCCTACCTGATCATCCTCAATAAGCCTAGGTAGGAACAAATTCAGCTGAACCACCAAAATAGCAGCCAACAGCTTGATATCCTGATTCAACAACGAGATCGGGCGATAGGATCCAACCTGAGTGGGGTCCTTCCCAGGTTTTGGGAGCACAGTGAGGCCCAACATAGTAGTGGAAAGGAAATTAAAATAGTTCCCCAAGGGCTGAGCAAGAAGATCAGGCAAGAGTTTATAGTATTCCAGGCCAAACCCGTTGGGGCCCGGAGACTTGGTAAGCTTCAGTTTCTTAATTCCCATACAGATCTCCAAAGATATGGGAACATTCAGCCTCTTCGCCTGGTTCCCGGAGAGCCACGGAAGACGAAGATCCCAGAAAAAATGATTCTGTTCTCCCTAGGTAAAGTCCCTTGGTGCATAAAGAGTGCTGTAAAGTTCTACAAATTGCTCCCGAATTTGGGTCTCCTGAGTGAAACTCACTCCCCTAGTATTCTTTATCATCTGAATAATTTGTTTTTTCCGGTAGGGCTACACCAAGTTCGCAAGAAGTTTACCAGCCTTGCCCCCCCCCCCCATTGGTAAAAACAGAATTTCTGATAATAAATGTCTTGGCAAGCTTGTTGATCCAAGATATCATTGATCTGAAGACGGATAGTTTTGATCAGCTGACCATCCGATCCCGCCAAACACCCAATGACGCCTACGCAAGGCCACCAGTTGCGCCGAAATATCAAGGAGTTTCTCCCCTTGTTGTTTCCATTTAGTAGCTATGTATTGGATGATATGACCCCGCAATATCGCTTTAGAAGCATCCCAAAATACTGCTGGATCCACTTCTCCAGTGTTGCTATGCAGATCGTACGTCAACCAACGGGCCCTCAGAAACTGCCAGGTCCATTCCTCCCTCCAGTCCGTGAACTACCGCTGAATGATCCGAAAGTGAGATGTCGACAATAGTAATTTGGTCCACCTGAGAGAACAGGGCATGCGACACCAAAACATAATCCAGATGGGAATACATGGCATGAAGGTTAGAGTAGAACGTGTACTCCCGTTCTAATGGATGGAGGGTTCTCCACGCGTCCACCACTGCTAGATGTTCACAAAGGAAATTAACCCCCCACTGAGCAGTATCTCTAGGCCGCGGCTTGGCAGGAGAGCAGTCCAAAGTAGGGTCAGCTGCAAGGTTAAAGTCCCCCCGACAATCAGATGGTAGGTGGGATATTGGGCCAAAATACCCAAGAGCCCAGAATAAAATTTATGACTATAAACATTCGGGGCGTAAAGATTACAAAATAGAAGCTGAAAGCCCCAGAGCTCCCCAATAAAAGAACATAACCCTCCTTATCCTGAATGGTCTTATGAATGTGTAAAGGTAATTGTTTATGCACCAGAATCGCCATCCCCCTCTGTCTGCTATTAAAAGCAGAATAACTCACATCTCCCACCCAATCTCTACACAGCTTCTCATGCTCATCAGCAGTCAAATGAGTTTCCTGGAGAAAAGCAACATCAACATGAGCCGTGTGAGAATTTTCTTTCGCTTAATAGGAGAGTTGATACCATCCACATTAAAAGTGGCGGCAATCAAGTTAACCATAGCTGCTCAGCAAAAAAAGCAACCACAGCACCCAAAAGGGCGATGGACATCAAACCATCCAAGGAACGGACCCCCCCCCTAGCTAGGTCCAGCTCCAAGAAAAATGAGCATAACAAAAGGCACGTTCCCTGCAACCCCCCAGTCCCCCTTCTACAAGAACCCCCATCCCTAATCCCTGACCCACCAGCCAACTAGCAACCACAACCACACCACACACACATCCCCTCCCCCACCCTCTTCACCCCGAAAGTCTACCCCAGGACCTCCATATCCCCCAGCCCTAGAAAATCTTCAGCACTCACCCGCCCAACACCTCTCCCATTCCCTAGACCAGGGGTGTCAAAGTCCCTCCTTGAGGGCCGGAATCCAGTCGGGTTTTCTGGATTTCCCCAATGAATATGCATTGAAAGCAGTGCATGCAAATAGTAACATAGTAACATAGTAGATGACGGCAGATAAAGACCCGAATGGTCCATCCAGTCTGCCCAACCTGATTCAATTTAAATTTTTTTTTTTTTTCTTCTTAGCTATTTCTGGGCGAGAATCCAAAGCTTTACCCGGTACTGTGCTTGGGTTCCAACTGCCGAAATCTCTGTTAAGACTTACTCCAGCCCATCTACACCCTCCCAGCCATTGAAGCCCTCCCCTGCCCATCCTCCTCCAAACGGCCATGCACAGACACAGACCGTACAAGTCTGCCCAGTAACTGGCCTAGTTCAATCTTTAATATTATTTTCTGATTCTAAATCTTCTGTGTTCATCCCACGCTTCTTTGAACTCAGTCACAGTTTTACTCTCCACCACCTCTCTCGGGAGCGCATTCCAGGCATCCACCACCCTCTCCGTAAAGTAGAATTTCCTAACATTGCCCCTGAATCTACCACCCCTCAACCTCAAATTATGTCCTCTGGTTTTACCATTTTCCTTTCTCTGGAAAAGATTTTGTTCTACGTTAATACCCTTTAAGTATTTGAACGTCTGAATCATATCTCCCCTGTCTCTCCTTTCCTCTAGGGTATACATATTCAGGGCTTCCAGTCTCTCCTCATACGTCTTCTGGCGCAAGCCTCCTATCATTTTTGTCGCCCTCCTCTGGACTGCCTCAAGTCTTCTTACGTCTTTCGCCAGATACGGTCTCCAAAACTGAACACAATACTCCAAGTGGGGCCTCACCAATGACCTGTACAGGGGCATCAACACCTTCTTCCTTCTACTGACTACGCCTCTCTTTATACAGCCCAGAATCCTTCTGGCAGCAGCCACTGCCTTGTCACACTGTTTTTTTCGCCTTTAGATCTTCGGACACTATCACCCCAAGGTCCCTCTCCCCGTCCGTGCATATCAGCTTCTCTCCTCCCAGCATATACGGTTCCTTCCTATTATTAATCCCCAAATGCATTACTCTGCATTTCTTTGCATTGAATTTTAGTTGCCAGGCATTAGACCATTCCTCTAACTTTTGCAGATCCTTTTTCATATTTTCCACTCCCTCTTCGGTGTCTACTCTGTTACAAATCTTGGTATCATCTGCAAAAAGGCACACTTTTCCTTCTAACCCTTCAGCAATGTCACTTACATACATATTGAACAGGATTGGCCCTAGCACCGAACCCTGAGGGACTCCACTAGTCACCTTTCCTTCCTTCGAGCGACTTCCATTAACCACCACCCTCTGGCGTCTGTCCGACAGCCAGTTTCCGACCCAGTTCACTACTTTGGGTCCTAACTTCAGCCCTTCAAGTTTGTTCAACAGCCTCCTATGAGGAACTGTATCTAAGGCTTTGCTGAAATCCAAGTAAATTACATCTAGCATATGTCCTCGATCCAGCTCTCTGGTCACCCAATCAAAAAATTCAATCAGGTTCGTTTGGCACGATTTACCTTTTGTAAAGCCATGTTGCCTCGGATCCTGTAACCCATTAGATTCAAGGAAATACACTATCCTTTTTTCAGCAACACTTCCATTATTTTTCCAACAACTGAAATGAGGCTCACCAGCCTGTAATTTCCTGCTTCATCCCTGTGACCACTTTTGTGAATAGGGACCACATCCGCTCTCCTCCAATCCCCAGGAACCACTCCCGTCTCCAGAGATTTGTTGAACAAGTCTTTAATAGGACTCTCCAGAACTCTCTGAGTTCCCTTAGTATCCTGGGATGGATCCCGTCTGGTCCCATTGCTTTGTCCACATTCAGTTTTTCAAGTTGCTCATAAACACTCTCCTACTTGAACAGCGCAGAATCCACTCCATTTTCTCGTGTAACTTTGCCAGACAATCTTGGTCCTTCTCCAGGATTTTCTTCTGTGAACACAGAACAGAAGTATTTGTTTAGCACATTTGCTTTTTCTTCATCACCCTCCTCATCCCCCGTCTGTGCTATATTCCTGCCAGCCCCTGCACTACCAGAACAGGGAAAGACCCCCCTCCCCCAAAAGAGAGGAAGAAGAGAGGGATAAAGACAAGGTCCCCCCACTCCCCCTGTCATCACCCCCCCGAATGGCCACCCAGAAGTGGTCACCGAACCTCCCCCAGGAGCTCACCCCTTACCTCCCGAGTCCTGCCCAATTCCCTCCTCCCTGAAGATTAGTGTCTCTATCCTACCCTACTAACCCAAGGGACCCCCAAACCTAGGTAACAAAGGCAACAACCCCTCCCCCCTATGGACAAGGAACCGGATAAGGACCATCAATAGACATATTGGAGTAGCCAGAACACGCAAGATAGCCATCAGGCAGAACAGAGCAGTAAATCAAACAAGTAGAGCAGTGGCATACCTAGGGTATATGGCACCCGGGGCCCATCATTTTTTGACACCCCCCATGTAAAAAAATATTTTTTGTAATAACCATGAAACGGAATAAATGGTCATAATATAAATAGGCAGTGAAAATTTTCTTTTATTGAACCTCATATATGTAACCATTATTCCAAACATAACATAAATTATGTCTGAATTGTCATGACATCAGAAGTACATATGGAGTAGTTGCAGGTGATGCTTGGGACAGTTCTGATTGTGTTAGTTCGGTTTTATGTGTTTTTTGAATAGAAGGGTTTTTATTTATTTTTTGAAGGTTTGTAGTCTGTGGTCGAGATCAATAGGTTGTAGAGTTGGGGGTCGAGTGTTAGGAGGTTGTCGAACAGTTTTTTTTCTTTTGACGATTTTGGTTGGAGGGTGTGTGAATGGTGCCTGAGTTCTCCTATGTATGGTTGAGGTGGATTGAATTATTTAGCTGAAGAAATTAGTTACCCCCCCATTCCACACACATTAATTCTGTTCCATTTTTGTTCCCATTATAAAAAACACTGATAAGTTCCCAGAAAAAAATACATTAAAATAAGAAGTGAAAACAAAGGCCCGTACAGATGAGAACATAACATAAGAATAGCCTAACTGGGTCAGACCAATGGACAATCATGCCCAGTAGCCCATTCTCATGGTAACCAATCCAGGTCACTAGTATCTGGTCAAAACCCAAAGAGTAGCAACATTCCATGCTACCGATCCAGGGCAAGCAGACACTTCCTCCATGTCTTAATAACAGACTATGGACTTTTCCTCCAGGAATTTGGCCAAATCTTTCTTAAAACCAGCTACACTATCTGCTTTTACCATAACTTCTGGCCACTTCATTTTTAAGCTTAGATCTTTCCTTCCAAACAGAGACCTTGCTAGATGTCCAATACAGAAAGAACAAGGTAACTTCACAAGGACTTAGCTGTGCAGGAAATGTGAATCTCCTCATACACCCACCATATAGTGCAAAAATGTGCAAAGGTCTGTTTTTTTCTTTCGATCACTACATAGCCTAATGCCACACAAGCAGCGCTGTTACAAACATATTCTGAAGGTCAATGCTAAGGTTAACAAAGTTTCCTTCCTTGGACTACAAGGAGATAATGACAAACCACTGGAAGAGATCCCAAAACAACTACCCAGGCACAACACCCAAAGACCCACTCAGTGTGTGAACCAGTTGAGTGGACTAACAGGGGGGGGGGGGTGGAAATGGGTCCGGAGTTTGCTCAGCAGAATTTCCCAGACCACCTCTTCCTCTCAACACATTGTCACACTGCCACCACCATCACCACCATTAGGAACACCTAACCGGGTAGGCCAACAATGCTTATAAACTTTATAAAACACATTATTATATTTTCTTATAAAGCACATATTTTAACTGAACTCTCTGACATCCTCAGCCTTGCCATTCACAAAAATAAAAGGAAGAAGAGTTCCCGTTTTCTGCTATCTCATGTCCCCGGCCTATACAATATTTTTCTTCTGCAGACCCTTCAAAAGTCCAACCCCAAAGAGCTTACCAAAACAAAAATAACTTAGAACTTTGCTCACTCCTGCCTAATCCAACTAAAATATCCCTTGCAATAAGGACATAATACATTCACACACCTAAGTGTGCTGCCAACAGTAGCAGTCACCTTCCACTATATTTTCCCATATCTTTTCCTTACAATAAAAACCCACTTCGCTTAACTTCAAATTCTGATTTCCATTCTACTACGTGCACTAACCTGTCCTCAACTTTCAGCAACTATCATGCATCCTTGCTTTACCAAATTCACATCAGCCACAATGCAGACATAAATCTGCAACCTTTTCCATGTTTCCAACCCAAATTATTTTCCTTCTTCCTTGTTAACATGACCAATTTTTCTTTCTCTTGTCTTGTTTCCCCAGTTCCTTCTTGTACCAAGTTTCCAAGTTTTTAAAAAATTTGATTAGACATCTATCAAATACCCACGTGTTTTACAATTAAAGAAGACAAATTAAAACAACAAAGATTAAAAATTACAAAAACGCAGACAAACAGAATTAAACATACAAAAAATGAGGAGAGAAGGAAGAACTACAATGAGCAAAGGAAAGAGAACATAGGAAAAACCCCAATAGACAATGATAGGAATATAGATAGGAAACATAAATAGGAAAGAATGAAAAGAGAATTTTAATAGTATTGCACTGTCTTCTGCAATCCTGCTGAATATATATAGACTAGAATATATATATAGACTAGAATATATATATATATAGACTAGAATATATATAGACTAGAATATATATATTGTCACAAACCCGAGCCCAAGGCCGGCCTTGTGCCAGGGAAGAATCATAAAAAACATCCCCTGAAACTCGTCCGGGCTAACCACGTTGTCCCTGTTAGGCAGGAACAGGACCAGGAAGCACAGGCTGTGTTCAGACCTGCTTTAGAACACAGCCTGGTGAAAACTGGTAGGGCCCCTTTAAATCCTCCATTTTGTAAGAGGCTGGCTAAACAGGGTAGAAGGCAGCTTCAGCTGAAAGAAGTCCGGCCCCTGAGTAGGACTGGGCGTGGTACAGCAGCTTTGCAGCATTTGGAAAGCTGGCTGTCCAGGAGAAGGGGAGAAACAGGAGAAGCTCTTAGGTGGAAGGAGCCTCCAATTTCTCCAGAGCCCAAGGATGTTGAAATGCTGGACACGGGGTCAGAAGGAACAACCCTGGTAAACCCAGAACATGAAGCAATTTTTTACCAGAGGTGCTTTACCAGAGGTGGGACTGACTGAAGAAATGGATGTTAGTTGATTTTCCTTGAGCATGCTAGCTAAGGGATGTATGCTAGCAAAGTGTTTGCTTTGATTGGAAGTTTTTTTTTTCCTTGTTGCCAAGATGGCTTCTGTGAAAGAACTTCAGCAATTTCTTTCATAGAGTGGGAATATTCTGAAGGCTGGGGCAGGATTTGCCCAACACCTTAGTGGAGGGTTTGCGGGTTATTTGCTCTTTACAACAAGGAGCCGTTTTTGGTAAATCCACCAGCCTTCTGCCACTGCATTTGAAAAGTCAGTACTGCACATTGCTACGTGCCATAGTTTGTTTTTCAATTTGCAAGGAAGACTTTTGAGAGTTAAAGACTGCCAGAGACTCTGCTATACCTGGGACATTAGTAAAAGAACTTTTGGAAGAATTAACCAGACCAGGCTGGTAAACAAAGTATGATTTTGCTTGCACTATTTTTTTTGCCATTACCTTTTTGAGACTGTTATCCTTCATGCCTTTTTTGTTTGGACTTGTTCGGATACACAATAAATTTGATTTCCTTATTTGAAACCTACCTGTGTGAAGCCATATTGTTTTTGGATACAAGATAGTGTATCCACAACAGGGTCTTCCTCCCTCTTGGGGAAGCACGCTAAAGGAATTTTGTAAGCAATGTGCCGGTTACCGCTAGTCTTGAGGGCCGGCCACGCTACTATATATATATATATATATGTATATATATACTAGTCATTAACATATATATATATATATATGTATATATGTATATATATACTAGTCATTAACGGGTGCTAGAATATATGTATGTCTGTCTTTCTTTCTTTCTGTCTCACTCCCTGCCCTTGTGTCTTTCTTCTTTTCTTTGTCTCCCTCCCTCCTATTATTTGTCTTTCTTTCTATTTGTCTCTCTTTCTGCCCCTATGCAGCATTTATCTCCCCTTGACCACTTTCCAAGTTTCCAAGTTTATTAAAAAGTTTGTTATACCGCTTATATAAATTCCCATATCAGCATTCCCTCCCCTCCATTTCCTTGTGCATCAGCATTTCCCCCCCCCCTACTTCCCTGTGCAGCATTTTCCTCCCTAGCCACTTTTTCCTGTCCATTCTCCCTTCTTTTTACCTCCCCTGTGTCCACCACCACCCCTTCACTGCTCCCCTTATCCAGCAGCAGCCCTTCTCCCTTTGTTTTACCTCCCCCCTGTCCATCAGTACTTCTTCCTGCTCCCCCTGTCCAACAATAGGCATCCCTTCCTTTTTTCCCCCCCTGTCCATCATCACCTCTTCCTGCTCCCTCTGTCCAGCAGTAGGCCTCCCTTCATTTCCCCCCTCCCGTCCATCAGCATCTCTTCCTGCTCCCCCTGTCCAGCAGTAGGCCTCCCTTCATTTTTCCCCCTTGTCCATCAGCACCTCTTCCTGCTCCCCCCTGTCCAGCAGTAGGCCTCCCTTCATTATTCCCCCTGTCCATCAGCACCTCTTCCTGCTCCCCCTGTCCAGCAGTAGGCCTCCCTTCATTTTTCCCCCCTGTCCACCACCACCCCTTCACTTCTCCCCTTATCCAGCAGCAGCCCTTCTCCCTTCATTCCCCCCCCCTGTCCATCAGCACCTCTTCCTGCTCCCCCTGTCCAACAATAGGCCTCCCTTCCTTTTTCCCCCCCTGTCCATCAGCACCTCTTCCTGCTCCCCCTGTCCACGGGAGTTAGTACAGGGCTGGTCTCTGGCGTTCTCCCCAGAGTTTTTTATTTACTCGGATAGAGTCCTTGCCAACCTCCCCCCTTCCCTTCTCGCGTACCCGATTACGAACTCGGCGATTCAAGCAGCCTGTGCAGCAGTCTTCACACGCTGCTTCAGGTTCTTCTACTGCCCTGATTTACTCTGGCACGTCCCTGATGACATCATCAGAGACGCGGCAGAGCAAATCAGGGCAATAGAAGGGCCTGAAGCAGCATGTGAAGACTGCTGCACAGGCTGCTTAAATCGCCGGGTAGGTAGTCGGGTCAGCGGTAAGGGAAGGGTGGTGAGCGGCAAAGGATTCCTCTGGTCTGTTGCAGAGGGCGGCCCGGCTCCATTTCTCGATTCGTTCTGGAGAGGGGGGGGGGGCAAATGCGCTGTGTTGGGGGGAAGGGTAGGCAGACGCGGGTACCGGGTTGCGCGCTTTCACGCTCAGTATATTTCACAGCGTCTGTGGTGCCTGAGCTGCAGGAGAGGGAGCGGGTTGTGCGTGGCGGGGGAGGCCCTGACTGCCCCAACTGCAGCTTCTTCGTCGTTGAAAGCCGCCGCCGCAGCTCTTTTCTCGATCCTGGTGCAGTTCGAGAGAGGAGCCGGTACCATGCACAGTGAGAGCCGGGGGTGAGGAAGGCCACCGCAGCTGTGTAACTTTTTTTATTTGAAAGCCGCCGCCGGGGCCGCGCATGCGCACTCTCATGTCCGCGACGAATCAGGGAACACGACTTTTGAGTGCGCATGCGCGGCCTAGCATTTTATTATATTAGATAAAACCGCACTTCTATCCTTAACTATCCCTATCCTTAATATAATAATTAATACCTATAAAGTTATGTACAGAGCTATATAAAATAAGAATAACTACTTACATTCTGTATGGTCATTGCATGGCTGTTATATTACCTTCAAGTCCGTCGTGCAGGATTTCTTTTACCACCTAGATGAAATTTCTTTACCACCACACAGATGAGGATTTCTTTTCACCACACAGGTGAGGGGTTCGAATCAGGCAAGTATTGTCTTTTAAATTCAATGCTGAAAAATAAAATTATCATCAATCGCCAGCGCTCCTACGAACAGTCTAAGATCTGATCACACCAGGGGTCACCAGGCCTTCTTATCCATTTGCTGGTTTTCTCTCCTTCACTTTGGCACTTTCTCTCCTTCAATTTGGCATCCATCTTTGCCATTAACTTTTAACATTCAATTTCTTCCATTTTTCTGCTATCTTTTCAAAATCTGCCTACCGTCTTCCTTACCATCTATCCATCTCCCTCTTTCTTCTCCCCTATTCACATCTATCCATAAGAAGCATTTCTTCTCTCTTCCCTGCCACACCAATCCCTGTGCACCAATCCCTGTGCACCATCCCTTTCTCTCCCCTTCCCCTCCCTCTATCTCCTATGGTCTAGCATCTTTCTTCTCTCCTTCACACAGCCTGGCATCTCTCTCCTCTTCCATGGTCTGGCATCTCCTTCCACTTCCAGTGGTCTAATATATCTCTCTCTCCCTCCTTCCATCACCCTTCTCCAGAATCTGACATCTCTCCCTTCTTTGAGTCATCTCTTTTCCCTCTTTTTCTCCCTTCTTCCCTCCTCATATCCAACAATTCTTCCTCTTTCTTCCTTTCCCCATGTATACCATCTCTTTCCCTACCACTCCATGCACCTATGTCCAACAATTATCTGTTTCCCTCCCTTCCCGCGATCCACTCATGCATCTCTTTCCCTCCCTTCCTAACCCCCCAGCCCTTACAGCATCTGTCCTTCCCTGCCTTCCCAATTCCCCAGCCTGTGCAACATCTGTCCTTCTGTCTTCCCAACCCCACCAGCCCAAGTAGCACCTGTTCTTCCCTGCCTTCCCAACTCCCTCTCAGCCTATACAGCATCTGTCCTTTCCTGTCTTCCCAAACCCCAGCCCGTGCAGCATATGTTCTTCCCTCCATGCCCAGCCCCAACCTAAGCCTAGCAGGATCCTCTCTAGCTCTCGACTCCCCTCACCTACCTCTTATCGCCATTGTAATTTTAAATCTTCAGGCAGCCGGCGGTGGCAACAAAGTGAACCTGCTGCAGTCGGCCTACCCCAGCAGTCGTCATTCTGTAGCGACTTCCTCTTCCCACATAGGATGCTGCGGGAGGGGGCAGGGCTGAGGTTGGGAATGGAGGGAAGAACATATGCTTGCAGGGGGTGGGGGGGTTGGTAAAGCAGGGACTCTTCCAACTACCAATTTTGGGGGAGGCCATGGCCCCTCTGCCCACCAACCCCCATTCCTGTTCTGATGCCTATGGCTGACCTAATTGCTATACTTGGGAGTACTTGTAGACAAGTTAATGAAACTGTCCGCGCAATGTGCGGCAGTGGCGAAAAAGGCCAACAGAATGCTAGGAATGATTAAGAAGGGATTCTCTGACATCAGAGAAAGGGCGGGACCGCCGGAAGAGGAAGCAGTGTAGACGCAGGGCTAAGAGAAGGGGCAGGACCGCCGGCAGAGGAAGCAGCAGGACGACGGTAGGAAACTTCTACATGATGGGGGTGGGGTGGGGAGACTGTGGGGGTGCGAAGCGGTCCTTCGGGGTGGGGGTGCGGGTGCGTGTTCCAGCACGAGCGGTCCTTCGGGGTGCGGGTGCGAGCGGTCCTGCGGGGGGGGGGTGAATCGGACGTCAGGGGGGGATCAGGCTTTTAGGGTGGGGACAGGACTTCAAAGGGGGAGAAGAGAGTCGGGGCGGGCTAAAGGAGAGTCGGGCTGGCCAGAGGAGAGTCGGGGCGGGGCGAAAGGAGAGTCGGGCAGCGACGGGAGAGTCGGGGCGGCATGCGCGGTATACAGGTGTGTGCGGTATATAAAAATTTATTTACATAAATTACAGTTCCCCGCGCGCTATACCCGTGTGCGCGTTTTACACGGTGTGCGCGTTATCTACATGAAAAATACGGTAAATAAATAATTTAGGTTATGTTATATTATTTATGTTCTGCTTCACTTTGTGTCCTCTTGCCCTGAACAGTGCAAAATATAGACAGTGGGTTATAAATTCTCCAAACTAAAAGCGCTTTATTTCTTGCCTTAAATCCATCTTTTGGACTTATTTTTCATTTGCAACTTTCTTCTATTTCACTGGACAACAAAGTTTTTGCTTCTTCAACACTTTGGGGTGTATCCTACAGGCTGCTGATCAGAAAAATCATGTTTAAAATTATGTATCACATATCATTTTAACAAAAAAGTGCATTTTTACAATTTCTTGTTATACTTTCGGGCTAATGCAATTAATTCCTAGCCTAATTCTTTAATATGGGCCAATTGCTCACGTTATACCTGCGGGCATTCAGGGCAGGTTGCGTAACGTCCATGGAAATGATGCAGTCTGGGCATGCTTGTACATGGGCTTGATGGATGTTGCCTAGAAAAGCTATATAAAAGCAGTTTGCATATAGGGAAAATCTTCATTACGTGTCTGTTAGTTCGGGTAAGCCAGTTAATTGTTAATTGCTATAGGATGATTTGTGACAGCAGAAATATCTTGCTGATGTCGCAACAGCTGTGATACATTCTGCTTAAGCCTCAAAGACGCATCATGACTCGAATTAGGGAAAGCTGTACTTCGATTTCAAGATTGGTGATCAAGACAAACCATGGGTTCCTCATATTTGTTGTGCAAGATGTGCTGTTGATCTTAGAGCTTGACTCTAAGGTACCCAATAATATGTTGAGAACAGAAGAATCACCTAGTCACTTCCGTCTGAGAAATGTTGGCTTCTCTGGTAAAAATAAGAAATCAATTGAGTATCCTAATCTTCCTTCAGCTTTGAGACAAGTGTCCTCATGATGACAGTCTTCTGGTACTGAAGCCACCAGAGAAATGGAGCTTAAACAAACCGATGAAGAATCTGCAATGCACCAGCCAAGCACTGACTTGACATTGATCCTGATTTTGAACCATGTATGTAACCATGGTTGTAACCATGCTTCATCTTATAACACAGTCAGAATTAAATGACCTGGTCAGGGACTTAGGTTTGTGAAAAGGAAAAGCAGAATTATTGGGTTCAAGATTGCAGGGATGGTATTCGCTCTCACCAGGTATAAAATTTTTTTGTCTTTCGAAGCAGCCAAGACGATTTAACAAATTTCTTTGCACAGGTTGAAAACCTCTGGATCTGAACTGACATTGAAGGGTTGTTCACAGCTTTGGGTTGCACACATGACCCACAGAAGTGGCTTCTTTTTATTGATTCGTCAGTGTTAAGCCTCAAGGCTGTTTTGTTACACAATGTTTACCCATTGATACCTATTGGCTATGCTGCACACATGAAAGAAACATATGAAAACATGGAACTGCTATTAAAGCATACCCAGTACACAAAGTACAACGGGAACATCTGTGGTGATCTGCTACTTGGAATGCAGATTGGATATACCAAGTACTGTTGTTTTATTTGTGAATGGGATGGCCTTGCTAAAGAGTTGCATTATATTCAAAAGAACTAACCCCTCTGTAAGTTGGTTCCCGGACAGAAAAATGTAGTACATGAACCACTTGTTGACCCTTCTTCACATAAAACTGATGAAAAGTTTCGTAAAAGCGATGAACAAGGCAGCCAAAAGTTTTCTTTAAGACATTGTTTTCAAGAATAACTGATGGATTTGTAGGTCCACAGATCAAACACGTCATCAATGAAGAGAGATTTGTTAAGTGGACCAGAGAAAATCACCTGGAAAGCATTCAAGGATGTCATTGAGAATAGAGAATGACACGGTGGCGGTTTACCCGCGGCCACCGCATTTTAGCCGCGGGTCACCCGCCGAAAACGGGAAGAAAACTAGCAGTCGCTGCGGCGACGGGGACAAGGCCATTCACCGCCCGCGGGGCGGTGAATGGTCTTGTCCCCGCAGTGAGGCATGAAGGATCGCGCGGTCCCCGCAGCTCACACCCGCCTGCCCAATCGATTCTAGTGTTTAGCCAGCTCTCTCCCTTCTCCTCACCTTAGTTGCAGCAGAGCAGAAGATTGAACACTGAGCAGCCGCGCGTGCGCGGCTCTTTGGGAAAGCGTGCAGGTCGCCGAAAAAGAAAACCTATAAACTAAGGTAAGGAGAAGGGAGAGAGCTGGCTAAACACTAGGATCGATTGGGCAGGCAGGTAGTGGCTGCGGGGACCGTGTGATCGCTAGTGTTCCGGGCTCAAATTGGAAGGAGGGAGTGAAAGGGAAAAGGATTCTGGGCCAAGGGGATGAAGTCGGAAAGAAAAACCCACAGCAGGAAAGGAAGGGAAGGACTGGCAGGTGAGCCAGATGCTAGAAGCAGGGGGGGGGAAAGAAAGAGGGATAAAAGCTAGATGGGGTTGAAAAGAAGAGACACACTGGTATGGAAGAGGAAGATAGGGGAAATCTGGACACAGGAAGGTAACAGAAGAGGGGAAATTATGTGCATGGGGCATAGGGACAGAGACATAAAGGGGACATGCCATGGGGATGGTATATGGACACAGGGGGGGGGGCAATGACAGATACATAGGGGAGATATTAGAAATGGAGAAAATAGGAGCACAGAAGCGAGATGGTTTGTGGGGATGGGACAGGGACCGAGCTTGCAGGCTCCAGTGGCTTGCACAAATTACATTGTAACGTGCCATGAAAATAGAGGAAGGAAGGTAGATAGGCCACGCGAGAGGAGCTGAAGGGTAGTAGAAAGGAACAGATTGGTAAAGGAGAGGGAGGGAAGGGTGGTGGTGAAAGGAATAGAACAGACATTGAAGGAGGGTGGAGAGGAACAGACCCCCAAGGAAATGTGGAAGACAGAGTAGGAAGAAGACAGATGCCAGACTATGCGGGAGCGGAGGGAAGAAGATGGGTGCTAGACCAATTGGGGGGGGGGGTTAAGGGAGAGGCACAGTAACAGCATATGGAAGACGCAGAGAGAAGACACACAGTGGATGGAAGGAATTCAATGAGAAGATGTGGAAAGCAGAAACCAGACAACATAAGGTAGAAAAAAAATTATATTTATTTATTTTTTGCTTTAGGATAAAATAGTATATTAGTTGTGTTGATAAAAATTTATAAACAAAGCCCTGCCAGCTGAACATCTCTTTCTCTAGTTCAGCAGCAGGAACTTTGATTTATAAGAAAGGAATAAGTCTAAATATTACAGTACTAAGGCTTATATGGATGCAGCGGGGACGGTGACGGGGGCGGTGAATGGGATGGCAGTGGCGGGTGACGGGGCGGTGAAAGGGATGGCGGTGACGGTGACGGGGCGGTGAAGGGAACGGCGGTGACGGGGCGGTGCAGAGGATGGTGGGGCGGTGACGGGGACAGATTTTTTCCCCGTGTCATTCTCTAATTGAGAATTTCACTGTCACTGAAGATGCACTTTCTACAGTCACACTTTGGATTTCCTCTCCGCAAATTTTGATGCAGTCAGCAACTAACATGGCGAAAGATGTCACCAGAACATTATCACTATGGAAAAAAAGATATCAGGGCAACTGGCTAGCTGACTATTGTTGGACGCTGCAACGAGATGCACTGGACACAGAGTAGAAACAAAAATCAGCAGGAAAACACTTTTAGCCAAGGCGAACTATCACAGTGTATCAGAAACTTTGTGCATGAAAACATGGCAACATGGCTCAACATGCCAAATGAACCTGATTGAATTTTTTGATTGGGTGACCAGAGAACTGGATTGAGGACATATGCTAGATGTAATTTACTTAGATTTCAGCAAAGCCTTTGGCACAGTTCCTCATAGGAGGCTCTTGAAACAAACTTGAAGGGCTGAAATTAGGACCCAAAGTGGAGAACTGGATTAGAAACTGGTTGACGGACAGATGCCAGAGGGTGGTGGTTAATGGAAGTTGCTCGGAGGAAGGAAAGGTGAGTAGTGGAATCCCTCAGGGTTCGGTGCTGATCCTGTTCAATATGTTTGTGAGTGACATTACTGAAGGGTTAGAAGAAAAGGTTTGGATAATACCAAGATTTGTAAACAGAGTAGAGGGAATGGAAAACATGAAAAAGGATCTACA
This sequence comes from Geotrypetes seraphini, assembly GCF_902459505.1. NCBI lineage: Eukaryota > Metazoa > Chordata > Amphibia > Gymnophiona > Dermophiidae > Geotrypetes > Geotrypetes seraphini. The sequence goes on along the minus strand of NC_047087.1, from coordinate 154,938,852 downwards.
AAAGTTAGAGGAATGGTCTAAATCTGGCAACTAAAATTCAATGCAAAGAAATGCAAGTTTCAAGTTTAATGAGGTTTTGATTAATCGCTTAATCATAATTCTAAGCGATGTACAATATAACAAAATTACAAAGTTTGGGAAACAATACAATACTAACAAAAGCTAAGTCCTATAGGACTATAGACAGACTTGACAAAACTAAAAACATAAGGAGGTGGTTAATGCCGAGTAATGCATTTGGGGATTAATAATCGGAAGGAGCTGTATATGCTGGGAGGTGAGAGGCTGATATGCACAGACCTTGGGGTGATAGTGTTCAAAGATCTAAGGGCAAAAAAACAGTGCAACAAGGCGGTGGCTGCTGCCAGAAGGATGCTGGCCTGTAACCAGTAGAAGAACGAAAGTGTTGATGCCCCTATACAGGCCATTAGTGAGGCCCCACTTGGAGTATTGTTTTGGAGACCGTATCTGGCAAAGGACACAAAAAGGCTTGAAGCGGTCCAGAGGAGGGCGACGAAAATGATAGGAGGTTTGTGACAAAAGATGTATGAGGAGAGACTGAAAGCCCTGTATATGTATACCTTAGAGGAAAGGACGGACAGGGGAGATATGATTCAGAAGTTCAAATTCTTGAAAGGTATTAATGTAGAATAAAATCTTTCCCAGAGAAAGGAAAATGGTAAAACCAGAGGACATAATTTGAGGTTGAGGGAATGTAAGGAAATTCTTATTTTCGGAGAGGTTGGTGGATGCCTGGAATGCACTCACCGAGAGAGGTGGTGGAAAATGGTGATGGAGTTCAAAAAAGCGTGGGATGAACCCAGAGGATCTAGAATCAGAAAATAATAGTAAATATTGAAGAACTAAGGCCAGTACTGGGCAGACTTGCATGGTCTGTGTCTGTATATGGCCGTTTGGGGGGGAGGATGGGCTGGGGAGGGCTTTAATGGCTGGGAGGGTGTAGATGGACTGGAGTGAGCTTTGACGGAGACTTCAGTAGTTGGAACCTAAGAACCAGGCAGAGCTTTAGATCAGTGGTTCCCAACCCTGTCCTGGAGGACCACCAGGCCAATCGGGTTTTCAGGTTAGCCCTAATGAATATGCATGAGAGATTTGCATATAATGGAAGTGACAGGCATGCAAATTTGAGCCATGCATATTCATTAGGGCTAGCCTGAAAACCCGATTGGCCTGATGGTCCTCCAGGACAGGGTTGGGAACCACTGCTTTAGATCCTTAACCAGAAATAGCTAAGGAGAAGTAAAAAACCAAAAATAACTCATCAGATTTTCAGATTGAATCAGGTTGGGCAGACTAGATGGACCATTCAGGTCTTTATCTGCCGTCATCTACTATGTTACTATGTTATGTTATAGTCAATTAAAGATACTATCATGTTTCTCAAAATTCCTGCGTGATACAGTCAGTGGGAAATTATATTTGTGTTTATTTTGAAGAGGTCTATCATAATCACCAGTTTGTTTTTAAGGAAGCAAAACTTTTGGAAAAATTTGTTGTCCATTTTCTGCATTTTTCTTAATATAGTTTTCCATCTCTTCCATCCATTGCATTTCACTCTCCCTTCTATCTATGTACATTTTCCCTTCTACATGTGTTCCCTTCTCATACATTTCCCTTCTATTTGTGTGCAGAATTTTCTTCTCTCCTTTTCATGTGCATTTCCTCCTCTCCCTTTCATCCATGTGCAGAATTTTTCCCTCTTTATCCATGTGCAGTTGCTTGTAGGTCTGGTATACATTCATACCTTTCACTACCCCGTTCCTGCAGACCTACAGATTTTCAGGCATTAGCCAGCAAAGTCGACAGTGATTAATGACTGGCCTGAGCTTTCCCACTACCACATTACTGACTGGCCTCCACCACATCTTTCCCATGTGGCAACAGGATGTTGCAACAGAGGGAAGGGCCCTGGGGTTGGATGGAGAGAAAGCCTGCTAATGCTGCAAATAAGGAGGTCCACGGGAGCAGAGGGGAGATAGGAAAGCCATGCCAACCCTGCAGGAAGGAACAAGGGGAAATGGAGATAGAGAGTCAATGATTGACTGCAAGGGAGATTTTTGGGATGTAGTAACACCTATAACTGTGAGGTCTCCATAGACCCTGCGGCATACTGGTTGAAAAAACACTACTCTAAAAACATGGTAGCTAGAAACATGGAAACATGATGGCAGATAAAGGCCAAATGGCCCATCTGCCCATCCACAGTAACCATTATTTCTTTCTCTCTCCAAGAGATCCCATGTGCCTATCCCAGGCCCTCTTGAATTCAGATACAGTCTCTGTTTCCACCACCTCTTTGGGAGGCTGTACCACACATCTACCACCCTTTCCGTAAAAAAGTATTTCCTTAGATTACTTCGGAGCCTATCTTAACTTCATCCTATGCTCTCTCATTGCAGAGTTTCCTTTCAAATGAAAGAGACTCGACTCATGCACATTTATATTACATAGGTATTTAAATGACTATCATATCTCCAAAGTATACAGATTGAGATTTTTAAGTCTGTCCCCATATGCCTTATCACAAAGACCACACACCATTTTAGTAGCCTTCCTCTGGACCAACTCTTTCCTTTTCACATCTTTTTAAAGATGTGGCCTCTTTATGCATTCTGACTATGATTGGTCCTCTCATTTTCTTGTTGGTGTCTTTTTCTTTGTTTTAAAAAGTAGTACAAAGTTTATGCTACTGTGGAAAGTTTGTAATTTTTTGCCTCTCATTTGATTTTTCCTATTTGTTTCAGAAAACAACAAGCAGTGGGGCTGTGGAGAGGTTGACAGACACCAGCAAGTATACAGGATCTCACAAAGAGCGCTTTGATGAAAGTGGGAAAGGCAAAGGGAAAAGCGGCCGAGAAGACTAATAGTTGAAAACACAGGCTATGTCAGTGCCTACAAGCATGCAGGCACTTATGACGCCAAAGTGAAAAAGTAAAGGATTGTCTGCTAAACCAAAGCCTGTCTTCCTAATCTGAGATAACTTCCCACAATAAAAATAACATGTATCACAGTATGTATTACCCAGAATCCTATATTTTCAACCCCATGAGACACTAACAAACTGACATAAATACAAAAATGTGTTCATTAGAGAGGAATATCCTACAGAGAGACACTGCAGTAGTGGCAACTAGAATCCTTATGTATAATTGATTATTCCCCTCTCTGATTCCCAATAGATTTCAACAGGAAATTTAGTCACCTCATTGTTTCTGTCTCTTAAGATGCCAATTTTCCTAATATTAAAATATATATATAACTTAATACTGATTGTGCATGGCACATTGTAGGTCTAGCCCTTCCAGCTGTAATTATGTGAAATCACATATCTTTGTAAGATGAGATGTTTCTAATCAATGCTCAGTTTCTAGAGGATAATTTTTTAACTAAGGGCTCATTTTACAAAGCTGCAGTAGTGATTCTTCTGCAGCAAATGCACTGAAGCCCATAGGAATTGTTAACTTTTGGCGCTTCTTTCCTGAGCAGAGACGCTAAAACGTTACCACACAGCATTTGCAGAGTATCATAAGTTCCTTGTTGTCCCCTGAGGAAGGTGATGCAGTCGCTGAAACTTGGATCATAGTCGGGACCACATATATATTGTATGTCAAGGACTTGTTTTTGGACTTTGGATAAACTACCAATAAAGTATATATAACTGGAGGTTGTATTTTTTCATTGGTGTGTTTTTACTCCAAGGCTTGGTACCTTCTTTTCTGTTGTTGTTAGATGCCATCCACTCATTGTTCAAGTCCTAGCGACTTGATGAATCTAAAAAGAAATCAGTTTTGTGCTAGTCTGGTAAGGTCCTCCAGCATTTATCCCTATGGTTGTTTTCAATGTGTCCAGATATCTAATTGTCTGGTTCCTTCAAACTTCTCAAATATGATATCCTTTTCCAATGATTTTTCTCTTCTGACAGTATGACCGAAATAAGGACAGTTGTAACTTTGTCATTTGGGCTCTGAGTGATATAGCCAGAATTGATTTTGCTAGTTCTTTTGGTGGTCTATGGTACGCATAAAATCTTTCTCCCGCACCAAAGCTCAAATGAGTCAATTTTCTTTCCGTCTTGTTTCCGGAATGGCCTGCTTTGCATCTGTAATTGACTACTGAAAATCATGAGTGTATGAACAAGTCTGATCTTCATTTGGAGTGTTATTTCCTTGCCTCTGAATACTTTGTCAAGAGCCTTCATTGAAGAGCGACAAAGTGCTATTCCGTGGAGTATTTCATCCCTGCTAGTTGTTTTCTTTGTTTACAAAGAGCTCAGGAGATTGAAATCTTGTACAACCTTTACAATTCCTGTACAATTCTGTCACCTTCAAGCTCAAAATCTTAACTCCCCTTTTATCAAGCTGTGCTAGTTTTTAGCACGGGCTGATGAGGTAAGTGCTCCAACGCTCACAGGAATTCTATGAGTGTTGTTGGACCATTTACCATGCCTGTTTGCGCTAAAAACCTCTAGCACAGCTAAAAGAGGCCCTAATGAGCATTGGTTGCATTTGCAACACTGGACTTGCTACTGCGGCTTTGTAAAAGAGCTTGTACAAATATGCATTTAGATTAATGTCTGTGTGCCTAAGTGCAAATTCCACCAGCACTCTGCCCAAACTCACCCCTGTACATACATACTGGCATGCCATGGCATGTACTTTTATGCATATAAACAGTTTATAAAATTACCATTTTAAGAGCCGGTTTTAACATGTGAAGGGCTAATTGTGAAACATTGGGCCTCGATATGCAGAGAGATTTAAGCGGCCAGAACTGGCTCCTATGAATGTGTGCAACCTACTTATTGATTCCTGCGCTTCTATAGCTCCTATTTATTACTTTATAATTACTTTACTTTATATTTACTGGAGGCCACATTACCGTTAAAGATGTTGCTAAGAGCAGAGTCAGTTCAGCGGATGGCACTAGGATGGTCTCGGGGCTCAAGGATCTATCATATGAAGAGAGGCTCTGAACAATGTGCGGTAGCGGCAAATAAGGCAAAATGAATGTTGGGCATGATTAAAGAAAGGAATCTCGAGTAGATCGGGAGAAAGTGATAATGCCGCTTTATAGGGCAATGGTCAGACCCCCACTTGGAATACTGCGTCCAACATTGGTCTCCCTACCTAAAAAAGGTATAAAACTGCTGGAGAGGGTGCAGAGACGAGCAACTAAACTAGTGAAGGGGTATGGAGAAACTGGAATATGAGGATCGACCTTAAACACTGGGATTGTTCTCCCTTGAGAAAAGGAGACTGCGTGGGGATATGATCGAGACCTTCAAAATACTGAAAGGAATCGACAAATAGAGCAGAGAAGATTATTTACATTGTCCAATTTGACACGGACAAGAGGACATGAAATGAAGCTAAGGGGGGACAAGTTCAGGACTATATCAGGAAGTTCTGCTTCACACAGAGAGTGGTTGACATCTGGAATACTCTCCCAGGGGAGATTTATTGCGGAATCGACAGTCCTAGGCTTCAAAGCAAACTAGATGCATATCTCCTTGAGAGAGGCATATAAAGATAGGGTTGGCTATAAAATAAACTTGTTAGTTCATAAAGTTTGTAAAGGTTGGTCTATTTTTAGGATTATCTTTTAATACAACTGTTTTCTTGATTTTTTTGCAGTAGCTTGTTACGCATGAAAACTGGCCCTGAAGCAGTAGACAAAAAACTTTAGGTCTACGAAACGCTGGCCACGTTGGTATCGTATGATATACGTGCGCTGCTTAAAAAATGCTAATAAAGAATTAAAAATGAAAAAATGAAAGCTAAGTACTTTCTCTATAAAAACGTTATTGTTAAGCACTTATACTTTTATCTGAATAACGATTGAGAAGTGCATAAGCTCTGTCAGTTGGGTCTTTAATGAATGAGTGTAGACACATAAGATAGTACATCAGAGGAATTATAATTATTTTTAATATGAGGATATAGGATGGTGCTTTACTAGAAAGAATAAATATAAAGAAATAAATTAGATTAAACAGTTATATTCTCTTTAAAATACTTATAGCATATTTAAAATATAGGATAGAACACACTTTGGAAGGTGACGATGATTGGAGCAAAGGAGCATGTGACCACGTTGAACTTTTCGGTCTATGAAAAACGACTGTGCGTGGGCTCCGTTACTGAGGTCTCTTCCTAAATATAGCTTAATATTCTGTGTCATACACCTTTCTCTTTTTAGATATACGGGATTATTTAGACAATAGATGGCTATAAAATAAGCCAGGTGTATACCTAGCAGGGCCTCCGCCGTGTGCGGATCGCCGGACTTGATGGACGAAGGTCTGATCCGGAGATGGCGCTTCTTATGTTCTTATGTTCTAAACTGCGGCTCTACTCTCTCGAGGAACGTAGGGAGAGGGGAGACATGATTGAGACATTTAAATACATCACCGGACGTATCGAGGTGGAAGAAGATATTTTCCTTCTCCAAGGACCCTCAGCCACAATGAGGGCATCGCTTAAACTCAGGGGCGGGAAATTTCATGGGGACACCAGAAAGTATTTCTTCACAAAAGAGTGGTTGATCATTGGAACAAACTTCCAATACAGGTAATCGAGGCCAACAGCGTGGCCAGATTTTAAAGGTTAATGGGATGCCCATGTGGGATCCTTAAGAGGTGGATGTTAAGGCTGGGTCAATTAGGAGAGGGATCTCCAGGAGAGCAGACTCAGGGGGGGTGGGTCTGTGGCAGTGGGCAGACTTGATGGGCTATGGCCCTTATCTGCCGTCATTTTTTCTATGTTTCTACTGATACCAGCTCCTATTATTACTTTATAAATATGAGTATTTTACCTCACCAAGAAAACAATTTAAAAAATATATAAATTTCTTTTCTTCTCACTACTTCCAGAATTAGTTGGGCTGCATTAGTGACTTTGAACATTTACATGACCATGGTAACTGAACATTGGGAAACATTTTTGACTTTTTGCTCTATTTCAAGTTGATATATTTGCAGTGTGCTCAGAGCACAACCGCTACCAGTTCCAGATTAGAAAATGACGCAAGGAAAAAAATTATCCTTGTCCCCATGAACTCTGTTCCTGATCCATGCTTTGAATAGTTATGATTTTATGTTGAAATCATTTTATTAAAGTATGTTTAAATCATTTTTATTGAGCATAACAAAAGCAAATGGAACAAGTGCAATAATCAGTAGCACACAAAATATAAAGCAACATAAAACAACACATCGCCAGCTCAAACATTTTTTTCAATAGCAACCACTCCACCCACTCAACGCCCAATAACACAAAGAAGAGGAGAGAGAGAAAGAAAAGAAAAAAAACCAACACCACAAAAAAGGGACATGAAATCATAATTGATTGTGGAACCTCTCATGGCTCTTAAAAGTTCAAAAGTACTCCAAGCAGTTGGGGAGAAGGAATTCAAAAAGGGACTCCAAATATGCACAAACTTCCGTCCTGGTACAGTATCCAAGTTTCTGAGTTGTGTGCGCTCCATTTTCAATAACAGGGTCACATGTTCACTCCATTGTTGAAGAGTAGGAGCATCATGCTCCAGCCATAACTACAAGATAGTCTTTTTTTCCCTTGAGTACTGCTCGTTGAAGAAAGGTGGCTAGCCTTTGGGTATGGGAACTTGTAGAGAAAAGTCATCAAACAGGATAAAAGCCTCCAAATTTATATTCATTATAATACTAGCAATGGAATATTTTGAATTCTGCTTTGCTTAATATATTTAAAGCAGTAATTATTTTATTAGTATTACTAATCCTAGTTTCTTTTGTCTAATGCATTTTAACTAGTACTGACAGGTATCTATTATTTATGAGATGGTTTATGAATTTAATTTTTATGAATGCATGGACCTGTCAGTATATTTAATTCTGTTATGATATCAACTGAGGTTTAATTTTATTTATTTGGTAAGTTTATATATTATCTAGGGTAGTTATAGAGGTTCCTGAGGTATTTCCTTTTTTACGGATGTAATTTATTATTTTAAACAATTAATTAATTGAAGTAATAATTTTACATCAAATGTACATTGAATGTGATACTACTTTAATGTCATGAATTATTTTATTTTACTGTTAGAGGGGCTAAATATTGTATACTGTTCATTTGAATATTCAATGCTTAATAACATTATTGGAATTGTATGATAGTTAAATAATTGGAAATCATAAGAACATAAGAAGTTGCCTCCACTGGGTCAGACCAGAGGTCCATCTCGCCCAGCGGTCCGCTCCCGCGGTTGGCCCATCAGGTCCACGACCTGGTGAAGTGGTTTCTGACCACTTCTATAACCTACCTCAAGTTCTATCTGTACCCCTCTATCCCCTTATCCTCCAGGAACCTATCCAAACCTTCCATTGAACCCCTGTACCGAGTTCTGGCTTATCACTTCCTCCGGAAGCGCGTTCCATGTGTCTACCACCCTCTGTGTAAAAAAGAACTTCCTAGCATTTGTTTTAAACCTTTCCCCTTTCAATTTCTCTGAGTGACCCCTAGTGCTTGTGGCTCCCCACAGTTTGAAGAATCTGTTCTTATTTACTTTCTCTATGCCCTTTAGGATTTTGAAGGTTTCTATCAATTGTCCCCTCTAAGTCTCCTCTTCTCCAGGGAGAACAGCCCCAGCATTTTTAACCTGTCAGCGTATGAAAAATTTTCCATACCTCTTATCAGTTTAGTCGCCCCTCCTCTGCACTCCCTCGAGTACCACCATGTCCTTCTTGAGGTATGGCGACCAGTATTGAACACAGTACTCCAGGTGCGGGCGCACCATTGCGCGATTACAGCGGCATGATGACCTCCTTCGTCCTGGTCGTGATACCTTTTTTGATGATGCCCAGCATTCTGTTTGCTTTCTTTGAAGCTGTCGCACACTGCGCCGATGGTTTCAGTGATGTGTCGACCATCACCCCCAGGTCCCTTTCAAGGTTACTCACCCCTGGCAGTGTTCCCCCCATTTTGTAGCTGAACATCGGGTTCTTTTTCCCTACATGCATGACCTTGCATTTCTCTACGTTAAAATTCATTTGCCACTTTTTTGCCCAGTCTTCCAGTCTCGTTAGGTCCCTTTGCAGGTCTTCACAGTCTTCCGTGTTTCTAACCCTGCTGTAGAGTTTGGTGTCATCAGCAAATTTGATAACCTCACATTTTGACCCTGTCTCCAGATCGTTAATAAATATATTGAAACAGTAGAGGTCCCAGCACTGACCCCTGTGGAACTCCGCTCATGACCCATTGCCAGTCTGAGTATTGGCCCTTTACCTCCAACCCTCTGTTTCCTGACTGCCAACCAGTGTTTGATCCAATCGATAAATATCCCCTTGCACCCCGTGGTTCCCACAGCTTTTTAAGTAGCCGCTCGTGAGGTACCTTGTCGAAGGCTTTTTGGAAGTCTAGGTAAATAATGTCTATGGATTCCCCTTATCCATCTGGCTGTTTATTCCCTCAAAGAAGTACAGCAAGTTAAATAGGGAGAATTAATTTTGGGGAAGTTTTAGGGTGCCTGGGGAGGATGGTAGTTGCTAGTCAGTATGCATGCACCCAAGTTTTTTGAGATACTTAATGGGATGGGATAGAGGAGGGATTTAGGATTCTGGCTGTGTGTAGGACAATTAATTATAATTTTGGCAAAAAGAATGTTATATTTCCATTTGTTAGTACCCATATATAAAAGGGAATGGCTTTAAAATTATACTCTTTAAACGTAAATGGACTCAATCACCCTATCAAAAGGAAAAAGGTTCTGCATGCAGATATCTAGTTTATTCAGGAAACTCATCTATCCATTGTAGAAGCGGCTGAATTGGAGGGAAGATGCGTAAATATTGTTTTTCTGCTCCAGCAGTAGGTAAAAAGGCAGGTGTGGCAATCCTGATTAATTTTGATAATTTTAGAGCTGATCCTATGCAGTGTTCCCTCTAAGCGGGCGGGTGTTGTGAGCAAACTTTTTTCACCGTGAGCCAAAAATATCGGGCGCCAGCAAGTTATGAGCCAACTCGCCCGATTCTCCTCTCGCCGCCCTGCCATCTGCCGTACGCCTCTTCCGATCGTGCGCTGTGACGAGAAACGTGTGCGCTGCGATGTAATATTTTGTGCGCCAGCGCACGCCAGCGCAGCTTAGCGGGAACACTGGTTCAAATGGTTTTATTTATTTCCCCAAATTTATTTTTGTTATACGCATTGAAAATATTTGATATTGCGTTTTAAATCAAAATCTCAATAAACTTGAAACGAGTGCCCGTGAGATTTGTGGGAGGGTTAAATACTCAAAACTTAGAAGTTTTTGCTACGCCAGCTTTCTGGTATCTTTACATACAGTGGCGTACCTAGCATATGTAACATCCGGGGCCCATCATTTTTTGGCACCCCCCCCCATCTGTAAGAAAAACATGATTTTTAGTAACAAACCACACGTCACACATGAGTACCTAGGAAAAGGCAGCATCTTACATATTGCAGTGAGCAGTACATCAATACACCCATTGTAAAACTAAACAAGCCAGACCAGCACAGATCAATCCTACACCGTCAATCCTAACAGAAAAACCATGTCTTTCGAACACACAGAACACAGAAAACACCTTCGCCTAGTAAGGAATATGTAATCACAAACTAACCCCTCCCTCTTTTACAAAACTGTAGTGTGGATTTTAGCTACGGAGGTAACAGCTCTGATGCTCATAAAATTCTGAGCATCAGAGCTGCTACCACCAAGGCTGGTGCTAAAAACGCTTCACAGTTTTGTAAAAGGGGGGATAAAATAAAAATACATAGACAAAGGTTAAATTGAACCAGCAAGAAGCTGGACTCTGCATACAATGCTTCACAGAAACAGTGACACATGTCTCCTAAAGCAATAAATAAATAGAAATTTTTTTCTACCTTTGTCTTCTGTGGTTTCTCCTTTCCTCATCTTCTTGTAACTCTCTTCCTTCCATCCACTGTCTGCCGTCTCTCTTCCCCTATTATGGCATCTTCTCTCCTTCTATGCCCCTTCCAGAAACTGTATGCCTCCCCCTTCCATCTCTCCTTTCACCCCATTGGTCTGGCATCTCTCTCCTCCCCTTCCCTCTCCCACCCCTCTCCTCATAGTTGGTATCTCCCTTCCCTGATTCTCTGGCATCTCTCTCCTTTCCTTTTTCTTCCATCTTTCGCTCCCCCTCCATGCTCTCACATCTCCCCCTTCCTTTTCCCTTAGACTGGCATACCTTCCTCCTACGCTCCAAGCCCTGGCATCTCCTTTAATTCCCTCCCTCATCTTCCTTCTCCCTCCAGCTGGGACCGCAACACTCTTCCCTGCAGCTCTGTCACTTCCCCACAATTGCCATGCTTCGGTTCCTCTTCTTCCTTCCTTCCTCCCCCCCTCCCCCGAGGGACCCTGCGGCACCATCAACTCTTACTCCCTCTAATGTCGGCCCTGCAGCTCCCGACTTCCTCGCACCTTCTCCCCTCCCCCTTTGGATCGCTATTATTTTAAATGTTATAGCCGCGGAGCTGTATCCATCAGTGGAGATGTCTAACTCGGCCTGCCCCGGAACTCTTACTGCAGCAGACGCCGTCTAGGCAGGAAAGGAAGTCACTGTTGCAGTAAGAGTTCCGGGGCAGGCCGAGGTTAGACATCTCCACTGATGGATACAGCTCCGCGGCTATAACATTTAAAATAATAGCGATCTCAAAGGGGGGAGGGGAGAAGGTGCGAGGAAGTCTGGAGCTGCAGGGCGACATTAGAGGGAGTAAGAGTGATGGTGCCGCAGGGTCCCGCGGGGGGGGGGGGGGGGGGGAGGAAGGAAGAAGGGGAACCGAAGCATGGCAATTGTGGGGAAGTGCAATCCCCCAATGCGTCCCCTTACCTTACCGACGCGTGTGTGCGCTGTGAAGAGAAACTTTGCGCTGCGATTGTAATATTTTGTGCGCGAGCGCAGGCCAACGCAGCTTAGCGGGAACAACTGATCTATGTTATATGACTTCAGGAAATGAAAGATACCCGACGCTTCTCAATCAGGCATATTTCTTTAAAAAAAAACTCCAACAAACAATTCTGTCACTGGCTATGACCTAATTGTAGCCTGAAATTTCAATGCTGTCATGGATCAAATGTAGATAAACAACCGAGTAGACAATTAAATAATAGGTCTGGACAATTTGGTACATATATGTAGATTAAAGGATATATGACAGATTTTTCATTTCAATGCTCGCGAATTTTCATTTTTGCTATCAAGTTCATAAATCATTCTCAAGGGAGGGGGAGATATTTGATGTGAGTTAGAATTTTGATGATATGTTAAGTGATGTTATAAGTATAAATGTATTGTATTATATGTTACACTTATTGTGAGCTTTAAAATGAATAAGATAATTTAAAACCAAAAAAATCATGTCTTCATACAAACAGAACACAGAAACACCTTCGCCTAGTATGGAATATGTATTCACAAACTAACCTCTCCCCCTTTTACCAAAACTGTAGCATGGTTTTTAGCCATTGTGGTAACAGCTCAGATGCTCATAGAATTCTGAGCATCAGAGCTGTTACCACCATGGCCAGCGCTAGAAAATGCTCTACAGTTTTTGTAAAATGGGGGGGGGGGATACAAATAGAAATACGTAGACAAAGGTTAAATTGAACCACCAAGAAGCTGGACTCTGCATACAATGCAAACCCACAGAAACAGTGATGAACCGTCCCCTAAAGCACAAAAAATAAATATAATTTTTTTCTACCTTTGTCTTCTCTGGTTTCTGCTCTCCTCATCTTTTTGTCATTTTCTTTCATCTGTCCATCTATGCCACTTCCAGAAACTGTAATCTTCCCCTTCTATCCCCATTTGGTCCTGGTATTCATCTTCTTCCCTTCCGCCATCAATGATCTGGCATCTCTCTCCTTCCCTCTTCTTCCCTTCCTCTCCCATGATCTGGCATTTCACTGTCTCCTCTCTTCCCCCACTTCCATCAGCATCTGCCCCCTTTCTCTCCAATTGCTCAATTCAATCCAATTCCCTCCAGTATCCTTCCCCCTTTCCATGCACACCAATTCCATCAGCATCAGCCCCCTTTCTTTCCCTCCAACTCAATTCCTTCCAGTAATCTTCCCCCTTTCCCTGCACATCAATTTCATCAACATCAGCCTCCTTTCTTTCCCTTTAACCCAATTCCATCCAGTATCCTTTCCCCTTATGTCTTCCCCCTTTCCCTGCATACCAATTCCATCAGCATCAGCCCCCTTTCTTTCCCTCCAACCCAATTCCATCCAGTATCCTTCCCCCTTATGTCTTCCCTCTTTCCGTGCACACCAATTCCATTAACATCTGCCCCCTTTCTCTCCCTCCACCACACTTTCCACACAGCAATGGAAATGCACCCCGCCAGCAACAGCAACGGGCCCCCCTAAGGCAACAGGCTCCCACCCAGCATCAATGATGACAACACGGCCCCCTGGCATCGATGGATGGTAATATGGCCTCTCCCTGGCATCAGCGTTAAGGTGGCTGGCTTAGCTCCATGAAGATCCTGCGATGAATGTGTCTGCCGGTCCATCCCCCTCTGACGTCACTTTCTTCCGGCAGACGCATTCATTGAGGGACCTTCTTGGAGCTGCGTGGCCATGTTGCCCTTTGATGCGGTAGTTGGCTGGTAACCAATGTAGACAGACGGGAGGCCAAAATTTTTGCCAAGCACCTTTAATTCAGAATTAATTAATGAGATTGGCCTATATGAGTCAACCAAAGCCGGATCCTTATCAGGCTTGGGATCAACACAATGTAGCCTGATTAATTTTTGATAATTTAGAACTGATACCTATGTTAATATGACTTCAGGAAAAGATACCCTGACGCTTCTCAATCAGGCAGATTTCTTTAAAAATTTTTATGAATTGCACGGACCTGTCATAATTTCTAGCGTGAGCTAGAAAAGTCCTGTACAGATACTACCCTAGTAAAATAAGCCTCTAAGGTTTAACAATATGATCTTGCAAAATTTTATAAAACTTGGAGGGAAAGACCATCCTGGTACCAGAGTTTTGGAACATAGGGGGATTCCTGTCAGATCTCTCTGAGAAGTAATGGGTTCATGAAGAAAATTGGCTATTCTCCTCTGAGAAATGTGGTAAGTGAAGTGACTGCAGATAAGATTCTAATTGGACTGCCTCTTGGAATAAAATGAAAATGCCAGGAAAAATCTCCATTAATGCGGCTCCCTATGTGTTACAAAAAACCCCTGATATAAAAGCCCCTTTCAAAAAGTGAGGGCCCTGCCAAGGATGTACTAAGCGAGCCAGCAGTCGACCAGAACGGTTACCATATTTTATAAAAGTGATGTCTAAAAAATTGAGTGGACCTCATTGTATGCTCATGAATCTTAACCTGAAGGGCCACTCTAGCCACCTGAAGGAATCATGATCCATCTGGGCTCCAGATGCAAACCCATTGAAGCTACACACTTCAATATTCCTATGCAGATACAACAGTTCCCTGGAACTGTTCTTTCCGTAGCCCAGCCACATACTCAATGGTTCCCATGGACTGCCTTAGCGGTTTCCCACAGCAATAGAGTAGAAGCATTATCCAACAAAAATTGTCTCCCAAAGCTTAACAATATGAGCCCGAAAATGTTGATCCCAATACAAAAACCGAGGAAATTTCCATGCCTCCAGCAGATAGAGATAGACTGAAAAGCGACAATCGCCGGGCCCGGACAGAATCCACCCAAGGGTTCTAAAAGAGCTAAGAACGAAATAGCAGAAACACTCCGACAAATTTGTGACCTATCCTTGAAAACCTGGGGAGATCCCGGAGGACTGGAAAATAGCTAACGTCACATCTATTTTTAAAAATGGATCAAGGGGTGACCCCGGGAACCTAACAGGCCGGTAAGCTTGACTTCAGTTCCGGGCAAGATGGATGGAAGCACTGATAAAGGACAGCATCTGTGAGCAATAGAACAAACGGACAACTGAAAGAGAGCCAACATGGCTTTTGCAAGGGAAGGTCGTGCCAAACAAACTTACTGCACTTCTTTGAAGAAATAAACAGCAAGATGGACAAAGGGGAACCCATAGACATCAATTTACCTGACTCTCCAAAAAAGCCTTTGACAAGGTACCCCATGAGCGACTACTTAGGAAACTGCAAAACCATGGGGTGGAAGGGGATATATACAGATGGATTAAACACTGGTTGGCAGGCAGAAAACAAAGGGTTGGAGTGAAGGGACAATACTCGGACTGGCGGAGGGTCACGAGCGGTGTTCCACAGGAGTCGGTGCTCGGACCGCTGCTGTTCAATGTGTTTATAGTCAAATATATTTTATTGAGCAAATAAGAATGAAACAGTACAAGCAACAAAGTACAAAACCAGCTCAACAGATTTTGAAATGACCCCAAAAGAACCCCCCCCACGCCCAACCCAAACCCCCTCCCCCCACCTTCCCACCCCCGGGTCCTCCTTCCAATGCACAGGAACTAATGATCAAAAGAGAATCAATACATTAAACAAAGAAAAAGGAAAATACAAAAGAAGAATCAGCAGTTAAGTATCCGGCTACGAGCCAGAGGGATCAAGGTAGTCCAAAAAGGTTCCCAAGTACTCTGAAAAGAGCGGCCCTGGCGAGAAGACAGATCTTTCACATCCCTCCTCTCCCACATCAGGAGAGAAATCATGCGACATCTCCACAGGGAATAGTCTGGAGCTTCAGCCTCAAGCCATTTCAACAATATGCATTTCAGAGCAATCAGGACAGTCCACTTGAGGAAAGTTGCAACTCCTTTAGAACGAGGGAAATAATGAGGAACAGTCCCAAACAAAAGCAGAGGTGAGCTGCGAATGGTGATGTGCCAAAGGTTCTCTACAAAAGTAAAGATAGCAGTCCAGAAAAGCTGAACCATAGGGCAGGTCCAAAACATGTGTCCCAATCCCACTTCTGGAGCCTGGCAACATAGGCAGGCAGCGTTAAGACGAAAATGGGACAAATAAGCCCGTTTAGGAGAGATGTATAAACGAAAAATCAATTTAAAATGTTGTTCCCAAAAGGTAGTAAATTTACGAAAAGCAGGCAGTCTACGGACAGCCTGGAGGAGTACATCAGAGGGCAATTCAACAGCAAGATCGCAAGACCAAGCATCTCGCAACCGAGAATGGTCAAACAAAGGGGACTCATCTTTCAAGTGGCGATGATGGAACTTGAGAGGGACTGGAAGTTGGGAACCGATGGTAAAGGCCGTGGACAACAGCTCATGACAGGAGGAGTGTAAAGAACAAGATGGTAAAGAGGAAATGTAATGGTGAATTTGCATATAAGCAAAATAGTCTTGAGGCGGGAGATCAAAGTCCTCTCGCAACTGTGCAAAGGATTTAATGGCTCCATCATCATCGACCAAATGAAATAAATAATGAATACCCCTTGTTCCCCACTGAGCAAAACTCGGCCCATCAATCCCAGGCAAGAAAGAACTATTAAAGCGGATAGGCAGTAAGGGAGAAACAGAAGGAGAGAGAGCATGAAATTTACAGACCCAATGCCAAACCTTCCTCAAGGGTAGGTGCAGTATTTTCACAGAGAGAGAGAGTCAGATTCAGGGGAAGAAATAGAGTGAAGATAGGCGCTAAAATGAGTAGAGCAAAAACAGGAAAGTTCCAAAGAAGTGTTAGTGAACACTGAAGTACCCCTGAAAAGGTCATTAATATGACGCATGCCACAACCAATGTTCAAGTATTTGAGATTCAATAAGCCCAAGCCACCCCGGTACCAAGGAGTCGCTGCCCGTTTGTAAGACAGACGAGGTCTCCGCCCTGCCCAAAGGAATCTCTGCACCAAACGTTCCAAGCGGCGTTCATCTCGGGACGTCAAATACAGAGGGAGGACCTGAAAAACATAAAGCCAACACGGGAATAGGAGCATATTATATACCCAAAAGAGGAGGGATTCCCAAAGTTGTAATTTATTCTGAAGGGCCTGGAACAGCGGTGCGACATTCAAGCTATACAAATGGGACAAATCCAGGGGAATAGTAACCCCCAAGTATCTCAAAGTGGAGTCGGCCCAGCGAAGTGGAAAATCACCCCTCCACGCAGCTCGTAACTCCGGTGGAGAAGGCAGGGCCAAGGACTTATCCAAATTGAGAGTCAAACCGAAATGAAAGCCAAACTCAGTGATGAGGTCTAAGGCCGCCGGAAGAGAATCTTCGGGTCGTGTAAGAATCAGGAACATGTCATCTGCATATGCCAGAGTCTTAAGTTCATGAGCCCCAATAGACAGTCCCCGGACCTCCACGAACCCACGAAGAGTACATAATAGGGATTCCAAGGAAAGGAGAAACAGAAGGGGGGAAAGAGGACAACCCTGCCGGGTGCCACGAAGAATAGGAAAAGAGTCCGATCGGGTCCCATTGACTAACAGAGAAGCGTGTGGATTAGAATAGAGAGTACGCACGGCATCCAAGAAGAAACCCCCCAACTCAACATGTTCCAGAGAATGAAACAAAAATGACCAATGAATGCTATCAAACGTCTTAGATGCATCAAGGCTAACAAAAAGAGTCGGAATCTTACAAGATTGGCAATGGGCGAGTGCAAGAAGAACCTTTCTGACATTACTGACAGACTGACGACCCCGGACAAAACCAACCTGGTCCTCATGAATAAGCTGAGGCAGAAGAGGAGCAAGACGATCCGCCAACATACGTGCCAAGAGTTTCAGGTCTACATTAATCAAAGAGATGGGGCGGTAAGATCCCGGCTGATCAGCCTCTTTACCAGGTTTCAACAGTAAAGTGATAAGAGCCTCATTCGCGATGCGTGGAAAGGAGCCACGAAGAATGGCTGCATTAAAATAAGCCAACAAAGGGCCGTAAAGAGTAGGAGATAGAAGCCGGTAAAAATCACCCGAAAAACCATCCGGGCCCGGGGCCCGATCTGAGCGGAGCACCTTAATGGCAATCTTCAGTTCCGCCGCCCGAAACGGACAATGAAGAGAAGACACCACCTCCGCCGGCAGACGAGGGAGACCAGAAGATTGAAGATAGTCCGTCATCATCTCCGAAGAGGCGTCATCAGGAGCTTCGTAAAGTCGATGAAAGAAATCAAAAAGTACCACCACCCTACCACTCCGAGACCGGAGAGATAAGATTGGCTTCCTACCAGTCGCAGCCGTGACCAAACGGGCCATAAGGCGGCCGGGCTTGTTCCCATAATGATGAAAGCGATAAATTATAGAAGGCCCTGCATTTTTGGGAACGAGAATGAATGAGGGAATTGAGGGCTGCTTGAGTGGAGAGATAACATTCACGAGTCTCCCGCGATGGATGGAGGGAAAAGGATCGCTTCGCCGAGCGTAAGGAACGTTCCAAAGTAACAATCCCTCGATTAATACGTCTTTTGCGAGCACACAGGAAGGAGATGATCTGGCCCCAAAGCCTCCCAAAACAAAAGGGGGTCATCTAAATGAGCAGCATTGTTGGCGGCATAGTCATCCCATTGAGTCTGCAAAAAGGTCCGAAATTCCTCATCCTGGACAAGATAAAATGGAAACCGCCAGGACGACATCCAGAGATACGTAGTATCTAGGAAAATATCTACCAAGATTGGGGCATGATCGGAGATGGACAAGGGACCAATCTCGGCCGCTTGAACAGAAGAGAACAGCGATGAAGACACAAAAATATAATCGAGTCGAGGCCAGGTACCATGGGCACGAGAAAGATGAGTATAGTCATGAACTTCAGGGTGAAAGAGACGCCATGGGTCTACAAGAGAAAGAGTATCACAAAAGTCAGAAAGGAGACGACCTTTGGCACCTAAAGAGGAAGCAGGGGATCCAGATTTATCCAAGTCGGAACGTGCCACTAAATTAAAATCACCCAGGAGAAGAGGATCCCCAGGAAAACGAGAACTTGCCAATGTTGCGGCTTGGTGCGCAACATTGGCCGCAACATTGGTAAGAAGCCGTTGTACAAAGGCTGACTCATCCGAATTAGGACCGTAGACCACCATAAGAAGATAAGAAGAGGCCCCCAAGGTAAACCATCAGGCGCCTTGTCCAGAACACAGACCCCAAGAGGCGATGATTTCCGAACCAACACAGCAATGCCACCATGGCAACCCTGGGAGGAAGCAAAATAAACTTCCCCCACCCAAGAACGACGCAATTTAAGGTGTTCCTCGTCTGTCAAGCGAGTCTCCTGTAAGCAAGCAATATCTGAATGACCGCGCTGTAAGGCAGCCAATATTTTGGACCACTTTATAGGGGACGTAATGCCGCCAACATTCCAAGAAGTGAGCCTAAAAGGGGTACTCAGGTCAGAAAATCAAAGAGAAGATACTGAAAGGAGACAGAGAAAAGCGTGAAAACTACCCCAAGGGCCCAGCCCCCCCCCCCAGAGTAGTGACAAGTAGCGGCATGAACCAACAAAAGAACAATAAGAAATTGCAATACTAAAAATAGAATAAACATACGGAAGGAGGACCCCCCACCCTCACCAACCCACCCCACCCCACCCTGAACCCCCCCCCGAACCAAACCCCCTAAGAACCCTACCAGATTGGAAAACCCAGTCCCACAAACGTGGAACAGAGATAGAGTCACGCAAAGACGCAGTCAGGGCCCCAAATCCCTCAATCCCAACCACACCACAGTCAAGCAGATCGCCACAGCCAACCTCCATACACACCGAGAGAAGCCATAGTAGAGCGAAGTCAAGAAGCAAAATGACCCCAGGGCACGGGGAGCAACTCAGCCCAATAGCCATCCGACATAAAAGGGGTCACCAAGGGGCCTCCCAGGGTGGCATACAACCCAGGCAGACACAGTGCAACCAGTCCCGCATGCGCATATGCCTAAAGAAAAGCTAACTCCAAGGTCACAAACACACAAACGCTCCCCCCACCACCCAATCCCAGCAATGCGCACCCATGCAGCACCCCAATCAAAATCTCAACCCCCACAAGTATACCCCAACCCAGACAAACCCTCGAACCAGACAGAATGCCAACTCCACACCATAGCCAAAGCACCCTTGCAACCCCCTAGGAAACACCTGTAACCAACAAGGAGATCCTGAAAAGAGTCAGGAAAATCTGAACAGGAACTGGAAAATTACAGAACATCAAATCCAGGTGTACAAACATAATGATAAACAAACTTTAGGGGAGAGCATAGAGAAGCAGCCGAAATGGGCCACAAAGCAGCCCAAACGCAGGGTGCTAGAAGTCCAAAGGACTAATAAAGCTGGAGCAAAAAGCTCGAAGATTCTAGCACTGGCCGAAGACAGAACAAAGCCACTCCACAAAGGGATATCAACGCTGTACAACCAACTCTGCTACAGGACTCAGGTGGCTGATGATGGTCCCGCCTCTCCCGGTAACAAATCTAGGTAGGCCTGGGCATCCTCCGCCATAGTATACAGTTGCCAACCGGTGGGAGTCCAAATCTTCAGTTGTGCCGGGTAGAGGAGGCTGGAACCGCTGCTTTCTATCAAAGAGAGCCGAGCACACACGGAGAAGCGCCTCCGACGTTCCTGTAGTGCAGGGGAGTAATTCTTGAACAGGCGCACAGGGGTTCCCTCATAAGAGAGGAGTGTTCCGCTTCTGACGGTACTAGCTGCATGAGTTCAGATTTCACAGCCGAATTATGAATTTTAAGAATGGTAACTCGGGCTCGTTCGCGGGTCTTCGTTGGCGCCGGCACAGGCAGTGAGCACGGTCGAGCCTCAAAGGCCCAACCCCGGCTGGAAGGGGTGGCCAACGCCAACTGGAGCCAAAACTCCAATGTAGAAAGGAGACGAGAGTCTGGAACAGCCTCAGGTAGACCAAACAGACGTATGTTATCTCTCCTCGAGCGGTTTTCAAGGTCTTCAAGTTTATCATCTTGTCTCTGGAGTTGGGCATGCAGGGAGGCCAGATCCGCAGCAGACGAGGAACACGTGTCTTCTACCCCCGAGACGCAGTGTTCCAGCTCACCCGTTGCGTCTAGTTGTTTCCCCCAAGATGGACTCAAGGTGAGGTAAGTTGGCTGGAGGAAGATCAAATCTGGAGTCCAACACTCGCACCACCGAAGCCGACAGTGCAGCGATTGTGGGCCTCCGACAGGGGGAGCGCGGAACCCAAGTCACCCTGCCGCCATCTTAGCCTCGGGCCGCGCCGACCTAGTCTCCCTGTCTTTCACAGAGCGGCTCGATTTAGTGCTTGATTTAGGGCTGGGTGTCTGCAGAAAACATTCCATACACAACCCCGAAGGTCCAGTAAAGTACAGGGCTAGCAAAGATTAGTAGATACGACACTGAGGGATTCGGGGCCTCGGAGCACGAGTGAAGCACATCTCACTCGGCTCAGCACATCACGTGACTCCGTTCAATGTGTTTATAAACGACCTGGAAACGGGGACGAAGTGTGAAGTTATAAAATTTGCAGATGATACCAAACTCTGCAGCAGGGTTAGAACCGCAGAGGAATGCAAAGACCTACAAAGGGACCTAAACAAACTGGAAGAGTGGGCAAACAAATGGCAAATGCGATTTAATATAGAGAAATGCAAGGTCGTGCATATAGGGAAAAAGAACCCGATGTTCAGCTACAAAATGGGGGGAATCGGTGCTAGGGGAAAGCAACCTTGAAAAGGACTTGGGTGTGCTAGTGGATACAACAATGAAATCAACGGCACAATGTGCAGCAGCCTCAAAGAAAGCAAATAGAATGTTGGGTATTATTAAGAAGGGTATCACAACCAGGACGAAGGAAGTCATCATGCCGCTGTATCGAGCGATAGTGCGCCCGCACCTGGAGTACTGTGTCCAGTATTGGTCGCCGTACCTCAAGAAGGACATGGCGATGCTTGAGAGGGTCCAGAGAAGAGCGACGAAAATGATAAAAGGCATGGAAAACCTTTCATATGCAGACAGGTTAGAAAGGCTGGGGCTTTTCTCCTTGGAAAAGCAGAGACTCAGAGGAGACATGATAGTGACTTTCAAGATCATGAGAGGTATCGAGAAGGTAGACAGAGATAGATTCTTCAGACTAATGGGAATCACAAGTATAAGGGGACACTCGGAGAAGCTGAAAGGGGACAGGTTTAGAACCAATGCTAGGAAGTTCTTTTTCACTCAGAGGGTGGTGGACACGTGGAACGCACTGCCGGAGGCTGTGATAGGACAGAGTACACTACAGGGTTTTAAAGAAGGATTGGATAAATTCCTGAAAGATAGGGGGATTGAGGGATACAGATAGAGGTAGAGATGGGATATAGAGAGAGTATAGATAGAGACCAAGGGGATTCAAGGGTTCAGACAATGATCACCGTACAGATCATGGGCCTGAAGGGCCACCGCAGGTGCGGACTGCTGGGCGCGATGGACCTCTGGTCTGACCTAGCAGAGGCAACTTCTTTTGTTCTCATGTTCTTACTACCAAATTGCATACCCAGATCAACGCATGGTCCGAGAGAGTGGGAGACTCTATCAAAGCTCTAGTCACACATGGGAGAAAGGAAGTGGTCACCAAGATGTAATCAATTCTAGACATAGGATGAGCCCGAGCCACATGAGTGAAATCCCTATCCAATAGATAATACAATCTCCAAACATCCACGAGATCCAAAACACTAAAAAATTGCTGGATACCTCTCACAGATCTAGCATCTCCAGATGATCCATAGCCAGGTCAAAGACCATGTTAAGGTCGCCCAAAGGTCTATCAAGACCATTTTAAGGTCGTCCAAAGGTATATCAGGGAAAGTAACTGTTGAAAAAATCTAAAGCAAAAGACATTCGGTGCATAAACAGTAGCCAGCACCAACTCCTGTCCATGGATATCAACATGAAGAAACTTGGCTGCAACAGGAATTGCTGTGTAACTGCTGAGCTCCTCCCTTGGGCATACAAACTGAATATTTATTACACTCTGATTCCCTTCAGACTGACTTTTTTAAATCTCTGATGGTCTCAGGAAA
Organism: Geotrypetes seraphini; assembly: GCF_902459505.1. Taxonomy (NCBI): domain Eukaryota; kingdom Metazoa; phylum Chordata; class Amphibia; order Gymnophiona; family Dermophiidae; genus Geotrypetes; species Geotrypetes seraphini. The sequence continues at coordinate 154,915,897 of NC_047087.1, read as the reverse complement.
ACAACAAAGCTTGGAATCTGCATTTGCTTCTCAGGGGAAAAGCAAAAGATTGAAACCAACTCTCTGACTCCTTCAAAAGTGCCTTTACCAGGTACAACTTGAACAACTGGTGGAAGGAATGAAAAATGTGCAAATGATGTTGCAGGCTAACTCTCAAAAGTTACAGGGATAACTCTTAAAGTTAACCTCACTTCAGGAAGAACTGACAAATTTAAATAAACAAATACAAATATCCAATTCCAGATTGGATAGTTCGAGCAGTGAATTTCAGCCTGTGAGACACAGCTGTCCAGTCTCTGCTGGATCATAAATCTATCATTTACCTTAACAAAACTGGAAGATTTGGAAAATCGGGAAAGAAGAGAATAATATCAGAATTCTGGGACTTCCTGAAAATATATGAGGGGCAAGGTTTCCTGAAGGACTTTATTCCCAAAGTGCTGTCTGTGAAGTTTTCCTTCCATCTCTAGAATTTGAGAGGCTTATAGAATCCCTTCCAAGAAAAATAACACTGCTACTGACCCAGACCTGTAATTTTTAAGTTACTGAGATTCACACAAGTATTTTAAAAGTAGCCAAGGAGAAAAAAGAGCATAAAGTGGCAGGATTCTAAACAGTTTTTTTCCTGATTATGCCAAGGCCACAGCTGACAAAATAAACAATTTTGGCACTTTGCCCCAGCTGAAACAAATGGGGGGGAGGGGGGGTTTGTATGGATTATTTTTCCTGCAAAGATGAAGGTCACTCACTGCAACAAAACAATATACAAAAGGATCCATTAAAGTTACATTAGTCAACATGAAGATGGAATGTCCTAAGAATAAGACCAGAGATGTGACTTTCAATAATTACTTATTTTCCTTCTTTTTTATTTTAAGTTGGCAATATTTGTTTTATATAAGTTGATTGGGGGGTTATTTGTTTGGGGTTTTTTGCTGTTTTGGTCTTAAATGGCTTAGTCAGTTGCAACTTGAATTAAGTTATTTTTACTCTCTGAATACTAAAGAACTGGACTGAACACTCTAAAGAATGACTGATTATCAGAAAGAGGCTTGGAATGCTGGGAGGTTATACCACTTACCTCTGCTATCCCTCAAACTGTTTTGTCTTGCTGCTGGATCGGTTGGTGTTCTGCTCTCCTCTGCAGGAGATTTTCATGGATTCGGATGTTCCTGGCTCAGAGATTTTTGCCCCGTGTTTTTCTATATGTTGGTGCTCTCCTTTTTTTAGGGCTGAATCTGAACACTGTGTAGACAAAACCCAGACTTAGCACAGATGATCGGGAACGATCTTCTCTTTCCTGGAATCCGTCAGCTCCAGGAGCAGCTACAGCTTCAGCTACCACGGTTTCTGCAGCAGATACCTAACCTGGAGGCTCTTTCAATACAAATCCAGCAGGGACTTTCAGGCGCAGCCTCAGCCACAGTCATTTTGGTTGCCTGGAACGCTCCCTCCACCGGGAAGCACAAACCCTGAGAGTCCACCATCTTCCACCTTCGTGCCAGAAGGGGGCAGCAGCTCTCAGCAGCATCAACTCATGCAGCAGATAATTCGGATGCTGCCATAGTGATTCTCAGGTGCAGAATCCAGAAGTACGTTCCAACAGCAGCTGATCATATGAACACCATGGCTTTAATCAACCAGGAGGCCAACCTGCAGGACCTGATAGCCACTGGTGGTGACATCAATGCAGCCATTGAGAGACTGCTAGGCTCTCAGCCTTCCTAAAGCCATAATCTGCCTCACTGGATATGCACACAACCACTTCAATCCATCTGCCAGCAGCCATTGCTTCAGCCCTTGTTGCCATATCTCTTAAGTTAAGACTGCAGTCCTGTGGGGCATCAACAGGACCAGTGGTGCTGCTCATATCACAATGATGAAGTGGAATATTTGTTACATAATGCCTGTAAAACTCTGGCAACCAAGATGAACAGAGTAGAGTTGTGGGAGGATTATTGGAGAACACATTTGGTGGTCAAGTTTAAACCAATATGGTGAAGTTGACAACTCATTGCTATTCATTTGCTGCAGCTGCATATTCAGATGTCTACCCGTATATCTGACTTGCTATGTTAAATGATTAATTTAGGCAAGAGAAGCTTATGGAAGTATGAATGGAAGAAATGGGTGGTAGTGGTAATTGGAAGGTTGGAAAATTGAATGGATAATAGGTGTACAGTTGATAGGGGCGAGTATGGATGAGGATTAACTGATTGAATGAGTAAGAGGGTTGATTATTGTCTGATTTTAATATTTTTAGTTTCCTGTACTTATATAAATTTAATAGATTTCAATTAATTAATATCAGTTTTGTTTGTACTGTCAATTTATATATTCAAGTAGGAAGGGGTGGAAAAGGATAGGGAAAAGAGATAAGAGAGAGGGAAGGAAAAACAAAACAAAACGGATAAGGGGAAAGAGGAAAAAGGGGGGGAAAAGTAAATTTTAGTAGTTCTAATTATAATTTATTTATATAAAACTGACATAATTTACTTATCTATTTTTTAAGGAAGGGGAAATAAAGAGGAGAAAGAAGGTGAAGGAAAAAGGGAAGGGGAAAGGAAAAATAAAAAATAATAAAAGTATAGTTTGGTTAGTTCCTTATGTTTTAGTGAGGTTCTACTTTTATTTATTCAAGAAGTTTGACTTATTAATTAAGGTTGATATGGGGTTGCTTAGGAATATCCTTTTTCATAGGGGCATTTTGAGCCTGTAAAGATTTAGCTACTTAAGAAGTTAATTTACATTAAATATACATTGAAGATGGTACTTAAAGATTACAATGGAATATTGTTAAACAAATCATTTTATTTATATTATATACTGTTCAGCTGTTTTGTTTTTTTAGGTTTAAAAGTATTTAAAGTGTAATTCTGACAGATAATTATAATTGAATTAATTTTATGTGTCAAATGGGGGGATTACTTGTGGTGATTTTAGTGTGCCTAGGGTCAGTTGGTGGTTGCTAGTCTTTATGGGTGCATCCAAGTTTATGCAATACTTATTGGATTGGGATTGGGGAGGGTGGAGGGGGATTTTGTTTGGATTCCTGGATGTGGGGAAAATTATTGGAATTTTCTATGTTCAAATGGAAATTAAAAGTTGGGGTTTTTTTCATATTCATACATCTTTATTGACATTTCAAACTTTTATAATGTATACAATTGAAGAATCAGAAAAACTGTATGAAAATACATTTGTATCATCACAATTATTACATTAAACAATTTTTATCCCCTTCTTATCCTAGTTAAATTAAAAGTTTATTTGGTAGTAGGTCACTATCACTTAACATGGCTTTAAAAATATTTTCACTGAATGTCAACTGGCTCAATCATCCAATTAAGAGGAAAGAAGGCTGGGGTGAATAAAAGATGTTCAGCTGCATTTAATGTAGTTTCAGCAGATCCTACATGAGCTCGGGAAAAGGTACTCTGAAGCTTTTTAATATTTATGCCCCTAATTCAAATCAGGCTGAATTTTTCAAAACTTTTCAACAGTTGATTCTCCCACTGACTTCTTCTAATTTGTTAGTAGCTGGGGACTTTAATGCTGTTATGGATCCATTGTTGGACAAACAACTTAATAAGCTAATAAAATCCATGGGTTTAGATAATTTAGTACAGTCCTGTGGTTTGAAAGATATTTGGTGAATTCTTCATTTTAATGCTCGGGAATTTTCTTTTTGCTCCCATGTACATAAATCCTTGTCAAGAATAGATTACATTTTTATTTCAGACCCATTAATTCAACAGGTTACAAAAGCCAGCATAGACCCAATTATTTTATCAGATCATGCAGGAGTTTGGATTGAATTTAAATTTGCTGAACAAGATTGTAATAGAGCTGTTTGGAGATTCAATAATACATTGCTTGCAGATTCAGACTTTCTTGAGGAATTTCAATTAAAAATAAATGAATATTTTCAACTTAATACCTCAGAGGAAATCTCTTTAGAAACATTATGAGATGCTTTCAAAGCCACTATGAGGGCAAATCATTTTGTATTCGGCACACATTAGGAAACAGCTTAAAATGGAATTTTCTGTGTTGGAACAAAATATTACGGATTTGGAGTCACAATTGGCCTCGAAATGGAAACAAATTACTTTACAGGCCCTCTTAAAAGCTAAATATAAATATAATGAGATTTCCTCTCAACTGGCTAGGAAAGATTTGTTTTCTCAGCAGGCTCTGTATTATGGAAACTCGAATAAAGTGGGAAGATTATTGGCTAATTATCTCAAAGCCACAAAAAAGAAAAGTAAAGATTGCTGCTATAAAAGATGAGAAGGGTGAAACTCATTCTCAAATTGAAATATTTTAAAACATTTTTTGAAATATTATAAAGCTTTATATTCTTCTGAGCTTTATTCAAATAAAGAACTTGAGGGTTTAGAGTTTTTAAAGTTATAAAGGGGCCAAAAAATCCCCGAGCATATAAAGGGAGATTTTGAGGAACCTATATCATTGAAAGAACTTCAGACATGCATTGAAGTCCCTTTAGAGTTGGATCCGTTCAAGGTGGTGATGGGTTCACTGTGGAGTTTTACAAATCATTCCAAATTATATTATTTCCTCATCTTTTAAATTTATCTCAGGTCAAACTAACTACCAGGTTGTATTTCGGGGTTACTATGGCAGAATCTTTAACTATTGTTTTACCGAAGCCCAAATAAAGATCCCATGTTGGTTTCAAATTACAGGATTAATGTAGATGGAAAACTTCTGGCTAAGTTATTGGCTTTATGCTTGGCCAAATGGGTTTCATTGCTCATAGACATTTATCAAACAACACAAGACTGGCTTTTCATATGTTCAATTTAACAAAAGTTATGGAAGTTCGGCCTTCTCTGTATCTTTGGATGCTAGAGAAGGCCTTTGATTGTGTGAATGGACCTTTATATATCAAGCAATGGATTGGTTTGGTATTGGTTCAGGATTTTATACAAATGATTCAAACCTTGTATAGTTCCCCTTCTGCCAGATTACATATTAATGATACTTTTTCAGAACGTTTTTCGATCTGGAGAGGGGAGTTAGGACAAGGATGTCCATTATCTCCTTTGCTTTTTGATATTGTTTTGGAACCCTTGTTATTGGCTTTCAAACAGGCAAGGGAGATTCAGGGTATTCCTTATGCAGGACGGGAATATAAGGTCTCTGCTTATGCAGATGACATTTTGCTTTATTTGAGGAATCCTGGATCTACCATCCCACATATACTAGGTTTAATGACCCGATTTAGCCAAATTTTCTGGATATTAAAATAAATTGGAGTAAATCGGATGTTCTTCTTCTAAATGTACACTGTCAAAAGGATTTATTTGACTCATTCCCTTTTCTTTAGAAAGAAGATGGTATAAATATTTAGGCATTTGGATTCAAAAAACATTGGAAGACCGATGAATGTACATGAAAATTCTTTATTGCTAAAGGTATCAGGAATGTGTGGTAATGGAACCCCTCTACATCTGTCTTGGTGGGGGAGAGTTAAATGCTGATTTTGCCTGTGGTTTGCTACAAATGGGTATTTTGCCAGTTTATTTTTTCAGGGGTCCTTTTATTAAGAATATTTGACTGTATTCTCACTACATTTATTTGGCTGGCTAAAACTGCTCGAGTTGCTTTATGTATCTTTACAAAAAACCAATTGTGGCAGGTGGGGTAAATTTCCCAAATTTTTATATGTACCATCAGGCCTATATACTGCGTCAGGGTATGTATTGGTATCCTTCCTGAGCTCATGGAACATCTCTCTGATTGGCTTTACTTAGAATGGCAACTCCTGTCTCCATTGAGATTTCTGTCATATTTTAAGTATCAAGTTACCTAGGATTTATACGGACAATAGAATTTTAGTTTCCACATGACAAACATTAAAATTTATTAATAACCTAACACCTATTCCGATTCATCAATCCACTGTGTCAGTCCTTATGGTTGAACTCCAAGATTCAAATTGGCAGGTTTAAGATCATCTGGAAGCATTGGATGCAGGCAGGTACACGTACACTGGATGATGTGTTATCAAATGGGAGGACTGCTTGAATTTTCACAATTGCAAACTATCATTTGGCATTGCAAAGTCTCAAAACTATAAGTGGTTGCAGTTGAAGCAGGCCATTCATAAGGGGTTCCATGATTGGCAAAGCTAGAAAAACTCAGGGCTCCTTTTACTAAGCCGCATTAGGGCTTTAGAATGCGGAATAGCGTGCACTACATTGCTGTGTGTGCTAGACCTAACGCCAGCATTGAGCTGCATTAGTTCTAGAAGCATAGCTCGTGGTAATTTTCCTGTGTGTGCTAAAAAACGCTATCGCACCTTAGTAAAAGAAGCCCTCAGTATAGCTTGCTGGGCATTTGCTTCCAGACAGATTACCTAGCACCTTTATGTTAATTTATTTACATAGTTTACAGGTATAATTTATGTTTACGGCAGAGACGTTTCAATACTCATCTCTCTAACTGAACGCACTTCAGAAGTGTTAAATTATATAGCTTTTATTCATAAACAAGTGGAAAATTGGACATCTACATTTAGACTGAAATTAAATCCGGGCAAATCAAAATTTATTTCTAGCTAGTCCTAATGAAAAAATTACTGAAAACAACTTTACTTCTAAATGGTCAATCTTATTCGATATCTCATATGCTGAAAATTTTAGAGGCTATTTTTAGATCGGTCCTTATCTTTTAAGGCCCTTACAGATTCTCTGGTTAAGAGATGTTTTATTGTCCTCTGGAAACTGTGTACTATTAGGAAATATTTTTGATTTTATATCATTTAAAATCCTGGTTCAATCTTCAATCCTTTCAATATTGGATTATTGTAATGTTATTTATCTGGGATTGTATAAATAACTACTAGCCGACTAAAACTCATACAAAATACAGCTATTCGTTTTCATTTTTAATCTGAAAAAACACGTTCATATCAGTGTATATAATCAAAAGCTTCACTTGCTACCATTTGAGGCTAGAGTGCTATTTAATTTGGTCTGCATTTGTTTTAAGTTTTATTTGGCTTAGCACTGGCTTACCTTGTTTCTCATTTTAGTTTTTTTTATTTCTATATGTAACCAGGGTTATAAAGTTTAAAAGTTACTTGAGTGTGAAAAACAGGGTTTTAAAGAAGATTTTAAAGGGGCTTTAAAAGCAAAGAAAATCTGGAATATAAGACCCATGGGTTTTTTCCTATTTTGAGAAGTTTGGCTTGTGTATCTTGTTTGTTTTTTTAAATTCTTTATTCATTTTTATAACTTACATCAAGTACATCAAAAAGTAACATCATTTTGACTTAAATACATCACTTAAAATTCTACAATTCTTCATATTAAATAGAATTATCCCTTTCCCTCCCATCCCTTTAATACTTCATAACGCATATACCATATAATAAAGTCCCCCCTCTCCCCACCCTATTCTTTCATTTGTACAAATCAGGGAAATAATACCTATTCATTGAAATAATTTGTTAATGGCCCCCACACATCTTGAAATTTATTAAAATTCCCTTTCTGAATAGCTAATGTTCTTTCCATTTTATAAATATGACACACTGAATTCCACCAAAAACTATAGTTTAATCTTTTCCAATTATATGTTATTTGTTGTATGGCAACTCCAGATAAAATAAGTAAGAGTGTATTAGTTTTGGAAGATATTTGGCTCTTAACATGCCAAATAATACTGTATCATACAATAGCTTGCAGACTCTCTCTTCCTGAAACCAACCTACTACTCTAACTAAAACCAAATCAATAAGAAAAACCTATCCTAAATACCAATGGATACCTAACATACTTTCTAAACTAGAAAAAAAAACCCAGATTAATTGATGTTCCCTATACATTTCCCTCCCCAAAATTTCCTATATATAATCACAAAACTCATCCTTCTTCTAAACATTTCATGCATATAAATCTTTCCCAAAATCCCAAAAATCTTTACAGAAATATTTCCCAGAAAAAGATTTCCAAGGCAGTTTCACAACTTTGCTTCACTAATAGTCTCTCACAACATTCCACAGAAATCTGTCACAGGACATTCATTAACTTCTCCAGAAATCAGCACCACAGACTTATTATAAACACAGAGACTGAAAATTTCTCCAGAAATCAGAACCAGATTTGTTACTACAGAGAATCTCTCAAAACACTTCCCAGAAGATTCTCACAGACTATTTTCTAGCATCAAATAGTTTCACAGATAAAAACAACGCTTCACATTCAGCCAGAAAGAAATGTTTTCAACCTTGGATAAATACCAGAATCTATATAATCCAACCTCAACTTCAACTAAAACTTCCAATTCCTATTCAAAATTCAATAAAATCAGCTATAATTACCTTCGAAAAAAGCCTCCCAAGCTGTCAAATCTGACAGAATGTTCAAGCATGCTGATCTCTGAGTCTGCACTAGGACAGCAAACCTGATGCAGGAATTCAGGCAACAATAATACCAAAACACTGCACCAATACAAATAGATACGTTTCCTTTGCGATTATGCCATGTACTAAGTATCAAAATGCCTAGATTATATAAGAGAATAGATTATTTGTAGACACATGGAAAACAATAAGATATGTGAGTAATCTATCACATATTCCAATTCACAAATCAACAAAATCAAACTATATGGCTGAACTCCAAGATTTCAAATTGGCAGATGTAAGGTCATCTGGAAGCATTGGATGATTGCAGGAATACGTTGTATTAGAAGATATTATTTCTAATGGTAAGCTACTTGAGTTTTCACAGTTGCAACATAAATATGGGCCTTTAGATTCAGGGGTCTCAAAGTCCCTCCTTGAGGGCGCAATCCAGTTGATGTTTTCAGGATTTCCCCAATGAATATGCATGAGAACAATGTGCATGCACTGCTTTCAATGCATATTCATTGGGGAAATCCTGAAAACCCGACTGGATTGCGGCCCTCAAGGAGGGATTTGAGATCCCTGTCTTAGATGGATGCAACTGAAGCAGGCCATTCAGTTGGGGTTCCCTGAATGGAGAAATCTTAATAATTAATACAGTTTAGAGTTCTTATGCTTTCAGGTGGATTTCCTGGGACATCAGACCGCTCAGTGGTATAAATTAATATCTGGATTTATGAATAAAAAACCAAAGACTGGTTTTAAAGACATTTGGAGCATTGAGATTAAGCATCAAATTACTGCGTCTCAAAGGCCACAAATTTGGTCTTGGAGGATGAGATGCACAATGTCTGCTTCTATGAGACAAACATGTTTTTTTCCTGTTGCATAGAGCATTCTGGACCCCTGCTTGTTTACAAAAATTAGATTGCTCTAAGTCTGATAGATTTTGGCATTGTCATCTTGAAGCAGGGACTTTAGATCATTTATTGCTCTTTTGTCCATTTATTATGGATTTTTGGAAATCAATTTGGGGCCATATTAATAGCTTATTAGAAAATCATGTGGCGTAAGAAGCCGCACCAAGCCGCACCAATGTTGCGCACCAATGTTGTACCCTTTCACAGAAAGGACAGAAAGCCTCAAATACCCTAATTTGGAAAAAAAGAACTGTACAGAGGGGAAGTAGAATTTCATTGTCTAGATTTGATATACAGCATTTGTTTATTAAATTTTATTTCTATTTTAAATTTTGAATCCTTAGTGCTTCTTTATATCTATTTTTTTTATGGTTTAACATTTTTATTTCCAGGTTATATTACATTTTATTATTACATTCATTATTATTTTTTTTATGTAATTCACTCCTTCTCCTAGGGAAAGGTATCAATTTAACCCTCGGTGTTCATGACTACAAAACAAATCTTATTTCAAGAGGGATACTTTTTACCTCAGTCTGAGAAGGAGGGGGTTACACTAAGAAAAATATTTGTAGATCTGGTTGGTTTTATTTTCCTTCAGCATGTCGTTACAAAAAAATTTTTAGATAGGACCTTAGCATTCCAAGCAGGATTAATGAATTCATGTTTGAATCTTCTTGTTTCTCCATTTCTTACTTACTATCAATTTTGAAAAGATCTTAAAATCCACTTATTTAAACAATATAATAGTGGCATACCAAGGGGGGGGGGGGGTGGGGGGAGGGCGGTCCGCCCTGGGTGCACGGCTTGGGGGGGATGCACAGCCGGCCAGGTCTGGGTCCTTCTGCCCTTCCTTTCCCCCGGCCGCACCGCTACAATCCTACCTCCCCCTGCCGACAAGAAGTCTTTCCGATGTCAATTCTGACATCGGAGAGGATGTTCCGGGCCAGCCAGGCAGTGATTGGCTGGCCCGGAACGTCCTCTCTGACATCAGAATTGACGTCGGAAAGACTTCTTGTCGGCGGGGGAGGTAGGATTGTAGCGGCACGGCCGGGGGAAAGGAAGGGGAGAGGCGCTTTTTTTCCGCGGCAGGGAGGGCAGGATGTAGGCAGGCAAGCTGGCTTTAGCGCGGCAGGAAGGGAGGGAGATAGGTAGACAGGCAGGCTGGCTTTGGAGGTGGCCAAAATCTGGAAGGTAGTGGGGGGGCATAAGGAGGCACTGGGGGCACTAAGGACACGGGACGGAGGCACTGGGGGTACTATGGACAGGAAGGAGGCATTGGGGGCACTAAGGACACAGGACAGAGGCACTGGGGGCACTATGGACACAGGAAGGAGGCACTGGGGGCACTATGGACACGGGAAGGAAGCACTGGGGCACTATGGACATGGGAAGAAGGCACTGGGGGCACTAAGATTTTGGCCTCAACACTGATTAATGATGATAGGAATCTGACTTCAAAATCACTATTACGATTTGAGCTATATGTAGCAAATCAGGCACTGGGGGCACTAAGGACATGGGAAGAAAGGAGGGAGGGCATAGAAAGGGACAATTGTTGGGCCTGAGTGCAGAAAGAAAGAAATAAAAGAAAGGATACACAGTCAATTAATAGATGTCCCCTTTTGATGAAAAAAATAAATGGTCATGTTACCTATGACTTACTTTCTCTGCAGCAGAGTCGGCAGCCGCGCTGAGGTGCAGGAAGGTCCCGCGCTGACTCTTCTGCCGGCTCTGCTCCGGAAGAAGTAAGTTACGTCAGAGGGAGTGGACCCGGTAGATGCAGTCATTGCGGGACTTTGCCACAACTCCCTGCATCTGCCGGGTCCACCCCCTCCGACGTAACTTACTTCTTCTGGAGCAGAGTCAGCAGACGAGTCATCGTGGGAATTTCCAGTATGTGGCTGCTGAGTCTGCTACAGAGCAAGTACATCGGAGTGGGGGAGAATGGCAGCCGGCATTACATTAGTGATTTTTATTCCGCTTGTACCTTGCAGTTCAAAGCGGATTACATAAGAAGAGAACTGGACATTTCCAGGAGGGTACATGACATTGGAGAATACAGATTGAGGGTATAGACTTAATAACAGAATGAGTGTATAGACATAATAACATTGGAAGATAAATCAGGTTACATTACATTACATAGCAAGTTGTCTGTTTCCATACGTTGGTAGATAGTCGGTTTCGGTAGGATGATTTAGGTTTCAGGTAGCTTTCTTGGCATTTATTTTTTAATTAAATTTTTTTGTTGTTGTTGTTTTGTTTTTCATTTTTTATTGGTCGATTGAGGGTATGGTGCCAGGGAGTGCACCGAGCCTGGTCAGTGTAAGTGGAAGAGGAGAGGGAGATTAGGAAGATTGTATATACTTTTTGAATAGCAGCGTTTTGATTTCTTTACGGAATGCTTTGAAGTCAGATGTTGAGGTTAACAATCTGGTGATGGAGGATTCGAGTTTTGCTGCATGCGTTGCTATGAGGTTATCATAAAGCTTTTTACGATGAGTGCCTTTGAGTGGTGGGTATGAGAATGGTGTTAGTGTTCTTCTTGTTCTGGGTGGAAGGTTACGGTTTAGGCAATCGTTTAGATAGGCAGGTGCAGTACCGTTGATTACTTTGAAGAGTAGACAGTATAGTTTAAATTGAATTCTGGCTCGAATCGGTAGCCAATGTGAGTCTAGGTAGGCATTGGTGATGTGGTCAAATTTTCCGAGGGAGTAGATTAGTCTGAGAGCTGTGTTCTGAACGGTCTGTAGTTTTTTGATCATGTTTGTAGGGCATGGTAGATATAGGATATTGCAGTAGTCCACAAGACCTAATACCAGGGATTGTACAATGATCCTGTGGTGTTCTTTGTCAAAGAATTTCCTTATTTTTCTTAAGTTGCGCATTGTGAAGAATGCTTTTTGGGTAGTTTTGTTGATTTGGGTCTGCATAGTGCAGCATCTGTCTATCAGTACTCCCAGGATTTTGAGGGAGGTCTGGATTGGGTATTTGGTTGCTTTAATTTCCAGGTCTGTTATGGATGGTTTTTTGTCCATTTCAAGCATTAAGAATTTGGTTTTATCTGAGTTTAGTTTTAGTTTGTGGTTTGTCATCCATTTTTCTACTTCATCCAGTATTGTTTCCAGGTGTCCTGTTGAGGTGTGGTCTTGGGTTTCGAAGGGGAGGAGAATAGTTATGTCGTCTGCGTAGCTGAATGATGTTACATTTAGGTTGTCTAGAGTGGTACCAAGGGAGGAGATGAAGAGATTGAATAGAATGGGTGATAGTGGGACTCCGCATGGATTTGACCATGGGTTAGATTTCGTATCATTTGTCTTAACTCTGTACGTTCTTGTTTTAAGGAATCCTTGGAACCAGTTGTAAACCACCCCTGAGATCCCTATTGCATCTAGTATCTGGAGTAGTATGGTATGATCAACTAGATCGAAGGCGGCAGAAAGATCTAGTTGGATAATTAGGATCCTGTGTCCTTTACTGAGGTATTGTCGGCTATGTCTAGTAGTGTTACTAGTAGTGTTTCCGTGCTGTGGTAAGATCTAAATCCTGATTGAGAGGAGTGAAGTATATTATGGTCAGCTAGGTAGTTGGTGAGGTATTGAGCCACAAGTCCTTCAATTAGCTTGACATATAATGGGATCGAAGCGATAGGTCTATAGTTGGTAGGTGTGTCTATAGGACCTTTTTGGTCTTTCAGTAGGGGTGTGATTATAATCTCTCCAAGTTCTTGTGGGAATTGGCCTTCTATGAGAGTGCTTTGTATCAATTGCTTGAGGCTGGTTTAGAATTTAGGGGAGGCATTTGTAAGTAGATACGATGGGCAGTAGTTCAAGTCGCATGAGGTGTGGCTGTATTTTTTGTATAGTCGGTTCAAATCAGGCCATTGTAGAGTTAGGAAGGCGGTCCATGTTCTGTCTGCAGTTATGGCTTCTTCCGTTGTGGGGGTTGTTATTATCTACAATCATCGTGGGACTTTGCTGCATGAAGGGAGAGAAAGGAGCAGGATTGCTGGAATGGAAGAGTGGTGGAGGGAAAGAAAGGGGGCAGGGTGGCATGGAAGGGTGGTGCTGATAGAACTGATGTACAGAGAAAGGGTAGAGACATAAGGGGGGAAGGATATTGGAGGGAGAGAAAGGGGCAGATGCTGATTGAAGAGGGTTGGATGGCGAGAGAAAGGGCAGACATTGGATGGAAGTGGGGAGCCTATGCTGGATGGAAGTGCAGATGGGAGGAAATAAGAAAACAAGAATTGTCACTGCTGAGTCAGACCAGTGGTCCATCATGTCCAGCAGTCCACTCATACGGCGGCCCTCTGGTCTAAGACCAGCACCCTAACTGAGACTAGCTCTACCAGCGCATGTTCTTGTTCAACAGAAACTTGTCTAACTTTGTCTTGAATCCTTGGAGGGTATTTCCCCTCTGGAAGAGCGTTCCAGCTTTCCACCACTCTCTGGGTGAAGAAGAACTTCCTTACGTTTGTACGGAATCTATCCCCCTTCAAGTTCAGAGAGTGCCCTCTTGTTCTCCCTACCTTGGAGAGGGTGAACAACCTGTCCTTATCTACTAAGTCTATCCCCTTCAGTACCTTGAATGTTTCGATCATGTCCCCTATCAATCTCCTCTGTTCGAGGGAGAAGAGGCCCAGTTTCTCTAATCTTTCGCTGTACGGCAGCTCCTCCAGCCCCTTAACCATCTTAGTCGCTCTTCTCTGGACCCTTTCGAGTAGTACCGTGTCCTTCTTCATGTACGGCGACCAGGTGAGGGCGTACCATGGCCCGGTACAGCAGCATGATAACCTTCTCTGATCTGTTCGTGATCCCCTTCTTTATCATTCCTAGCATTCTGTTTGCCCTTTTTGCTGCTGCTGCACATTGTGTGGACGGCTTCATCGACTTGTCGATCAGAACTCCCAAGTCCCTTTCCTGGGAGGTCTCTCCAAGTACCGCCCCGGACATCCTGTATTCGTGCATGAGATTTTTGTTACCAACATGCATCACTTTACACTTATCCATGTTGAACCTCATCTGCCCATTCCTTGAGCTTGATTATGTCACGTTGCAGATCTTCGCATTCCCCCTGCATCTTTACTACTTTGAATAACTTCGTATCATCCGCAAATTTAATCACCTCGCTCGTCATACCTAAGTCCAGAGCACCAAGCCCTGCGGCACCCCACTGGTGGAGAGATAAGGGAGCAAATGCAGGAAGGAAATGGGAGGAAAGAGGGGAGCAGACACTGGATGGAAGTGGACAGAGAGAGGAGAAGTTGGAATGGTTGGAGAAAGAGGGTACATGATGGAAGGAGGGGATAAATAAAAGGAGGGCACATGATGGGGAGAAAAGGATTGAGTTAGGGAAACACTGGAGGGGTGAGGGAAAGAGGTGGAAAGCTTTAGGTAGACAGTAAAAAAGGACATTGATCACGTAATCTAGACAGATGCAGAAAATAAACTGAAAAGGAAAATGAGGGAAAAAAGGGAAAGGGATTGCAGAGAAGAGGTGTGGGAGAGGGAAGGAGAGGAAAGAGATGCCAGACCAATGGGGTGAAAGGAGAGATGGAAGGGGGAGGCATACAGTTTCTGGAAGGGGCATAGGAGAGAAGATGCCATATAGGAGAAGAGAGACGGCAGACAGTGGATGGAAGATGAGGAAAGCAGAAACCACAGAAGACAAAGGTAGAAAAAATGTTCTATTTTCTATTTATTGCTTTAGGAGACATGTGTCACTGTTTCTGTGGTGCACTATATGCAGAGTCCAGTTTCTTACTGGTTCAATTTAACCTTTGTCTATGTATTTCTATTTTATCCCCCCTTTTACAAAACTGTGGAGCATTTTTTTAGCGCCAGCCATGGTAGCAGCTCTGATGCTCGGAATTCTATGAGTGTCAGAGCTGTTACCACCATGGCTAAAATCCACACTACAGTTTTGTAAAAGGGGGAGGGGTTAGCTTGTGATGACATATTCCATACTAGGCAAAGGTGTTTTCTGTGTATTCGAAAGATATGGTTTTTTGTTAGGATTGACTGCAGGATTGATCTGTACTAGTCTGGCTTGTTTAGTTTTATAATGGGTGTATTGATGTACTGCTCACTGCATATGTAAGATGTTGCCTTTTCCTAGGTGGCTTGTTACTAAAAATCATGTTTTTCGTACAGATGGGGGGGGGGGTCAAAAAATGATGGGCCCCGGGTGTCAGATATACTAGGTACGCCATTGCAATATAATATGCATTATTGATTTTTAAATTATCATGTAGTTATAATGTACTTTTAGGGCTCCTTTTACTAAGGTGCGCTAGCGTTTTTAGCGCATGCACAAGATTAGCGCGCACTAGCTGAAAAATTACCACCTGCTTAAAAGGAACCGGTAGTGGCTAGCGCGTGCAGCATTTTAGCGCACGCTATTCCGCATGTTAAGGCCCTTATGCACCTTTGTGAAAGGAGCCTTTAATCTTTTTATCTATACTTATTTTAGTTTATATTGTGTTTTTCTTATTCATTAGTTTTAATGCTTGTATTAGTTACTTAGAATTTTATTATGTATGATGTTATCAGTGGCGTACCTAGCATATGTGAACCAACACTTTCAATTGTCGACTGCTGTAATGTTAGGACATGAAAAGATAACGTTTTGCTGAAACACAGTGGAGCAGGTGTCACCTCGCTTTTCAATCAAAAAGAAGGAAAAAGCCTCAGAAAAGGCCCTCCCACCACCACAAAACGTGGTTAGACGGTAACCTCACAGGCAAAACCTTCAAAAATGAATTGATGCGAGCAAAGAAACTTATGCTTCACATGTGTATTAGTATAGATAGAGGATTAAAGCCACTTATCTTTAACTGATCGGCACACCGACGGAGGCCAGCGTTTCACCGACTAGCTGCATCAGGGTGTGACCCGACCGATCAGTCTGCAAAACAAAAAGAAAAAACAAAAGGAACTTGAACAGTTTCTCATTATGTTTTAGCTTCTTAGTGTTTAAATATTACCTTGTACCTTAGAAGAGCGGAAAAATCCGCTTCTGCTGAGTCCAAAAAGATGGCTTACATGGGGCGGCTCTGAACTTCTGAAATTTAAATACCCCCGGTAGGAACGTCACTACCGGAAGTGCATCAGAGAAAAGATTGGCAGCTGAGAGATGACAGATGACAACAAACCAGCAAAAACCAAAAAACAGTGATGAAATAGAACTGAAAGAAATGAAAACAAAATAAAAGCAAAAACCAAACATTCTTTATGAATGTGTTTTATCATTTAACACATTTTTAAGTTTTAATTTTTAATTTTAAATATTCGATGTTTTTATATGTTTTTTTGTGTTTTTTGTTATTTTTTGCTTTTTACCTCCATTTCTTGTGTTTTAATTTTTAGGCTTTTTAACACCTCCATTTCGTGTGTTACAATTTACAGCTTTTTTTACTGGTTGAAAAGACATAGTGAACCCAAAAAAAAAAGAGGGGGGGTCAAATGAAACGGATCTAATAAAAAGCATTCCATTCCAGTCTCTGATTTAATCCTGCAGGTTCTTCGCTATTTAACAAGTGGATCCAAAACTGTTCAGCTCGTAACAATTGAGTCGCTCGATTTGAAATGTCTTCCTTGACCTGATCGATGGCAAAGCAACGTAAATCCTCAAAATTGTGGTCATTTTCAAGACAATGTACAACAAGGGGAGCTTGCAGCTTGTTATTATAGAGACAACTTTTATGTTCAGTGATACGTCTCCTCAAAGACCGCGTGGTCTGCCCCACATATACTTTAAAACAGGGGCAGTAGATGACATATACCACGAACGTGGAAGAACAAGTGGTCAAATGCTTAGCAACTTGTATCTTACAATATTCTCCCAAGATGAATGTTGTCACCAGGATTCTGAGGAAACATTGGGAACTCATGACAGCACATTCAACACACACAAAGACTCATCTCAGGATTGCATTTACCAGACAAAAGAATCTGAAAGAACTTTTGAGTCCTGCAGACATAACTACAATTTCTCCTCAAGATGGCAGTTCTACCACGGACAAGTCAACTGGTCATTTTAAATGTGGTAAATGTTTGACTTGTGCTATTACTAGTGAGTTCAATGACAACTTTGTACATCCAGGCACAAAGAAACTATACAAACTTAAGCATTTGACCACTTTAAAACAGGGGCAGTAGATGACATATACCACGAACGTGGAAGAACAAGTGGTCAAATGCTTAAGTTTGTATAGTTTCTTTGTGCCTGGATGTACAAAGTTGTCATTGAACTCACTAGTAATAGCACAAGTCAAACATTTACCACATTTAAAATGACCAGTTGACTTGTCCGTGGTAGAACTGCCATCTTGAGGAGAAATTGTAGTTATGTCTGCAGGACTCAAAAGTTCTTTCAGATTCTTTTGTCTGGTAAATGCAATCCTGAGATGAGTCTCTGTGTGTGTTGAATGTGCTGTCATGAGTTCCCAATGTTTCCTCAGAATCCTGGTGACAACATTCATCTTGGGAGAATATTGTAAGATACAAGTTGCTAAGCATTTGACCACTTGTTCTTCCACGTTCGTGGTATATGTCATCTACTGCCCCTGTTTTAAAGTATATGTGGGGCAGACCACGCGGTCTTTGAGGAGACGTATCACTGAACATAAAAGTTGTCTCTATAATAACAAGCTGCAAGCTCCCCTTGTTGTACATTGTCTTGAAAATGACCACAATTTTGAGGATTTACGTTGCTTTGCCATCGATCAGGTCAAGGAAGACATTTCAAATCGAGCGACTCAATTGTTACGAGCTAAACAGTTTTGGATCCACTTGTTAAATAGCGAAGAACCTGCAGGATTAAATCAGAGACTGGAATGGAATGCTTTTTTATTAGATCCGTTTCATTTGACCCCCCCCCCTCTTTTTTTGGGTTCACTATGTCTTTTCAACCAGTAAAAAAAGCTGTAAATTGTAACACACGAAATGGAGGTGTTAAAAAGCCTAAAAATTAAAACACAAGAAATGGAGGTAAAAAGCAAAAAATAACAAAAAACACAAAAAAACATATAAAAACATCGAATATTTAAAATTAAAAATTAAAACTTAAAAATGTGTTAAATGATAAAACACATTCATAAAGAATGTTTGGTTTTTGCTTTTATTTTGTTTTCATTTCTTTCAGTTCTATTTCATCACTGTTTTTTGGTTTTTGCTGGTTTGTTGTCATCTGTCATCTCTCAGCTGCCAATCTTTTCTCTGATGCACTTCCGGTAGTGACGTTCCTACCGGGGGTATTTAAATTTCAGAAGTTCAGAGCCGCCCCATGTAAGCCATCTTTTTGGACTCAGCAGAAGCGGATTTTTCCGCTCTTCTAAGGTACAAGGTAATATTTAAACACTAAGAAGCTAAAACATAATGAGAAACTGTTCAAGTTCCTTTTGTTTTTTCTTTTTGTTTTGCAGACTGATCGGTCGGGTCACACCCTGATGCAGCTAGTCGGTGAAACGCTGGCCTCTGTCGGTGTGCCGATCAGTTAAAGATAAGTGGCTTTATTCCTCTATCTATACTAATACACATGTGAAGCATAAGTTTCTTTGCTCGCATCAATTCATTTTTGAAGGTTTTGCCTGTGAGGTTACCGTCTAACGACCTTGACATCCACGTTTTGTGGTGGTGGGAGGGCCTTTTCTGAGGCTTTTTCCTTCTTTTTGATTGAAAAGCGAGGTGACACCTGCTCCACTGTGTTTCAGCAAAACGTTATCTTTTCATGTCCTAACATTACAGCAGTCGACAATTGAAAGTGTTGGTTCACATACATTGGTTTTTCAATATATCTGTGTTTTCATAGCTAGTACCTAGCATATGTGACACCCGGAGCCCATCATTTTTTGACACCCCCATCTATATGAAAAATATGATTTTTAGTAACAATCCACATATCGCACAAGAGTGTACCTAGGAAAAGGCAGCATCTTAAACACTACAGTGAGCACTAGAACCAAAACTAAACCAGCAGATCCTGCAGTCAATGCCAACTGAAAACTATGTCCTTTTCATACACAAAGAACAATACATACACCCAATATGGAATAATCACAAACTACAAAATAGAAATATGTGGACAAAACCAAACCAGACTCTGCATACAATACACCATAAAAACAGTAACACATGTCCTCTAATACTGTGCAAAATATAAAGACAGTAGATACATAACAATCACCACTTTACAAATTAACAAATAAAAATAAAACAAATAATGAGGAATAGAAATCCGTAATGTAATGAGAAATAAGAAAATACCATTTTATTGGACTAATCCATTTTTCAATTAGCTTTCAGAGGCCAAATCTTTCTTCAGAACAGTACTGTTATGGCATCCTGTCCTGACCTGAGGAAAAGGGTTTAGTCCAAAAAAATTGCCTTATTTCCATTTCCTATTTATAAAATTTTATCAGTACAGTTACAATACTACTTGATTCTAAGTAAAGCAACAAAAAAATCTTTCTACCTTTTGTCGTTTCTGCTTTAATCATCTTCTCTTTGCTCTCTTCTTTCTATACAGCGTTTGTCCTCTCTCCCTTCCATGCAACCTCTGCCCTCTCTTTGCCCCTTCCACCCAGCTTGTGCCCTCTCTCTCTCTCTACCTCTTCCATCTACTGTCCATCCTCTCTCTGCCCCTTGAATCCACTTGGGGCACGCTGCTCTCGACGTTCATAGGCTCCCTGCGCTAAAAACAGCTATTGCAGTTTAGTAAAAGGGGGCCATAGTGCAAAATATAGACAGCATATATAAATTATCAAAACAGACACATTTTGATCACTAAATTGAAAATAAAATCATTTTTCCTACCTTTGGTAATTTCATCAATCTCTGGTTGCACTTTATTCTTCTGACTGTGCATCCAATATTTCTTCCCTTCTTTCAGCCTCATGTATGCTTCCTCCCCTCCAGACCTCATTCCCTCCAACTTTTTCTTTGTTTCACCCTGCCCCTTCTTTCTTTCTCTCTCCATGCCCCCTTTCTTTCTGTATGTCTTTCTCTCTCTCTCTCTGTGCCCCATTTCTTTCTTTCACCCTGCCCCTTCTTTCTTTCTCTCCATGCGCCCTTTCTTTCTGTATGTCTCTCTCTCTCTCTCTGTGCCCCATTTCTTTCTTTCTTTCACTCTGCCTCCCCCTTTCTTTTTCTCTCCATGCCCCCTTTCTTTCTGTATGTCTTTCTCTCTTTCTGTATGTCTCTCTCTCTCTGTGCCCCATTTCTTTCTTTCTTTCTTTCACCCTGCCTCCTTCTTTCTTTCTCCCTCTCCGTGCCCCATTTTTTCTTTTTCTTTGTTTCACCCTGCCCCCTTTCTTTCTGGTTCCCTGTTCCCCCCTTTCTATCTTTCTTTCTCCCTGCCCTCCCCTCCCTTCCCCATGCCACCACCATTGGGAAAATGATGCCACAGCTGCCATCAGGAACAGGCCGGTGCCGAGTTTGCCCTGCTTCTCTTCCCCGCGGGGCCGACCAACTCTCGCCGCCCGACGTCAATTCTAACATCGGAAAGGACATTCCGGGTCAGCCAGGCAGTGATTGGCTGGCCCAGAACATCCTCTCCGTCAGAATTAACGTCAGGCAGTGATAGTTGGTTGGCCCCACGGGGAAAGAGAAGCAGGGCGAACTCGGCACCAGCCTGTTCCCAATGGTGGCAGTGGCACTCAAGCAGCTAAAGAGCCGCAGTTTGCCGGCCTAGGGAGAACACTGGGGGTGGCCAGCTGTGCACCCCCTTGGGGCATGCACCCGGGGCAGACCGCCCCACCGCCCCTCCCCACCGTCCCTCCCCCTTGGTACACCACTGGATGTTATTATTATATTGCATACTGAGTACTAGTGCTGCCCGATTCAGGAAAAAAATTTTGATTCGATTCAGCCTATTGAATCTAATTTTCGATTCAATTTTCCTGCCCAATTGGGTTTTTTTTTTTTTTTTTTTCAAACATCCTGGTGGGTTTATTTTATAACCTCTTCACCCCTTTTATACTTTTCACCCCCTTTACCCTCTCCTACCCACACTGGTATTGTGGTGAAAACAAAATAAACAAACAAAAAAGACTTTTCCTCTTACTGTTAAATCCTAGACCATGTTTGCGGTCTAACACCAACTCTGGCAGGATACACATTTCAAATCTGACATGTTATAATCACAAAACAGAAAATAAAATGATTTTTTCTACCTTTTGTTGTCTGGTCATTATTCAAATCATATTGGTCCCAGGCTCTGGTTGTCTTCTGAAAACTTGCTTGCTAGGGTCTCCTTCTTTTTTCTTTCTCCGTGCTAACCATCCATCTTCCATTTCTGTCCTCCCCTTCTGTTTCCCTTCCCTCCCTGGAGGTCTGGCATCTTCCATTTTTTTCAGCTGCAGCAATGGACTCCACCATCCCCAGATTCACCATCTTTCCTTTTCTCAACTACCCTTTCATCCAGCATCTCTCCCTGCTTCCCCACCACCCCAGGGTCAACCAGCTCTCCCTTTCTCTTCCCAACTACCCTCCTATCCAGTATCTCTATCCCCCCTCGGGCTAACTTAAAACATCTCCAGGGGGCCCCACAGTCCAGGCATCTCTTCCCCTTCTGTCCCTCTCCCTCTGTTCCCCTCACCTTCCCAGTCTCTTTTCACTCTTGTTGTTCAGAGGGGCCCCAACGTGGTAGTCATTCTCACAAGCTGCCAGATCTACCCTCTCCCTGACTCAACTTCCTATTTCTGCCTGGATAGATCACAGTAGAGGTAAAGCTTCGGGGCAGCGCTGGCAGCTTGTGAGAATGGCTGTCCCGCTGGGGCCTCTCCAAACAAGTCTGGGATGGGAGGCAGAGAGATAGACGGGGAAGATATGCCCGGATAGACCGCACATTAGCCTTGGTCATGTGAGGTCCCCAAATTATTGGGGGTACTCATGCACCCACAGAGCTGGTGCCTATGTTGCCAGGTACTTGTAACCTGGGTTGGCCATTATTGGCAACAGGATACTGGGCTTGAGGGACCAGTATGGCAACTCCTATGTTTATGGCATGTAATAAGAAAGTATCAGAGCTTCCAAGTTAACCAGCTGCAGGGGGGAGATTGTAAACCAGTCCTGTCAGCTCGGGTTTAGAAATCCCTCCTCTCTGCTCTTCAGCCCATTAGCTTTGACGTCACGGCCATGCTAGAGCCTACATTCGCCCCTTCTCTTTGATCTTGTCCATGTGTTTGCAGCCCCAGACTCTAGCTTCCTTCGTGGCAGTGTAGACGTTTCCTCGCGTGCAGACACGAATGGAAGGAGTTTGGAGCAGAAGCTGAAGTTTGTCCATGAGCAGATCTGAGCCTTCCCCAGGCGTCTGCTTTCAATGAGCGGGAGGGATGGTTGGTGCGGATTTCGCCACGTCTCTACTACTACTACTACTATTTATAGTGCTGAAACACAGAGATAAAAACTTTAGGTTAGCGGCATGGGGAAGAGGGTTGAGCCCCAAATCAGCGATGCCGATTTTTTAAAAAATACAAATCGATTTGAATCGATTCACCTACAGTGAATCGGTGAATCGAATCGAATCATGAATCGGGCAGCACTACTGAGTACCTATTGTGTAAACCGCTATGAACTGCTGGTTAGGCGGTATAAAAAAATAAATAAATACATTATTAATCCTAGGGCATCAGTGTTATTATTATTCCTAGGGCATCAGGCCACCAAGTGGTACAAATTAATATCAGAATGTTTGAATAAGAAATCAAAAACAGGCTTAAAAGATATTTGGAGCATTGAGATTAAGCAGCAAATTTCTGCATCTCAATGGCCACAATTTGGACTTGGAGGATGAGATGTAAAGCGTCAGCATCTATGAGACAAACATGGTTTTTTTTGTTGCATAGAAGTTTTTGGATCCCTGTTAGATTACAAAAATTAGATAGTTCTAAGCAGGGCCGCCATCAGAAATTTCTGGGCCCCTTACTGAGCAATCCTATTGGGCCCCCCATGCACCCCTTTCCCCCCCCCCGACACGCCCTTCTTCCATGGGCCGAATACACACATACTTTTCTGCTAATGCTCCACTTAAGCCAGTCCCGTAAAATCTTCTCACGTCCATTGGGTGATTTGGCATAGAGGAGATATTCATAAAAAGATCGTCCGTCAAGATCTTTACTCATAGATTGTGCCATTTGCTTTAAATCATCTTCCATCATTAATCCAAATTGCACAATTCTTTCTCTGTCTTTGTCCTGAATGGCATCTGGCCACATTGCTGGATCCTTCCAGTCAACAAATTTATGAGCAGGCGCGGAGAACTCATTTTTAAACAAATGTAGTTTATCCTTGTACTCCTTATGTAATTTTAATCATCTATGGATATGTTTGTATGTTTATTGTTCAAATGGTTTTATTTATTTCCCCAAATTTATTTTTGTTATACGCATTGAAAATATTTGATATTGCGTTTAAATCAAAATCTCAATAAACTTGAAACTTGAAACGAGTGCCCGTGAGATTGTGGGAGGGTTAAATACTCAAAACTTAGAAGAATAACAATTTACTTAAAGTTTTTGCTACGCCAGCTTTCTGGTATCTTTACATACAGTGGCGTACGTAGCATATGTAACACATTTTTTGGCACCCCCCCATCTGTAAGAAAAACATGATTTTTAGTAACAAACCACAAGTCACACATGAGTACCTAGGAAAAGGCAGCATCTTACATATTGCAGTGAGCAGTACATCAATACACCCATTGTAAAACTAAACAAGCCAGACCAGCACAGATCAATCCTACACCGTCAATCCTAACAGAAAACCATGTCTTTCGAACACACAGAACACAGAAAACACCTTCGCCTAGTATGGAATATGTCATCACAAACTAACCCCTCACTCTTTTACAAAACTGTAGTGTGGATTTTAGCCACAGTGGTAACAGCCCTGACGCTCATAGAATTCTGAGCATCAGAGCTGCTACCACCACGGCTGGTGCTAAAAAACGCTCCAGTTTTGTAAAAGGGGGGATAAAATAGAAATACACAGTTTCAACGCTCTAGTTCAGAGGTGCCAAAACTTTTTGAGCTTGTGAGCTACTTTAAAATGACCAAGTCAAAATGATCTACCAACAATAAAATTAAAAAACACAAAGCACACTATACGCTGAGAAAATGTTAATTATCATTCCTATTCTGGGTGTTTTTCAAAGAGGTCAAGGCAGATGACTCTATGCATTGTCACCTCAGTAACAACCATACAAAAATAGACAAATTTACCCTCCATCCATTTTATTAAACCACAATAGCAGTTTTTAGCGCAGGGAGCTGCGCTGAATGCCCAGCGCTGCTCTTGACGCTCATAGGCTCCCTGCGCTAAAAACTACTATTGCGGTTTAGTAAAAGGGAACCATATTGTAAAATATAGACAACAGATATAAATTCAGAACTGTGCATAGTAAGTGAAGGGAAGTTTTCATCTCTGGGAATTTACCCAGTTAACTATTAAGTTATTTGGGCAAATTCCTTTGAAAACTGTGGTAATACTGCCTCCACTTTGCTAAATTTAAAATAAAATCATTTTTCCTACCTTGTCTGGTGATTTCATGAGTCTCTGGTTGCACTTTCTTCTTCTTCTCTCCTCCACACCTCATTCCCTCCCCCAACTTTTAATTCCTCTCTCCCTGACCTTTCTTTCTGTTTCTCTTCTTTCCTTCTGTTTCCCTGCCTGCCCCTTTTCTTTCTTTCTCCCTCCCGTTCCCCAAGCCGCTGCCATCGGGGAACAGGACCCACCAATGGATAACAGGCCCCGATGCCGACGCATGCTCTCCCTGCTTCGGGCCGATCAGTCTTCCTCTCCCCGACGTCAATTCTGCCATCGGAGAGGAAGTTCCGCCCAGCCAGGCAGCGATTGGCTGGCCCGAACTTCCTCTCCAACTGCAGAATTGACGTCGGGGAGAGGAAGACTGATCGGCCCGATAGATTAGATCGCCAAGACAAAGTGAGTCCTGGGTGATCGACTCACTTTGCCTTGGTGAGCTACTGGCGCCCCTGCCTTAGAACACTGCCTAGGACCCTGGGGGAGCCCGGGCCCCCTGTCAGCTCCGGGCCCCTGAATGCAGGACTGGTAGTACTGCCCTGATGGCGGCCCTGGTTCTAAGTCAAATAGATGCTGGCACTGTCATCTTGATATAGGGACACTGGATCATCTGCTTTTCTTTTGTCCCTTAAATTTTGGCAATCCATTTGGAGTCAAATCAATAGAATACTGGAAAATCCAGTGGCATTGACATATGATACAATGCTGTTTGGCATGTTAATGAGGACCAAGAGTCCAATAACTTTCCATAACAACAAATTACTTTTCATAATGACGGGAGTCACTATACAACTTATTTTGAAAAACTGGAAAAATTGGGATAGATTAAACTATAGTTTTTGTAAAGATTGATTATTGGATTTAGCCCTATGATTATATGTATCCAGGATGGGTGGGTGGGAGAGGGGGTTTGTAATTAAATAATTATTGGATTGCAAGGTTGTTTATCTTGTTCATTTGCATTATATTAAACTAGTATTTTAGCCCTTTACATTAACGGGTGCTAGCTGTCTGTCTTTCTTTCCCCCCCACTTCCCTGTGCAGCAGCCACAGCAGCATTCCCTCCCCCTCCATGTCCCTGTGCAGCAGTATTTCCCCCCCACCCTACTTCCCTGTACAGCAGCATTTTGATCCCCTCCCCACTTCCCTGTGCAGCAGCCACTGCAGCAGCATTCCCTTCCCCCACACCACTTCCCTGTGCAGCAGTAGCATTTCCCTTACCCCCCTTCCCTTCCTGCGGTCCCGCCCCACACACACACAGTACCCTGTGCAGCAGCAGCATTTTCCGGCCTTCCCTATGCAGAAGCAGCATTTCCCCCCCACACACACACACACTTCCCTGTGCAGCAGCAGCATTTCTCGGCCTTCCCTGTGCAGAAGCAGCATTTCCCCACCACACACACACTTCCCTGTGCAGCATCAGCATTTCCCCCACACACACACTTGCCTGTGAAGCAGCAGTATTTCCCGGCCTTCCCTGTGCAGCATCAGCATTTTCCGCTGCCCCCTTCCCAGCCGCCGCATTGAAACTAATAGAAAAGCGCTGCACCACGCTACTGCTGGCTTCGGCATCTTCTATCCACTGCGGCTAACCCTAGCTGAAACAGGAAGTAGTCAGAGAGGGCGGGCCACAGTGGACAGAAGACGGCGAGGCCAGCGTTAGCGCGGTGCAGCGCTTTTCTCCTAATTTAAAGGCGGGTGAGCCGACCAGGAGGAGGCTTTGGCGGTGGTGGTTTGGGCGGTGAGTGAGGGCGGGAGGGGGGAGTCGGCGGCTGTGCTGTCTCTCCGAGTTGTCTGGCCGCCACAGCCGCACTCCTGCTTGCCAAGGACCTACTGATCACAGATCAGAGATCACGGAAGCACGCAGGTAAGTGCGCATGCGCGGCTAGAGTTTTATTATAAAGGATGTTTTTACACTTTTAGGAAGGGTGGGTGGGGATGGGGAGGGGGTTATGTATTTATTGTATCAGAAGGAATTGAGTGCTGTCTATTGAGTTAATTGATCAATAATATGTTGCACTTTATGCTGGTTTTAAAATGAATAATGATAAAAAAAAGAAATAAGTATCTCCCCCCTGTATCCTTGACCACTTTATGCACAGTATATGGGAGATTCTTGCTAAATAAGATAGCCACCCCCATACTATGGGTTGTGCCCATGGAATAGTAGACTTTCTTAACCCAGCCCCTGCTTAATTTGTCATGTTCTGCATCTGACAAATGTGTCTGTTGGAGACAGGCAACACACATCCCTTGTTTCCTCAAAGCCTGCAAAATCTTAGACTGTTTGACCGGCGAGTTTATGCCTGCCATATTCCACGAGCACAACCGCAGAAAAGAATCACCCATAGTCAGCATGGTACAGGAACAAGAGCAGAAACAAAAGTATCCAGACAGAGGTCCACTGCCCAGCCTTCAGTGGACCTCCCTGAAACACAATCTCAAGAAAGAGACCCCAAGTACCCCACCAGAACAGTAACCAAAACCCAACACTGGAGTGCTGTACTCTCCCTAACCCAATTCCCCCTCTAAAGAAGGTTCCTCCTTCCCCCCCGCACACTCCCCACCCTCCCCCAAGAAACCCACCAAACCCACTTCACAGAGCACGTCACTATCCTTATCCTATAGTAACATTACCTTACATATACCCAGCATACCAGCAAAAATACCCAAACCTCCAAACATACAGCCAACCCCACCACTCAAACAGAGAACTAGGCAGACACATATCCAGTCAACACCACCCCTAAGGCCCACTACCCCATTAAACACCACCACGCAGCCCCACACACCATACCACCCGGCTCCTAAGGGGTTGCATCAGAGTCCACCGTGGCACCCCGCTGCCTCCCACTCTCTGCAGGGGGGACCACAATGATTCTCAAAGTGATCACAAAGAACAATGCGGTACCTAGAGAGTCAAAGGTCTGTGTGCGGCCCTCCCTCTGGATTCACAATTTGGCCGGGTAAAGTAAAGCAAACTTCACTTTGTGAGCAAACAAGGCTGAGCATATTGGAGTGAATTCCCTGCGATGCGCAGCCACTGTTGTGGAGTAAACCTGGAAGCATAGAATAGTCTTGCGCTGAGGATTGAAGGCACTGAGCCCCCCAACCCGACAGCCTGGGATGTTTGGTGACTTTGAGCCAGTCCAGCAAAGACCGAGGCATGCCTTTGAAAAGATTAATCTCAATGAGCCAAAAATTATATTGAGCTATACTTGAGGAGCCTACTAGATACTACAATTGGAGCCTTGAGATACCAGGAACCACTGGAACAAAAGTGACTGCTGTAGCATTCTCATGTGAAAGCAAGCCAAAGTTCCCAGTGGAGTCGCCACCATAGATCCTAGAACCTGTACAGAATCCTGTTGCCTCAGTCTCTGGGAAGAATCACATTCCTCTCCTAAGTGAACAACATCCCCTGATATTCCAATTAGTACAGGAGAAAAGAGCTCTTTGGAAATTTGAAGATTCACATCCAAAGAATTGAAGAAAAGAAGTTCAAATAAAAAAAATCACCCGTTTGTGTCTGACAAATTGACCTGGCTGGAAGACATCCGAATCAAGCAGTTGTCTAAGAAAGAAAGTACAGTGGTACCTCGGTTTACGAGTGCACCGGTTTGCGAGTATTTTGCAAGACGAGCAAAACATTTGCAAAATCGGTGCCTCGGAAACTGAGCATGGCTCAATTTACGAGCACCCCGCCCGCAATCTGGCACCCCCCCTTGCGATCCGGCACCCCTCTGCCTCGAACCGGCACCCCCACCCGCCACGATCCAACCCCCCCGACACGATTGGGCACCCCCCCGCCACGATCTGACTCCCCCGACATGATTGGGCACCCCCAGCCACGATCCAACCCCCCCTGACACAATTGGGCACACCCCCCGCCGCTTCTTACCCTCATCTGGGCACTCTTGAAAATCGGCAATGCTCAAGGCCTGCGAGTTCACGTTCACGTTCAGAACGTGAACTTGTAGGCCTTGAGCATGATCAGATGCTCAAGGCCCAGCAGACGAGGAGGCCGATTTTCAAGAGTGCCCAGATGAGGGTAAGAAGCGGCGGGGGGGTGCCCAATTGTGTCGGGGGGGATGTCGGATCGTGGCAGGGGGGTGCCCAATCGTGGCGGGGGGGGGGGGTCGGATCGTGGCGGGGGGGTGCCCAATCGTGGCGGGGGGATCGGATAGTGGCGGGGGGGTGCCGGTTCGTGGCGGGGGTGCCGGATCGCAGGGGGGGTGCCTGATCGCAGGGGGGGGCCTTCGAGGGGAGCAATGCCGGTACTCGGGGGGGGGGGGGGAACGCATCAAAGCGAGTTTCCATTATTTCCTATGGGGAAACTCGCTTTGATAAACGAGCATTTTGGATTACGGGCATGCTCCTGGAACGGATTATGCTCGTAATCCAAGGTACCACTGTACCTGAAACTCCTGTTTGCGCCAAAACGCCACTACTGCCCTCATTTTCAAAAATATTCATGGAGCCGTGGCTAGGCTAAATGGCATCTGCCAAAACTGATAGCGCTGCTCGATGAGAGCTAAGCGAAGATAGTACAAATTCAGTGTCCATAGGGAAATTGTAAATTTTCTCACAGTATTAAGAGGAGACTCAGTACTCATTCATTCTTCTGGAGTGAAGCATGGTCAGGCTACCATTTCAGGAGTTTCAGACCATTCTTCCGGAATGATGATAAAGGTCTTTTAGGACAGTGTTATGACAGTGGTATTTCTCTACAGCCAGGAAAGTGCATGATATTACTCAGTTGGTGAGTAAAGTAATGGTTCTACTTCAATGGGTGGAATCTCATCTTCCTCTTCATTTTACAGGACAGGAAAAGGGTTTAGATAGACTTTCTCACCACAAAATCTGAGCAAGGACTGTCGTATGTTAAAATGTACAGCGCTGTGTACGCCTTTCAGCGCTTTAGAAATAGTAAATAATAATAATAATAATAATAACAGTTTATATACCGCAATACCGTGAAGTTCTATGCGGTTTACAAAAGATTACAAGAGGTACAAAATGAGTGGCCTGAAGAGAGAAGAGAGTGCGAAATAGGTCAAGAAAACCGTTGTTGAGAGTGGAGTGCAGGTCAGTTGTCTAGGTACTTCAGGAATAGGTATGTTTTTAGGCGCTTCCTGAATTCCTCGTAATTGGAGGACGAGAGCAATTGTTTTAGGTCTTTGCCCCATAATGCTGCTTGATGTGAGAGAAGGTGTTCGTAGTGTTTTTTTTAATTTTCAACCTCTGACTGGGGGGGAAACGAAATTCAGGTGTGAGATTCTCTTGTGTTTGTTGGTGGAAAAGGTTGTTATGTATTTAGAGGTTAGACCATATAGTACTTTGAAGCAGATGCAGGTGAACTTAAACTTTACGCGTGCAACTGCCGGTAATAAGGAGTTACGTGATCTTACTTCTTTAACCCGAAGATAAGTCTGACTGCTGCATTTTGCACAAGCTGCAGACATCGCATGTTCTTTTGGGAAATTGTTAAATAGGCAATGTTGCAGTAGTCGAATTGACTTAGTACAAGGGATTGTACCAGGATTCTGAATGTTGACGTATCAAAATATGATTTAACGGATCTCAGTTTCCAGAGAGTGAAAACACCCCTACTGATTAAGGAATCCACCTGGTCTTTCATGGTTAGGCACTGATCTAGAGTTACACCCAGTATTTTCATGGTGGACTGAATAGGGTAACTAAGGTCGTTGATGCTTAGTGGGATTTTGGTGTCAAACGGGTTAGGGGAAGCAATGAAGAATTTTGTTTTTTCTGAATTTAGTTTGAGCTTGAAGTCTGTCATCCATTGTTCCATCACATTTATTGCTTCTGTTGTCTTGGGAATGGTTTCCAAGATAGAGTTAGCAAATGGGATGATGAGCGTAAAGTCATCTGCGTAACTGAATAGTTTTATCCCTAGCTGGGTGCATGCCCAGTGAGGACATGTAGACATTGAAAAGCAATGGGGATAGCGGTGACCCTTGTGGCACACTGGAAGAATTGCTCCAGGTATTGGAGAGATCGTAGTTGGGATGTAAGGAAGCCCCGAAACCAGTTTAACACCTCATCCCTGATGCCAATGGCATCCAGGCATTGAAGCAATTTCTCATGGTCTACCAGATCGAAAGCAGAGCTCATAATCGAATTGCATTGAGGCCTTGCTAAACAATAATCGCAGACAGTCTAAGATAGCCATGATTACTGTCTCCGTACTGAATAAAGGTCTAAAGCCGGATTGAGTTTCATGGAGGAGAGAGAACTGGTTGAGATATTCCATCAGTTGGGTGTGAACCAATCCCTCCATGATTTTTACAATAAGTGGGATGGATGCTATAGGTCTGTAGTTGGTTATTAGCGTTGATGGTTCTTTTCTATTTTTTAGGATTGGGGTTATAATAATAACCCCAATCCTAAAAAATAGAAAAGATGTGACCGTTGTTAGTGAGGAACTTCCCATTTTTTTAGGTTATGGGCTAGGTAGTGTAGCAATGATAATTTAAATTCTAATGGCGCTGCTTTCATAATTTCTGGGGGGCATGAGTCCAGGATGCAGTAAGATTTAGAGTATTTGTTGTATAGTTTGGTGTAGTTATTCCAGTCTAAGTCTTGAAAGGAACTCCAGATCATATCTGCTGGTATTTCGTTTCCTTGAGTGTTAGCTATTTTGTGGTTGCTGGGGACGTTTTTTAAACAATTGTTTCTTAGGTTTTTAATTTTTGAATCAAAATGCAGCGCTAGGTCATTTGCCGAGGGTAGTTTAGAGTTGTGCATGGGTATGGTGTAACGAGTAGTGTCAAATAGATTTGTGATCAGGTTGAACAGCTCCTTTGTACTGATTCCTTGAGAACTATTGCAAGATAAGTTGATTTTAGTAGAGTAGAATGCTTTACGTTTGTCTTTTATTAGTTGTTTGTAGGTTTTTATGTTGGCTCTCCATTTGTTATGGTCTGCCAATTCTCCTGTTTTTTTCCAGGTTCTTTCTAGTCGTCTAGCTAGTTGTTTTGATTTTAGAAGTTCGGTGTCAAAACCATTTGTTATATTTATTTGCATTGCTTTTGCTGTTACGTTTAGGGGCTATTTTGTCTAGCATTGATGTGCTGGTTGTTGTCCAGTGATCCCAGAAATCGACTCCTTCTGCAATTCGTATTGAGACCAGTAGTCTTCTGGATTAATGTACCCTCTTGTGTGATGCTCTCTTTTTATCATCGGACGTGTTTTAGATTTTCGGTGAGACCAGATTAATTTGAAATAGTAAGTGAAATGGTCAGACCAGATGTTGTGACACCAGGAACCTACAGGTAGAGAGATTGCAGGGTTAAGGATTTCCTTTGTAGACATAGCTACCATATCTAAATGATGGCCTTTTTCGTGTGTTTGTGTGAGTACAGGGAGGTAAGTAGTTGAGTAAGGAAAGAAAGTTTTTAAATTCTTTTGTGTCTGCATTGTTCTCTTCATCTTGGTGTATGTTTACGTCTCCTGCTATGATATTGTAGGAAGGCCCAATTGAATTGTGTAGGACAAATTCACAGAAGTCCTCTTTGGCTTTGGGCCAGCTTTTTGGTGGGACATAGAATAGTATGCAAGATAGGGATTCTTCTAGTTGATTGTTACTGATTTTACAGGCTAAGATCTCTAGTTTGTCGGTCGATTTGGAATCCACTAGTTCGAATTCAAATCCCTCTTTAAGAATAATTGCTAATCCTCCACCTTTTTTATCTGCGCGGTTTAGCGTAAGGATTTTAAAATTGTCAGGTAGGAGATCAATTATTATTGGATCATCTTCAGGCAATAGCCATGTTTCAGTTAGGAAGAGGCAGGCTATTTGCTTGCTTATGATCCAATCTTTAATTAGGAAGGCCTTATTCCGGACAGATCTTGTATTAAGATATGCACAGGGGATAGATGTGGTTGTGATAGTTTCGGTGGAGGTGGTGGTTCTGATGGGTTTTACTTCCCTTGTTCTTTTTTTAAAGGTTCGTTGGTGTCTTTTTTTATTTGAGATAACATTAATGTGATTTATGGTGTCTACCTGTGGGTTAATGATATGCGTGTCTGATAGGTCGGGGTAGTAGATTGATTGTAGTTGTGGGTAGAGTGAGTTAACATTTTTGATGCTACCATTTATTAGAAAGAATAATAGGATTAGTGGGAGATTCATGATTGTGGGATAGTGTGTTTCTTCCTGACGAGATTGTTTGGTATCGCTAAGATTTTTGGATTATACTTTGTAAGGCTGTTGGGCGGATTGATATGTTTCTTTAAGATGACCGAGGTGTATATTGTTCTTAGGATGTCCCAGTAGGTGGGCCGGGTGGATATAGTTCTTATGATGTCCTAATTACAAGCATCAATAATTGTACATTAATAATTGTGCATTCATCTAACATAGTAAATAGTAGTAGTAGTGCATTCATCTAACATAGTAAATAATAGTAGTAGTAAAATCTTCTACATCCTAGAAATTGGGAACTATTTGCTCAGGGATTCCAGCTCTTTGTATAAAGGTGAGATCTCCTAGAACTAGACTTCATGGCCTGATCTCAAAATTCAAAGCTTCCTAGCTTCTTCAGAAGATGCAGGGAGTGGCGTTGTTTCTTTCTCACCTCTGGTTTCTCTTTTTAAGTGTTTTCATCTGGCTGATGATTGGATGGATTTGCCATCTCAAGCTCGCTTTCAGGGCACAGTAATTAGAGAATTTCCAGATTGGCTGTGGCATCCTTACTATGCAGATCTAATGAGTCTTTCAACGGCTGAACTGTTGAGATTCCTGGTATCTCCAGATTTACACACCTAGAGTCTGATCAACATGGATATTCGTCCAATTATGATATTAAGACCTAGCTTTTGAAAAGTCATGGCTGATGTGTAAGGTTTATGCGAAGTAGGTTATTTCTTCTCTTCTCCAAGTGATACAGACGTCTTCACCTGTGCTTTATGCTTCCATTTGGAGGTTTTTCCTTTCTTGGGTACTTCTCAACATTGACACTCTTCCAGAGTTCTATGATTTATATTCTTTCTTTTTTAGCACAAGCGTATTGCCAAGGGCTTAGCATTCAATTCCCTTCAGCTTCAAGTGGCAATCTTAGCTTGTTATAAGGGCTAGGTATCTCGCTCTTTGCTTACTTCTCAGCTTCATGTAGTTCAGTTCCTAAAAGGAGTACAGTATATTCGTACACCTCTTAACCTTTTCCTATCGTAATAAATTTTACGTTATGCTGGTTCCAATCGTAATTATTTTAGCAAAGTTTTGTATTATTCACCGTTATCATTTACGGCTATTGTAAACATAATGTAAATAAGTCATAAGTCTGTAAATTCAAATATTTTGTATTCCTGGCTCTTTATTAGTCCATACAGACTGTTTATCCAATGTCTATGTCATTTTTGGAATGTCCCGTCATCCGGGACACACAATATGAAAAGGTTAAGATGATAGAGACTTTTAAAAGGATTCGACATAATAGAGCAAGAAACATCGTTATTCACATTGTCAAATGTGACTCGGACAAGAGGTCATGGATTGAAGCTGAGGGGCACCAGGCCCAGGACAAATATCAGGAAATTCTGCTTCGCACAACGAGTGGTGGACGCTTGGAACGCACTCCCAGAGGAGGTTGTGATGGAGACCACCATTCCGGGATTCAAGGGCAAGTTGGATGCACACCTTCTCGCAAATCACATTGAGGGATACGAGTAAACAAGGTTTCTCAACAGGGAACACCTGGCTTGGCCTCCGCTGGTGCGGGTCGCCGGACTGGATGGACCTAGGGTCTGATCCGGCGAAGCCATTTCTTATATTCTTATGTTCTCTGTCCGGAGTACAGTCTTAAGGTACTTCTTCACAGTTTACAGAAGGTTTCATTTCAACCTTGTCTTTTGAGACTCTAAAAGGCTGTGACGTTGAACACGGTGTTTCTTGTGGCCATGGCTTTAGCTCGGCGGTTTTCTGAGTTGCAGGCCTTGTACAGCAGGGATTCTTATTTCTGATTTACAAATTCTGGGGTGTCCGTTCGGACAGTACCACAATTTCTTTCTAAGGTGGTGTCATCCTTTCTTTTATGCCGCTCTCAATTTTCCTTCCTTCTTCTTGGGAGGAGGAATGGGGAGGCGAGCTTTTCATCACTGCATTTTTTAAAAGTGCGTACAATTCTTCGCAATCTGTAGGTTTCTAATGACTTTTAGTCATTTAGATCACCTCTTTTTCAAGGGATGTGACAAACGTATGGTAACGTCCAAAGTCTCCATCGCTCGAAGGGTCCAGGAGGACATTCTTTACGCTTACTTGGCGGAAGAACTTCATGACCATTCAGCCAGAGCAATGGCGGCTTCTTGGACATAGTACACAGGTTTTTTCCTTGGAGTTTTGTCATGCGGCTATTTGGTCTTCCAAGAATACTTTATCTCAGCATTACCAGTTGGATGTGGGGGTGCATGTGGAGGCAGTGTTTAGTGCTTCGGTTGTTGCGGAGGCGGCGTTTGCTTCCCACCCAGATTGAGGATTGCTTTGCTACATCCCATTGGTCTCTGGATTCATCTGCTGCTGTTGCTA
This sequence comes from Geotrypetes seraphini, assembly GCF_902459505.1. Classification (NCBI taxonomy): domain Eukaryota; kingdom Metazoa; phylum Chordata; class Amphibia; order Gymnophiona; family Dermophiidae; genus Geotrypetes; species Geotrypetes seraphini. Next base: position 154,880,503 of record NC_047087.1, on the reverse strand, counting down.
AGGAATGAAAAATTATGTTCTTACCTGTTAATTTTCTTTCCTTTAGAGGCACCCTTTCTGGATATTGACTGTCGGCTTTTTCTTTTCCAACTTTCGAAGTCTGTTATTATTGATAGTTGTATTCTGTATTATTACCTTTTGACATTTGTTATGGGAAAGAAGTTTTTTATATGCTAAGCATATTGGGCAAGGAGCAATACTGAAGATGCAGGAGGTGTGCCAGCCAATAGGACCACTTGTTAATCAGTTTCTCTATCTCCACCTGCTGGTACATGTGTGCTATCCCATTGGTCTCTGGATTCATCTGCTGCATCTAAAAGAAAGATAATTAACAGGTAAGAACATAATTTTTCCTTCTCCTTCACTTGCCCCTTTAGACAGTTCTTGTTTTAATTCATACCATTAATCAATCAAAAAGCTTTTACTCTCCAGGTCCTGTAATCCAACCTGAAAGCACTACTAGGCCTACTGCTTAATTAAATTGATGTAGCAAATCCCTCCCATGAGCCCATTCAGGTTGCAAGAATATTAATTGATTTGCTACAGTTAAATTCACTGTGGCAATATATGATGACATGAGAAAAACAATTATTAAAGCAGTTACCATCCCCGTTTATAACTTCCTCAGCAATAGCTGGAATTTAACTGTCTGAGCATATGAGTTATGTCCAAGTTTCCAAGTTTATTCGACATATGATATACCGTTTATTAAGGAATACCTAAACGGTTTACAATATTAATTAAAGTATAAAATACGTTTAAAATTTAAAATAATTAGGGTTTTACGAAACAAAAGAATGGGAGAGAGAGGGTAGCAGAATAAAAATACATTGAGATAAAAATTATAGAAAACAGGAGGGAAGAGGAGGGAGGGGATTGCTTCAGGAAAGCATTTGTTGTTCTCTGCCAGAGCGGATTATGTTTACTGTGAATAAGATCTCATCTCAAGTCATGTAAGCATCCTTGAAGAGGAAGGTTTTTAATTTGGATATGAATTTGTCCAAGATGGGTTCAGATCTGTCTGATGGGAGGGCATTCCATAAAGAGGGGACAGTGACTGAAAAAATGATTTTGCGGGTTGTGTCATAGAATATTTCTCATATGGATGGAATTGCTAATAAATTTTGATTGTTGGATCAGAGAGCACGGGGAGAGGTGTAAGGGATTAGATATTTATCAATGAAGGCTGGGGTATTAGAGTCCTCATTTTCTGATGCTTGCCTGATACTGGCTTTTGTATTACAGGTAGAAGTGTTTTCCCCAAGGGTCTTAGGCCCCAATTAAGGCTAGCGATTGTCACTAAACCTATTTTTACACCCATCCGATTCACTATACGGCCCACTGCGTATTTTCCAATCTGATCCGACCCAACCCAACACATGCACATGAGTAAAACCCCATGTAAAATAGCCTGCCATATTTTTCAGCATGGTGGGGGGAGCGTCGGGTAGCAGGAGGGACTGGGCATCTTTCCTGCCATTTGTGGGTCACCGGGGGGGGGGGGGACATTTATTTTTACAGGTCTGTGTTTTTAATTCTTTTTTTTCCATGGCACAGATATTTTACATGTATTAAACATGCAAAATATCTGCCCCCCAAAAAAGAATAAAAACCAGGCAGACCTGTAAAAAATGCCCCCCCTCCGACAAACGCGCCTCCCTTGGTGACCCACAAATGGCAGGAAAATTGCCCACTCTCTCCTGCCACCCGACGCTCCCCCCACCATATGCTGAAAAATATGGCAGGCAGGATGCCCAGTCCTTCCTGCCATCAGCACCATCGTCCACTTCCTCCCCTGCCCACACCTGGCCCCCGAGCTGAAAAATATGGCAGGAGGGATGCCCACTCCCTCCTGCCATTGGCCCCTCTCCTTTTCCCCAAAACAAATGGTAGGAGGTATGCCCACTCCCTCCTGCCACTGGACAGCGGATGCCCCCTCCCCTCCCCCTCCCCATACCTTTAAGTTGGGAGCAGGAGGGGTGATCAGTCCCTCCTGCTCCTCCGGCCTCCTTCGACGCAATGCGGGCCTTAGGCCCCACCCCGGTGCATCATGTGAGGCACAGGGAGAGGTCTAAGGCCCTGATTGGCAGAGGCCTTGGGAGGGGTCTTCGGCACCTGAGCCAATCAGGGATTTCCTTGCGTTGGAGGAGGCTAGAGGAGCAGGAGGGACTGAGCACTCCTCCTGCTCCCAACCTAAAGGTACAGGGGGACAGCGGTGGGGAATGACCCAACCATGGGGGATCCCGGCAGGAGGGAGTGGGCATCTCTCCTGTTATAAATTCAGTGGGTGGGCGGGGGGATCAGTGGAAGTTCTGTGGAGGGGAGTGGGCCGATGGCAGGAGGGAGTGGGCATCCCTCCTGCCATAAGTTCAGCGGGTGAGCAACAGAAGTCCTGACAGTAGTGACAGGAGGCTGCTTCCCGTCACTACTGTCAGGGCTCTGCACCGACTCAATCGTTCACTGAGAAATTGAGTCGGGGAGTTTGCATGCAAATGATTTGCACCTCTGTGCAAATCATTTGCATGTATACTCGATAGTAAATCAATCGCTATTTAAAAATCGGCCAACAGCAATTGAATTGCTATCTTTAGCGAATCTGGGCCTTAGTTGCTTGTTCTAGCTCTGCTGCTCTCCTAGCATACAGCTCAGGTGGTTAAGGATGCCTCCTGATTGGTTGAGGTTTCTTCTGAGCTACAAGTCTGTTCAAACTGGTTTTCTGCTTGTGTTTTGGTGTAAGCTTAATGTCCTGACCCATAGGTTTGCCTTTGTCTGACCTACTAAGCTCTCCCTGTGCTGGCTTAGGGGACATTAGCCACTTGCCTAGGAACATATAAATGGGCAGAGGTCTATCATTGTCAGGGACATGTGCTTGAACATCACCTGTTTCCTCAGCAGCTGTGAGTCATAGGGTCTTCCCTGTGACAATACATGTAATGATGCTTTGGATGTTTGGAAGGGAAACTAGGCTATCTATTGATTAAGTTCAAGTTCAATTTATTTGATATACTGCTAATAAAACCAAGGTAAATCATTACATTACGTAAAATACAAAATCCCTGGTTGCTCAAAAGACAATTAAGATCTCTTGAAAAGAAATTGCGTCAAAATAAATATCGCCTACAAATTTAAAACTTTAAAAAGAACACGCTTTCTACTTCAAGATGAAAATTAATTGCACTAAAAGAAATTACTATTCTACCAAAATCTTAAAAGCAAAAAATCCTTCTATTCTCTACTCTATTTTGAAATCTATTGCCATCTATCAGAACAAGACATTAGCCTTAAAAACGGCCCAACAGCTCAAGACCTTGCTGACTATTTTTGCAAAAAAATTAGCGATATACGGAAAAAATTTGACCAAACTTCATCTGGAGATCCTACTAATACTCTAAATGACTGCCACTTATCTCTCGCTAAATGTTCCACTTTTAACCGTCCTTCATTAGCTGATATTGAGCGTCTTTTTCAAAGAGTCAATTTAAAAAGGTTCCCGAACAGAGATCATTCCTCCATCCATCTTTAAAAAAAAAATTTTCTTGTTTCGGTCCTTTTATACACTCTCTTATCCTAAATAGCCTTAACTCTGGTTCATTACCATTGTCATGGAAAACTGCCACAATTTTTCCAATAATAAAGAATCATAAATCCAGCCTTGAGGATGCCTCAAACTATCACCCCATTGCTAATATTCTAGTTTCTTCAAGCAAGTCTGCATCGGGGCTCCGTCAGAGGATGTCACCCATATGTGAGAATAGCTGCCTGCTGTCCCTGGTGTTACGGTAAGTAACTGTGCTTTTCTGTTAGTTTAGCTAAACTAACAGAAAAGCACAGTTACTTACCGTAACACCAGGGACAGCAGGCAGCTATTCTCACATATGGGTGACATCCTCTGACGGAGCCCCGATGCAGACTTGCTTGAAGAAACTAGAAGTTTCGAGTCACCCGCACTGCGCATGCGCGAGTGCCTTCTCGCCCAGCACAGGGCGCGTCTCCTCAGTTCAGATAGCTAGCAGAGAAGCCAACCAGGGGAGATAGGTGGGTTGTGAGAATAGCTGCCTGCTGTCCCTGGATAACACCTGTTACGGTAAGTAACTGTGCTTTATTCCAGGAACAGCAGGCAGGTATTCTCACATATGGGTGACCTCCAAGCTAACCAGAATGAGATGGTGGGAGTGTTGGCAATTTAGGAGAATAAATTTTGTAATACTGTTTGGCCAAACTGTCCATCCTGTCTGGAGAAAGTATCCAGACAATAGTGATAAGTGAAGGTATGAACCGACGACCAAGTAGCAGCCTTGCAAATTTCCTCAATAGGTGTAGATCTGAGGAAAGCTACTGAAGCTGCCATTGCTCTGACTTTATGGGCTGTGACTTTACTGTGAAGTGGTAATCCAGTCTGGGCATAGCAGAATGAGATACAAGCCGCCATCCAGTTGGAGATGGTGCGCTTAGAAATTGGATGTCCCAACTTATTGGGGTTGAAAGAAACAAAAGTTGAGGAGCAGTTCTGTGCGGTTTGGTGCGTTCTAAGTAGAAGGCTAAAGCACATTTACAGTCCTGAGTATGAAGAGCAGATTCTCCATGGTGAGAATGAGGCTTAGGAAAAAATACTGGAAGGACGATGGATTGGTTGAGATGAAATTCTGAGACCACTTTAGGTAGGAATTTCGGATGAGTACGAAGAACTACTTTGTCATGATGGAACACCGTTAATGGTGGGTCAGTGACTAAAGCTTGCAACTCACTGACTCGTTGAGCAGAAGTGAGAGCAATGAGAAATACCACTTTCCAAGTGAGATACTTCAGATGAGCCTTATCCATTGGTTCAAATAGAGGCTTCATGAGTTGAGTAAGGACAACATTGAGGTCCCAAACCACAGGAGGTGGTTTGAGAGGAGGTTTGACATTGAAAAGTCCTTTCATGAATCTGGAAACCACCGGATGAGCAGAGAGGGGTTTCCCTTCAATAGGCTGGTGGAAAGCCGCAATTGCACTGAGATGGACTCCTATAGATGTAGACTTGAGGCCAGAATTGGATAGGTGCAACAGGTAGTCCAAAACAGAAGATAAGGAGGAATGCTGAGGCTCCTTATGATGAGAAAAACACCATGTAGAAAATCTAGTCCATTTTTGGTGATAGCATTGTCTAGTTGTAAGCTTTCTAGAAGCTTCTAAAATGTCCCTTACAGATTGAGAAAACTGAAGAGGGGTTATGTTGAGAGGTACCAGGCTGTCAGGTGTAGAGACTGCAAGTTGGGATGAAGTAGGGATCCTTGACTCTGTGTAAGCAGAGAAGGAAAAACTGGTAGAAGGTATGGCTCCCTGCTGCTGAGTTGAAGTAGAAGGGAGTACCAGAGTTGTCTTGGCAACCGAGGAGCGATTAGAATCATGGTGGCATGATCGTTCAGAGTCTTGAGAATGAGAGGAAATGGAGGGAATGCGTAGAGGAAGAGATTCGTCCATTCCAGAAGAAAAGCATCTGCCTTGAGGCGGTGAGGAGAGTATATCCTGGAGCAGAATTGAGGCAATTTGTGGTTGTGGGGAGCTGCAAAGAGGTCTATTTGTGGAGTGCCGCACTGTAAAAAAATGTGAAGAGGCGAGGAATGGAGAGTCCATTCGTGAGGTTGCAGGAGACGAATCAAGTTGTCTGCCAAGCAATTCTTTGCCCCTTGAATGTAGATAGCTTTGAGGAAGGTGTTGTGGCAGATGGCCCAGTCCCAAACCTCCAGAGCTTCTTGACAAAGGGAGGCATTTCCTGTCCCTCCCTGCTTGTTGACATAATACATGGCGACCTGGTTGTCCGTGCGGACGAGGACTACTGTGTCGTGAAGTAGATGTTGAAAAGCATGGAGAGCTCTGAGTTCCAACTGATTGATATGACACCGACGATCTGTGCTGGTCCAGAGGCCTTGAGTATGGAGACCATCGAGATGAGCGCCCCAAGCTTAGGTCAAAGAGTCTGTTATGAGGACCTTCTGATGCGAAGGCGTTTGAAAAAGCAAGCCTCTGGAAAGATTGGAAGAAAGCATCCACCAACGGAGAGACTGCTTCAAAGAAGGAGTGACTAATGTGGCGAGAAAAAGGATCACAAACCTGCGTCCATTGAGAGGCAAGGGTCCACTGAGGAATTCTGAGGTGAAGTCTGGCAAAAGGAGTCACGTGTACTGTGGAGGCCATGTGACCCAGAAATACCATCATGTGTCTCGCTGAGATGGACGAGCGGGAAGAAACAGTGGGACAGAGTTGAAGAAGAGCTTCCAGACATTGTTGCGGAAGAAATGCTCTGAGTTGGGCAGTGTCTAGAACAGTTCCAATGAATTATAGATTCTGTGAGGGCTGAAGTTGGGATTTGGGAAAGTTGATTTCGAATCCCAAACTTTGTAGGAACCACGTAGTCCGTTGGGTCGCTACAATAACCCCTTGAGATGTGGAATCTTTGATGAGCCAGTTGTTGAGGTAAGGAAATACCTGAAGACCATGATTTCTTAGAGCTGCTGCTACCACTACCAGGCACTTGGTGAACACTCTGGGAGACGAGGCCAGGCCAAAGGGCAGAACTCTGTATTGATAATGCAGATTCCCCACCCAAAATCTGAGGTATTGACGGGAGGCCGGATGAATGGGAATGTGAGTGTAGGTCTCCTTGAGATCCAGAGAGCATAACCAGTCATTCTGCTCGAGAAGGGGATAAAGGGATGCCAGGGACAACATTCAAAACTTTTCTTTGACTAGAAATTTGTTGAGAGCCTGAGATCCAGAATGGGTCATAGATTGCCTGTCTTCTTCGGAACAAGGAAGTAACGGGAGTAAAACCCCATGTTCTGCTGTTCCAAGGGAACCAGTTCGATGGCATGGAGATGAAGCAGAGCTTGAGCTTCCTGAAGACGGATTGGAAGGATACTCTTTTGGAGGAAGCTCTGGTGGAACATGAGTGAAATGGAGAGAGTATCCTTCCTTGATGATGGTAAGCACCCAGATATCGGATGTAATTAATGTCCGTCGGTTGTAAAAATGATGGAGATGACCTCCTATAGGGGGAAAAGGGGACAGAGACAGAACAGTGGAGGTTATGCTCTGTTTTAAACAGTCAAAAAGGCTGAGAAGCCTTAGGTGCAGCAAAAGGTTGAGATTTCTGTTGCATTTGAAGTTGCTGTTTTTTCAGAGGAGGGCAAGTATAAGGAGCTGGCTTTGAAGCAAAACGCCTTTGATAGATAACATCAGGGCGTGCAGGCTTGGCAGGAGCTGGCTTTGGTTTAGGTCTGACGACTGAAGCAAATGATTTTTCATGGTCAGATAATTTTTTAGTGGCTACCTCGATTGACTCATCAAAGAGGTCGTTGCCTTGACAAGGAATGTTAGCCAGGTGGTCTTGAAGGTTAGGGTCCATGTCAATGGTACGAAGCCTTGCAAGACGACGCATAGCAAAAGAGCAAGCAGCCTAACTCAAAAGCATTGTAAGATGATTGCAGGAGATGGAGATGTAACTGAGAGAAAGAAGCAATGACTTCTTGAAACTCAAAATGCATCCATATAAGCCAAAAACTTTGGTAGAATAGAAAGAAGAAATTCAAAATAAGTGATGAAATAAAAATTATAATTGAGGACTTTAGAGGACATCATAGTATTCTGGTAGATGCGACATCCAAATTTGTCCATAGTTTTCCTCTCCCTTCCAGGAGGGACTGCGACATAGACCTTGGAAGGATGGGATCTCTTCAAGGAAGATTCAACTAGCAGGGATTGATGAGATAACTGTGAGTTGTCAAATCCCTTGCGATGCACAGTCTTATACCTCGAGCCCAATTTTCCTGAAACTGCTGGTATGGAAAAGGGAGTCTCCATGCATCGAGTAAAAGTCTGGTTCAAAAGCTTATGAAGCGGAAGCTTGAGACACTCTGCCGGAGGCTGAGGAAGGTGCATGACTTCGAGATATTCCTTAGAATAACCTATCAAATTGTACATCCAAGTCTACAGCCATCTGTTGCAGGAAAGACGAGAAAGATAGCTGATCTGGCAATGCTTTGTCTCGAGAAGGACTCGAGGACGTTGAGGCAGCATGTGTCGAAGAAGCTTCGGCATGGAAAAAAGCCTCATAGGAACCCGGTGACTTGGACGAGGCAATCGAGACCGGAATATCCTCGAGGTCCGGCATCGGAGACCTCGAATGAGGAGTCGGTGGTCTGGTCGAGGTTGGAGTAGAATAAGGCTTCGAGGAAGATGGTTTATCCTGTGAAGAACGATGCCTGGAAGAATGCCTCGATGAAGGCCTCGAACGGTGGTGAGAACTGTGTCTAGAGCCAGATCTCGAGGATCAATGAGATTTCGCCTCGGAGACGGAAGCAGCCGATGCCAATGTATGAATAGGGCTAGAGGCCATAGATCGAAGCTCCAGAGGCTTGGAGGAGGAACCTCGATGCACTCGCAAAGACTCTACTCCTTGCTGAAAGTGTGAGGATTCCTGTCGATGCATTCACAAAGAATCTACTCCTTGCTTTTCGTGCTTGGATGCCAGACCAGACACTCGCAGAGACTCTGCTCCCTGCAAAGAGTGCGACTTCGACTAGGAAATAGGAAGCGGCTCGACCTCGCGGGAGTCTGCTGAATGCCCAGGCTTGTGAGGCGTCCGCATCGGGGTTCCGTTGGATGACGTCACCCATATGTGAGAATACCTGCCTGCTTGTCCTGGGATAAGAATATTATTTGATCAATTATCAGACTTTGTCGAATCAACCAATGCTCTACATCCAAACCAGACAGGGTTTAGGAAAAACCACAACACAGAGTACTCATTTATTGGTCTAACCACAAATGTACTTTACCACCTAGACCATCATAACTCTGTCAACCTCTTTTCCTTAGATTTGTTAGCCTCATTTGACACTATTGATCATGCCTTACTTCTTGATAGACTAAAATCCATAGGTGTCTGTGATCAAATATTTGATTGGTTCAGCTCTTTTCTTTCTAATCGATCAACCATAGTTACCTTTAATGACACCGTATCAAAACCTTATACTCTTAATTATGGTATTCCTCAAGGATCCATCCTATCTCCATTATTGTTTCATATTTTTTGTCACCCCTATTAAGTCTATGTCAGTCTATAGGCTTCACTACCTTCACATACGCCGATGACATTCAACTTTCGCACCCTCTAAATCCAGAAAACAAAGAGGAAATACTTGAGATTAACAAAAAACATGAGATGATTAAAGACTGATTCCAACATGCTAGCTCTAAATATACAGAAAACAAAAGCTTTACTTTTTCCATGGAAAAAGGGAATAAGCTTGAGTGTTCCTTTCACCCTTGATAACATTCACCTGGATTTAGTAACATCTTTAAAAATACTGGGTGTCATCATTGATGATAAATTTTCTTACCACGAACATATAAGCAATACCGTCAAATTTTGTTTTTATAGACTACGAATGATTCGCTCGATGTCTAAGTTTCTTGAGCCAAAATCACTAAATATATTAATTCACTCTTTAATTATTGTGAAACTTGATTACTATAATTCATTATTAATAAATATCACACAAAAAGAAAAGGTGCGCTTTCAGATAATCCAGAATACAGCCGTTAAACTCATTTATAATGGAAAAAATATGATCATGTCACTCCTTTTCTGATTAAATCACACTGGCTCCCAATTAACCACCGTATCACTTTTAAAATTTTATTATTAGTATTTAAAACTCTTTCCACCAATGAACCACAATTTATTAATAAACGTCTTATCCCTTATAGTCCCCTCTCTGAAAGTTATCGGAACTCGACGACAAGATATGTTTTCAGTGATGGCTCCGCAACTTTGGAACACTCTGCCTCAGCATGTAAGAGAGGAAAATGATCTTAGCCTTTTTAAAAGTAAATTAAAAGAGTTTCCTTTTTAAAATGCTTTTAATCTTTAAATTATGTTCAAATTTTATACTAGTTTTCCTTCAGGTTTCTACTTTTCCCTCCCTAATGTTATATCCATTTAAGGTTCTTTTCTGTACTTTAAAGCATTGAAGTTCTATCCCTCCTTACCTGGTGTATTGATTAGTCTGTAAGTCTGTCAGTCTAACCCATCATTTTTAAATTTTAAATGGTATGTCCAAATATATGTTTTATTAATGTTGTAACTTGCTTAGTAAATCTAAATAAGCGACTCATCAAATTAAAATAAAACTTGAAACCTGACCACAATACCTTCCAGATCGATGCAGTCCATCACAATGAAATACAAGAGAAATATTATCTTCCTTACTTTCCTAAGAATTTTACAAAAAGAGATGTCTTTAATAGTTTTTTGAAATGCATACAATAAAATATAAAATATAATAATAAAAATGAGTAAAAAATAAAAGGTAGGAAACAAAATAAGACAAAACATAGACCGAGGGTAACTGGTTAAGGAACATAAGGAGAAAAAGGGATAGGTAGGTTACAATAAAAATAAAAGGCTTGGGGGAGGGGAGGAGAAGAACAATACGGTAGTGAAAGGAAACATTTTCTATCTGCCCACATGAGTCAAGAAAACTAGAATGGAAAGGTTTTGGTGTTGCAACAGATGGTTCATTGCATCAAACATTCAAAGGGTATGTTCAAAAGCAGCTAGGAGCTAAATTAGCTGCAGAGTCTGCCAAAAGTATGATCTGAAGGTTAAAAATGCTTAGATAAAGTTGATAGAGAACTTGCTAAAAGATGGAAGTCTACCCCATATGTTGTAGAAAGATTTGTCTGGGGGAACATTTCTGTGAAAACAGTGCACAGAAACCACCTGCCACAGACTGTGTTTTCACCGGCAGACACGCAGAAAAGTGGGAAAGATTTGGAGCCATGAAACTTACTAGATATTCCACACTTCATATCTGTTGTAGTTCCTTCCTATTTCTCCTACTGTAAACCGCGTCGAGCTCTACGAACGTAGAGATGATGCGATATACAAACCTAAGGATTAGATTAGATTAGATATTAGAAACAGACAGGGCACCAGGGCCAGATGACAGTTCAGAGTCCGAAGAGGTCCCAGAGTGTCAGCAAAGGTTATCACATGACCTTCTCACAGAAAAAAGCTGGGACATTTTCCTGATCACTGAGACTTCGCTGAAAGATGGAGTTAGGCTATCATGCTCTAATTAACGTGACCATTTATTTTTTTCATCCCACCCTCAATTTCTTCCATTCATTTTTCAAGGGGAATAATCAAAAGAAACGTCTAAGTCCATTTTGGCCTAAGTCGCAAGTTGCCCAAAGTCCGACATGAGAAAAAGGTCCATTTTCGAAAAATACATCCAACATATTTTTTTTTTGAAAATCATTTAACTGTACATCCAACCAGCTGATCGTCCAGACCGCTAAGTCATCCATCTTTAATGTTTATTTTATTTTTATTTTTCCTCTAACTCTACTTTTCACTTCTCTATTACCTTCCAGGTACTTTAGTTAGATTGTGAGCCTTCGGGACAGTAAGGGAATTTTTCAAGTACCTTTCTTATTTCTAATCTTAATGTATATTTTCTGTAAACCGCTTAGAACCTAATGGATGTAGCGGTATATAAGAAATAAATTACATTACATTACATTACATCTTTATACCCCATTTTTGTCCAAAAATTTGTGCAAGTCACAAACGCCACCTTTTGGGCGTGGGACGGGCCAGAAAAGTGATGGACTGGACACCCAGACATGGCAGCAAAATAGTGGGGTACCTTACAGGGCACTGCTGTGAACTTCACAAAAAGGGTACCACAGAAACATCTAACTACAGCTCCCTTATAGGTCACGGTGAGCCCCCCAAAACACCCCCAGAACCTACTAGATTCACCTATCTACCACCCCAATAGCCTTTATGGCTGCAGGAGCCACTTATATGGCAGTACAAAAGGGTTTGGGGGGGTTTTAGGGGGGTGCACATTTTTCGCCATGAATGCAGTGATTAGAGTGGCTTATGGGCCTGGGTCCTCCTCTCCATGGTTCACTAACCCACCCCCAAGACTACTTAAGCCACCTCTGTGCAGCTCTACTACGCTTTCCTATGCCAGGCTGCCAGGTTCTGATGTTCTGGAGGCAGATATGTAAAGTTGTTATTACGATTTTTAGGGGGGGGTCAGTGATCACTGGGGAAGTGTGTGGGGGTCTGTACTTTGAGTCTGAAGTGTTTATCTTATCACTTTGGATACCTTCTGTGGACTTAGACTTGGTTTTAGATGGCCTAAGTCACATTGTCCAAGTTCCCTCTAGGCAGTGTTGTAAAACCTTCGGTTATACATGTAGTACGACTAAGTATAGGATGGCCCACTTCCCACCCAAATCCCGCCCTCACCACTCCTCCTAAAATGCCTCTTTCAGCTCTGGTCGTTCAGCAGCACTGTGAAGGCCTAAGTCATTTTTAAATATGTCTAAAACCCTGTTCGATTATCGTCACTTGAACGAATTTTGTTACTGATCGTCCAAGTGCCTATTTAGGCCAGTTTTTAGACGTTTGTTTCGATTATGAGCCCCATTACATCTTATTTTCTTTCTCAAGGGACCCTCGGCCACAAGAGGGCACCCGCTCAAACTCAGGGGCGGAAAATTTCATGGCGACACCAGAAAGTATTTCTTCACAGAGAGAGTGGTTGATCATTGGAACAAGCTTCCAGTGCAGGTGATCGAGGCAGACAGCGTGCCAGACTTTAAGAATAAATGGGATACCCATGCGGGATCCCTACGAGGGTCAAGATAAGGAAATTGGGTCATTAGGGCATAGACAGGGGGTGGGTAAGCAGAGTGGGCAGACTTGATGGGCTGTAGCCCTTTTCTGCCGTCATCTTCTATGTTTCTATGTTTCTATTAATTCATAATGGTTACCATAAAATTTAAAAAAACACAAAGCACACTATATGCAGAGAAAATATTAATTATCATTTATATTTGGGGAGGTTTAAAAGATGTCAAGGCAGATGACTTTATAATATGCAGTGTCACCTCAGTAATTATAGAAAAATAGACAAATATAGTGATAAATATAGACAGCAGATATAAATTCTCAAAACTGACACATTTTAATCACTAAACTGAAAATAAAATCATTTTTCCTACCTTTGCTGTCTGGTGATTACATGAGTCTCTGGTTGTGTTTCCTTCTGACTGTGCATCCTTTCTTTCTGCACTCAGGCCCAACAATTGTCCCTTTCTATTCCCTCCCGCCTTCCTTCCTATGTCCTTAGTGCCCCTTCCTATGTCCTTAGTGGCCCCAGATCCTGTGTCAGTTCTCCGTTGTACCTTGGTCCCCCTCACTGCCTTCCAGCCTTTGTCCCACCCCTCACCCGAAGCCAACCAACCTACCTCCCTCCCTGCCGCGCTAAAGCCAGCCTGCCTCCCTCCCTCCAGCACCGAAGCCTGCCCCCCAGCACCGAAGCCTGCCCCCCAGACCGGCCCCCGCTGCTGCTTGCTGCCCGCTGAAGCCTGGCCTACCGCCGCTTCAAACTTCCTCCCCCCGGTCCGCCAACGCTGCCGCCTGCTGCAACTAAAGAAAAGGAAGGTCCAGGCGCCGGCCCACAAACCTTCTTCCCAACATCAATTCTGATGTCAGAGGAAGTTCTGGGCCAGCCAGGCAGCGAAATACATCGGGAGCTTCCCCAGCTAACTTCAATAGTGACAGCTGCAAGGGAGGGAGTTGGAGCCGGCGTGGGAGACCAACTCCGCCTCACAGCTCTTGCAGCGCAAATTTTCAAAGATCTCAATCTTCAGGGCAGCTCCACTGCTATCGGGAGCTGCCCCAGCTGATTTCAATGGCGGCAGCCGCAAGGGAGTCAGTTGGAGCTGGCGTGGAAGACAAACTCCGCCCCTCAACAGCCCTGCGGCGCTACTCTCCAAAGATTCTCCAACACCCTCCAACCAGCCTACAGGACAATCACTCTCTCCTTAGCCCCCGAGAAGAACAGAAACCCATAACAAGCAGAAGGAAAAGAAAGAACTCCCCCCAATCACCCACAATCATACTACCAGTCACCCTTATCCCAAAATGATACCCACAACACAAAAACACACACAAGCTCTCCTGCTCATTACCCTGCTCCTAACCAACTGGAGGGCGACTGCAAACATCTCCCCAATACCAATCATATCAAACACTAATGGAATCCTCCACCCAACCAGATGAACCACAATCGACAGAAACACAAACTACCAGTTCTACACTTACCACCCCACCTCACAAAAAGCAAGCAGACCACAGATACACAATCCCCACTCAAGATCACTCATCTACCTGAAAACAACTCACAGCGCTCCAATAAAATACTCCACCCTCAAATGTGCATACTTAAACATCAGGGTCATAGGCCCCAGGACAGAACTGGATAGAAGGAGAAAACCTAGACTGCCTTTTCCTCACAGAAACCTGGCTCACTTCTGAATTAGACCCCAGAATAACGGAAGTATGCCCAAAAGGATACAAGATAATAGTGGTCTGCAGAGAAAACAAAAAAGGCGGAATTGCCATCATAGCCAGAAGCACCACAGACCTAAAAATGCAAGACAAAATAACTATCCCTTACATGGATTTACTAGCATGTCAACTCTTAGGCAACTCAACTCAAAGGAACCCTAACCAGCATACTATGTTACATATCACCAGGAAACTGGAACACAGCAAAACCAAAATTTGAAGACTTTATTTACCGAAACTCACTAACAACAACGTATAATTTAATCCTAGGAGACCTAAACCTCCACCTTGAAAACCAAAACTCCAAACAAGTAGAAATCTTACTATCATACCTTGAAGCCTTAGCATACAAGATGCTAGACCCTCAAACATAAGAACATAAGAACATAAGCAGTGCCTCTGCCGGGTCAGACCACAGGTCCATCCCGCCCAGCAGTCCGCTCCCGCGGCGGCCCAAACAGGTCACGACCTGTCTGTATCACCAGAAGGGGCTCCCTTGCCACCTTGGTTTCTCATTTAAGTCCTGTCTTCCTATCGAAGTCCTAACCCTCCGGTCTTGCACATGCACGACCTGGTTTGGTTTCTATACTCATTACCTGGTTAGCTTTCTATACTTGTGTTACATCCCAGCTCCTCCCTCAGTATCCCATGATCCCTTTATCCTTCAGGAATCCGTCCAATCCCTGTTTGAATCCCTGTACCGTACTCTGCCTGATCACTTCCTCCGGTAGCGCATTCCAAGTGTCCACGACCCTTTGGGTGAAAAAAAACTTCCTTGCGTTTGTTTTGAACCTATCTCCCTTCAGTTTCTCCGAATGCCCCCTCGTACCTGTTGTCCCCTTCAGTCTGAAGAATCTGTCCCTATCCACCCTCTCTATGCCCCTCATGATCTTGAAGGTCTCTATCATATCTCCCCTGAGCCTCCTCTTTTCCAGAGAGAAGAGCCCCAGCCTATCCAACCTCTTGGCGTATGGGCAGTGTTCCAGCCCTTTTACCATTTCCGTTGCTCTCCTTTGGACTCTTTCAAGTACCGCCATGTCCTTCTTGAGGTGCGGCGACCAATACTGAACGCAGTATTCCAGATGTGGACGCACCATCGCTCGATACAATGGCATGATGACTTCCCGTGTTCTGGTTGTTATGCCCTTCTTTATGATGCCAAGCATCCTGTTGGCTTTTTTCGAGGCTGCTGCGCACTGTGCAGATGGCTTCAGTGATGCATCCACCAGCACACCCAAGTCTCTCTCAAGTCTGCTGTCTCCCAACAATACCCCCCCCCAATTTGTAGTTGAACAACGGGTTCTTTTTCCCTATATGCATGACCTTGCATTTGTCCACGTTAAAGCGCATTTGCCATTTGTTTGCCCAGCCTTCTAGCTTGTCCAGGTCTCTTTGTAGGTCCTCACACTCCTCCCTGGTCTTAACTCTGCCGCACAGTTTGGTATCGTCTGCAAATTTTATAACCTCGCACTTTGCCTCCTTTTCCAGGTCATTGATAAATATGTTAAAGAGTAACGGCCCCAGCACCGACCCCTGTGGTACACCGCTTGTGACTCCCTGCCAGTCAGAATATTGACCCTTTACTCCGACCCTCTGCAGTCTGCCCGACAACCAGTGCTTGATCCATCTGTGCACATCCCCTCCCACCCCGTGGTTCCACAGCTTCTTAAGCAGCCTTTCATGTGGCACCTTGTCGAAAGCCTTTTGAAAATCGAGGTAAATGATGTCTATGGGTTCCCCATTGTCCACCCGACTGCTTATTCCCTCAAAGAAGTACAGAAGGTTCGTTAGGCACGACCTTCCCTTACAGAATCCGTGCTGGCTTGTTCTCAATAGGTCATTCTTCTCGATGTGCTCGCAAATGCCGTCCTTGATCATAGCTTCCACCATCTTCCCTATAATTGAAGTCAGGCTCACCGGCCTGTAGTTCCCAGGGTCACCCCTCGATCCCTTCTTGAAGATAGGTGTGACATTCGCCAATTTCCAGTCCTCTGGTACCTCACCAGTTTTCAAGGATAGGTTGCAAACATGCTGGATTGTGCCCGCTATTTCTTGTCTTAGTTCCTTCAGAACCCTTGGGTGGATCCCGTCCGGGCCCGGTGATTTGCCGCATTTTAGCCTGTCTATCTGTTTGAGGACATCCTCCTTACTTACCTCTATGTGATCCAATTTTTCAGCCTGTTCCCCACTCATGAGCTCCTCTGAGTCCGGTATATTAGATGTGTCTTCGCTCGTGAAAACCGACGAGAAGAACGTGTTCTACCTCTCAGCTACCTCTTTATCCTCCTTAATCACTCCCTTCCTATCCCCATCGTCCAACGGCCCCACCTCCTCTCTCGCTGGTCGCTTTCCCTTAACGTAACTGAAGAATGCCTTGAAGTTTTTCGCCTCTCTGGCCAGCCCCTCTTCGTATTCCCTTCGCTTTTCTAACCTCCCGGTGGCATTCCTTTTGGCATTTCCTGTGCGTCTGGTGATTTTTCTCCGTTGGGTCCTTTTTCCATCTCCGGAAGGATACCTTTTTGTCCTTTATCGCCCTCTTTACTTCTGTTGACATCCAAACCGGGTCCTTTGATCGATTGTTCTTGCAGCCTTTCCTGAAACTGGGGACATACATTCTCTGCGCTTCCTGCAGGGTGTCCCTGAATAGGGTCCAGGCGCTTCCCACAGTCTCCATCCTAAAGATTTTTCTGAGATTCCTCCCCACCATTTCCCTCATAGCAACATAGTTCCCTTTCTTGAAATTCAGTGCAGTTGTTGCGGTCCTCCTTACTATGGGTGTCTCTCTTTCTATTGTGAATCTGATCGTGTTGTGATCACTATTGCCTAGTGGTCCTCCCACTTCTATCCCTCTAGCAGGCCCCCCTAATCCGTTTAGGATGAGGTCAAGAGTAGCACCCCCTCGCGTCGGTTCTTTGACTAGTTGCTCCATGAAGCAGTCCTTCACAGTTTCTACAAATCCTGTCTCCCTAGTGCAGTTGGAGTGACCCGTACTCCAGTCTATTCCCGGGTAGTTGAAGTCCCCCATCACTGTTACACTTCCAGTCCTGCATTCCTGTCTCAATTCTGCTTCCAAGTCGTGTCCGACTCCTTCTGGCGCACCAGGTGGTCGATAGTACAGCCCCAGTTTTATGCCCGCACCCTTGTTTCCGGGTAATTTGATCCATAGTGATTCCAGCCCCTCTGCCTTTGTTGCCATATCCATCCTGACCAAGTGGATAGAGTCCTTTATATATAGTGCTATGCCTCCTCCCTTCTTGTGGGTCCTGTCCCTCCTGTAAAGCTTGTACCCCGGCAGCACCACATCCCATTTATTTTCCTCTGTCCACCAGGTTTCTACAATTCCAATTATATCCAGGTCCTCCCCCTTGGCCACGACTTCTAGTTCACCCATCTTGGCCATGAGGCTTCTTGCGTTTGCGTATAAGCACCTCAGGTTCCGTCGTTTTTCATCCACCTTTGCATTTACCTGGGCCACTTGCTCTTGGAATTCGGGCATTTTTTCCGTTCCCTGTGCTTCTGCTTTGCCCTCAGCCTTTACCCTCTTAGCTTTCAGCTTCTCCACATCCCCGCCACCCCACTTCCCCGCTTTTCCTCTGGGTTTTCTAGCCCTACCGGCCCCCTCCTGGGCTATGATCCCTTGAGCCTCTGTTTGATCCCCCTCGCCTTGTGGCACCTCTATATTGCCCTCAGCTTTTGCCCTCGTGCCACCCAGTCCCCTTGTGTCTCCCAGTCCCCTTGTGTCTCCATGCCCCTTAGTCTCCTCCCAGCAAGCTCCCCTTACCTGGTGTTTCCCTCGCTGTCTGATCGTAAGATCCACCGGTCTCTCTACTTCCTCCTTGCAGTCAGCCCGTTCAGCATCTGTTCTGGATACTGTTGTCCGAAGCGTCAACATCAGATCGGCTGTCGGCTTTCCCCCTCTCCTCAGTTTAAAGCCCTCTCGATCTCCTTCCTCACATTGGCTGCCAGTAGTCTAGTTCCCGCTGTGCTCAGGTGCAGGCCGTCCCGCCGGTAGAGCTTACTCTTTCCCCAGAAGGACGTCCAGTTCCTCACAAAGTGGAAGCCCTCCTCCTGGCACCATCTCCTCAACCATGCGTTCACAGCCTGGAGGTCTGCCTGCCTCTTTGCATCTGCTCTCGGTACAGGCAGGATCTCTGAGAATGCTATCCTCCGGGTACTCCGCTTCAGCTTTCGTCCCAAGACCCTGAACTGGTCAGTCAGTGTGGCCATGCTGAAGTTCCTCCGGCTCACATCATTCGTTCCGACGTGGATTATCACCGCAGTCTCCTCTGTCTCTGCTCCGTCCAGGATCCTCTCGATCCTATCAGTGATGTCTCGTGTCTTGGCCCCCGGGAGACAAGTCACTAGCCGGTCCTCCCTTCCTCCAGCTACGTGACTATCCACCTCTCTCAAGATCGAGTCTCCCACCACAATAGCAGACTTCCCTCTCCTCAGCAACCTCTTCTGTCTCAGGTCCGTGTCCTCGGTGTAGTGCGGTGTCTCTCCCTCGGGGTCCCGGTGAGTCATGGTCTCCTCCTCTTGCGTGGTTCCTCCGCTAGGTCCTTCCCCGGTGTCACCTTGTGAGTCCTGGGTCTCATCTGCTGACATCCGTGACACACATGAAAAAGTACATCAGCTCGTCATTGCAGCCTACATGTCCCAACAACCCATACAACCAGAGATTCATACATCAAATGGAAACTGGTACCGTTCCCTCTGGTCAGACCACTATACATACTCCTTCAACATCGACTGGACCAAAAACAAAAGCAAACCAATCACACAAAAAATAACCTACACGTCACGCAAGCACATCGACCCCACCAAATTCTGGACAAGAATAGACACCATAACTCAAGACTATGACCCCAAAAATCTCATCTCACAATGGAGCCACCTAAGCAAATCTACCCTAGATGAGTTAGCCCCTGAACAAACAAAAACCAGATTTCAGAGAAAATCAGACAAATGGGTCAATAACGAACTACTCCTACTCAAAAGACAATGCAAACAACTAGAACGAAAATGGAGAAAAAGCAATCAATTACCACAAAAACAGAATGGAGAAAACTTAACCAAAAATACAAACAAAATCTGAAAGAAAAAAAGAAAGACATACTACACAAAGCAAATAGGAGAAAAATCCCAAGACACCAAAAAACTATTCCAATTACTAAACAGTCTCACAGACACCAAACCCTACCTGACCAATGATAACATCCCCCACCATCAGCCCCCTCTTAGCGACATTCTTCAAAAACAAAATTGCAAACATCAGGTCCACCTTCAAAGAAACACCTTTGCACCTGCATGAGATCAAAACATTCCCCACAGATAAAGAATCAGTTGCAGCAGACAGAACTTGGTCCTACTTCTCACTGATACAATGGGCAGACCTCAACAAACTCTATAACAAATACAGCCATGCAGCATGCGACCTCAACCATTGAAATCCGCAAGTATGCTATTTCGCACCCAGATTTTACAATGGATCCAGACTCTACTCACAGAAGGCCTCAGTGAAATCATCATCACCCCAATCCTAAAAGACACCAAAGGAACAATAGACCAACCATCCAACTACAGACCCATAGCCTCAATACCGCTCTATGTCAAGCTAATGGAAGGCCTCGTAGCCAAAGCCCTAACCTCATACCTAGAAAACCACAACTTACTCTACCCTACACAGTCCAGATTCAGAACCAACTACAGCACAGAAACCCTCCTAGGTTCTCTCATGGATACCGCTAGATAACACCTCTTCACAGGCAAAAAAATGCTGATTATTCACAGCTTTTGATCTGGTGGACCATGACATCCTTCTACAAATACTAGACTCGATAGGAATCACTGGCAAGGTACTATCATGGTTTAAATGATTTCTACAATCCAGAACCTACAGAGTCAAAACAAACAATGAAAAATCTGAACCATGGTCCAACCCATGCGGAGTACTCCAAAGATCACCTCTGTCACCCACACTATTCAACCTATACATTGCCTCCTTCAGCTTCCACCTAGATAAACTAGACTTAACCTCTTACAGCTATGCAGACGACATTACCATCCTCCTTCCTTTTGACCAACCAATACCCTCCATGGCAGACACAATACACAGAACACTCGAAATAATAGCAACATGGATGAAAGAACACAAACTAAAACTAAATCCAGAAAAAACAAACTTCATTCTACTAGAAAACAGCAAAACCACAACCATAAGAAACCTAGTCATAAACTCTATCTCATACCCCATTCAACCCACTTTAAAACTCCTGGGAGTGCTGATAGACAGACTCTGTACCATGCAGCCACAAATCAATAAAACACTAAAAAAATAATTTGCAGTTATGAGAAACCTAAGGCAAGTTCGAAAATTCTTCGACCGAAAAGTTTCAACTCGTGGTACAATCCTAGTCCTAGGACTAATAGATTATTGCAACATACTATATCTCCCATGCCCAGCAAACATGATAAAACAACTTCAAACAATACAAAACACAGCCCTAAGACTTATCTACTCGCTGAAGAAATACGACTATATCACAGAGGCATACCTCGAAACACACTGGCTCCTAGTCCAAGCAAGAGTACTCTTCAAATTCTACTGCCTACTATTTAAAGCCATAAATGGAGACTAATTCAATCCTCCTCAACCAGACACAGGAGAACCCACACACCATTCACGTAACCGCCGACAAAAAACGTCAAACGAAAGAAACTGTATGACAACCTCCTAACTATTAAAGCTGCAAAACTGGACCACCAACTCTCCAACCTACTAATCACGACCACAGACTTCAAAACCTTCAAAAAAGAAACAAAAACCCTACGATTCAAAAAATACATTAAACTAAACTAACACAACCAGACTTGACCCAAGCATCACCTGTAACACTCCCTGATCCTTCCCATCTTAATAAAGTTTCAGACTACTTCTTATGTATCTCCAATCGACCCTATACCTGTAAACTGTAATAATGTAATCCGCCTTGAACTGCGAGGTAATGGCGGAATAGAAATCACTAATGTAATGTAATGAATTGGATAAAAATTTGATAATGAGATTATAGTTTAAGAATAGAACTATGAAATTTTGTGATGATCTCGTATCAATATTTCCTGATGTTGCTAGAGCAACACAGTATCGAAGAAAATAATTTCTTAAATTAAAATCTCAGGTATTAGCTTTGAATGCTGTATTTTTCATAAAGTTTCCTTGCAAGTGCATTATTACCAGTAAATTGCAACAAAAAGAATTTATATTTTGGGATCTTTTGCACCTGCAACAATTTTTAAGTAAACAGGAACAAAACAAGGCTGAAAAATAAATGCTGATCTTTTAAAGTAAATACAGCACATATGAAGACCTAGCTCAGGTTTATTCTGTTAAATATTTTTCTTTGCAATATTATGTAAAATGTTTAGTAACTCCTCCATTATGGTGGGCTAGAAAGATTATATTGTGAGGAAAGGGTTTATTTGATTGTTATATGACTTTGTTATATTTATTCTTTACTGATCTGTTTGAAAAATTATAATTTAAAAAAAAAAAAGACCAAACAAGGAGACAACCAATGCCTTAATACTGAACTCGACAGCAAAACACTCTCAGAATACTTCACTGACAAAGTAGACAAAATACGGCCTCACCTCGACTCCACCATGCTACAGACATCATCCCCTCTTGACTCAGACAAGATAATTAAAACTACAACTGGGAACCTTATTCACTGCCACTGAAAAGTTCTCAGTCCAACCAAGAAGAGAATATGGAACCATGAAACTTACAAGTTATTCCATACTTTTCTTGACACTTTTTTTTTTCAATGACATGAAGTGTGGAATATCCTGTAAGTTTCATGGCTTCACATCTTTCTGGACTGGACTGCTGGCATTCAGGACATCACCAAAATACTAGACACTATTTGCCCTTCTGGCTCTAACCTTGAATCTTGTGGTCAGAAAAACAAAACTTAACAGTGGCTAATTTTCTGTTCTGCTGGCCACTGGCTTCCCATTCTGAAGGCTGGTACGTATACACACTTCAGTGTTACTTGTTTTCTCCATCAGCAAGACACACTGTTAGGCATTTATGCAGAGACACATGTAGCATGTTGTCAGATCCAGCACAGGGGTGCTCCGCTTTGTAATGAAAGAGCCCATCATGTGGGCCGGCATCGTGAGGATCGCGCTCATAGCAGCGTGGTGATTGCTAAGTTGCTGAATTATGTGCATAAGTAAGAGATCCTATGTGGCTTTAAGGAAAAATGAGACTCTTTGCTATACAAAGGCTCTCTGGTTAAAATATTTCAAGATTTCCCCCAGTGCTGCAAGACTGTTGTTGAAAATTTCACCTGATTTGTGCAACGCTTGCGGACAAACAAATCAGATTTATGTTTATTTATCCTGCTCTTTTGAAGGTGTTTGATGCTGGTAAATGGGTGACATGATTCTGTGGAGGCTGTCCGACTTTCTTAAATTATTTAAATGCTACAGAGTTCCAGAATGTTGGTGAGCCTAGCAGGATGTCCCCCAGGCCTCAACTGCACTTAATACTGCAAATTAATCTTCTGGATCCTAACAGCAATTCATTTAAGATATATGGGCCCAAATTCACTAAGCAAACCGATCGTGTACCGATCGGTTTGCGAGCCCTTTGCGACCAAATTTCCCTCCAATCCCATTCACTAAAGCCTGTAGCGATCCTCCCATGCAAATTAGCAAAACCCCATGCAAAATAGCCAAGCGATTGATTCACTAACAATTGCTTGGCTATTTTGAATTGAGTTTTACTATTAGCAAACCCAATTGCTGAGTTACTGTCAGGTCTGCAGATTTTTTGTTTTGGTTTTTTTATTTATCAAGTTTTCATTAACATCTACTTGTACAGAAAGATAAAGTTAAAAAGAAAAAATATTTTACCTGCAATTGGGGATTAATAATCGGAAGGAGCCATATATGCACGGAAGAGGAGAGGGACCTTGGGGTGATAGTGTCCAAGTTTCAAGTTTCAAGTTTATTAAATATTTGATTAATCGCCTATCACAATTACTAAGCGATGTACAAATAATAACATAAATTTCTAAAATGTACAAAAAATAAGAGATAAACATTAACAACAATATAAAAATCATTAAAAACAGACAAATTAACACAAGGTAATTAAAACTATAACAAGGAAAACAATGGGGTAGAGGGGGAAGAAATACAATTTATGATAGGAAAGAGAAAACGATTAAAGGTAAAATCCAAAAGGAATGGGAAAACAAATAAATTATTGGAAATAAAAATGCACAAAAGAATAAATAGAGAGCAGATAGAAAGAGCAATTAACGTTTCAATTAAATATTGAAAGCATCTTTAAAAAGAAAGCTCTTAAGTTGGCTCTTGAATTTATCCAAATTTTTCTCCTCTCTTAAATAAAGTGGGAGTGAATTCCATGTCTGTGGTGCTGTAACAGTAAAAATGTATTGTCTTCGAGTATTTATGATTTTAAGAGTAGGAATGACCAATAAAAGTTGTTCATTAGATCTTAAAATTTTAGAAGTATATGGAATTAAAGCTTTGTAAATAAAAGCTGGGGTTTTGTATAGTAACGATTTAAATGTGAGTAAGGATAACTTATATAAGATTCGGTGTGCAACTGGGAGCCAATGTGCCTTTTGGAGTAATGGAGAGACATGATCGAACTTCTTGGCCCCCATAATTAATTTAATAAGAACATAAGAACATAAGAACTGCCTTCTCCGGATCAGACCTTCGGTCCATCAAGTCCGGCGATCCGCACACGCGGAGGCCCTGCCAGGTGTACACCTGGCATAATTTATAGTCTACCATATCCTTATATGCCTCTCTTAAGGAGATATGCATCTAGTTTGCTCTTGAAGCCTAGGACGGTCGATTCCGCCATAATCTCCTCTGGGAGGGCATTCCAGGTGTCAACCACTCTCTGAGTGAAGCAGAACTTCCTGACATTAGTCCTGAACCTGTCCCCCCTTAGCTTCATTACATGTCCTCTAGTCCGTGTCAAATTGGACAATGTAAATAATCTTCTCTGCTCTATTTTGTCGATTCCTTTCAGTATTTTGAAGGTCTCGATCATATCCCCACGCAGTCTCCTTTTCTCAAGGGAGAACAATCCTAGTGTTATAAGTCTGTCCTCGTATTCCAGTTTCTCCATACCCTTCACCAGTTTGTTGCTCGTCTCTGCACCCTCTCCAGCAGTTTTATATCCTTCTTTAGGTAGGGAGACCAATGTTGGACGCAGTATTCCAAGTGTGGTCTGACCATTGCCCTATAATGCGGCATTATAACTTTCATCCGATCTACTCGAGATTCCTTTCTTTATCATGCCCAACATTCTATTTGCCCTTCTTTGCCGCTGCCGCGCATTGTGCCGACGGCTTCAGTGTCCCTATCTATCAGTACACCCAGGTCCTTTTCTTGTTCACTCTTCCCCAGAGTTGCACCTGACAATGTATAACTCGTATTCCTTATTCTTATTGCCTAAATGCATTACCTTGCATTTCTCCACATTGAACTTCATCTGCCATTTCTCCGCCCATGTTTCTAAACCGACACAAGTCGCTCTGGAGTTTCTCTCTATCCTCCTGCGATCTGATTGCCCGGCATAGTTTTGTATCGTCTGCAAACTTGATGATCTCACTGGATGTTCCTTCCTCCAGGTCATTGATATAAATATTAAAAGGATCGGCCCAAGTACCGAGCCCTGGGGTACACCACTAGTCACTTTCTCCCAGTCGGAGAACTTCCCATTTATGCCCACTCTCTGCTTTCGGTTTTCCAGCCATTTGCCTATCCATCTTTGTATATCCCCCTCTATGCCATGGCTTTGTAGTTTCCTGAGAAGTCTTTCGTGTGGAACTTTGTCGAACGCTTTCTGGAAGTCCAAGTATATTATGTCCACCGGCTTCCCACTATCAATTTGCTCGTTTACAGTCTCAAAAAATTGGAGTAAATTCGTCAAACATGAATCCATGTTGACTGGGTTTCATCAAGTCGTGTGCGTCCAAGTGCCGGACTATGCTATCCTTGATCAGTGCTTCAACCATCTTGCCAGGGACAAACGTAAGACTCACAGGTCTATAGTTGCCCGGTTCCCCTCTCGATCCTTTTTTGAAAATTGGGGTGACGTTCGCTATCCTCCAGTCATCCGGTATCTGTCCAGTTCTGATTGTCAGGTTTGCAAGTTTTTGCAATAACTCTCCGATTTCAACCTTCAGTTCCTTTAAGACTCTCGGATGAATCCCATCCGGTCCAGGGGATTTGTCACTTTTAAGTTTGTCGATCTGATAGTATATCTGGTCTAAGTCCACTTCAACTGTGGTGAGGCTGTCTTCTATTTCTCCTGCAAACACTTTCTCCGCTTCAGGTATTGTTGAGGTGTCCTCCTTCGTAAAAACGGACGCAAAGAAGGAATTTAGTTTGTCTGCGATTTGTTTATCTTCCTTGATGTACCCTTTTCTTCCCTGGTCATCCAGGGGTCCCACTGCCTCTTTTGCAGGTTTTTTCCCTTTCACGTATCTAAAGAAGGGCTTGAAGTTTTTGGCCTCCTGGGCTATTTTTTCCTCATATTCCTGTTTTTGCATCCCTCACCGCCTTGTGACATTTCTTCTGATCATCTTTATGTTTGTTCCAGGCTTCGGTTGTCTTTATGCATTTCCATTTTTTGAAAGAGTCCTTCTTTTCTTTTATGGCTTCCTTCACCTGTATGGTAAGCCATGCCGGTTCTCTTTTGCTCTTTGTTCTCCGATCTTTGGAAATCCTCCGAATGTAGAGATCTTGTGCTTCTGTGATAGTATTTTTCAGTAGGGTCCATGCCTGATCAACCGTTTCAAGTTTGTCCACCATCTTCTCGAGTCGTTTTTCTACCATGGCTCTCATGCTATCGTATTTACCCTTTTTAAAGTTCAAGGTGGTGGTTAAGGTTTTGGCATGTTTCCCTTTCCCGATGTCAAGTTTAAAGTTGATTACATTGTGATCACTCGTTCCCAGTGGAACCATGACTTCCACTTCTGTTATCGGTCCCGTGAGGCCATTTAGGACCAAGTCCAAGGTGGCGTTGCCTCTTGTCGGCTCTTTTACCATTTGTTCCAGGAAGCAATCCCTAGCACCTCCAGGAACTTGGCCTCCTTGCCGCAGTTGGAGGTTGCTAGTTTCCAGTCTATCCCTGGGAAATTGAAGTCTCCCAATATAATTATATTGCCTGTCTTGCATTCTTGTTTGATTTCCTCCATTATTTCTGAGTCAGTTTCCTCCGCCTGTCCTGGTGGACGATAGTAAAGGCCAATTTTCGTATCTGCGCCATATTGACCAGGAATTTTGATCCAGAGTGACTCAAGCTTCTCTTTCATTTCTGTTGTAACCATTTCAACAGAATCTATTCCCTCCTTAACATATAGAGCAATACCTCCACCTTTCTGCCCTACTCGATCTCTTCTATACAGTTTGTATCCCTGTAGTACTGTGTCCCATTTGTTTTCTTCATTCCACCATGTTTCTGTTATGCCAATGATATCCAATATGTCATGTCTTGCTATTGTCTCTAGTTCCCCCATTTTGTTACCTAGACTTCTAGCATTCGTATACATACATCTAAGTTCCCTTCGTGTTACCTTTTTGGACCTTCTACTCTTGGCCGTCCCTGTAGTTTCAATTACGGTATCCTTTACTGCTCCTGTGTTGTCACCCTTGTTTGCTGTGTGGTCGTCCCCTCCTATGTCTGAGTTGTCCCTTCCTGCTTTTTCTCCCTTATTGGCTGTGAGGTCGTCTTCTCTTGTGTAGGAGTAGTTGTCCTTTGCTTCTTCGTCGGGGCATCCTGCTATCCGTGCCATCTACCGGTGGTCGACTGTCGGCTTTCCCCTATCTTTCAGTTTAAAGCCTTCTCGATTGCCTTCTTCATGTTGCCTGCCAAAACTCTTGCTCCTTCCTTGTTGAGGTGTAGTCCATCCCTTCTGTAGTACTTGCTTTTTCCCCAGAACGCCGTCCAGTTGCGCACGAAGTCGAAGCCTTCTTCTTCGCACCATCGTCTCATCCAGGCGTTGATTACTTGCAATTCCCCTTGTCTCTTTCCATCCGCTCTTGGTACTGGGAGGATCTCGGAGAAGGCCACCTTCACCTCCCTGATCTTCAGTTGTCTTCCGAGTGAGCGGAGCTGGCCCTTCAGCTCTTCCCTGTCATACTTCCGCCCGCTCACATCATTTGTTCCCACGTGGATAAGTACAGCGGTGTCCTCTCCTCCTGCGCCATCTATGATCCTGGAGATCCTGTAGGTCACATCCTTCACTCTTGCTCCAGGCAGACAGGTGACGACTCTGTCCTCTCTTCCTCCTGCGGTGTGGCTGTCCACATGTCGTATAATGGAGTCGCCTACGATGATCCCCATCTTCTTTATTCGGGAGTTCCTTGGGGGGCGTAGGTCCACGTCCTTTGAGTAGGGCCAGTCTTCTTCCTCCAATGATACTCTTGAAATTGTTTCCTGTTCTTTGGGTGGGGCGATGTCTTCCTGTGCTCTCACTATTCCTCCTGGTGTGCGGTTGTCTCCTACCTCGTCTTCGGTTTCTTCTGTGTTTGCATGGGTGTCTTCTCTCCTCACATCGGTTTCCTGAGTACAGTTTTCCAGCCCTGGGATCTCTACGTGGTGCTGATGAGCTTCCTCTATGAACATTTCTAGTTCCTTGACCTCGTCGTTTGGGCTGTACTCCACTAGAATCTTCTCCTGTGCTCGGATTCTGTCTTCGAGTTCCATCACTGTTCCTTCCAATAGTCTTACCTGACATTTCAAGCTATCCATCTCCATGCACCAATTTCAAATGTATGCCTGGATCCCCGAAGGGAGGTAGTCATACATATTGCAGCCGATACAGAAGACCGGAAAGCTCACCTTCTGACTTCCTTGGGCTTCCATTTCTTGCTTCCCTTGTGTGTGCTTGTGTCCCTTGCCTGCTGCTTCCTTATGTTGCTTGCCTTGCTGTCTCTTTTGTGTGTGCTGTCTCCGCTCTACCTCACCTTGATTGTATGTGTGGGTTTGTTCCCTTGGCGTCTGTCTCTTCCTTACCTTCTGTGTTTGTCGCTTCCTTACCGTTCAGTCCTCCTCGGTGTTCTTGATAGTAGATACTCGTCCCTTGCAAGGCCCTTCGCAAAGGCGCTCTCGCTAAGGCGAGCGCCTTTACCACTCGCCTTCGCCGCGCGCCGAACGGCTGAGCGCCATTGGCTCCGCCCCCTTTTAAGGGGAAGCTACTCGGATGACGTCGGGGGTGGGCGGAGCTAACTCTCGCCGCTGCCCCAGTCGATCCTGCCTCCTCTGCTCCTGCTTTTCTTCTCCGGTTGTGTTAGTTTCCTGTTTTTGCTCCCCTGTTCTTCTCCTCTCGCTTCTCTGCCTCCTCTCTGCCTTCTACAGAGCCAAACAGCTGAGCGCCGTTGGCTCCGCCCCTTTTAAGGGGAAGCTACTCGGATGACGTCGGGGGTGGGCGGAGCTAACTCTCGCCGCTGCCCCAGTCGATCCTGCCTCCTCTGCTCCTGCTTTTCTTCTCCGGTTGTGTTAGTTTCCTGTTTTTGCTCCCCTGTTCTTCTCCTCTCGCTTCTCTGCCTCCTCTCTGCCTTCTACAGAGCCAAACGGCCAAATGGAAGCATTTTGGATAATCTGCATTCTTCTAATTTCTTTTTGAGCCATTCCCTTGAATAAAGCATTACAATAGTCAATTTTCGAAATAATCAATGAATGAATTAGTATATTTAATGATTTAGGACAAAGATCTAAAGGCGAAAAAACCAGTGCGACAAGGCGGTGGCTGCTGCCAGAAGGATGCTGGGCTGTATAAAAAGAGGCATAACCAGTACAACAAAGGTGTTGTTGCCCCTGTACAGGACGTTGGTGAGGCTCCACTTGGAGTATTGTGTTCAGTTTTGGAGACCGTATCTGGTGAAGGACACAAAAAGGCTTGAAGCGGTCCAGAGGAGGGCGACGAAAATGATAGGTTTGCGACAAAAGATGTACAAGAAGAGACTGGAAGCCCTGAATATGTATACCTTAAAGCAGCAGTTTCAAACTCGCGGCCCCCCAGGTATTATTTTGTAGCCCGCGGTCACTCTAAGCAAAGTAACAACTCAGATATGTTGCGGCACACTGGGCAGGAAGAGGCGCTCCGGCGTCAGCTGTCTTGCAATTTCCTTCCTTCTGCTTCTGGGACTCCTGCTTTCCTCTTCTCCTCCAACCAGTAGCCCACCTCCCTCTCCGCGTCGGCCAATCGGCGCCCCGCTTCCGGCGTGTGCGGTAAAGAGGGTCGGCGGCCACCATTGGAGACTCCAGTGGAGCAGCATCTGTGCCAGCGTGTGGTTTGTTTGTGTGGGAAAGGAGAGAGCGCGATAGCGGGCCTCATTCTGGGTGAGCATTAAGGGCAAGTCCCCTCCGAAGATGACGGGAACTCTGGATACATATGAATTCTTCTCTCCTCACCCCACCAGCAGCTTAGTGTGATTTTAACTTAGCCACACAGCTGCCGCTAACAGTAGTTTACACACGGTTTCATCAGGAAGCCTCGGGGCCTTTGCTAGGCCGGCTCACCTCACATCATTGAAGTGGGCCAGCCTAGCAAAGGACCCGAGGCTGCTTGATGAAACCACATGTAAATTACTACTAGCGGTAGCTGTGTGGCTAAGTTAAAATCACACAGTGAGCTGCCACTAGGCTAGAGAAGAGAGGGGTATTGCTGGAGAGGGAAGGAGGGAAGGGAGAAGGGGTACTTCTAGACATGGGGAGAGGGAGAAGTGCTGCTGGATGGAAATGAAGGAGAGTTACTGCTGGACAAGGGGAGGAGGGAAGGGAGAAGAGGTACTGCTGGATAGGGGGGAGGTCAAAGGAAGGGAGAAAAGGTGCTGCTGGACCTGGCAGAAAGGAAAAGTGCTACACATTGGAGGGGAGGGTGTGATGGTGCAAGGGGAGAGAGCATGTTGGGCTCGGGGAGGGATGCCACTTAAGGAAAGAGGCAAGACAGAGAGAGAAAGCGTGCAAGAAGTAGGAAGTGTTGGACTCATGGAGAGGGCAAGATGGATGGGGAGGGCTGAAAGGAGGGAAGAAGAAATGTTACACTACGGAAGGGGGAGAGGGTAGAGAGTGAAAAATTGGACTCAAGGAGGGAGAGAGAGAGAGATGTTGGTTGGGGAGGGAAGGAGGACCAGAAGAGAAGCATGCAGGAGGAAGAGAGAAAACAAATGCTGGACTGGTGGAGAGGGAGAAATGTTGGACTGGGAGGGGGGCCAGAAAGGAGGAAGGGAAGGGACATGGACTGCAGGGAGCAGAAAGGAGGAAGGGAAAGAGAAATGTTACACAAGGAGGGAAAGAGAGAGATGTCAGATCATGGAAATAGAGAGGGAAGGAGATAGGAAGACATGGAAAATTACATTTTGAGAAGAAAGCAGAAAATTGAATGTTAAGTTAATGCCAAAGATGGATGCAAGGCAGAAAGTGAAGACAGAGAGAAAAAGAGTCATTGGACAAGAAGGCCCTGGAAACATAGTTAAAAGCAAAGAAAAATAAAGTAAACAGACAACAAAGGTAGGGAAAATGATTTTATTTTCAATATAGTGATTGAAATGTGTCAGTTTTGAGAAAGGAAAGATGTTAAACTTTAACTGTGAGGGTCGCAGAAAAAATAGTTAATGTCTTATTAAAGAAATGACAATTTTGCATGAGGTAAAACTCTTATAAATCTTTCATTTAACAGTTAAAGGGAATATTTATAAACTATAATGAGTTACCTCATGCAAAGTTGTCATTTCTTTAATAAGACATTAACTATTTTTTCTGCGGCCCTCCATGTACCTATATATCCAAAATGTGGTCCTGCAAAGGGTTTGAGTTTGAGACCACTGCCTTAGAGGAAAGGAGGGACAGGGGAGATATGACTCAGACGACCTGGAGACGGGGACAAAATGTGAGGTTATCAAATTTGCTGATGACACCAAACTCTGCAGCAGGGTTAGAAGCACAGAAGACTGTGAAGACCTGCAAAGGGACCTAACGAGACTGGAAGAATGGGCAAAAAAGTGGCAAATGAGTTTTAATGTAGAGAAATGCAAGGTCATGCATGTAGGGAAAAAGAACCCGATGTTCAGCTACAAAATGGGGGGAATATTGCTAGGGGTGAGCAACCTTGAAAGAGACCTGGGGGTGATGGTGGACACAACATTGAAACCATCGGCGCAGTGTGCGACAGCCTCAAAGAAAGCAAACAGAATGCTGGGCATCATCAAAAAGGGTATCACAACCAGGACGAAGGAAGTCATCATGCCATTGTATTGCACAATGGTGCGCCCGCACCTGGAGTACTGTGTCCAATACTGGTCACCGTACCTCAAGAAGGACATGGCAGTAGTCGAGGGAGTCCAGAGAAGAGCGACTAAACTGATAAGAGGTATGGAAAATTTTTTATACGCTGACAGGTTAAAAATGCTGGGGCTGTTCTCCCTGGAAAAGAGGAGACTTAGAGGGGACATGATAGAAACCTTCAAAATCCTAAAGGGCATAGAGAAAGTGGATAAGGACAGATTCTTCAAACTGTGGGGAACCACAAGCACTAGGGGGTCACTCGGAGAAATTGAAAGGGGACAGGTTTAGAACCAATGCTAGGAAGTTCTTTTTTACACAGAGGGTGGTGGACACATGGAACGTGCTTCCGGAGGGTGTGATAGGCTAGAGCACTTTACAGGGGTTCAAGGAAGGTTTGGATAGGTTCCTGGAGGATAAGGGGATTGAAGGGTACAGATAAAACTAGAGGTAGGTTATAGAAGTGGTCAGAAACCACTTCACAGGTCACAGACCTGATGGGCCGCCGCGGGAGCGGACCACTGGGCGGGATAGACCTCTGGTCTGACCCAGTGGAGGCAACTTCTTATGTTCTTTCTTATGTTCAAATACTTGAAAGGTATTAATGTAGAACATAATCTTTTCCAGAGAAAGGAAAATGGTAAAACCAGAGGACATAATTTGAGGTTGAGGGGTAGTAGACTCAAGAGCAATGTAAGGAAATTCTTTATGGAGAGGGTAGTGGATGCCTGGAATGCGCTCCCGAGAGAGGTGACGGAGTTCAAAAAGAGTGGGATGAACCCAGAGGATCTAGAATCAGAAAATAATAGTAAATATTGAAGAACTAAGGCCAGTACTGGGCAGGCTTGCATATGGCAGTTTGGTGGAGGATGGCTGGGAGGGTGTAGATCAGTAGTCTAAACTCAAACCCTTTGCAGGGCCACATTTTGAATTTGTAAGTACTTGGAAGGCCTCAGAAAAAACATTTAATGTTTTATTAAGGAAATGACAATTTTGCATGAGGTACAAAAACTCTATAGTTTATAAATCTACTCCCCCCCGCATGTTTCCCCCTTCTTTGCAGCGTCCTCCAGCTTCCCTCCCTGGCCTTCCGATCTTAGTTTTAGCTAATTACTGCAGCCTGCAGAGGATCGCCAATGGTGTAACGTTCCTTGCAAGCTGCCATCAGCTTCCACAGCACGTTCCCTCTGCCGCAGTCCCCCCCCCCTCTTCTGACTTCAGGGGCAGGATCACGGCAGAGGGAACGTGCTGCTGAGAATGACGGCAGCCTGCAAGGATCGCTACAGCACCAGTGATCTTCTCTGCAGGCTGCGGTAATCATCTGAAGGTAAGAGTGGGAGGCTAGGGGGGGGGGGGAAAGCCAGAAGATGCTGCAAAGAATGGGCAGCACTAATACAGACAGTGGGCCTGGCGGGGTGCATGTGGTCCCCGGGCTGTGAGTTTGAGACCACTGGTGTAGATGAACTGGAGTGAGCTTTGACGGAGACTTCAGTAGTTGGAACCTAAGAACAGTACCGGGCAGAGCTTTGGATTTTTGCCCAGAAATAGATAAGAAGAAGAAAAAAAAAAAACCCAACAAATTTTTAGATTGAATCAGGTTGGGCAGAGTAGATGTACCATTCAGGTCTTTATCTGCCGTCATCTATTATATTACTACATAAAGCACAGTTACTTACCGTAACAGGTGTTATCCAGGGACAGCAGGCAGATATTCTTAACTGATGGGTGACGGCACCGACGGAGCCCGGTACGGACAATTTTAGAGTGATTGCACTCTAAGAACTTAGAAAGTTCTAGATATGCCGCACCACACATGCGCGAGTGCCCTCCCGCCCGACGTAGGCGCGCGGTCCCCAGTTAAGATAAGCCAGCTAAGAAGCCAACCCGGGGAGGAGGGAGGGTCTTAAAAATATCTACCTGCTGTCCCTGGATAACACCTGTTACAGTAAGTAACTGTGCTTTATCCCAGGACAAGCAGGCAGCATATTCTTAACTGATGGGTGACCTCCAAGCTAACAAAGAGGGATGGAGGGATTGTTGGCTATTAAGAAAATAAATGTTGTAAAACAGACTGACCAAAGTGCTCATCCTTTCTGGAAAATGCATCCAGACAATAATGAGACGTAAAGGTATGAACTGAGGACCAAGTAGCAGCCTTGCAGATTTCCTCAATAGGTATAGATTTGAGGAAAGCCACAGATTCTGCCATAGCTCTAACCTTATGAGCTGTGACAGAACCCTCCAGTGCCAGTCCGGTCTGAGCGTAACAGAACGAGATGCAGGCAGTAAACCAGTTAGAAAGCGTTCATTTAGACACAGGATGACCCAACTTATTGGGATCAAATGATTGAAAAAGTTAGGGAGATGATCTGTGAGGCTTGGTGCGCTCTAAACAGTAAGCTAAAGCACGCTTACAGTCCAGAGTATGCAAAGCCTGTTCTCCAGGATGAGAATGAGGTTTAGGAAAAAATACAGGTAAAACGATGGATTGGTTAATGTGAAAGTCAGAAACAACTTTAGGATGGGTACTGTGGCCGGGCCCGTCCCCGAGTAGGTGGGAAACACCGGCCCGGACCACAAGCAAGAATTTTAGTACGCCTTTTATATGGTGGTGAAAGGAAGACCCGGATACCGGATTCCTTGAAAAACAGTACCAGGTTTATTAGTGTCCCAAAGTACAAAGAAAAGAAAACAGAAGCAAAAAGAAAACATTCACCTTGGTTGGTTACAGTCCTTTGGGTGCCTCCTGCACACTATTATATTACAGTCCAGGTGTTTTACTGAGGAGCTGGATTGCACCTCCTTATCAAAAGCAAAAATACTATAACATCAAAATATTATATCAGTTCAATGCCTTCCTTGGCTCGAATCCCCACTGGGATTTATTGATCTCCCTGGATCTTAACACCTTCTGGCTTTTCTAGCTGAGCACGGCTTGCGTCAAGCCTTTTCCCCTCTCAGCTCTCTTTATCTTCTTAACACATTTTTATCACCTCATTAGCTTTGCCAGCACTGCTCGGGCTTTCGGGTGAAACAAATAAACAATGGGAGAACGTTCTTCTTGAGATTAGCTGAGGACTTTCAAATACCGTATTCCCCCAGGTCCATGTCCTCTTCACTTATATTATCACTCAGGACACTGCACATTTCCCATTCACCCTCATGGGAACTCTGGCTTAACGTTTCCTCATTTCTCCCAGGCTGTGCTTCCCATCCCCCTCTCTGCAAGTCTGCCAAAATACCTGCAGCCTTTCCCTGGGGATAATTTCCCAGCCTTTCTCTCTGGGGTTTAAGCTGCCAGTCACTGTACCTCCCAAGTGCTGTACCACCTTTCCTTAGGTGCTGGCCTCCTGCCATACGCTCATGCTAGGATTTAGGCACCCTCTGTGACCTGGAAACTCCTTGAGTGATTTGGCTTCTCTCATCAGAGACAGCTGTGTCCTCCTTCTCTCTATCTCTCCTCCTTCCTTCTCCTCCTCCTAAGTTTGCCAACTTACTTTGCCTATAAGGCAAACTCCCGGGCCTGACTCCACCCCTCTCTAAATTGGTCTCAGGTTTCTCCCTGACCTCTGGAAAGGAGTGATAGGGGCAATTCGTGGTTTTCAGAGCCTTCCCTAATTGGCTCTTCAGCTGTGCTGGGACCTGCCTTGGCTTGTATTCTTTTGGCTGAGCCAGCTGTCCTGGCTCCATGCCGGGTTTTACAGAGCCCTGTGCTGCATTCTGGGGAGTTTTAGCAGTAGTTTTCACTGTGAGAGGAGCTTCCCTGTCACAGTACGCAGAACCACCTTATCATGATGAAAAATAGTGAAAGGCGGGTCTGCCACTAGTGCATGCAACTCACTGACCCTCCTGGCAGAGGTAAGAGCAATAAGAAAAACCACTTTCCAAGTGAAGAATTTTAAATGAGTTGTGGCCATTGGTTCAAATGGAGATTTCATCAAAGAAGACAGAACTACATTAAGGTCCCAAATAACAGGAGGAGGCTTAAGAGGTGGTTTCACATTAAAAAGTCCCCTCATAAATCTAGAAACTAAAGGATGAGCAGTGAGGGATTTACCCTGAACCTGCTCATGAAAGGCATTAATCGCGCTAAGATGAACTCTGATGGAAGTAGATTTGAGACCAGAATTAGACAAGGATAATAGATAATCCAACACCAGTTCTACAGGTAAAGAAGTTGGATTATGACGATGAAGTGAACACCAGGAAGAAAACTGAGTCCACTTTTGTTGATAACATTGCAGAGTGGCCGGCTTCCTGGAAGCCTCAATAATTTGACGAACAGGTTGAGACAGAAATGTTTGAGTCGAGCTCAGCCTGAGAGAAACCAAGCTATCAGGTGTAGAGATTGGAGGTTGGGATGTAGAAGGGATTGCTGATTCTGAGTAAGCAGAGTAGGAGACACTGGAAGAAGTATGGGATCTCTAACACTGAGTTGCAGAAGAAGGGAGAACCAATGTTGCCTGGGCCATCGTGGAGCAATGAGAATCATGGTGGTTGTTTCCCTTTTGAGTTTGAACAGAGTTCTCAATATGAGAGGTAGAGGAAGAAAGGCATAGAGAAACCGATCTGTCCAATCTAGGAGAAATGCATCTGCTGCCAGACGTTGAGGTGAGTATAGTCTGAAGCAAAATTGGGATAACTGATGAATGTGAGGAGCCGCAAAAAGGTCCACCTGAGGAGTGCCCCATTGTGCAAATATGGACTGAAGAACTACAGGATCTAGCGTCCATTTGTGAGGTTGAAGAATTCTGCTGAGGTTGTCTGCCAATTAATTCAGATCGCCCTGAATATAGATCACTTTTAAGAACAGATTGCGAGCTGTCGCCCAAGACCAAATCCTTTGGGCTTCCTGACACAACAGAAACGAGCCCATCCCTCCTTGTTTGTTTGATGTAATACATTGCTACTTGATTGTCTGTGCAAAGAAGAAGAACCTGTGGACAGAGAAGATGCTGAAACGCCTTGAGTGCATAAAACATCGCTCTGAGTTCTAGGAAATTGATGTGATGTTTTCGTTCCTGAATAGTCCAAAGGCCCTGAGTTTGCAAATGGTTCATGTGTGCTCCCCAGGCATATGGGGAAGCATCTGTGGTAATAATCATGTGATGAGGCGGCAGGTGAAACAGAAGACCTCTGGAAAGATTGGATGAGTTCAACCACCATGTAGAGATTGCCAAAGAGACGATGTCACAGATATGTGTCGTGAACAATGATCTGTCACCTGGGACCACTGAGTGGCTAAGGTCCACTGAGGAATACGTAGGTGAA
Source organism: Geotrypetes seraphini (assembly GCF_902459505.1). Lineage (NCBI taxonomy): Eukaryota > Metazoa > Chordata > Amphibia > Gymnophiona > Dermophiidae > Geotrypetes > Geotrypetes seraphini. The sequence goes on along the minus strand of NC_047087.1, from coordinate 154,843,466 downwards.
GACGTGCTAGTGGGGTCACATGGCCTAACAAAACCATCATCTGTCTGGCCGAGATGGTATTTAGTTGTAACACCTGCTGACATAGATGAAGGATAGTCTGAAGACGGTTGAGTGGAAGGAACGTTCTCATGAGATTGGTGTCTAGAATCGCTCCTATGAACTGAAGTCGTTGAGTGGGAATGAGATGTGACTTCGGAAAATTGATCACAAAACCTAGAATTTGAAGAAAATAAATGGTCTGACTTGTGGCCTGAGCTACTTCTTGAGACGAAGGAGCTTTGATCAACCAATCGTCTAGGTAAGGAAAAACCTGGAGACTGTGAGACCGTAGAAAAGCAGCTACCACAACTAGGCACTTTGTAAATACCCTGGGAGAAGATGCTATACCGAAGGGAAGAACCTTGTATTGGTAATGACAGTGATTGATTAGAAACCTGAGATGCCATCTGGAATTTAGGTGAACAGGGATATGGAACAGGGACAGGAAAGGATAAAGAAGCAGCAGGCTTCGGGGGCAAGAAAGAGGCCCAAGGGAGACTAACAGACCCACCAATACAAAAAGCGACAGAAGAAGTAGACAGGAAAGAGCCAAACACAGGAGAGAGCACACATAAGACAAGGGAGAGGACATCTAGTGGACTCCGAAGAAAGAGAAATGGAAGTAGCAGGAACCCGGAGGAGCTTCCCAGTGTACTGCACAGAGTGTCATATGTATGACTACCTTCCCTCGGGAAGGCAGACATACATATGCAGTCGGTGTCAGGAACTGGAAAGCCTGAAGAAGGAAGTTGGTAGACTTCAGTGCAGGGTTCAAGAGCTGGAGGGACTCCACATCTCAGAAGCACCTTTCAAGACAACGGAGGACCCCGCAGGAGAAAGCCACATCGAGGAGCAAGTAAGGGAGCTCGAAAGATTCATCGAGGAGGCCTACAGGCAGGCAAAAGAGCAGGATCATCAGCAGCACTGGAGCGAGGAAGCTACAGCTACACAAGATGGAGGACATGGGCCAACAGATGGAAGACAGGGGCCAACAGATGCCGAGGATGAAGGATCGCATGGAAGAGTCGTGCAAGCAGAGACGACGAAGACTGGCGGGTGCCCCGGAAGAGAAGGACTAAACCACACCGAGGATACAGACTTGAGACCTGTGAGGAAACTGAAGAAGGGGAAATCTGCAGTCGTCGTGGGGGACTCAATCATGAGAGAAGTGGACAGTCACGTAGCAGGAGGGAGAGAGGATCGGCTAGTGACCTGTCTCCCAGGAGCAAGAACAAAGGACATCACCGACAGAATCGAGAGGATCCTGGACGGAGCAGAAACAGAAGAGACAGCAGTGATAATCCACGTGGGAACAAATGATGTCAACAGGAGAAATTACAGCAGGACTACACTAATTGAACAGTTCAAGATCCTGGGAAGGAAACTGAAGCTGAGGACACAGAAGATAGCATTCTCAGAGATTCTGCCAGTACCGAGGGCAGACGTGAAGAGGCAGACCGAGCTACAAGCAATAAACGCATGGTTGAGGAGATGGTGCGAAGAAGAAGGATTCCTTTTTGTAAGGAACTGGACAACTTTTTGGGGGAAGAACAAGCTCTTCAGGAGGGACGGACTACACCTGAGCAAGGCAGGAACGAGACTGCTAGCAAACAACGTCAAGAGAGAAATTGAGCAGGCTTTAAACTGAGAAGAAGGGGAAAGCCGATAGTTGACCTGACGTCGACGGTTCGGACAAGAGTATCCAAAGAAGATACTGAGAGGGAAAAATGCTGGGAACAGGCAAGAGACGAACAACAGAAGCTGTTGACCAACAAAAAGGACAAACAGATAAAATTAGAGGAACAGGAGAGATCAGGAAATCAGGATGCAGACGAAAAAGATACACCAAAAAATAAGGAACAAAGGAACAGAAAAGATACACCAAAAAATGAGGAAGAAGGGAACAGAAATGAGGGACCGGCAGCCCAAATAGGGGATGGTATGGGGAGCAAAACACATGTAAAACCAGCAGAGAAAAGAAAAGACCAGGACTTAAATTGCTTGAACGCTAATGCAAGGAGCCTAAAGTCCAAAATGGGAGAATTAGAAGCCATAGCCATAAAAGAAAACCTAGACATCATTGGAATCACGGAAACATGGTGGAACGAGGATAACCAATGGGACGTAGTGCTGCCAGGGTACAAACTCTATAGAAGAGACAGGACCAACAAGAAGGGTGGAGGAATAGCACTATACATAAAAGACACCATTCCCTCGTCCGGAGTGGATATAGAACCAAAGGCGGAAGGACTGGAGTCATTATGGGTCAAATTACCAGGAAAAGGTGGCCTTGACATAAGATTGGGTCTATACTATCGTCCACCTGGACAAACGGAAGCAAACGACAAAGATCTGGCAGCAGAATTGAGGCGGGAAGGCAACAACAGGAATGTGACAGTAATGGGAGATTTCAACTACCCCGGGATAAACTGGAGTATTGGAATTTCAAACTGTGCGAGGGAAACAGAATTCTTAGAGGCTGTGAGGGACTGCTTTATGGATCAGCTTGTCAAGGAACCAACAAGAGGAGATGCCACTCTTGACCTAATCCTCAACGGAATAGGGGGACCTGCAAAAGAAGTGGAAGTAGTAGGACCACTAGGAAACAGTGATCACAACATGATCCAGTACAAATTAGGAGTAAGTACAACAAAAGGGAAAAGAACCACAGTGACAACGTTCAACTTCAAGAAAGGGAACTATGATGCAATGAGAGCAATGGTAAGAAAAAAACTTAGAAACAGCTCAAGGAAAACAGAAACTGTAGAGCAAGCCTGGTCTCTATTCAAGGGCATAGTGCAAGAAGCACAACATATGTACATCCCCATATTTAGAAAAGGGTGCAAAAAAAACCGAACAAAAGACCCCGCATGGATAAACAATGAGGTGAAGAAAGCGATAGGAGACAAAAAAAAATCATTCCAGAAATGGAAAAAGAACCAAACTGGGGAAAACTGGAATGAACACAGGAAATGCCAAAGAGAATGTCACCAAGTGGTTAGGAGAGCGAAAAGAGAATACGAAGTGAGATTGGCCAGGGAGGCAAAAAACTTCAAATCATTCTTTAGATATGTTAAGGGGAAGAAACCGGCGAGGGAGGAAGTAGGACCGTTGGATGACGGAGATAAAAAGGGAGTGATAAAGGAGCAAAAAGAGGTAGCTGACAGGTTAAACAAATTCTTCTCGTCAGTCTTCACAAGCGAGGACACATCCAATGTACCGGAACCCGACGTGATCTTCCATGGTGATCAAGAAGAATAACTGTCGGCAATAGAGGTGGGCCATGAGGATGTCCTCCAACAGATAGATAGATTGAAAAGCGACAAATCACCAGGCCCAGACGGAATCCACCCTAGGGTACTAAAAGAACTAAGAAATGAGATAGCGGGAATACTCCAACGAGTTTGCAACCTATCCTTGAAAACTGGAGAGATTCCGGAGGACTGGAAGATAGCAAATGTTACACCTATCTTTAAAAAGGGGTCAATAGGAGACCCGGGAAACTATAGGCCGGTAAGTTTGACATCGGTTCCAGGCAAGATGGTAGAAGCACTGATAAAGGACAGCATCTGTGAGCACATCGAAAAAAATGGGCTGATGAAAGCGAGCCAACATGGCTTCTGCAAGGGAAGATCGTGCCAAACAAACTTACTGCACTTCTTTGAGGGGGTAAACAGCCAGTTGGACAAAGGGGAACCTGTAGACATCATTTACCTTGACTTCCAAAAGGCCTTTGACAAGGTACCCCATGAGCGGTTACTTAGGAAGCTGTGGAACCACGGGGTGGAAGGGGACGTACACAGATGGGTCAAACACTGGTTGGCAGGCAGGAGACAGAGGGTTGGAGTGAAGGGTCACTACTCGGACTGGAGGAAAGTCACGAGCGGAGTTCCGCAGGGGTCTGTACTTGGACCGCTGCTGTTCAATGTATTTATTAATGACCTGGAAACGGGGACGAAATGTGAAGTTATAAAATTTGCGGATGACACTAAACTCTGTAGAAGGGTCAGAACTACGGAAGAGTGTGAGGACCTACAAAGGGACCTAAGCAAACTGGAGGAGTGGGCGAATAAATGGCAGATGAAATTCAATGTAGGGAAATGCAAGGTCATGCATATAGGGAGAAAGAACCCGATGTTCAGCTACCTAATGGGGGGATTAGTATTAGAGGGAAGTAACCTTGAAAGAGATTTGGGTGTACTGGTGGATACAACAATGAAGTCAACGGCGCAATGCGCAGCAGCCGCAAAGAAGGCAAACAGAATGTTGGGTATTATTAAAAATGGTATTACAACCAGAACAAAAGAAGTCATCCTGCCGTTGTATCGGGCAATGGTGCGCCCGCACCTGGATTACTGTGTTCAGTATTGGTCACCGCACCTTAAGGATATGGCAATACTTGAGAGGGTCCAGAGGAGAGCGACACGAATGATTAAGGGCATGGAAAACCTTTCATACACAGAAAGACTGGAGAAGCTGGAGCTCTTCTCCCTGGAAAAGCGGAGACTCAGAGGAGACATGATAGAGACCTACAAGATCATGAAGGGCATAGAGAGAGTGGAGAGAGACAGATTCTTCAAACTTTCAAAACATAAAAGAACAAGAGGGCATTCGGAAAAATTGGAAGGGGATAGATTCAAAACAAATGCTAGGAAGTTTTTCTTTACTCAGCGGGTGGTGGACACTTGGAATGCGCTTCCAGAGGATGTAATAGGGCAGAGTACGGTACTGGGGTTTAAGAAAGGATTGGACAATTTCTTGTTGGAAAAGGGGATAGAGGGGTATAGATAGAGGATTATTATGCAGGTCCTGGACCTGTTGGGCCGCCGCGTGAGCGGACTGCTGGACACGATGGACCTCAGGTCTGACCCAGCAGAGGCATTGCTTATGTATCTTATGTATCTTATGTAGTATATGCTTCTTTTGAGATCTAGGGAACATAGCCAGTCTCCGTGATTGAGAAGAGGATAAAGGTGGCCAAGGAGAGCATTCTGAATTTTTCCTTGACCAATTTTTCCTTGAGATTTCTGAGATCTAAAATGGGCCTGAGATCTCCGGTCTTTTTGGGAATTAGAAAGTACCGGGAATAAAATCCTTTTCCTCTCTGTGCTAAAGGAACTTCCTTGATAGCATTTAGAAGAAGAAGAGATTGTACCTCCCGTACCAAAAGAGAGGTCTGATCTGGGTTTAAAGAAGACTCTTTTGGAGGGCTGTCTGATGGAAGAGTCTGAAAATTTAGGGAATAACCGTGACGAATGATGGTGAGAACCCAACTGTCTGAGGTGATAAGCTCCTACCGTTTGAGAAAAAATTGAAGACGTCTGCCTAAGGGCTGGGGAAGAGGAGACGAACTGGGAAGACTGGTTATGTTCTGTAGAAGCATGTCAAAACGGTTGAGCAGCTGGTTTAACTGGTTGTTGTTGCTGCTGTTGAGGACCCTGATGCTGCTGCTGCTGCTGTCTTTGCCTACGAGGCTGAAAGTGAGAAGTTTGAAGAGGACGAGCAGTATAACACCTCTGATAAGAACTGTTGTTTAAAAGAACGAGAAGGTGGAGGTTTCTTTTTTTTTTTTTTTTTTTATTTATCATTTTAATACATCCTATACAAGATGTTTAAGAAATACAGAAATATATAATTCTCTTAGTCATTTTACATACCAAGAATTGAAATTTAAACATCCATATAAATCATATAATACAGTCCACAACTTGAGGAGAAGAGACAAGATGAAAGTAACACCCCTCGGGAAAGGGGAATATACAAAGGAAACAAAAAACTTTAAGAAATGGAGCAGTCAGATCTTACCTATCCAAAATAAAATTAACCGCAATATTATTAACCTGTATCATCCGGTCTGTGTAGAGATACCTTTACCTTCAAGGAAAAAACCTAATTGGGCAGGTTCAAAGAAAATATATTTACTTCCCTGATAAGAAATAAAACATTTACAAGGAAATCGCAACTGAAAACTTGCCCCCAAAGCAATCACCTTTGATCTATATAACAGAAATTCTTTCCTTCTGGACTGCGTCCACCTCGAAACATCAGGAAATATATATATCCTTTCCCCCAAATAGGAAATCTGCTTTAAATTGAAATATAATTTCGGTTTCTTTTTATTCTTAAGTAAAGTATCCCATCTAGTCTCATGGGCCGATAATTTCTGGGTAGTGGTATCCAGAGATTCTCCAAAAAGCTCATCTCCTAGGCAAGGCGCATTGGCTAATCGGTCCTGGTGATTCACATCTAGCTCAGACACCCTAAGCCAGGCTAAGCGTCTCATGGCAACAGCCATAGCATTGGCTCTGGAAGTTAGTTCAAAGGTGTCATATATAGAACGTACCAAAAATTTTCTAAGTTGAAACAAACTAGAAGTATATTGTTGCAATAGAGGAATCTTACGCTCTGGAAGATATTTTTGAAGCGAATTAAATGTTTAAGATAGAATGAAAAATGAAATGCATAATTACCAGAAAGATTGGCTAACATAGCATTTTGGTATAAACTTATCCATGGCCTTCCCTTCTCTGCCAGGAGGGACAGAAGCATATACACTAGCGCCCGCAGACTTTTTTTAAAAATTATTCATTTTCACATCAAAGATCAAAAACACTTTGATAAAGGAAACTAAATATACTCAAAGAAATTAATATCAAATCATAAATTCCTAGTACAATGATCATAGTCCATATTGGGAGAGAATAAAGCCATACACAATCAAGGGGAGTTGAATTACATAAGAACATAAGCAATGCCTCTGCTGGGTCAGACCTGAGGTCCATCGTGCCCAGCAGTCCGCTCACGCGGCGGCCCAACAGGTCCAGGACCTGTGCAGTAATCCTCTATCTATACCCCTCTATCCCCTTTTCCAACAGGAAATTGTCCAATCCTTTCTTAAACCCCAGTTCCGTACTATTACGTCCTCTGGAAGCGCATTCCAGGTGTCCACCACCCGCTGAGTAAAGAAAAACTTCCTAGCATTTGTTTTGAATCTATCCCCTTCCAATTTTTCCGAATGCCCTCTTGTTCTTATATGTTTTGAAAATTTGAAGAATCTATCTCTCTCTACTTTCTCTATGCCCTTCATGATCTTGTAGGTCTCTATCATGTCTCCTCTGAGTCTCCGCTTTTCCAGGGAGAAGAGCTCCAGCCTCTCCAATCTTTCAGTGTATGAAAGGTTTTCCATGCCCTTAATCATTCGTGTCGCTCTCCTCTGGACCCTCTCAAGTATTGCCATATCCTTCTTAAGGTACGGTGACCAATACTGAACACAGTACTCCAGGTGCGGGCGCACCATTGCCCGATACAACGGCAGGATGACTTCTTTTGTTCTGGTCGTAATACCATTTTTAATAATACCCAACATTCTGTTTGCCTTCTTCGCGGCTGCTGCGCATTGCGCCGTTGACTTCATTGTTGTATCCATCAGTACACCCAAATCTCTTTCAAGGTTACTTCCCTCTAATACTAATCCCCCCATTTGGTAGCTGAACATCGGGTTCTTTCTCCCTATATGCATGACCTTGCATTTCCCTACATTGAATTTCATCTGCCAATTATTCGCCCACTCCTCCAGTTTGTTTAGGTCCCTTTGTAGGTCCTCACACTCTTCTAACCCTTCTACAGAGTTTAGTGTCATCCGCAAATTTTATAACTTCACATTTCGTCCCCGTTTCCAGGTCATTAATAAATATATTGAACCGCAGCGGTCCAAGTACAGACCCCTGCGGAACTCTGCTCGTGACTTTCCTCCAGCCCGAGTAGTGACCCTTCACTCCAACCCTGTCTCCTGCCTGCCAACCAGTGTTTGACCCATCTGTGTACGTCCCCTTCCACCCCGTGGTTCCACAGCTTCCTAAGTAGCCGCTCATGGGGTACCTTGTCAAAGGCCTTTTGGAAGTCAAGGTAAATGATGTCTACAGGTTCCCCTTTGTCCAACTGGCTGTTTACCCCCTCAAAGAAGTGCAGTAAGTTTGTTTGGCACGATCTTCCCTTGCAGAAGCCATGTTGGCTCGCTTTCATCAGCCCATTTTTTTCGATGTGCTCACAGATGTTGTCCTTTATCAGTGCTTCTACCATCTTGCCTGGAACCGATGTCAAACTTACCGGCCTATAGTTTCCCGGGTCTCCTCTTGACCCCTTTTTAAAGATAGGTGTAACATTTGCTTTCAAAAATTCTTTTGGTTAATTACATTAAGGCCTGAGTAGTTGGAATTACAGAGGGGTCGGGAGCCTTAATGGCAGCCTTTTCTTCCAAAAAAAATTGCAGTTGTTCTGGCTCATAGAAAATGTACTTATTCGCCTGATAAGTAATACAGCATTTACAAGGAAACCTAAGTTGAAAAGTTGCTCCCAGAGCCAAAACTGGCTGATGAAATAAAATTTTTTTGCGTCTAAGCTGCGTCCACTTTGAAACATCAGGAAAAAATGCAATTTTGTGATTGTAGAATTCAACACTTTCAGTTCTATAAAAAAGACAAAGAAGAGCTTCTTTATCTTGTAAGAAAACGAAAGTCACTAACAAAGTAGCTCTCGCTGAAATTTCAATCCGTGAGGATTCCAACATCCCAGTGAGATCTAATTCTCCGGGGTGTGTAGTTAACTTATCCTTTTCCTCTTCCACTATGTTAAGGTAATATAATTTTTGCAATGGTGGCATATTAGACTCTGAAAATTTTAGAACTGAAGTCAGAAAAGAATGAAAGAGATAATATTCTGGATACAGGAAAATTAAGAAATCTCAGGTTCAAATTTCTATTAGCATTTTCTAAATTTTCAATTTTCCTGATCAATAAGTTTTTGTCTTTCATTTGAAAGATTGTTGCAAGTTTTATTTCAGAGACTGTTTTCTCTATATGATCCAATCTAGTTGATGTTGAATTTTTCCTTTACAACTTTTAATTTGAACAGCAGTTTGTTAAGTTGAAGAAATAAATTGGGAGCATACCTGATGAAGGCTCTCCATGGCTCCCCACAGCGCCTCCATATCCACCACTTCTGGCTTGATCAGGGGTTTCAGAGGCTGAAGTGGAGAAAGTACTCCATTTCCCACGCTCGTCACTCCCTGAACGCCTCCTCCTCCCTCTGCCGTTTGTTGGTAACCCGGCATAGCTCGAACAACCTCCAGGGTCAAAGATAGCACTTTCGGCTCCGACGGAGATTCATTCCCCGTCTCCCGTTGCCTCACGGGACTGCCTGACATCGTCCCGGGACGGGGGAGTGGGAATCACAGGGCCAAGCGGGCTCAGTGAAAAATCACTGCCCAGCTCCAAGGCCTGCCCCCCTCGGAGAGCGGATTCGCCCAGTCCAAAAGGTACAGCAAAAGCTGTTATTGCTGTCTGGCGTGTAACTGAAGAGGCAGAGGAAGCCGGGAGATCGCTCCTCTGTTTCCCCCTGCATTTCGGCATTCCTTCGCTGTAAAAGCTAGTAAGAAAATCTCAAAAGAATAGGAGCAAAGACGCCGAGAGAAGGGGAGTCTCTTACAGAACGTCTGTCCCTGACGCCATCTTGGCTCTACTCCCAGACTTTTTTTAAAATAGACTCAACTAAAAGAGATTCATGGGGAAGTTGAGGTTTGTCAAATCCTGGAATAGGAATAAAGTGCATCCAGCTTACGTGGAGCCCCAGGAATAGTCAAAGGAGTTTCTAGATTTTTATAGAAAGTTTCCCTCAGAATGTCATGAAGGGGTAACTTTAGAAACTCTTTGGGAGGTTGATCAAAGTCTAAAGCATCTAAAAATGCTTTTGACTTCTTTGAATCAGATTGCAACGGGATAGAGTGTCTCAGACATTTCTCTCAAAAATTTAGAGAAAGAAGTTTGTTCTGGTTTACTAACAGGTTCTTGTAAGGATGGATCTTCATCAGAAGATATGTCATCCTCTGAAACCAGAGGATCTTCAGAATCATCCCAGAGATCTGGATCACGCACCGGAGGTAAACGATCCCGAGACTCTGGTGTCGATGATTCAAAGTGAGCAGACTTTCTGAGTGACTTACCCGACCGTACTGAACCGGTACCGGGAGAAGTGTGTGAAGACGGGTGCCGGGAAGAATCTAACATCGGCATGGGAGCAGTGGACACTGAAGCAATCCTATGAAATGAAACAACCCTAGGAGTAGGTTCCACTAAATGAGACTCAGATACCCTCGGTTCAACTGATAATTCTGGCATGGACATCAAAGAGGTAGAATGATGCGGAACCGAAAGCGCTGCAGCCGATAAAATAGGCTCAACAGCAATCGGCACCGCAGGCTCAGACCGGACCGGCACTGAAACGGTCGGTGTCAAGAGCGCAGGAAGCAGTTGTTGTAACTGTTCTTTCAATTGGACTTGCAATATAGCTGCATATTCGATCATCCAATGAAGGCACCGGTACCGCTCGTTTCTTAGAAGGTACCTTCAGTGCCGCTCTGCGCTCCAGAGATGAGGAGGCCGATGATGAGGCACTCACCTCAATGGGAGCCGAGCGTTTCTGAGGACACCTCAAGGTCTGCAGGACTTGGTTCACTGCTGGTTTGACCTGAAGGCCTGCAGGGATAGGGGAAGGCTTTTTAGCCGGCTTACCTGCTAGGAGCGACAGCGAAGAAGATCCTTGCGGTGTCGATTGTGACGGTGCAGATTTTGATGTGGCAGTCGACGTCTGAGCAGATGTCGATGCACTTTCCATCTTGAAGTTGACGGTTTTTTTAAGGTACGTTTTTGAAGAGAAGCACAACGGTTGCAAGACGAAGCCCTATGATCAGGACCCAAACACTGGAGACACCAATTGTGAGGGTCTGTTTGAGAAATAGGGCGTGCACACCGCTGACACATCTTAAAACCCGATTGAGGGGGCATGAAGGGAAAAACGGCCGCCGCAAAATCGAAAGAGGAGGATTCGATGTTGCCAACAGGCCCAACCGAATAATAACTAAAAAAAAAAAACAAGAACAGAAGAAAAAAACTAGAAAAATAACGCATCGAGCGGGAAGGCAAGAAAGATTTCAATAGCCGTTGAAAAAACGTGACTTCTTAGCTCTACAGAAACTAAGAAACTGGGAACTGCGCACCTACGTCGGGCGGGAGGGCACTCTCGCATGCGTGGTGCGGCATATCTAGAACTTTCTAAGTTCTTAGAGTGCAATCACTCTAAAATTGTCCGTACCGGGTTCCGTCGGTGTCATCACCCATCAGTTAAGAATATGCTGCCTGCTTGTCCTGGGATAATATTCTCTTTGTCCTGTGACAAGTATTATCTTCTATGAACTTGAAGTATCATAACTCTTTACCGTTACTGTAATATACTCCTATCCTGAAATGTAATTCAACTGGAACTGTCCAGATATCTTCTATAATGTAATCCGCCTAGAACCGCAAGGCACAGGCGGAATAGAAATCCCTAATGTAATGTAATGTAATAATGTTCTCTTTTCACATTTCTCACAATAGTTAGACGCACAGTACTTGCACCCCGGGCCTAGTATTCTGTTCTTCAGTATGTGTCTTCAATCTCTCACAGTATCCGGCATCTCTTTTCCTTCTCTCTCCAGATTCGGTTTTCCCCAAACTTCCGTTCCGCTCTTTAATTCTCTGTTAACTTGCAGAAAGCCCTCCCGTCACTAGAGGGAAGTAATGAGTGAGCAGCACTTACCTGCTTTTGCACCTCTTTCCTTGCTGTTTTGCGTAGGTATTCGGATCCGCAGGCTCAAGTATCTCAGCAGATCCATATGGTTCATATTTCAAAAACTGAAAATTAAACGGGAGGGGAAAGAAAAACTTGCAGCCGCCGCACAAGGTAGACCTTGGTTTAGCATGGGGATGTAATGTATTTCAGCGCTGTACCGGTGATTTCGGGATTTGGAAGGGTTGGGGATGTTGGAGAAGAAAGAGATGCGATTAGCTTGGGAAAGATCAGGCAATGACAACCTGGCTGTGATTTGAAAAACTAGAATAACAAGCGCAGGACCCGAGTTCTCTGCCTGTGTTCACAAACACTATGTTATCCCTGCACTTGCATTCTCGTACAAGAGATTAACATGTGAGAGCAGACCCAATTACACTTTTAATCAGTAAGACCCTTTATTTATAAGACGTTAGTCCACTGTGACTGGAATAAGGTAGGTAGATGGGAGAGATAAAAGCAGATCTGGGGCTGGCCTTCCGCAGCCTTTCTTGCTTCTGGAACCTTGTAGAACTTCTCCCTCCCTTATGTGCTTTCTGAGCGGAGCAAACCAGCCAGGACACCTTTCCTCCCACACGTGTTTTTTTTTAAATGTTCGCCGGCGCCAGCAGCATCTTCCACCGCGCAGGTCTGGGCTCCCTTCTGAAATCATGTTCTGGTCGTGGGAGCAAGACCTGACGTCATAAGAGAGTTGCGGCCGCCTATTTTCGCTAGCAACATGGGGATGGGAGAGGCAAAGCAAGGAGGAGCTCAAGGCGGTGATGACGAACGCCAACCTCCCTCCTTACTGCGGCTGAGATTTCTCTTCTGTTTCCCCTTTTCTTACTCCCTCTGTCGTCCGGGTAATATCTTGCGTCTTCCTGCTGGAAACTGGGAAATAAAGAAGAAAGGAAACTAATACTCCCTTTTATTAAACTAGCTAGCAGTTTTTAGCATGGGAAGCTGTGCTGAATGCTCCCCACTGCTCGCGACGCTCATAAGAGTTCCTATGAGCATCCGGAGCAGCGCGAGGCTTTCAGCATGGCTCCCCGCGCTAAAACTGCTGCAGTTTAATAAAAGGAGGCCTAAGGGCTCCTTTTACAAAGGTGAGCTAGGGCCTTAACAATTGGAATAGCGAGCGCCAAATTGCACGCACTAGCCGCTACAACGTCCTTTTGAGCAGGTGGTAGATTTCCAGCTAGCGATAAAACCATTATAGCCCTAAGTGTTTTAAAGGAAAGAAAGGAAACTAAAACAGGAAAGACCAAGGGAAAAAAGGCACAGAAACTAGATCAGAGAATTAGAAAAGAGGAGCAAACATGCTGAGCTATAACAAAGCCAGAGGTACTAAAAGTTGGAAATACATTACTAGTAAATGACTGTAGAAAAAAAGACCCTCACTGTCCATCCAGTCTGCCCAACAAGATTATCAGAGCCTTGCCCACCACTCTTATGTAGGCCATGTTTAAATGCTGGTTGTGGAGTTGCCACCATGCCAACAATGATGGGGATGCTATGTGGTGTATTGTTATCAGTAGTCAATTTACCAGCCAAGATGCCTTCCCCCTGGTCTCCAAAACTTCACAGTTACCCTACTGCCAGAGTTTGGAATAATAAAATGATCAACAAACACCCTCATCTGCCTCTCACCGCAAAACCATAAAAGTCTGTCTGGCATCAGGCTCCATTCCCCCATGATAAAAGTGATAATTTAAAATATTCTGCAGCCAAGTTCAGTTTCAGGAACAGAAAGTATGTTTTTTTTTTACATAGTAGCCTAAGTCAATAGGGAAGGAGTATCCTTTATAGAACAGTGCATAGCACCAGGATCTATAAGAACATAACATAACATAAGAAGTTCCATCTCCTGATCAGACCTTTGGTCTATCAAGTCCGGTGATCCGCACACGCGGAGGCCCAGGCAGGTGTACACCTGGGGTAATTTTTAGTCACCCATATCCCTCTATGCCTCTCGTAAGGAGATGTGCATCTGGTTTGCTTTTAAATCCTAGGACAGTCGATTCCGCTATAACCTCCTCTGGGAGAGCATTCCAGGTGTCAACCACTCTTTGTGTGAAGCAGAACTTCCTGATATTTGTCCTGGACTTGTCCCCCTTTAGCTTCATTCCGTGTCCTCTTGTTCGTGTCAAATTGGACATTGTAAATAATTTTTTTTCCTGCTCTATTTTGTCGATTCCTTTCAGTATTTTGAAGGTCTCGATCATATCCCCTCGCAGTCTCCTTTTCTCAAGGGAGAACAATCCCAGTCTCTTAAGTTGTTCCTCGTATTCCAGTTTCTCCATACCTTTTACTAGCTTCGTTGCTCGTCTCTGCGTCTCTCCAGCAGTTTTATATCCTTTTTTAGGTTGGGAGACCAATGTTGGACACAGTATTCCAAGTAAAGCGGCATTATAACCCTCTCCGATCTACTCATGATTCCCTTTTATATCCTGCCTAACATTCTATTTGCTTTCTTTGACGCCACCGCACATTGTGCCGATGGTTTCAGGGTCCTAACTATCAGTACGCACAGGTCCTTTTCTTGTTTGCTCTTACCCAGAGTTGCTCCTGACATTCTATACTTGTGTTCCTTGTTCTTTCTGCCTAAATGCATTACTTTGCACTTTTCCACATTAAACTTCATCTGCCATTTCTCTGCCCATTTCTCTAATTGCACTCTGCCAAGCCCTGCACTATTACAACTGCTCCTCTAGCAGCCCGACATTTCTTATTTTATCTTAAGTTTTAACGCACCTGTTATTGTGTACTGCTCTGCTAGCTGTCTTCATATATTTGCTCCCTAAGGAGACCGACGACGACGACTCCGCCCACAAATCTTCTCCGGTAGCCTCCCCTTTAAAATCACCTTCTTTGCGGCGCACGCCTTTCGGCTGCTCCTTGTGCACGCTCCTTCATGCAGCTACTTCATAGTTCATTTCTAAACTTCCCCGACAAAGTTCCAAAGAACTTAACAGGTATACTTTTACTTCTGCTTTTAACTATCTTCATAACCTACGGTCTCAATCACGGTCCCTCTTTACCCACCTACCCCCCCCCTCTGTTTTCCCTTCCAAACCATAATACTAATCCTATGGCTTCCATCCCGGTCATATGGGGCCGTCGCCCCCCTCCCTAAACCCTTCCCCCAACTCTTTCAGGCAGTCGATCTAGATATTATACTGCTTTTCCTATTTCCTTAGTTTCTACCATCCATCCTTCTTCACCACAATACTCATCCATAATTAATGTAGATCTTCTAAACGTGCGCTCCATTAAAAATAAACACCACTTAATTCATGATTTAATCCATCAACACAACCTTCACATTCTCTGCTTAACTGAGATTTGGCTAACTCAGGGTGAAGAGGCCTATTTGACCCAAGCCTGCCCCAATAAAAGGGAGATTCCAACTTTGCTTACACAAAAAGGAAGGAGGCCTCGCAGTAATCTATCACACTACTATTAACCTCCACTCTGATCCTCTCTCCAATTACAATAACCATCTGGTTGAAACTCTTCAATTTTCTATAAAAAAAACTCCCCATCTCTTAATTTTCTTCTGACCTACCTACCCCCCCAGCCACTAAATCTTCTCTATCCAAGTTTCAAGTTTAATAAAATCTTTGATTAATCGCTTAACCACATTTCTAAGCGATGAACATTATAAAAAATTACAATCATTGGGGAACAGTACAGTACGTTAACAATTTTACATCCAAACGGACTAAAAGACATACTTAACAAACAGTAAACACAAGGAGAACAGAGGGTGAAATACAAATTTCTTAAAGAAAAGTAAGACAATCAGGGTAAAAAACGAAAGGCAGGGAAAACAAAACAAACAAAAAAAACCCCACAATAAAATAAGAATTTTTAACCAGCAGATTGTTAACTAATTATCAAAAGCATCCTTAAAAAGAAAAGTTTTAAGATTACTCTTAAATTTCTCCAGATTACGTTCTTCCCTTAAGTAAATAGGGAGAGAATTCCAAATTTGAGGAGCAGTGACTGAAAAAATGAATTGCCGTCTTGTATTAACAACCCTAAGAGACAGGATCGTCAGTAGATTTTGTTAATTGGATCTCAGTGTTCTATTTGGAATATACGGAATTAATAATTTATAAATAAAAGCTGGAGTTTTATAAAATAGGGATTTAAAAGTAAGTAAGCATAATTTATATGTTATCCGGTGAGCTATAGGTAGCCAATGCGCTTTCCTAAGAAGAGGAGTTACATGGTCAAATTTCCTAGTTTTAGTTATAAGTTTAATGGAGGCATTTTGAATAATTTGTAAACGTTTTATTTCAGTCAGAGAAATGCCCTTAAAAAGGGCATTATAATAATCAAGTTTAGAGATCACCAAAGAATGAATGAGAATATTAAGAGATTTAGAACATAAGAATTGTGAAAGTGAACGAATTTGACGCAGCCTGTAAAAGGTAGTTTTAACAATATTACTAATGTGATCATGGAAGGTCAATTTATGATCAAAGATCACCCCTAAGATTTTTGTACTGTTAACGGATTGTAGGGGGATTTTTTTTTATAGAAATAGGAGAAACAAGTTTAGTACTATCTTTCCATGGAAAAAGCATCACATTAGTTTTGTTAATATTAAGTGCCAATCTGTTGGTGTCCAACCAGTGATATATTTGATCGAGTTTTCCATTAATTTTTGAAATATCTGAGAAGTTATTAGCATCCAATGGGTGTAAGAGCTGAATATCATCAGCATAGGCAAATACGTGGA
Source organism: Geotrypetes seraphini (assembly GCF_902459505.1). Classification (NCBI taxonomy): domain Eukaryota; kingdom Metazoa; phylum Chordata; class Amphibia; order Gymnophiona; family Dermophiidae; genus Geotrypetes; species Geotrypetes seraphini. The sequence continues at coordinate 154,827,037 of NC_047087.1, read as the reverse complement.
AACCTACAGATTGGCATAAGGTCAGTAATGGTGCAAGAAAAATATTGAATAACAGAGGAAAGAATAGATCCTTGAGGGACACCATACGTAGTTTGTGAGGTTTCTGACATTGAGTCTTTAAAAAAAACAGTAGAGGTTCGGTCTGTGAAGTATGATACAAACCAAGAGAGAACTTGGTCTGTAATTCCGATCGATTGAAGTCTATTAAGTAGAAGTTGGTGATCGACCGTATCAAAGGCTGCAGAAAGATCAATCGAGATTAATAATACCGATTGATGGTGATCCAAAAAATATTGTTTGGATGTGGTCATACTAATTAATGAATGTTCTGTACTGTGGTGATGTCTAAAACCGGTTTGATTTGGGTGTAACACGTTGGTTTTTTCAACAAATTCCGAAATTTGATTAAAAACTACTTTTTCCGTCAGTTTTGCTAAGAAGGGATATTAGCTATTGGTCTATAATTAGATGGTTCTTCAGGACTAATTTTTTGATCTTTAATAACAGGTCGGATGATTGATTTTTTCCATGCTTTTGGCATGAGGTTGTGACTTAGGCTTTCTTTAACTAGTGTATGAATAAAGGGGCCGAAAATCTCAAAGTAACGTTTGAAGATGAAAGGAGGGATGGCGTCTGCCTTTGTGCCCTTAATATTAATGGACTTAAGGGTGGATTCTATTTCTTTAAGATTTGGTAATTTGAATTTAGAGCATTTTGAAAATAATGATTGTGAAAAATTTTGGTCTTGTTCAGTTGTTAAATGTTGATTATTCGAGAAAGTATTTCTGATCTTATTAATTTTATCTATAAAATAATCTGCAAGTATCTGGGCAGTAGGTAAGGATTCAGCGTTTTTGGATTGTTGTTTATTTATCCACTCTTATTACTACTATTTCTGACTTCAACATTTCTTACCCTAATTCTATTATTCTTGGGGATTTCAACATACATTTCAACCTTCCTAACCATCATAGCACAGCTAAATTTCTGACTCTAATTTCTGACCTATCCCTAACCCCCCTTTTTTCCATGCCCACCCACTCTGCCGGACATACTATTGACATGATCTTCAGTCCAACAATCATTAGTCATCTTTTTCAAAACTTTCAAACACATCTTCTCCCCTGGTCTGACCACGTTCTTATTAACTTCCAAATATCTTCTCTCACTCAACCTCTCCCCCCTCAACAGAACACTTATATCACCAGAAACATCAATAAAATTACTCTGCCATATATTCAGAATTCATTCAAACTGAAACCACAAGATTTCATTAATCTTACAACAGATGAACAATATTCGCTTTGGAACACTTCAACAAAATCTCTAATAGACCTTCTTGCTCCCCCCTACAACCAAAAAAGAAACCATGGTTTAACGACAAACTTATCCTTCTCCATCGACAACTTAGTTCTATTGAGCACAAATGGCGTACTACCCGATCACATTATTCTCTAATATTATATAAAGAAAGGGCCACTCTTTACAAAATCGCCATACAAGCAGCCAAAAAAGAATACTACTCAAAATCCATAATCACAGCTCATAACTCCTCCGCACTCTTCAGTATAGTTCAATCATTATCCCCTTACTCCAAAAAGAAACCACCCTCACTATCCACACAACCATCAGCTTCTGAGCTTGCACTCTTTTTCGATAACAAAACTGAGATCCGTTCTCACCTTGGACAATCCATCCATACCCCCCCCCCCCAAGATACCTCGGATGAGTCAACTCTTCTACCTTTCAGTACCTGCACCAACTTCAAACTTCCGTCTCTGGACAACCTTCTCAAAGTTCTTCAATCTATAAATACACCAAATAACCCCACAGAGAGTATTCCCCTTCTGCTTCTGAAAATTTTTTTTTACCTTCTTCGGACTTTTCTCTTGGAAATGGTAACAAAAAGTCTCTCAGACAATTGTGTTCCTAAAGCTTGGAAATCTGCTCTTGTTCTTCCAGAATTAAAGAACCAAAACTCAGACCCAACATTGTCAGCAAATTTCCGTCCTATAGCCAACCTCCCTCTTATCTCTAAACTAACAGAGAAAATCATCTATTATCCCAGGACAAGCAGGCAGCATATTCTTAACGTATGGGTAACGTCACCGACGGAGCCCCGGTACGGACCTTTTTAACTAGAAAGTTCTAGTTGGCCGCACCGCGCATGCGCGAGTGCCTTCCCGCCCGACGGAGGAGTGCGTGGTCCCCAGTTTCTTCGTTTCCGCGGAGCGAAGAAGTCGCATGTATTTCAACGGCCGTTGAAATTATTTAGTTTGCCTTCCCACTCGCGTATTTTTTCCAAATTTATTCTTTATCCCAGGACAAGCAGGCATGATATTCTCACATGTGGGTGACGTCATCTACGGAGCCCCAGCGCGGACAGCTTTTCAAGCAAACTTGCTAGAAGTTTCAAGTTTGCACACTGCACCACGCATGTGCTAGCCTTCCTGCCACTAGAGGGCGCATCCCCACCTCGTGGTCCTCAGTTCTTTTTCATCCGCGGAGCCAGAAGCCCTGTGGAGAATTTGTGCTAATTGTGCCTTCTGTCGCCGCGGCTGTGTAGGGTTTTTCGCACGGTCGCTGCGTTTTTTCGTCTCTTTCTTACTTTGTTTCTTTCTTTTTCAAAAAAAAAAAAAAAAAAAAAAGTCTAAAATCTTTCGTATCCGTTACTACCGGGGGCTCCCGGTAGCCGTGGCCGAGGAACCTCGCTTGTTCCCGGCTCTCTTGTGGGCCCATGTCCCGGCCCGTAACGGGCTTTAAAAAGTGCGGGCGCTGTGAAAGACTCCTTTCGATTACTGACCCGCACAGGTGCTGTTTGCGGTGTTTGGGGCCCCAACACCCGACGGCATCCTGCGATAAGTGTGCCACCTTTCAGAAGCGGGCACTTAAACGCCGCAAGGCCCGCATGGCGGAACTTTTCTCTGTGGAGTCCCCGCCGGGGAAGGCCTCGAGTTCGGCCTCGGCTTCGGCCCCGGCCTTGACCTCGGCCTCGACATCGGTCTCGGCCTCAGCTTCGGGACCGTCGGCTTCGCCTCGGGCCTCGGTGCCTTCGAAGCAGCTGCCCTCTTCCAAGGCCTCGGGTAAGTCTCCGCTTCCCTCCTCAGCTCCATCCAAGAAGCCATCCTCGGGCTCGTCGGCGGGTGGGCCCGCCTCAGTGAAGCCCAAGTTGCCAGCGTCCGCTGCCCCGAGGGAATACTCGAGACCGAGGTCGCCCTCTGAGGAGCAGCGGCAGGTCTTGCCGCAGGGGATGTCAATCCCCGTGTTCCAGGAATTGCTCCGGGCGTTAATCGCCTCGGAGCTCACCGGGGCCATTGACCAGCTGCACCAGGCTTCGGCCTCGGCAGCTTCGGCTTCGGAGGCTTCGGCCCCGGTGGCCCCGCAGTTGGCGACCTCGGTCTCGGGTACCGGGGCCTCGGCTCCCGAGGCGCCCACGGCCTCGACCTCGGTGGTTCCCTCGGACCCGGCTTCGCGAGATCCGCCGGAGCGTAGTGTGCGCCCGAAGGACAAGGGGCGCCGAGTACGAAGACTTTCGTCTTCGTCCTCGGGGTCCTCGAGGGGTTCATCTCCCTCGGGCAGGTCTCGAGCGAGGCGCAGGCCGAGGAAGGCTAAGCGGTCTCGGACCTCGCCTCGGCGGCGTGGTCGCTCGTCACCGGCCGGGGGCGGTGCCTTGCAAGTTCGGGATTTGCGTGTCGATAACCCCATTTTGTTCCGGTCTCCGGCCAGGGAGAGCTCTCGGGCTTCCTCGCCCGGGCCGAAGGGGCGGGCCTCGGTGCCTCGGACCCCGGGGGGATCCCCGAGGGGTTCCTCCAGGCGCACCCGGTCTCCGACTCCGTCGAGGTCGCAGGACTGTGCCTCGTTGGGGTCGGGGTCGGGTAGGGAGCCCAGGTACTCCAACCAGGCCTCTCCCTTCGGCTCTGCCGGGAAGTCTCGGTCTCCCTCTCCTCCTGCTAAACCCTCATCCTTTACGAGGTTTGTGCAGGATATGGCTGCGGCTTTGGGTGTTGACTTGTCTGAAGGGTCCATTTACACCAAGGAGTTTTTGGAGGAGCAGGATCTTCCTGCCCCCCCCAGGGAGTCGCCGCGCCTTCCAATTAACAAGGTCCTCTGTCAGACCTTTCTGAGGAATCTTGAGGCTCCATTGACGGTCGCTGTGGTCCCCGCTAAAATGGAGTCTAAGTATCGCACCCTTCCCATCAAGGGGTTTGAGAAGGGCCAACTTTCCCATACTTCGCTCCTGGTGGAATCGGCAGTCAAGAAATCTCAGCCTTCCCGGGTCTCGGCGACGGTCCCGCCTAGTAGGGAGGGCCGGACCCTTGACAAATTTGGGCGCCGTCTCTATGCGAACTCTCTGATGGCTACCAGGGTCCTGAACTATGCCTTCTCGTACTCTTCCTTCCTCCGTACGATGGTGAAGGACCTCCCCTCCTTTCGTGAGGTGATGCCTGAGTCGCATAGGGACCGGTTCGCCACCTTTAGTTCCAACCTGACCCAGCTGCGCCTATATTTATTCCACGCGGTTTATGATGCATTTGAACTCGCCTCGAGGGTGTCCGCCTGTGCAGTGGCCATGCGCCAGCTGGCGTGGCTTCGTACCCTCGAAATGGAGTCCAATTTGCAGGAACGCCTGGCTAATTTGCCTTGCGTTGGCGTGGAATTGTTTGATGACACTTTGGATGCGGCGACGGAGCGACTTTCCAAACAGGAACGCTCCCTGGCCTCCCTGGTGAAGCCGAAGCCTAAGGCGCCTGCCCAGCGTCCCTTCAGGCAGCCTCCGAGGAGATACCCTCAGAAGTCCACACCGGCCTTCTCCTGACCGCCCCCTCGAAGACAGCCCCAGCAGAGTAGAGGCGGCCCCTCTAAACCTGCCGCGCAGGGGGCCGCCAAGGCCGCGCCGTCCTTTTGACGGGATAGGCGGTTGGGGGCGGGCCCTCACCGCAATATCGAGCCACCCCCTCCCCATCGGGGGTCGGCTGACGGCCTTTGCCGGGGCATGGTCGGCGATCACGTCGGACGCATGGGTGCTCCGGATAATCTCAGACGGCTATTCACTAAACTTCTCCTGTCCGCCTCCGGACTTGCCCCCCGGGGCTTGCCCTCCCAATCGGAACCAGCTGGCCCTTCTCCTGGAGGAAGCCAGGGCCTTGTTGAGTCTCAGAGCGGTCGAGGTGGTACCTCGAGATCAGATGGGCCTGGGGTTTTACTCCCGTTACTTTTTGGTCCCAAAAAAGACCGGGGACTTGCGCCCCATTTTGGACCTCCGGAAGCTCAACAAGTTCCTGGTCCGGGAGAAGTTCCGTATGTTATCGCTTCCGGTTCTCTACCCTCTTTTGGAGGAGGGGGATTGGATGTGCTCCCTGGACTTGAAGGAAGCTTACACCCATGTTCCGGTGCATCCCGCTTACCGCAGGTTCTTGCGTTTTCAGGTCGGGGATTTGCACCTGCAGTATCGGGTTCTTCCCTTCGGGCTGGCATCCTCCCCTCGGGTATTCACCAAGTGTATGGTGGTGGTGGCGGCGGCCCTGCGCTCGCGGGGTTTACAGGTCTTTCCCTATCTGGACGATTGGCTGATCAAAGCCCCGTCCAGGGAGGGGGTTATCTTAGCGACCCGACAGACTATCAGTCTTTTACAGGACCTGGGGTTCGAAGTGAACTTCCCAAAGTCCCAATTGCGTCCGGCGCAGTCTCTCCAGTTCATTGGAGCCGTGCTGGACACGGTTCGCCTTCGCGCTTTTCTCCCCCCGCCCCGGCGGGAGACTCTGCTTCGGTGGAGTCGCCATTGTCGAGGGCAATCGCAGGTGTCGGCCCAGCACATGATGGTTTTGCTGGGTCACATGGCGTCGACGGTTCACGTCACGCCGTTCGCTCGCTTGCACCTGAGAATCGCGCAATGGACTCTGGCGTCGCAGTGGCGCCAGGATCGCGATCCGGTGTCTTCCCGGATACCAGTAACTCCTTGTTTACGTCGATCGCTCCGTTGGTGGACCGACTCTTCCACTTTGTCAGGGGGTTTGCTGTTTCGCGTTCCTCCTCACACCAAGGTCTTGACGACGGACTCTTCCGAGTACGCGTGGGGAGCGCACCTGGACGGTCTGAGGACGCAGGGTCTGTGGTCGGTCCAGGACCGTCGGTGCCACATCAATGTGCTGGAGCTTCGCGCCATTTTTCTGGCTGCGCGAGCTTTTGTCCACCTGCTGCACGACCAGGTAGTACTCGTGCGGACGGACAATCAGGTAGCGATGTACTATGTCAACAAACAGGGGGGTACGGGCTCTTGGCCTCTATGCCGAGAGGCTCTCCGTCTTTGGGACTGGGCAATTTCCCAGAATATATTCCTACGGGCGGTCTACATTCAGGGAGAGCAGAACCAGCTGGCAGACAGACTCAGTCGTCTTCTCCAGCCGCACGAATGGTCTCTGAACTCCCGAGTACTTCGCGAGGTTTTCGACCGCTGGGGAACTCCTCAAGTGGACCTGTTTGCCTCTCCGGAGAATCGCAAGTTACCTCTCTATTGCTCTCGGATCTACACTCCGGATCGTCTCGAAGCGGATGCCTTCCTCCTCGAATGGGAGGGGAGGTTCCTTTATGCGTTTCCGCCGTTCCCTCTGATTTTGAGAACGCTGGTTCTTCTCAGATCGACCGGAGCCTCCATGATCCTCATTGCACCTCGGTGGCCAAGGCAGCCCTGGTTCTCCCTACTTCTTCAACTCAGTACCAGGGAACCTCTGCTTCTACCGGTGTTTCCCTCTCTGCTGTCTCAGAGTCGGGGTTCGCTGTTGCATCCCAATCTTCAGTCTTTACATCTGACTGCTTGGTTTCTCTCCCTCTGACTTCGTTTCCGGTCTCTCGGGCCGTGAGGGACGTTTTGGAGGCCTCGCGTAAGGTCTCGACTCGGCTTTGCTATACTCAGAAATGGACCAGGTTTACATCCTGGTGTTCTTTGAATAGTCTGCGACCAGATTCGGTGCCTGTGGCTTCGATTCTGGAATATCTTTTGCATTTGTCTGAGTCTGGCCTGAAAACGACTTCCATTCGGGTGCATCTCAGTGCCATTGCAGCATTCCATCGGCATCTTGAGGGTCGTTCTCTCTCTCTTCATCCTCTGGTGACACGTTTCATGAAGGGGCTAGTGAATATCCATCCTCCTCTGAAACCTCCTCCGGTGGTGTGGGATCTTAATGTGGTCTTGGCTCAGCTTATGAAGCCTCCCTTTGAACCCATCGACAAGTCGCATCTTAAGTTTCTTACTTGGAAAGTAGTCTTTTTGATTGCACTCACATCTGCTCGCCGAATCAGTGAGTTACAGTCTTTGGTTGCGGATCCTCCTTTCACGGTCTTTCATCATGATAAGGTGGTTCTTCGCACCCATCCCAAATTTTTACCTAAGGTTGTGTCTGATTTCCACCTCAATCAGTCTATTGTCCTTCCGGTGTTTTTTCCGAAGCCCCATTCTCATCCTGGTGAGGCGGCGCTTCATACCCTTGACTGTAAGAGGGCGTTGGCCTTTTATCTCCAACGCTCCAAGTCTTATCGGAAGGTTCCTCAATTATTTTTGTCCTTTGATCCTAATCGTTTGGGACACCCGGTTTCAAAGCGCACCTTGTCCAACTGGTTAGCTGCTTGCATTTCTTTTTGCTACGCTCAGGCTGGTCTCCCGCTTGCGGGTCGCGTTACGGGTCATAAAGTCCGGGCGATGGCAGCTTCGGTGGCTTTCCTCCGATCTACACCTATGGAGGAGATTTGTAAAGCTGCCACTTGGTCTTCGGTTCATACGTTCACCTCCCACTACTGTCTGGATACTTTGTCCAGAAGCGACGGCCGGTTTGGCCAGTCGGTGTTACGTAATTTGTTTTCATAGTTGCCATCCTCCCACCTGCCCTTTTTTGGTTGGCTTGGAGGTCACCCACATGTGAGAATATCATGCCTGCTTGTCCTGGGATAAAGCACAGTTACTTACCGTAACAGGTGTTATCCAGGGACAGCAGGCATATATTCTCACAACCCGCCCACCTCCCCGGGGATGGCTTTCTTTGCTATGTTATGGAACTGAGGACCACGAGGTGGGGATGCGCCCTCTAGTGGCAGGAAGGCTAGCACATGCGTGGTGCAGTGTGCAAACTTGAAACTTCTAGCAAGTTTGCTTGAAAAGCTGTCCGCGCTGGGGCTCCGTAGATGACGTCACCCACATGTGAGAATATATGCCTGCTGTCCCTGGATAACACCTGTTACGGTAAGTAACTGTGCTTTTTTTCCCTTTGGATTACTTTATTTTTCCTTTAAAAAAAAAAAAAAAAACCAAACTCGTCGGCTTTGATTTTGCGGAGGCCGTGTTTCCCTTCATGCCCCCTCAACCGGGTTTTAAGAAGTGCCAGCGGTGTGCACGCCCGATCTCTCTCACAGACCCGCACAATTGGTGCCTCCAGTGTCTGGGTCCAGAGCATCGGGCTGACACCTGCACCCGCTGTGCTTCGCTTAAAAAGCGCACTTTGAAAAATAGGCAGATCCAGCAAAATATTTTGTTTGGTACCGGATCTGCCATGGAACCTGCCGCGACGTCGACGGCACCCCAAAAGTCGGCACCGACGACGTCGACACCACTGGACCCTTCCTTGGGGTCGTTGGGCCCAGGTTAGCCGGCTAAGAAGCCTTCCACTTCCCTCGAGCGCCCTCCTGCCACGGTTGCAACACCGGCCCTTCCGACACCGCACCGGCCCCGCAAACGCTCTGCTCCGATCTCGGTGAGTACCTCATCATCGGCCTCCTCATCGCCGGAGCATAGAGCGGCACCTATGGTACCGAAGAAGAAAAAAACGGTATCGGTGCCTCCCCTGGATGACCGCATCTCAGCCATACTCCAAACACAGTTACAGGAGCAGCTGCAACAACAACTCCAACAACTGTTGCCGGCGTTGCTAGCACCGCACCTTCCGGTACAGGACCGGTCCGAGCCTCGCACTGTCCCATCGGTGTCGACCCCCTCGGTACCGATTAATACCTCCATGCCGGTGCTCTTGGCCGAAACACCTATAGTGCATACCCGTGCTACTGCCGACCCTGTCCGGTCCCAGGAACGACATCGGTCTTCCTCACCCGGTACCGCCTCGGTGCGCTCAGGCAAATCTCTCTCAAAGACCTGCCATGCCGAGCCCTCCACGCCGATGTCCAAACGTACGCACCCCGACATTAGGGACCCAGACTTGTGGGAAGACTCCCCTCACGGTACCGAAGAGGACGCTTCGTCAACCGACGAAGAACCCTCCATGACCGACACCGTCTCCAAACCAGAGCAATCCTCTTTCTCTAAATTCCTTAGGGAGATGTCAGCAGCTCTTTCCATCCCCTTAGAGTCCGACTCTAAGAAGTCTCAGGCTTTCCTCGATGCCCTAGACTTTGAGCAACCTCCCAAGGAATTTCTAAAGTTACCCGTCCAGGACATCTTATGGGAAACTTTCTATAAGAACTGGGAGACTCCCCTCACTGTTCCCGGAGCCCCTCGTAAATTGGATAGCTTGTACCGGGTTATCCCAATCCCAGGGTTTGACAAACCTCAATTGCCCCACGAGTCCCTCCTGGTGGAATCTACTTTGAAAAAATCTCAGGGTTCCAGTGTATATGCCTCCACCCCTCCTGGCAGAGAGGGAAAAACCATGGATAAATTTGGTAAGCGCCTTTTCCAAAATGCCATGCTAGCCAATAGAGCCAACAACTACACCTTCCACTTCTCCTTCTACATGAAGCATCTGGTGCAACAGCTCTCCTCCTTACAGAAATATCTTCCTGAACGTAAGGCCCCTCTGTTCCAGCAACAAATTTCCAGCCTCCTCCAACTCAGGAAATTTATGGTTCGCTCCATCTACGACTCATTTGAGCTGACCTCTCGCGCATCTGTTTGGCATGGCTGAGAGTCTCTGACCTAGACATTAACCACCAGGACCGCCTGGCTAACGCACCTTGTCTGGGCGATGAACTCTTCGGAGAGTCCCTGGACTCAACAACCCAGAAACTCTCAGCACATGAGACCAGATGGGACACTCTGATCAAACCTAAAAAGAAGACTCCACCTGCTCGTCCCTACAGACAACAGTCTTCTTACCAGCGTAGGTTCTCGGCCAGACCTCTCAACCCGCCTCAACAACAGTCTCGCCATCCTCGCCACCAACATCAGACTCAGGCTCGCCCACAGACTCAACCTGCCAAGCCTCCTCCTTCATCTAAGCCGTCTCAACCCTTTTGACTCTTTTCTCCAGAGCATAGCCATTCTCCCACCATCGCTGCCTCTCCCTCAACCTATCGGAGGACGTCTTCAGCTTTTCCTCAGCCGTTGGGAGGTCATCACTTCGGACCAGTGGGTCCTCAACATCATTCGCCACGGCTACTCTCTCAACTTCCAGACTCTTCCACCAGACCATCCTCCCGTAGAGTCTGCTTCTCACTCCTCCCAAACCCCCCTCCTCCTGAGGGAGGTCCAATCCTTCCTTCTCAATGCCATCGAAGAGGTGCCCTCAAACCAAAGGGGTCAGGGATTCTACTCCCGCTACTTCCTGGTTCCCAAAAAAACAGGAGACCTTCGTCCCATCCTCGATCTCAGGGACCTCAACAAGTGTCTAGTCAAAGAGAAGTTCAGAATGCTCTCCCTAGCCACGCTTTATCCTCTTCTCTCCCACCACGACTGGCTATGCTCCCTAGACCTCAAGGAGGCCTACACTCACATCCCAATCCATCCGACTTCACGTCGCTATCTACGGTTCCAGATACAGCACCATCACTATCAGTACAAAGTGCTACCCTTTGGCCTCGCATCATCACCCAGAGTGTTCACAAGTGCCTTATTGTGGTGGCGGCCTTCCTCAGGTCTCACGACTTTCAGGTGTTCCCCTACTTGGACGATTGGCTGGTGAAAGCACCTACGTCTCCGCTTGTACTACAAGCCACTCATCACACCATCTCGTTCCTCCATCTCTTGGGTTTCGAGATCAACTACCCCAAGTCGCATCTGCTTCCCACACAGCGACTTCAGTTCATTGGAGCAGTTCTCGATACCACTCTAATGAGGGCATTTCTCCCCTCCGACCGCCATCGAACTCTGCTCCACCTCTGCCGTCAGGTGCTCCTTCATCACTCCATCCCAGCTCGACAGATGATGATCCTCCTGGGCCACATGGCCTCGACGGTCCATGTACTTCCTCTGGCGCGACTCCACCTCAGGACACCTCAGTGGACTCTGGCCAACCAATGGTCACAGACCACCGATCCTCTTTCTCATCCCATCTCTGTGACATCGTCTCTTCGGCAATCTCTTCAATGGTGGTTGAACTCCTCCAATCTTTCCAGGGGTCTACTCTTTCATCTACCCTCTCACTCCATGATCATAACCACAGATGCCTCCCCTTATGCGTGGGGAGCCCACCTGGGAGATCTTCGCACCCAGGGACTCTGGACCCCTCAGGAGCGTCAGCATCACATCAATTTCCTGGAACTCAGAGCCATGTTCTATGCTCTCAAAGCCTTCCAGCACCTTCTCTACCCTCAGGTCCTTCTCCTGTGCACAGACAACCAAGTCGCCATGTACTACATAAACAAGCAAGGCGGCACCGGATCTCCCCTCCTCTGTCAGGAGGCCATCCGCATCTGGACCTGGGCCATGGCCCACAGTCTCTTCCTCAAGGCTGTCTATATCCAGGGCGAACAGAATTCCCTGGCCGACAATCTCAGCCGCATCCTTCAACCTCACGAGTGGACCCTGGACCCTCCCACGCTCCGCTCCATCTTTGCTCGCTGGGGCACTCCGCAAGTGGACCTCTTTGCAGCTCCTCACAACCATCAGCTGCCCCAGTTCTGTTCCAGACTCTTCTCCCCTCATCGTCTAGCCCCGGATGCATTCCTGCTCGACTGGGCGGATCGGTTCCTATATGCCTTTCCTCCGCTACCTCTGATGTTGCGGACGTTGTCCAAACTCCGCAGGGACAGAGCCACCATGATTCTCATCGCTCCTCGGTGGCCTCGCCAACACTGGTTCTCCCTCCTGCTTCAGCTCAACTCCAGGGAGCCCATTCCTCTTCCTGTGTTTCCTACTCTACTTACACAGGAGCATCAGTCTCTACTACATCCCAATCTGTCCTCGCTCCACCTGACAGCTTGGTTTCTCTCGGGCTGACCTCTCCAGAGAATCTGTCTCAGCCTGTCCGTCGTATTTTGGATGCTTCCAGGAAACCGGCCACCCTCCAATGTTACCATCAGAAGTGGACCCGGTTCTCCTCTTGGTGTCTCCTTTATCATCACGATCCCACCTCATTGGCGGTGGAAACTGTACTGGACTATTTGCTCTCTCTCTCCGACGCTGGCCTCAAGTCGACCTCAATCAGAGTCCACCTTAGTGCCATCACTGCGTTTCATGAGCCTATCCTCGGAAAACCTCTTACGGCTCATCCCCTGATTTCCCGGTTCATGAGAGGCCTCTTCAATGTCAAACCACCTCTGAAGCCTCCTCCAATCGTCTGGGACCTGAATGTGGTTTTATCAGCCCTCATGAAACCTCCGTTTGAGCCTCTTGCCACAACTTCACTCAAATTTCTTACATGGAAGGTGCTTTTCCTCATTGCCATCACCTCTGCCAGGAGGGTTAGTGAGCTGCATGCACTGGTTGCCGACCCACCTTTCACTGTTTTTCACCATGACAAGGTGGTTCTGCGTACCCATCCTAAATTTCTGCCTAAGGTGGTCTCGGACTTCCACCTCAACCAGTCCATTGTATTGCCTGTCTTCTTCCCTAAGCCCCATTCCCATCCTGGGGAACAGGCGTTACACACGCTGGATTGTAAGCGTGCCCTTGCATACTACCTTGACCGTACCAGGGCTCACCGCTCGTCTCCTCAGCTCTTTCTGACCTTTGATCCTAACCGTCTAGGTCGTCCTGTCTCTAAACGGACGCTTTCCAACTGGCTTGCTGCCTGCATTGTGTTCTGTTATGCTCGGGCCGGTCTCTCACTGGAAGGTGCTGTCACAGCCCACAGGGTCAGAGCTATGGCTGCTTCTGTGGCTTTCCTCCGCTCCACGCCCATCGAGGAAATCTGCAAGGCTGCCACTTGGTCCTCAGTTCACACGTTCACTACTCACTACTGTCTGGATGCCTTCTCCAGACGGGATGGACACTTCGGCCAATCTGTGTTACAAAATTTATTTTCCTAATGGCCAACCATCCCTCCTCCCTCTCTGTTAGCTTGGAGGTCACCCATACGTTAAGAATATGCTGCCTGCTTGTCCTGGGATAAAGCATAGTTACTTACCGTAACAGGTGTTATCCAGGGACAGCAGGCAGATATTCTTACGTCCCACCCTCCTCCCCGGGTTGGCTTCTTAGCTGGCTTATCTTAACTAGGGACCACGCACTCCTCTGTCGGGCGGGAAGGCACTCGCGCATGCGCGGTGTGGCCAACTAGAACTTTCTAGTTAAAAAGGTCCGTACCGGGGCTCCGTCGGTGACGTCACCCATACGTTAAGAATATCTGCCTGCTGTCCCTGGATAACACCTGTTACAGTAAGTAACTGTGCTTAATCAACTTGCCAAATTTATTGAAAAAACCAATGCCCTGCATCCACACCAAACTGGCTTTCACTCTTCTTACTCCACTGAACTATCACTATTAGGTCTTATTTCAACTGTAAACTATTTTCTAAACCACCAAAAATCTGTTCTTATTTCTTTAGACCTGTCCGCAGCTTTCGACACTATTGACCACTTTCTCCTTATCAACCGACTCTGAGACTGCAGTCTCACAGGTTCCGCTCTTTTATAGTTTATCTCATATTTTAACGAACGAAGTTTCAGAGTTCATTCGAAGAAGGAAACCTCTCTTCCTATAGCTCAAACCTACGGGGTCCCACAGGGTTCTATTCTATCTCCCCTGCTATTTAATATCTTCATGTCTCTCCTTCTTACTCTAGCCCAGTCTATAGGCTTCACAATCTATGCTTATGCGGATGACATTCAATTACTCCACCCAGTTGATACCTCAAACACCATGGAAATTCAAGCAATCAACAATAAACTAGACAAAATAAGCGACTGGCTCTACGCAAATAACTCTCCCTACCAAATAACTCTCCCTACCAAATAACTCTCCCTACCAAATAACTTTTCCCTACCAAAAAGAATGAAACAATTATTGGAAAGATTCTCATTAAAACTCATCCGGTAAAAATGGAAACCAAAATAAAATTACTTGGGGTTACCATAGACAAGGATCTAACCTTTCACGATCAAATCAATTCAGTAGTAAAAAACCTGTTTCTATAAACTTCGGCTTATAAGTTCCCCATCCTCTATCCTTGACACTGCAGCAATTATTATTCTAATTCATTCTCTAGTCATCTCTCATCTTGATTATTGCAACTCTCTTTACAACGGAATCACGGAATCCCTCAAAAAGAACTACGACGGCTATAACATACAAAACATGGCCATAAAACTTATATACAAGTTAGGGAAATATGATCATGTCACCCCTCTTCTAAAAGAAGCTCACTGGCTGCCCTTAACTCATCGCATTACATACAAAACAATCATGCTAGTTTTCAAAATCAAACTTTCCCATCAACCTCCCTTTCTACATAAACTTCTTATCCCTTTTTGCCCCTCACGGTCCCTTGGATTGGCTGACCAGAACTTGCTTTCCGTTCCTTCTATTAAGGAATTTTTCTACACCAGGAAAACCAACTTTTCTGTAGTTACCCCTACTTTATGGAACGCACTGCCATCTCAAATCCGCCACGAGAAATCAATCGATAAATTTAAGACTAAATTAAAAACATTCTTATTTCAAGATGCGTTCTCTTGCTCTTGAATATTACCTATTCTTAAACACGCCAACCGCTTTCAAGAAGCGATCCCATTCCTAATGTTTTATCCTTTCCCTCTTCATTTCCTTTCTTTTTTTTTTTTTTTTGAAACTCTTAACAACGTAACTTTTCCCTTTCCTGCTTTTTCTCTAACCATCACTATCTAGTGTATCTTGTTAAAATCTGAATGTTCACGCCCCCACTCTAAATATTACTTTTATTAGTATTACTTTTATCTTATTTTAATTTGTAAAACAGCTAGATACCTGTTGATGGTCGGTATATTAAAATTTAATAAAACTTGAAACTTGACACAAGTCGCTCTAGAGTTCCTCACTATCCTTCTGCGATCTGATTGCCCGGCATAGCTTTGTGTCGTCTGCAGACTTGATGATCTCACTTTGGGAGTGAGGATGTACACCAACAAAACTATGCTCCCTTTTGAGTTGTGTGCTAAAAGATTGTACACAGATCTTTATATTGCAAGATGTGTGTGCAAATCCAAATTGTTGCCAATTAGCACCAATAATTGATAGCATCCAATTAGTGGTGCTAACTGATTTGTTAGTCAATTTATTTGCATGTCATTTAATCGAATGCATAATTTCTAGATTTCTGAATTTTGTTAGTTGATTCCAAGGCATTAAATTTCCTTTCTGTGGGATGTGCTTACTAGCTGTAATTATTTGTATTAAGAATCTGAAAAAAATAAACTTCAACATGAACAAATTTAATATTTGAGTAACTATGTTATGGGAAAATTGCCTGAAGTGTGGCAATGATCCTGTTCTTCCTCACCCCCCTAAAAAAAAATCAAAAAAAAAATAAAAATCTGGTAACTTTAATAGTTTGTTAATGTCCTGGGTATCTTTTTGCAGGATATTTTTGTTGGGCAGATTTAGGTGACAGATGTATTATAGTTTTGGGTGGTAAAGTAAAACTTTTTAGTTTTACTTTGCATCAGTTGCACTTATATTTTTATGAGTTTATTTTTTTTGTACTGTAGCCTTTACTGCATGGGGGCCCTCACAATTGCTTGTCATCAACAGCAGATGAATCCAGAGACTGGTGGATTTATGTCCATCAACCAGCAGGGAGAGATAGAGAGCACTGAATTGACCTCGGGTATATCTTGAATGCACATCCTCCTGGCCAATTAGTATACACTTCTCCCTCCGTATTTACTGTGGTAGGGGATTAACAGACCCGCGAATAACTTTTTCATATGTTATTCGCTATTTTCTATTAGAAACCATTGTGAATTTGATGAAACCGCGAATAACATGGTGGGAGACCTGGCCTGTTCCTGAAGGAGAGGCAAAACACGGTGAAGAAAGTGCTGGGAATCAGTGATTTTCTCTGTAAACGCTTGAAATCAGTGATTTCACTATGCAAGCTGATGTAATTTGGGGGGAGAAATCAGCAAGCTAAAAACGTGAATAATCAAAACCGCGAATACGGAGGGAGAAGTGTACTCTATCTCCAGCAGGTTGAGGATGTTTTTTTTCACAGATGGATTCTACAGTGGATTTCAGCCAGGCTTGGCTGCAGCTACCAGCACCAGTTTCCTAGATCTGAAAAATGGCTGCTATTGTTCTGGTTCCTGGTTTTTGGCTCCTGAGGATGGAAGGATATTTGTTCCTGTTGCTGCGGCTTCAGTAGAGCCTAGGGGTGTTGGCCATACTGAGCCAACTTTAGGGGCAACACCTGGACCCACCCAGGTTGGAGGGTCCTTAACCATAAGAAAAAAAGCCCGACCACGGATGCCGGCACAGCACTAACACATCTTCCTTTGCCTTCAGGTAGTGCAGGAACACGTGAGTACTTAGACCTCAGTAAAGAGATATGTTCCTTGGGCTTTAGGCCTCAGTTGAGAGAAATGTTCCTGGGGCTTTAGGCCTCAGTTAATTAAAAAAAAGATTCTGGTGGCTTATGCCTAGGATGGGACGTGGCCCTGTAGCTCAGGCCTCAGTGGAGGTTGATTTCTGGGGCTGGCCTCAGTTGAGAGCTCTTCCTGTGGCCTCAGAGGTTAAGATCTTCCTGGGGCTTTAGGCCTCGGATGCTAAGATCTTCCTGTGGTTTTAGACCTCAGAGGTGTGATCTTTCTGTGGCTTTAGGCATCAGTAGTGAGATCTGGTGGCTTGGGGCCTCAGAGGTAGGTTATTCCTGTGGCTTAGGCCTCAGAGGTATGATATTCTTGCGACTTAGGCCTCAACAAGAAAAATATTCCTGCGGCTGAGGCCTCAGTTCACACGCTATTTATACTGCTTATGGCCTCTGCTGAGACATATTCCTTTGGCTTGGGGCTCAGTAGATGAAGATTCCTGTGGCTCAGTTGAGAATTATTCCTCTGGCTTAGGCCTCAGAGGTAAAGTCTGCCTGTGGCTGAGGCCGCAGATGAGGAATATTCCTGTGCCTTAGGCCTCGGAGGTGAGATCTTCCAGTGGCTTAGGCCGCATATGAGTCGGTTTCATGTGACTCAGGCCTCAGTGAAGAAATGCTCCTGTGACTTGGTCCTCAGTTCAGCAATATTCCAGGGGTCTCTGGCCTCAGTGGCAGGAGGATTCCTGAGGACTCCGGCCTCAGGGGAAGGAAGATTCCTGGGGCTCAGGCTTCGATTGAGGAATATTCCAGTGGCTCAGGCCGTAGTGGAAGGCCGATTCCTGTGGCTCAGACCACAGTGGAAGGCCGATTCCTGTGGCCCTGGTCGATGTTGAGCTGCGGGATATGAGCTGTATGGTGCCTACCTTGGGGGGGGGGAGGTTTGGGCTCCCAGGTCCCTTTTCCCCTCTCCCCCTGAAGAAGGTGGATACTTCAAATCCATAAGCTCATTTGGGCTATGGGCGTGGAGTTACAGGGATTACTGCTCTTCAGGGAGTATTTTTACTCCTTTCCTGCAAAGGGAAGGGGAAGCTGCTTCAGCTGTAATAGCAGATACCCACGGGCTTGCAGCCAGGTCGGGCAGCAGCGGGCGATAGGAGGCCCTAATGGCGGTTGTTTGAGGTCCTTCCCTCCCGCTGCGGATCGGAGGTCACTGCAGTTGCAGCTGATGTTGTCGCTGCTGTCAGTATTTCTACTCTTGGAGGAGGGACGCCGCTTCCGGCAGTACTGCCTTTGCCACCGCTAACCGGCCGACCCTAGTTGCTGCCACACGGACGGTGGGTTAACCTTGGCTGGGGAGCCATTTCACTTGTGGTCTGGTGTATCTTGTTTGGTCCCAGCCGGATCGCAGTTAAGCTATGGCTGATTGCGGGCTAGTTGATAGCTCTCGCAATTGCTCTGAGTTATTCTTTCCACTCCTGGGTTCACTCATGGCGGTTGAATAAGCTACTTCGTGTCTGAGGCTGTTACTTTTTCTCCTTGGAACGCTGGGACAGGCACTTGTCACTTCGTGGCCTGGGTACAGAGTAGTGTCTGATTTCAAGGGGATACCTTGCCTCTCCTCTGGCATTCTTGACTGGAGTCAACAGTGTGGCGTCTTGTGTCCTAGGGACTTGGTACTTGAGAGGGCTTCAGTCAGATGGGGAATCTTTATTTATCATGAGTCCAGGTTGACTGCCCTAGAACCTTCCAAGGTAAGTAGGTTTACGATGAGGCTCATGGGGTTTGCCATCAGCCAAGGACCATAGCCAGACATGTTGGTTGCATTCCACAAGAGGTTATTTGAAGCCTGGTGATTGCATTAGCAGGCTGCTTTGCACTCATATTATTAGTGGAGGAACACTATAGCTGGGGTTTTCTACAGCATGGTGCTCTTAGGCAAGGATTGCTCCTGCTCACTTGGGCTAGAGCAGGGGTGGGCAACTCCAATCCTCGAGGGCCAGAATCCAGTCGGGTTTTCAGGATTTCCCCAATGAATATTGTGGTATGCAGCCTATGCCTGCTAGGAGTGTCCCCAGAGCAGTGCACAGGTCTAACACAGGCTCTACTCGTATAGCCCGATTTAAACCACAATTTGAGTCAGTTGATGACTTTCCTTCCTTGAACTGTAGAGGGAGCAGGGAAGCAGAAATGCAAGTTTCCCATCCCCCACAGAATCCTAGGATAATTGCCCGGAAATCATTTCCACCTGAGGGTTTGGGGCGGGGCTGTAGGCTGCTTTCCCTAAGAACTAAACTGTTAGAGAGACAGAAGCAGGAGGAACAGCCAGAGGACAGGCCATAGCGCTCAGGGCTGAGAGCTCTGGATAACAGTCAACCTCCAGAATCTATGGAGCTTGCAGAAGCTGGTGAGGAAGTGCCTCTTAGTATGCTGGAGGAGTCTCAGGATATGGAGCTTGATCCTGAGACAAATGCTGAGTTGCCAGATGAGGTCCTACCCATGGAAGTATGCTGTATGAAAAGCAAGTAACTGCTTACGCTTGTGTGAGTACCTGAAGTCTGACTTGTCCAGATTGCTTACAAATATTTGATAACCCTGTGATATCTGAAGAGGGGAGAAACGCTTATAAGAACTGTGCAAGGACTTATTTTTGGTATTTGTATTTCTTGAAGTTTACCGTATTTTTTCTTTTCCCTGGTGAGGGAAGTGGACTGTTTCAGTCACTGGCAGTGGGGTTTGCCCCGTGTTCATTGTGGTGGGATAGAGGGCCTGTTATTGGCAGAATTGTTACCACACGGAGCACACTGTCTGACCAGCACTTCAGCTGCTAAGAAGGTCAGCGCGATTACACTGACTCAGGCTGAGTTTGTACAGCCCTGAAGTTTGTTTTGGTTTTTGAGATTTTTTTCTTTTTTTGCTTAGTTCATGGACTGTGGATTGAAAGTGGACTTTGCTCTGCTCAAAGAAAGATTTCCTTTGTTGAATACATTTGGACTATTTTTACCTATTTTGGGACTATTTGCCTGTACAGAAACCATCCTGACAAGGTTCCTGTTTATTTTTGATTTGAGAAAAATAAATGTCAAGTATTTTTGTGGAAGTACTTACCTGGTGTGGTGGTGTTTCTTGCTCTGAATGTTTCTTCATTTTTTTTCCTTGTGCAGTCCGCAGCGACTCACAAGAGTTCTTTTCTTGTACCGGTGACCCAAGACCCATTGCCTTGAGGTTGCCGGTTACAATATGCATTGAAAGCAGTGCATGCAAATTGATCTCATACATATTCATTGGGGAAATCCTGAAAACCTGACAGGATTCCAGCCCTCGAGGACCGGAATTGCCCACCTGGGCTAGAGGGGTTACCGTCTGTATGTTCATAGGATATGTACTCTCTGGGTGTCGTATCTCCTTAGACATGTGCTGCAGTGCATGTTTTCAGTTCACTTGTTTATTTCCCTCTCTATGTTTGGGCTGCTTTTGTAAATCCCACTAGTCTCTGGATTCATCTGCTGTTGATGACAAGGAAGGTAAAATTATGTGCTTACCTGATAATTTTCTTTCCTTTAGTCACAGTAGACGAATCCAGAGCCCCCCACCATGGTGCGGGATTTGTCGCTCTCAAGAGCAGTTTGGGCTTACCTTTAGACTGAAGTTGCAGTCTCAATTTTGATGTATCAATGATTCAGGTAGCGCATGTGACGGAAGAAGTTCCATAGGTGTCCTATGTCTCATATGTTTAATGCGGTTGATGTGATTTATGTGATTTTCTTTTATATGATTTATTTCTATTGCTTTGAGAAGACCTATACTGATTGGCCAGGAGGATGTGCATCCAAGATATATCTGAGGTCAATTCAGTGCTCTCTATCTCCCCCTGATGGTTGATGGATGTCAGTGTTCTCCCTAGTGTCTTTCAGCCAGGTGCTCCGCCCGGCTAATTTAGGTGAGCCCCCGGCTGCCTTCCTCCAATGACATGCTTCCCCTCAGGAGTAAGTAACTTTTTTTTTTCCACAACGCAGACTTTTGGGATAAGGAAACCTGCTCACCTGCCTACCGCAGCACGTCCTACTGCTGCTCCCTAATACATGCCCCCAGCTCAGATAGCATTGTGAAAAAAACACCCAACCTACATCCGTATGCAAATATACACAACCTTAGCCCGCCCTCCGCATTACATACACGCTACTCAGCTGGAGCAAACAAAGCGTTTTTGTTTGGTTTTAACCTTTCTCTGCAACCCGGCAGAGGATGGTATGCTGCGGGGATGGGTAATTTGCTGAGCAGCGCTCCCGTCCCCTTCCCTATATCCAACCCTCGTTGCTGCATGCGTGCCTCGCTGGCCGGTTTCTAACTAGACTAAGCAGAAAAGAATCCTCTAGCATGCTCAAACCCGCGGATATTCCATCACCAACTGTCCGCCTCTTCCCCTACCTCATCAGCCACGCAAAGACAGAAAGAAAGCTCTATGTCCTGCCTCCCCACCCCCGT
The DNA here is from genome assembly GCF_902459505.1 of Geotrypetes seraphini. NCBI lineage: Eukaryota > Metazoa > Chordata > Amphibia > Gymnophiona > Dermophiidae > Geotrypetes > Geotrypetes seraphini. Next base: position 154,805,896 of record NC_047087.1, on the reverse strand, counting down.
TCAAAACAAACAAACTGCTCTCTTGGCATGCTGCTACTACTTTCTTGCCTGCCCGAACCTCCAGGGACCTAACAAAGCCTCTGAGAGAAACAGGAAGGAAACTTAAAAGCCACGCTCTCTTCTTGAGATAGATGCACAAATGAAACCCATACGGCCTAAAGAATGTCTATAAATAAATAAATATTGTAAATAGCTGTAAATAAAATGTTGAAAAGCGTGTAAAAATGGAAATTTGGCACCGCAGATTCTATTCTAAACTAGTAAAATTGTTTGGCCTTCTAGAGTAGAGAGAGAAGCATCTGGCGCGCTAAATGAGAAGAGTCTTCAAAATGCTTCCTGCAGTCACCTCTTCTTGCCCTCCCTTTTCCCTCTAACCCGCACCTCTGCTATGATGGAACCCGGCAACCGCCTTCCCCTTTCTTTGCCAAAGCACCAGCAGCTGCTGCAGGTGCCCTTCAACGCTGATGGAGGGCGAGGGTTCACTCCAGGAATAAGTAACATTTTGAAAAAAAAGTTCCATGCCGGCATTTTCTCTTATGTTACATCCCCTTCCCTCAGGGTGTCTCTCCCACATTCCCTTTGCATGACAAGGTGAGCAGTTATTGCAACACAATAAAGGGCCCTGCTTCGGGGTCTGTACGGCTGACTTGCCTATGTGGTATGGTGCCAACACTGCTCAATTCCCCCAAAGGCCTGCATGTTTCCCCTGGTCTCACCTTTAAAAGGTAATTACGGCAGCCTGCAGAGGATCGCCATGCTGTAGTGAACCTAGCAGACTGCTGGTGGCCTCCTTAGCACGTTCTCTCTGCTGTGGACTCGCCCCCTGATGTCAGAGGAAGGGCAGGACCGCAGCAGAGGGAACGTACTGCAGAGGCCGCTGGCATCCCGCTAGGTTCGCTACAGCACCAGTGATCCTCTGCAGGCTGCCATAATTACTTTTAAAGATTGGTCCTCGACAAGCGACGGTCAAAGCGCAGAAGATGACCTCTCTTGCTGGGTGCGGGAAGCAGCAGAGGTAAGCTCCGCCCATCACGAGGGCCCTGGCGGGATTGCCATAGAGATACTGGATCTGGACACCGCAGGGGGAGAGACAGAAAAAGACCTTGAGGAGTGGTGGGAATTAGACTTGAACCAAAAGACAAGGCAGATGTTAGACTAGAGGGGATAGAGAGGGGAAACATCCTGAACCGAGGAGAGAGAGAGATGCCAGGCCCTGGGGAGGGGGAAGACAAAGCGAGTGAGAGAGAAAGAAAGGCCTGGAACAAAGGTGTGAGGACTCAAAATGTTAGCAGAAGGAAGATAGAGAGATAAACCTGAAACAAAGGGGAGGCAGAAGAGAGGAGGGGGGGGGCAGATGTTGGACTTTGGAGTGTATAGAGGGAAAAAGAGAGAAAAAGACTGCAGAGAGGTGGAAAGATTCTGGACCAGGGAGGAAGGAAGGAAGGAGAGAGAGAGGCAGAGAAAGACCTGGAAGAAAGGAGAACAAATGCTGGACATAGGGGGTGGGGGTATAAGCAGAAGAAAGACAGAGAGAGGCCTAGACCAAAGGGGAAAGACAGGAGGCAGGTGCAGCCAGAAGAGACAGAGGGGGAGAGACCCTGAGGAAGAACAGAGAGATGCAAGATCATAACAGAGGAGGGAGAGGAAGACATGTTGCCAATAAGGGTGGAGGAGAGAGGAAGAAAAGTTGGACACATGGAGGTACAGAGAGAGATGTTGGTTGGGGAAAGAAATGAGGTCTGGAGGAGAGGAAGCATGCAGGAGGCAGAAAGAAAAAAATGTTGGATGCACAGTCAGAAGGAAGTCCAACCAGAAACTAATTAAATTACCAGACAACAAAGGTAGGAAAAATGATTTTCAATTTAGTGACCAAAACGCATTACTTTTTTTTCAAGGGTGGCTTAAATGCAACTGGAACACTGCCCCTAAGTGTCAAACATTAAAAAAGGAAGTCATATTGAGCATTGGAAAATAATTAATAATAAGTAACTAATAAAAATAATGCACATTTAATTTTCCCCACCAAATTGCCCTGCCCTGCCCCACCCAGCTACTTTATCCCAGGACAAGCAGGCATGATATTCTCACATGTGGGTGACGTCATCTACGGAGCCCCGATGCGGACAGCATCTCAAGCAAACTTGATTGAAGAATCAAGCTTGCTGTGCTGCACCACGCATGTGTGCCTCCTGCTCCACTAGAGGGCGCATCCCCTCCTCGTGGTCTCCAGTTCGTTTTTTCCGCAGTGCTAAGAAGCCACGTTTTTTCTTAGCTCTGCCCCAAGTGCCTTCTTACACCGCAATTTTTTATTTTTTCTTTCTTCAAAGTCGCTGTGCGTATTGTTTTTCTTTTTTCATGCTCATCGCGCTTAACGCGCTTTTTTCTCGCGATCCAGGGGCTCCCGGGTCATCGCAGCCGCGTGGCCTGATTGGCCGCGGTCGCCTGAAATTCCTATGTCCCGGCCCGTTTCGGGCTTTAAAAAGTGCACCGGGTGCGAGCGTCTTCTATCACTCACAGACCCGCATTGCTGGTGCATCCTCTGCCTGGGGGCCGACCATCCAACAGAAACTTGTCCCCGATGCGCAACCTTCCTACACCGGGCGCTCCGCCGCCGACGGGCCCGCATGGCTGAACTATTTGCTGCCGATCAACCCTCGACCTCGGCCTCGAGATCGGCCCCGGCCTCGATCTCGGCCTAGGGGACCTCGGCCCCACCTCGGGACTCGACGTCGAAGACCCCGAGCTCCCAGAAGTCTTCGGCTCCGGATAAGTCCCCTCTTCCTCAGGTTCCATTCCTCCGAAGAAGCCAACCTCGGGGACAATGGCCGGACAGGGGGGGAGTTCCCTACCCACAGCCCCGGCAAAACCCCCGAAGACCTCGGGACGTGCCTCCACCACTCGGGAATGCTCTGAATCGAGATCGCCCCCGGTGGAGTGCACCGCGGCCTCGGACATGCCGTCGATGCTGTCCGTGCCGGTATTCCAGGAACTGCTCCGAGCAATGATCACAACGGAGCTCTCCGTTGCCATGGCTCACCTTCAACCGGCCTCGACCTCGCGTGCGCCGGACCAGCCTGAGCGACGCGTCGAGACCCCTCGGGGCAAAGCGCGCCGTTTTCGCCGCCTCTCGTCTTTCTCGGACTCCTCTCCGAGGCACTCGAAGCGCACATCCCCGACGGAGCTCCGTGGGGCGAAACAAAGATCGAAGCTCCTCTCTAAAAAGGCCCGAAGTTCCCCTCCGGCCCGAGGCCGCTCCCCCTCGATTCGATCGGGGGGACCGCTACGGGTTACCGAGCTGTCTCTCACTAACCCACAGCTCTTACTGACTCCCCCTCGGTCCGGGGCTCCGGTCCGAGGCTCCAGGCTTTCGCCGAGGGAGTCCGGGGAGGGGTCCCCGATCCAACATCGATCGGTACCCCGAACTCCGGCGTCGTCCCCGAGGGGCTCCTCGAGGCGACGCAGGTCCTCGACCCCGGAGCGCTTCCATAGCATGTCCCCGGTGTCGGATCGAGGGTCCGAACGAGAACCTCGCTATTCGAGGGAGGCTTCTCCTTCCTTCTCGGCGAGACGGAGGTCTCGGTCACCGTCCCCACAAGGGGCCACGGGATCCCACCGACCTTCCTTCACGAGGTTCGTCCAGGATATGGGACGTGCCCTTGACTTGGACTTACAATCTGACTCGAGGTACTCCAAGGAATACCTGGCGGAGCTGGATAAGCCTTCCCCGCCCCGAGAGTCCCTCCGGCTGCCGTTGAACCCGGTACTCCGGCAGACCCTCATCAGGAACCTCGAGACTCCCTACATGGTGACGGCGGTCCCATCTAAAATGGAGTCTAAGTACCGAACAGTACCTTGCCTGGGGTTTGAGCAGCAACAGCTGTCTCACCAATCCCTACTGGTGGAGTCTTCTCTGAAGAAAGCTCACCCCTCTAGGGTGTCCGCGGCAGTCCCTCCTGGACGCGAAGGCCGGACACTAGACAAATTCGGACGCCGTTTGTATCAGAACTCTATGATGGCATCTAGGGTCCTGAACTACACCTTCACTTTTTCCTCCTACCTGAAACACCTCATTGGGCTACTGGCCTCTTTCTCGGGGGATCTACCTGCCCCTCGTCAAGCAGCGTTTGGCCTCCTCCTCGAGGATTTTTCCAGCCTCTGACTACACTTGTTCCATGCCGCTTACGATGGCTTTGAACTATCCTCCAGGGTCACAGCCTTCGCGGTGGCCATGCGCCGGCTGGCGTGGCTACGGCTCGTCGACATGGACCCTAACCTGCAAGATCGGTTAGCGAACCTCCCTTGCGTCGGGAAAGAACTGTTCGACGACACCATCGAGGCAGCTACAAAACGAATGTCAGAGCACGAACGTTCCTTCGCGTCTCTTGTACGGCAAAAACCTAAACCACAGGCCTCTCGCCCTTTCCGGGGATTGCCTCGCCGCTATCCCCAGAAATCTACCCTGGCCTTTTCCAGACCGCCGGCGCGACACCTCCAGGCTCACTCTAGGGCTCCACCAAAATCACAGCCCACTGCGCCTGCGAAGCCGTCTCCGTCCTTTTGACGGGATGAGTGGACGGGGGCGGACCCCCTCCGCACCTCCACCTGGCCTCCTTCCCATCGGGGGCCGCCTACGAGCCTACTACCCTCGCTGGGAAGCCATAACGTCGGACTCAAGGGTCCTTGGCGTGATCTTATCGGGATACTCGCTCAACTTTCGAGAGGTTCCTCCCGACAGCCCGCCGAGTGTGTGTCCTCCCAATCGAGCGCAGTTGTCCCTCTTCCTCTTCGAGGCACAGGACCTCCTTCGCCTGCGGGCGGTGGAACCGGTCCCCCAAAACCAAAGGGGCCAAGGATTTTACTCCCGATACTTCCTGGTACCGAAGAAGACGGGAGACCTGCGCCCGATCCTGGACTTGAGACGCCTGAACAAATTTCTGAAACGGGAAAAGTTTCGGATGCTTTCCCTTCTGATTCTTTACCCCCTGATCAAAGAGGGCGATTGGCTCTGCTCCCTCGATCTGAAGGAGGCCTACACTCATGTTCCGGTGCACCCTGCTTGTCGTAGATTCCTGCGCTTCCAGGTGGGAGATCTCCACCTACAATACCGGGTCCTCCCCTTTGGCCTATCCTCGTCTCCCCGAGTCTTCACGAAGTGCCTCGTAGTGGTCGCGGCTGCCCTGCGCTCCCAGGGCCTGCAAGTGTTCCCCTACCTGGACGATTGGTTGATCAAAGCCCCGACCAGGGAGGGGATTATCTCAGCGACCCGACAGACTATTACTTCTCTTCAGTGTCTGGGCTTCGAGATAAACTTTCCAAAATCCCAGCTATGCCCCTCTCAGTCCTTACAATTCATCGGGGCCGTGCTGGACACGGTCCGTCTTCGTTTCTTCCTCCCTCCGCAACGCCGGGAGGGGTTGGTAAATCTGAGCCGACAAGTCTCGAGATCGACCACGGTCTCGGCGCGACAAATGATGACGCTCCTCGGCCATATGGCCTCCACAGTCCACGTTACCCCGCTTGCCCACCTTCATCTGCGGTTACCACAGTGGACTTTGGCATCACAATGGCGTCAGGATCGGGACCCGATCAACCGCCACTTGACAGTGACTCCTTCCTTGCAAAGATCGCTCCATTGGTGGGCCGACTCTTCGAATCTTTCCAAGGGTTTGTTCTTTCTCGCCCCTCCACACCATAAGGTCCTAACCAAGGACTCGTCGGAGTACGCTTGGGGGGCTCACGTAGACGGTCTCCGCACTCAAGGCCTGTGGCCCACGGAAGACCGTCGCTGCCACATCAACGTGCTGGAGCTTCGGGCCATTTACCTCGCCGCGGTGGCCTTCCGACACCTGCTTCACGACCGGGTGGTTCTCGTCCGCACGGACAACCAGGGGCCATGTACTACGTAAACAAGCAAGGAGGGACGGGGTCTTGGTCCCTCTGCCTAGAGGCTTTGCGGCTCTGGGAGTGGGCGGTCTCCCAAAACATCTCCCTTCGAGCGGTTTACATCCAGGGAGAACAAAACTGCCTGGCGGACAGGCTCAGCCGCCTCCTCCAGCCACACGAGTGGTCCCTGCATTCTCAGATGCTGCAACAGGTGTTCGACACGTGGGGGACTCCACAGATAGATCTGTTTGCCTCCCCCGACAATCAAAACTGCCTCTCTTCTGTTCGAGGATATACTCCCCGGACCGTCTCGAGGCCGATGCCTTCCTCCTAGATTGGGAGGGGAAGTTCTTCTATGCGTTCCCACCGTTTCCTCTGATTCTGAGGACGCTGATTCATCTAAAATCGGTGAGGGCCACTCTGATCTTGATCGCTCCTCGATGGCCCCGCCAACCTTGGTTTTCCCTACTACTTCAACTCAGTGTCAGGGAACCTCTACCTCTGCCTGTCTTTCCCTCTCTGCTATCTCAGAGTCGGGGTTCACTGTTACATCCCAATCTTCAGTCTCTTCATCTGACTGCTTGGTTTCTTTCCCCTTGACTTCCTTCCCCGTATCTCAGTCAGTCAGGGAAGTGTTGGAGGCTTCCCGGAAAGTCTCGACTAGACTCTGCTATTCTCAAAAGTGGACTAGATTCTCATCCTGGTGCTCCACTCACCACCAGGACCCAGTGTCGGTCCCTGTGTCTTTGGTTCTGGAGTATTTGCTTCATTTATTTCACTCTGGCCTGAAGACCAATTCCATTCGAGTGCACCTTAGTGCGATTGCTGCCTTTCACCAAACCCTGGAAGGGAAGGCTCTTTCACTCCATCCCTTGGTTTCTCGTTTCATGAAGGGTCTTGTGAATGTTCACCCTCCCCTCAAACCTCCTCCTGTGGTTTGGGATCTTAATGTGGTCCTGGCTCAACTGATGAAACCCCCCTTTGAGCCTATGGATAAGTGTCATCTTAAATTTCTCACTTGGAAAGTGATCTTCCTATTCGCCCTCACGTCGGCTCGAAGAGTTAGTGAGCTGCAGGCCTTGGTGGCGGACCCACCTTTCACTGTATTCCATCATGACAAGGTGGTTCTACGCACTCACCCTAAGTTTCTACCTAAGGTGGTGTCTGATTTTCATCTCAATCAGTCCATTATTCTACCGGTGTTTTTTCCCAAGCCCCACTCTCATCCTGGAGAGGTGGCACTCCACACTCTTGATTGCAAAAGGGCGTTGGCTTTTTACCTTCAACACACTCAGTCTCATCGGAAAGTCCCCCAATTGTTTTTGTCCTTTGACCCTAACAGATTGGGGCACCCAGTTTCCAAGCGCACCCTGTCCAACTGGTTGGCTGCTTGTATTTCTTTCTGCTACGCTCAGGCTGGTCTCGCGCTGCATGGTCGTGTTACGGGACACAAAGTCCGAGCTATGGCAGCCTCGATAGCTTTCCTCAGGTCTACGCCGATTGAGGATATCTGCAAGGCTGCCACGTGGTCTTCGGTTCATACTTTCACCTCTCACTACTGCCTGGATACACTGTCCAGGAGCGATGGCCGGTTCGGCCAATCGGTGTTACGTAATCTGTTTTCTTAAAATTGCCAACTTCCCTCCACTCCTTCGTTATTAGCTTGGAGGTCACCCACATGTGAGAATATCATGCCTGCTTGTCCTGGGATAAAGCACAGTTACTTACCGTAACAGGTGTTATCCAGGGACAGCAGGCATATATTCTCACAACCTGCCCACCTCCCCGGGGTTGGCTTCTTTGCTGGATATGTGAACTGGAGACCACGAGGAGGGGATGCGCCCTCTAGTGGAGCAGGAGGCACACATGCATGGTGTAGCACAGCAAGCTTGAATCTTCAATCAAGTTTGCTTGAGATGCTGATCGCATTGGGGCTCCGTAGATGACGTCACCCACATGTGAGAATATATGCCTGCTGTCCCTGGATAACACCTGTTACGGTAAGTAATTGTGCTTTTTCATGCCATCAGGCTGGAAACAATTTCTGGGGAGAACACTGGACGTAATCCCACTAGTCTCTGGATTCATCTTCTGTGCCTAAAGGAAAGAAAATTATCAGGTAAGGACATAATTTTATCTTTTCCTGCTTAGTGCTGTGTACTGGTGGTGAGGGGAGGGTTACAGCTTCAGGGAGGTAACACTGTAACATGTAGGTTTAAGTCTTCAAGTTTTTTTTAGGGATCTAGCTCCAGACCAGTTAATAGTGTTGCCGGATTTGAATCGATTTGTTTTTGCAAAAAATCTAACTCACAGATTCGTCAGCTCTTAACGAAACTTTGCTCCAAAAAGCTGCAATTTCCTGAAACCAGAACGCCCCAGTATTACTATAATAACCTGTCCACAACTTCTGCCTCGACTTTCTAGTACAGTACTGTCAAGAGAGAGAGGGCGGATCATGTGCTGCCTCATGTGACTAAAGACCGCCTGACATTTGGTGGGCGGAGGGGAAAAGTATGGCACTGTTGGTATCCTAAGACGAAGCTCTAAAGAAATACAGAAGAACTTAGGAGCGCGAGCCATTACTCAGCCACAGCTGAAACTGGTAGAGTAGAGCGTGAGGTAGTGACGCCACCTTTGCAACTCTCGCTCTATCTGCTTTCAGCTCCCCAGAAGAAGAGACTTATTGTCGCATCTGCGCACGTACTACTCTATCATAGCTGTACAGCTCCTTGGGAAAATGAATGGCCCAGGCGAGCCAGATGCGACCCCCAGAGATCCAACTTGGAAATGGGCTTGGTCGGTGGAAGAGGTCCACAAAACCAGTCAGAATTGGTCCTTAGCGGCTGATGCTGGGGTGAACCTGTGAGATCTGGGCCCAAAGGGTGAGTCTCGGGGCACTGAGATTTGGGAGACCCTAAGGGGAGTCGTGTCTTATGTGCAAGGGTCAGAAATATTTACTTTGTATTAGTGTGAGACCAGCGTAATAAGGTCAGTGGTCTGTGATACCAAACTAAGTAATTACATTACATTAGTGATTTCTATTCCGCCATTACCTTGTGTTTCAATTATTAGGATTTTATATACCGCCTATCAAGGTTATCTAAGCGGGTTTTACAATCAGGTACTCAAGCATTTTCCCTCTCTGTCCCGGTGGGCTCACAATCTATCTAAAGTACCTGGGGCTATGGAGGATTAAGTGACTTGCCCAGGGTCACAAGGAGCAGCGCAGGGTTTGAACCCACAACCCCAGAGTACTGAGGCTGTAGATCCAACCACTGCGCCACACACTCCCCTCAAGGCGGATTACTTAAGAATTGTTATGATATTAAGAAGTACATAAGGAATAGTATGAACATTTTCTAATTTGCTAAGGAGTAGATAGTATTGCAGGTGAAGCTTGGGACATGTCTGGTTGTGTTATATTGGTTTTATGTATTTTTTGAAGAGTAGGGTTTTTGTTTCTTTTTTGAAGGTTTTGTAATATGTGGTGAAATTAGCAGATTGGTAAGTTGTCTGTCCAGTTTCACTGCTCTGGTGGCCAGTAGGTTGTCATACAGTTTTCTTCATTGACATTTTTGGTTGGCGGTGTGTGAATAGTGTGTGGGTTCTGTGTTTGGTTGAGGTGGATTGAATGTCGATTGTTCCAGTAGGTTGGTTTATAACTTTAAATAGTAGGCAGTGGAATTTGAAGTGTACTCTGGTTTGTATTGGGAGCCATTGTGAGTCTTGGTATGTCTCTGTGATGTGGTCATATTTTTTCAGTGAATAGATAAGTCTTAGGGCTGTGTTTTGTATTGTTTGTAGTTTTATCGTGGTTGCTGGGCAGGGGAGATATAGTATGTTGCAGTAGTCTATTAGGCCTGGGATTAGTGATTGTACCACGAGTTGGAATTGTTTTCTGTCGAAGAATTTTCGAACTTCTCTTAGGTTTCTCATAATTGCGAATGATGTTTTTATTATTTTTTTGATTTGTGGTTGCATGGTTTTAGCGTGGGTTGAATGGGGATGAGATCGAGTTTATTACTAGGTTTGTCAAGGTTGGGGTTTTGCTGTTTTCTAGGAGGATGAAGTTTGATTTGTCAGGGTTAAGCTTTAGTTTGTATTCTTTCATCTATGTTGCTACTGTTTCAAGTGTTCTGTGTATTGTGCCTACCACGGAGGGCGTTGGTTGGTCGAAGGGGAGGAGAATGGTGATGTCATCTGCATAGCTGTAGGAGGTTAGGCCTAGTTTGTCTAGGTAGGAGCTGAGGGAAGCAATGTATAGCTTGAAGAGTGTGGGAGACAGAGGTGATCCTTGGGGTACTCCGCAGGGGTTGGACTCTTTTTATTGGACTAACTTAACATTTTTGATTAGCTTTTGAAGGCAATACTTTTTTCTTTAGATCAGATGTGGTTTCTAATGCTGAACGTCTTTACTCTTTGCTCTCCCAAAATGATGGGGCAAATTATACCAATGGTAATGTTATAGGGCAGCACTTGTCAATCTTTGTAGGTGTGTCCCCCAGTAATGCAAAAAAAAAATAAAAATGATGTGCTTCTATGAAAGCCCATATCAGGTCTTGACGCTAAATGTGAGATTTGTGACCCTTTTCTGGTCTCTACCTACAACTTGGGAAGCTCTGGACTGGAGATTGTAGGAAATTTATTGGACAAATTAGCATCAAAGCTAAGGCTAGGGACAGCCAAGGTTTACGATTTAAAAGCAATCTCAGAAAGATCAGTCTTTATGCAAACTATAATTATGGCTAGAGATAGTACAATGCACTAACTTTGGAACATTATTCTACGCTAGTATTGAATTTCTGTAGTCAGCATTTACGAAAAAAGCCAGTCACCAAGGTTAAAATAAAACTGGATACTGGCTGGTGTTGAATAGCTGGTTTTATTGCAATAAATGGTTAGCTGTCTGAATATGGCTGCTAAGCATATACTATTTGGCTATGGCCCATGGGCCACTCAGGCACAGTGCAGATAGTACTGCAGTAGTATGAGGAAATATTTAATAGCACTATCTGGTTAATGTTGCTCAATAGGATACTTGAAGGAAACTCTTGTACAGTCTTATATGTAGATCAGCACTACTATTACTGTAATTATTTGATTTATTTTGGGAAGTCATATTGGCAGCAGTGCCTGATTGATAAGTTCAGCATAAGCATCTGCAACATTTTTATGGGGGGAGGGGGCAGGGGAAGATGGTAGATAGAGCAATGCCTCCCATCCCACCGTAAACTACACTTTTGAGCTTGGTGGAGGGGGAAGATGTACTTGGGGGAGATCATGGAGAGGGAGAGATGGACTTGAGGGAGAGGGAGAGATGGACTTGGAGGAGAAGGAAAGATAGAACTGGGGGAGTTGGTGGACTGGAGAGGGAGAGATGGGGAGAAGATGGATAGGAGAGATGAACTTGGGGAAGGGGAGATGAACTTGGAGATCATGGAGAGGAGATGGGGGAGGGATAAAAGAAATAATGGCTCTAAAAACAGGAGAGGAGAGAGATGGCGGGCAATGGGATTTAGGGCAGGAAGGAACAGAAAGGGAGAGAAGTTGGACCAAGGGATGGTGTAGAGGGGGGATAGAGATACTGGATAGGAGGGTAGTTAGAGAAAGGGAGAGCTGGTGGACCCTGGAGTGGTAGAGAAGGAGGGAGATATGCTGGACGAAAGGGTGGTTGAGAAAAGTATAGATGGTGGCTCTGGGGATGGTGGGGTCCATCGCTGCAGCTATGGGAATAGAGATGAAATAAAAGGAAAGATGCCAGACCTCCGGGAGAGGGAAGAGAAATGGAAGGGGAGGACAGAGATGGAAGATGGATCAAGTTTATTATGGATTTGATTAATCGCTTATTCAGAATTCTAAGCGATGTACAAAAACAGTAAAATTACAAGTTTCTGGGGGAAACAAACCAAATAAATACGACTAACCTGACAAAACATATAATACAATAGGAAAAAATGGGGGAAAAAATACAAGTTATTGATAGTAAATAAGACGAGTAAGGGAAAAAACAATAGGAGGGGGGAGAGCAGTGGATTTTTAAAAAAATTGGGAACTAAGATTTAATTAAGGTTCCTAATCTAGATTTCTAGCTGTCAAATGCATCTTTAAAAAGAAAGCATTTTAACTTGCTCTTAAATCTGTCTAAATTGCGTTCTTCCTGTATGTAAATAGGGAGGGAATTCCATATTTGGGGGACTGTGACAGAAAAGATGAATTGCCGCCCTATATTAATGTTTTTGAGTGAGAGAACTATTAATAGATGTTGGTCGGTAGACCTGAGTAATCTTGTAGAATTATGGGGAATCAGTATCAGTAATCTATGAATAAAGGTGGGAGTTTTATAAAGAAGAGATTTGAAAGTCAGCAGACTTAATTTATATGTTATGCGGTGAGCAACTGGGAGCCAAATGCGCTTTCTTAAGGAGAGGTGTCAATGGTTGAATTTCTTGGCTTTCCTTATGAGTTTAATTGAAGCATTTTGAATGATCTGTAATCGTCTGATTTCTTTTTGGGAAATTCCTTTAAATAGCGCATTGCAGTAGTCAATTTTTGAAATCACCAGAGAATGAATAAGTGTGTTAAGTGACTTAGGGCATAAGAATTTAGAAACTGAACAAATTTGACGTAGTCTAAAGAAGGTAGATTTAACAATGCTACTAATATGTTCATGATAAGTTAGTTTGTAATTGAAAATAACCCCTAGGATCTTAATGCTACTAATCGACTGCAGGATGGAACCCTTGATAGTAATTGGGAACATGAGCTTATGACCATCTTTCCAGGGGAAGAGCATAACATTTGATTTATTAACATTGAGAGCTAATCTATTAGCATCAAGCCATTGGTGAATCTGTTCGAGTTTCTTATTCATTGCTGTTGTTTCAAGAGGGTTATTGGAGTCTAACGGGTATAAAAGCTGAATATCATCAGCGTAAGCGAATACGTTAAAACCAATGGATTGGCAGAGAGTCATCAGGGGTGCAAGAAAAATATTACCATAGATGGTTACCACAGAGAAAGAAGAAAACGACAAATGGGCAAGAGACCCTGGCAAGCGAGTTATCAGAAGACGTTTGTTGCAGAGCCTGGGACCAACATGATTTGAATAATGACCAGACAACAAAAGGTAGAAAAAATAATTTTATTTTCTGTTTTGTGATTACAGATTTGAAATTTGTATCCTGCCAGAGCTGGTTTTAGACCGCGAACGTGAGCTAGGATTTAACAGAGAGAGGAAGTCTTTTTTGTTTGTTTATTTTGTTTACACCACAGCGCCAGTGTGGGTAGGAGAGGGCAAAGGGGGTGGAGTGGGTGAAGAGGCTATAAAATAAACTCACCAGTATGTTTGAAAAAAAACACCCAATTGGGCAGGAGAATCAAATTGAAAAATCGATTCGATAGGCTGAATTGAATTGAAATATTTTTTCCTGAATCGGGCAGGACTAGTCGTTAACATTGGAATCCCCTCCTTCACACCTTCACTTCCTATAACTCAGTTCAGGCCAGGACCAAAGACATTTACTAAAATTGTTCAAGGGTCAAGTCTGTCAAAATGACTGATGGAGTAAAAAAGTAGGAGAAAACAGGGTGATTCGTCAGTTGAGCGCAGGACAAAAGTACTCCGACAAAGACACGCCGACAAATGCGCGCAGGACATATACTGGTCCCACAGCTTTAAATCCATAATGTTAGCGCTGTGAGAGGGTGTGTGTGTGGGAACCCCCCTACATGTATAAGTCCTCGTGCTCCCTTTGGGGGGGGTGTGAGGAGGGAACCCTCCACTATAATGAAAAGCTCCCAACCACCGAAAACTGAATGGAAAACAGAAGTTTTAAGTGTACTTGGGGGAGGGGTTCCCCCTCCAAACCCCGCCCCCAGTGGGAGCGTAAGGACTTCTACATGTACTGGGGGGCTTCCCTCCCATACCCCCCTCACAGCACTAACATTATGGGTTTAAAGTGGCGGGACTGGTGGCACGCATACGTTCTGCGCTCAATTGTTGGAGCAGTTTTGTCGGCGCGCTAATGTCTGGCGCGCTTTAGTTACAGAACCGAAAACAGATACCCTCCTCCTACTAGAACACCATTTCTTTCACCATTTGGTCACTGTAGAAATACCCTTGAGAAGCCTGGCTTTCTTTGTCTCAGGTTTAAAGGATGTCTCCTGTTTTCCAAGATCAGACATAACATAAGAATAGCCATATTGGGTCAGATCAATGGCCCATCTAGCATAGTAACATAGTAAATGACGGCAGATGAAGACCCGAGTGGTCCAACCAGTCTGCACAACCATACATGCTCCATAAATTCATTTACTTTAACTTTAAATGATCCCTTTTCTTAGATATTTCTGAGCCAGAAACCCAGAGCCCTGCCCAGTAGTGTGCTTAGGTTCCATCTACTGGAGTCTCCATCGAAGCTCACTCCAGCCCATCATAACCATCCCAGCCATCCTCAACTGAATGCCCATATAAGCCTGCCCAGTACTTGCCTTAGTTCCTTCAATGTATGCCCGTTATTTTCTGATTAGAGATCCTCTGTGTTCATCCCACGCTTGTTTGAACTCTGTCATCGTCTTCTTCTCCATCACTTCCTTGGGAGTGAATTCTACGCATCAACCACCCTCTCCGTAAAGAAGAATTTCCTAACATTACTCTTGAATCTACCACCCCTCAGCCTCAAATTATGCCCTTTGGTTTTACCATTTTCCTTTCTCTGGAATAGATTTTGTTCTACGTTAATACCTTTGAAATATTAGTTGTACGTTAATACCTTTGAACGTCTGAATCATATCCTCCTGTCCCTTCTTTCCTCCTACCATTTTCGTCGCCTTCCTCTGGACTGCTTCAAGTATTTTTATGTCCTTCGCCAGATACGGTCTCCAAAATTGAACACAATACTCCAAGTGGGGTCTCACCATCGACCTATACAGGGGCATCAACACCTTCTTTCTTCTATTGGTCACGCCTCTCTCTATACAGCCTAGTATCCTTCTAGCAACAGCCACCACCTTGTCACACGGTTTCTTCACCTTTAGATCTTCAGACACTATCACCCCAAGGTTCCTCTCCCCATCCGTGCATATCAGCCTCTCACCTCCCAGCACATATGGCTTCTTCCGATTTCTAATCCCCAAATGCATTACTCTGCACTTTTTTGCATTGAATTTTAGTTAAACTAAACTAAACCTTAAGGTTGTATGCCGCATCATCTTCATAAAGATAGAGCTCGGCATGGTTTATAGGTAAATTCAATAAATGAGGAAAGGATATAATAAGAAATTAGAGGTTATGAAGAGGATAGCTAGCTTTACATTTTAAATAGATAACTTTATATTTTGGAGAAAAGCCAGGTTTTCAGATGCTTTCGGAATAATTGGAATGAGCCTAGATTCAGCAGTGGGGCAGGGAGGTTATTCCAAATCTCAGTGAATTTGAAGAAAAGGGATTTCCCTAATTTACCTGCATACATGACGCCTTTTAACGAGGGGAAAGATAGTATGAGTTTGTGGGCGGAACTGGTAATGTCAGGTCTCGAAGAATTCCAGGATAGTGGAATTAGGGGAGGAAGGATGCCATGTAGGATCTTGAATATTAGGCAGGTACATTTAAAGTGAATCTTAGAAATCACCGGAAGCCAGTGAAGTTTTGACAGAAGCGGGGAAACATGGTCAAATTTGCTTTTTGCGAAGATCAACCTAGTCGCAGTGTTCTGGATCCACTGAAGTCTTTGAAGATTTTTATTGGTTAGACTTAGATAGATGGAATTATAATAGTCTAGTCTGGAAAGAATGATTGATTGTACAAGGACAGCAAAATGTTGTTGGCGGAAGCAGAATCTCACTTTACATGTGAAGACTAAAAAACATTTTTTTACCAGAGAGTTGAAATGATCATTAAAGGAAAGTATAGAGTCAATAATGATGCCCAAAACTTTGCTTGAGAATTCGATCTGCAGTGTGGGACCAGAAGGTAATGGAATGAGCGTGGGTAACTGATCTAATTTTGGGCCAAACCAGAATAGTTTTGTTTTGGACTCATTCAGCTTCATTTGTACAGAGAAGGCCCAGGATTGGAGTTTCGTTATGCAAGCTGTTATATTTTCGGTGAGGTTAGTGAGGTTCGAATCTCGAGAAGGACAAGGATGTCATCTGCATATGTAAATAGAGTTTCAAAGGGAGATAGATGGAAGAATTTCAAAGAAGACATATAAATGTTGAAAAGAATAGGAGACAGAGGTAATTCCTGGGGAACACCACATAGCAGACTCCAAGGAGAAGACATGGTTCCCCATTCATGTTAACAGTGTAAGAGCGGTATCGTAAAAATTTTGAGAGCCAATCTAAGACTGTGGAATCAATACCTATCTCAGAAAGTTGGTAAATTAGGATATCGTGGTGGATAACATCAAAGGCCACAGATAGATCGAATTGTAGTAGGATAGCAAACTTATTACAAGACTAGCTTTATAGCCCGTTACATTAACGGGTGCTAGAATATATGTGTGTTTGTCTTTATTTCTTTCTCTCTCTGTCTCCTTAGCCACTTTTTCCTGTCCATTCTCCCTTATTTTTACCTCCCCTGTGTCCACCACCACCCCTTCACTGCTCCCCTTATCCAGCAGCAGCCCTTCTCACTTTGTTTTACCTCCCCCCTGTCCATCAGCACCTCTTCCTGCTCCCCCTGTCCAGCAGTAAGCCTCCCTTCATTTTTCCCCCGTGTCCATCATCACCTCTTCCTGCTCCCTCTGTCCAGCAGTAGGCCTCCCTTCATTTCCCCCCCTGTCCATCAGCACCTCTTCCTGCTCCCCCTGTCCAACAATAGGCCTCCATTCCTTCCCCCGTCCATCATCACCTCTTCCTGCTCCCTCTGTCCAGCAGTAGGCCTCCCTTCATTTCCCCCCCTGTCCATCAGCACCTCATCCTGTTCCCCATATCCAGCAGTAGGCCTCCCTTCATTTCCTCCCCCCCCCGTGTCCATCAGCACCTCTTCCTGCTCCCCCTGTCCAACAATAGGCCTCCATTCCTTCCCCCCCGTCCATCAGCACTTCTTCCTGCTCCCCCTGTCCAGCAGTAGGCCTTCCTTCATTCCCCCCCTGTCCATCAGCACCTCTTCCTGCTCCCCCTGTCCAGCAGTAGGCCTCCCTTCATTTTCCCCCCTGTCCATCAGCACCTCTTCCTGTTCCCCCTGTCAAGCAATAAGCCTCGCTTCCTTTCCCCCCCGTCCATCATCACCTCTTCCTGCTCTCTCTGTCCAGCAATAGGCCTCCCTTCATTTCCCCCACCCCTGTCCATCAGCACTCCTTCCTGCTCCCCCTGTCCACGGGAGTTAGTACAGGGCTGGTGTCTGCCATTCTCCCCAGAGTCCTTGCGCCCCCCCCCTTCCCTTCCCACGGACCTGACTACCTACCCGGCGATTCAAGCAGCGTGTGCACCAGTCTTCTTCACATGCTGCTTCGGGTCCTTCTACTTCCCTGATTTACTGTGGCATGCCCCTGATGACATCATCAGAGATGCGGCAGAGCAAATCAGGGAAGTAGAAGGGCCCGAAGCAGCGTGTGAAGACTGGTGCACACGCTGCTTGAATCGCCAAAGTATTCGGGTCAGCGGGAAGGGGGGTGAGCGGAAAAGGACAAGGAATCCTGTGGTCTGTAGTGGAGGGTGGGCCGGCTCCATTTCAGCCGCAGGGAAGGTTCACTGCCCCAGCTCCTTACCCGTCCGCAGCCTGGGCCAGGCCTCCCGCACTTTCTCAGCGGCCCGGCTCGCTCGGTTGTTTTTTTTTTACTCCGCTTCCTGCATTCGCTGCTCTCAGTGACGCAATAAGCGCGCATGTGCACTTGTCTTGCCACATCCCAACAGAAAAGGGATCAGGGAACACGCGAGACAATTGCGCATGCGCGGCTAGCATTTTATTATTTAAGATTGAACTTGTTGGATCTTTGAGATTAAAGAGGCCAGCAGGGATTCAGTGCTGAAATTGGGTCTAAAGCCATATTGGCAAGGTAATAGAATAGAGAATCTCTCTAAGTAAGATGAGAACCGAGTGGATATAATAGCCTTGAGCATTTTGGTCAGGCGAGGAATATTTGCTATAGGACAATAGCTGGAAGGGGAGGATGGGTCTAGATCAGCTTTTTTCAGAAGTGGGGTTAGGGCAATGTGTCCCATTTGTACAGAAAATAGGCCAGATAGTAAGGCTGAGTTGATAAGTCTGGTAAGAGATGAACTAGCTTGCGCGGGAATTTTCTCGTAAAGGCACATTTGCAGGATCTTAATTTGTGGCACAGTTTAGAGACCTGGGCTTTGGATACATGCTCAAAGACTGTCCAGGATCTGTCTACTGAGATAGGGTTACTGTCGCTGGGTACCAGAGAATTGTAAGTGACTGTTGATGGAAAATAACTTCTTATAGTAGCAACCTTTTCATTGAAGAATTTTGCTAGGTCGTCCGCTGCTAGAGAGGAGGGGAGAATAGAGGAGTCATTTTTAGAGGTTAAGGAGTGCTAGATGTTAAACAATGTGCTGCTCTGGTTATTGGATCTGGTGATTTTGACAACGTAAAAATTCTTCCTTGCTTTTTTTAATACTGTATTGCAGAACAGAGTTCTTCAACCACCGGTCCGTGGATTGGTGCCGGTCCACAGAAATTTCCACTTACATCGGGGCCCAGACAGTGCTCTTCAGCTGCCGGTCCATGGTACGATCGATGCGGCGTTGTCTTCGGGCCAGCTTTCTCTTCCCCAGTGATGCAGTGCAGAAAGCCGTGGGCATCCTGCGCCTGAACAGGAAACTTTCTCTCTGAATCGCATCGTCAGAGGGAAGGCTTCCAGATGAGGTGAGGGATGTTGCCCACGGCTTTGTGCACTGCAGCACTGAGGAAGAGTGAGCCAGCCCGAAGATAACACCGGGGGGCAGGCCAGAAGGCAAGGCACACACTTACAGATTGACTTTACTCATATTCCTCATGCCACCAGGACCCGACAGGATTATGCCCTTTTTATTGTTGACATGTTCTCCTGATGGCCTGAAGTTTTTCCCACCACAGAAGGCAGGCCTCGGAACAGGCCTCTGAAGAGAGGAGTTGGACCCATTGGGGGATGCTGGAGCTGACACTAGAGGGAGAGGTACTGGACCTATGTAGAGAGGGGAATGTAGCTGAAAGGATGAGAGAGGTGCCAGACCTGCAGCTGGGAGCTGAAGGGGGGGGGAGAGGTACTGGATTCATGGCTCAGAGCTAGAGCTAGAGGGAAAGGAGAGAGATGTTGGACCCATGGGAGGGGGGGCTAGAGGGAAGGGAGAGAAGTGCTGGATTTTTGCGGAGTATTGAGGGAAGAGAGAGAGGTACTGGACCACTTTGGGGGGAGGGGGCTGGAGGGAAGGGTAAGCTAGGTGTTCAAGCCAGAGAAGTGCTAGACCTGCAGAGAGAAGAGAAGGCAAAGAAAGATTCTGAACCAAGGGGCTGAAGGGAGTGAAATATTTAAAACAATGGAGGGGTGGAGGGAGGGAGGAAAAAGAGGGTGAGAAACACATTGATGTAAGGGTGTAAGAGGGGAGAAGCTGGACACAGGGAGATATACAAAAAGAAGGGAGATGGTGGGCATGGATGGGACACAAAGAGGAACGTTGCTTGGGGGTGGTATATGGGGTGGTAATGGGGCAGTGCCAGACATAGGAGGGTATAATGACACAGAGGAAAGATGGCTAGACATGAAGGAGAAGAGGAATGCAGAAGAGATGTTGAACTGGGGGGGGCATAGGGACACAAAGGATTGACACTGGGCATGGAGGGGACACAGAATAATATTTATGATGAAGGCAGGGAGATAGGCGGAGGGGATAGAGACACAGAATAATGTTTATGATAAAGGCAGGGAGATGGGCACAGGGAAACACTAGAAAGGAAAGTATAGCTGAAAGAGACTGGGAGATGCTGAACATGGGGAAAAACATACACACAGAGAAGGAAGATGAATGGTGAGCATGAAGAAAGATGACATGTCAAATGGTCAAGAGACTCTAGCGAGTGAGTTGAGAGTACAGAAGGAAACAGAAACCAGAGCCTGAGACTAATGTGATTTGAAGAATAAACAACAAAAGGTAAAAGGCCCAAATGAAAAGCCCACTTTTTTGAAACTGCTTTCAACTTTTAACTCCCACTCACTGCTGTCAAATACCTATACCCACTGTATCATTTTCTTTACTATTACCTCTCCTACCCTGAAATGTCCTGTCTAAATTAGATTGTAAGCTCTTCTGAGCAGGGACTGTCTATTGTATGCTAAAATGTACAACGCTGCATACACCTTTCAGCGCTATAGAAATAATAAATAGTAGTAGTAATATACTCGAATATAAACCAAGGTAACCTTTTTCCCCCAAAAAAGAAGAAAAAAAGTTTGACTCAAATATAAACTGGGGGGGGGGGGTTAATATTCAAGTGCAGTGCCTTGCTAGGCTCTGCTCCCTGTTCCCCCTCCCTCCTTGCCCTGTCAGTTTCTGCACCCAATTCCCCTCCTTCCCTGGTTCTGTACCATCCTCCCACCTTCCCAATGCCTTGCAGCCCTCCACTGGGTCTGCTGTAAGTCCTGGTGGGCCAGCAGTGGGCCAGAACAGCAGAGTTCCCTTCCGCCTCCTTTCCCAGCTGATTCTAAGAATTTTTATCCCCCTCCCACCTCCCCCACGTACCTTTAAAATCCCAGGTGGTCCAGTAGTGAACCACGGCAGGAGCAACCTTTCTTCACTCCTACTTGTGCAGAGCTACTAGCTTATTAGCTGCTGTGAGTTCATGGCAGCCAATCAGCTAGCAACTGTGCATCAGGTCTCACAGGAGACCCGGCAGAGGCCTGAAACAGGTTCAGGAAGGGAGCAGGTCAGCGCTGATCTGAATATAAATAGAGACCCCCATTTTTGGACCATTTTTTGGCCCAAAAATCTCAGTTTATATTTGAGTATATACGGTATATCAGATTTGAAATATGTATCCTGTTAGAGCTGGTGTTAGACATAACTGGGGTATATCAAATATCAGAAAGTAATAAGAGAACTAGGCATCAATTGAAATACTCAACACTATTTTCATATGCCCACAATAATCTGTAAATAGTGGTAGTGATCGTACAATGAAGTTACCAACAAGGGCCTCAAAGTCCATAAGGAGCATTCACTCTATACTGGAGACATTGTCTCCCTTAATAAGTTTGAATTATTCTCATTGGCTCCTCTAGTGGAAAAAACATGAGAAGAAAAAAAAACTCCAAATCTGGAGAAAACACTTCTCAGGTTAAAAAACCACTTAGCTTAACTAATATCAAATCCTAACAACTAGTCACAGAATACACATAAAGAGTCTTGGACCTTCTAAACAAAATAGAGTAGATCTTTGTTTTAATGTAAATAAGTTCAAAGACATCCAGTATGACTTAGCTCGCACTGCAACGGTTCCTTCACACCAACGAAACTAGTCAGTCAGTAATTGTACTTCAAGCGGTCCAAAAAATTTTGAAGCAATCATCAAAGATCCACTGTCTCTGAAATCTCAACAAGAAGCTCTGTCCAAAGCCCTTGTTTCGCACTTGCTGAGTCAGGAGAAAAGGTCTCTCTGAAAAGGAAAGCAAATTCACTGACTTTATGAATGGATGAACACACAGGGTCCAATTATATTCTTTTTCACATTTAAAGGGAACTACCAATCTCACATTGAATTATCAGGAAGCAGGCAATTGATGGTATAAACCCTTAAAAAAGTATATTCCAAAAGCAGCACAATCATTATTATTTTTTTAAAAAGCCTTCCATTCAATAGCATTATTCAAACCTAAAGGCTCTAACAGTCGTCAATTCAAAAATCAATCTGTTCATTTCTAAGCAACTGCTTGCGGATATCACCTCCTCTCATTGAAGTTTGCAGTTGTTTTAAAATAATGCATCATAAATTATCAAAAATGTGCCCATGCTTTAAACAATGTTTCACTAGCGGAGCTTCTTCCTTTCTTGTTTTAATACAGGATCTATGCTCAGTCATTCTAACTTGGAAGGGATATGAGGTTTGACCTATATAGATGAGGAAGAACAGGTAGTATTAGAGGAAGGATAGGTAGTATTAACTAATAGTTCTCTCTTATAATTGACAAGATTTCAGAGAGAGTGGATCTTTGATGATTGCTTCAAAATTCTTTTTAACTGCTTGGAGTATAATTACTGACTGACTAGTTTCGTTGGCGTGAAGGAACCGCTGGAATGCGAGCTAAGTGATACTGGATGTCTTTGAACTTATTTACGTTAAGACATAAAGATCTACTCTATTTTGTTTAGTAGATCCAAGACTCTTTATGTGTATTCTGTGACTAGTTGTTTTCAGCAATGTCACTCACAAACATATTGAACAGGATCGGCCCCAGCACCGAACCCTGAGGGACTCCACTACTCACCTTTCCTTCCTCTGAGCGACTTCCATTAACCATCACCCTCTGGCGTCTGTCCGACAGCCAGTTTCTAACCCAGTTCACCACTTTGGGTCCTAACTTCAGCCCTTCAAGTTTGTTCAATGAGGAACCGTATCAAAGGCTTTGCTGAAATCTAAGTAAATTGCATCTAACATATGTCCTCGATCCAGTTCTCTGGTCACCCAATTAAAAAATTCAATCAGGTTTGTTTGGCATGATTTACCTTTTGTAAAGCCATGTTGCCTCAGAGCCTTTAACCCATTAGATTCTAGGAAGTTCACTATGCTTTCTTTCAGCAACACTTCCATTATTTTTCCAAGAGAGGCTTAACTGCCTGTAGTTTCCCGCTTCATCCCTGTGACCACTTTTGTGAATAGGGACCACATCCGCTCTCCTCCAATCTCCAGGAACCACTCCCATCTCCAGAGATTTGTTGAATAAGTCTTTAATAGGACCCACCAGAACCTCTCTGAGCTTGCTCAGTATCCTGGGATGGATCCCGTCCGGTCCCATCACTTTGTCCACCTTCTGTTTTTCAAGTTGTTCATAAACACTTTCCTCCGTGAACAGTGCAGGGAATCTACTCCATTTTCTTGCGTTATTTTGCCAGACAATCTCGGACAATCTCGTTCCTTCTCCAGGAGTTGCGGTTGCCAGCCTTTATGCCTTCGGGTTCAAGCAAATGTGACAGGGTGTTAGAGTCACTGGATATGCGCAGGCTTTTGCAACCTGGTACTTAGATATCATGAATGAGTTTCATTTGTCCGTCATCTGTTAATGCTGTAGTTGCAACACGTATGGTCAGACCGACTTCAAAAGCCACCATTTCCAGATGGATCGGCATGGATATTTCATCTGTCTATATTAGAGATGGGCAGCAGCCTCTTTCGGTAAAGGCTTACTCCACAGGAGACGTTGCTTCCTTGTGGGCAATCTTCAGCAGTTTCCTCAGAAGAGATATGTAGAGCTGCCACTTGGTCCTCTTTACATACCTGAACGAAGTTTTACAGGATAGATGAGACAGCCAAGCCTTTGGCTATTCAGTTCTGGCAGCAAGCTCATCAGTCCCACCCTGAATTTGAGAGACTGCTCAGTTACATCCCACTTGTCCAGGAATAGAGTAATATTGTACAAGAAGGAAAGATTAGTTATCCCAGGACAAGCAGGCAGGTATTCTCACTAGTGGGTGATGTCATCCGACAGAGCCCCGATACGGACATCTTGCAAGCATGTCTTGCTTGAAGAAACTCAGAAGTTTTGAGATGCCCGCACCGCGCATGCGCCAGTGCCTTCCCGCCCGATGTACCGGGCGTGTCTCCTCAGTTCTTTTCTTTCCGCGGAGCTGAGAAGTTTCTCTTCATTCTGCGCTGACTGAATTTCAGTATATTTGCCTTCTTTATACCGCGTTTTTTGTTTCTTTGAATTTATTTCAATTTTAATTTATATTTTCTAAAAAAAAAAAAAAAAAAAAAAGTTAAAATTATTTCTTCCGGCGGTTCGGCCGGGCCGGCCTCGTGGCTTCGGCCTAGCGCCTTCGACCTTGCAGCGTCGATTTTCCGGCCTATGTCGCCATCACCGGCTAAGAGTGCAGCAAGTGCCAGCGTGCGATTTCGTTGACGGACCCGCATCGACGCTGTCTTCAGTGTCTTGGTCCAGAACACGTTCCGAAATCGTGCCGGCCTTGTTCCACGCTCACTGCGCGCTCGTTTAAACGGCTCTGCTTGCTCTGGGAGTCGATGTTTAAGATGGAGACTGCCAAGGAGCCGTCTGCTTCAACTTCTGCTGATGTTTCGCCGGTCCGTTCGAAACCTGCATCGACGACTCCTGCATCGGGCATTGTGAAGCCGGCATCGTTCACACCGACTTCAGCATCGAGTTCGACACCGGTGCCTGTCTCCGTCTCCTCGGTTCAGGTACCGCCTTCCACTGTCCCTCCGGTGGTCATTAAAGTGCCTAAAGCTAGCAAGCAGAAGCACTTGGCCACGAAGGAGCGCGAAGACCGTGCTGGAGGACCCCCTTTCGGTGCGGATCCCTCCATATCGGCTTCGCTGCGATCCCTGCTGGAAGCTCAGTTTGTCGAGCTTATGCAGTCTATGGGACCCCGGCTTATCGCCTCTATTCAGGGTGACGTCCCGGTCCCGGGGGGCGGACCGCCCCCTCCCCCTCCTCCTCGTCGTTCGATCTCACTGCTCGACGAGGAGGATCGGCGGAGAGTGGCGGAAGCCTCCAGGCGGGCTTCCCTTGGTGATATGCCGCCTTTGGAGCCCATCACGCCTCCTCGACATCAGGGTACTAGGTCGGCCCCTGATAATCGGAGTCCTGGGCATACTGCATCGCAGGAAGAGTTCTTCCGCACTCCATACCAGACCTGGGTGGCGCTGCGTGAGTCCGCCTCTTTGCCACCTCTGCGATCCACTGCATCTAGTCCTATCCATTCCTTAGAGGCTTCGGGGGATCGTGCGATGCATAGAAGATCTCGTTCCCCATCCCGTCACCGGGAGGGGCATCGTTCTCGACACTCCTCTCGACACTCCTCACGTCATTCGGAGGTGTCTCCGCAAAAGAAGATACAGCGTCTGGGATACTCCTCGTCGGATTTATCCCCGCCTGAGGGACCGGAGTATGAGGAACCATCTACCTCCTATTCTCCGTGCCGCTCCCAGCTCTCCCTGGACCCGGAGGCTTCCACTTCTTCTAGTCCGTCTCGCCGGCCGGCGCTGGCGGACCAACTGTCCTTTTCCTCCTTCCTCCGACAAATGGCGGATGACTTGGATGTGACTTTGGACACTGGTTCTCGATATTCTAAAGAGTATCTGGACACCATGCATTTGCCTCATCCTCCGGCGGAGACGCTCCGGCTTCCTCTGCATAAACTGCTGGACCAGACTTTCATGCGTTGTTTTGAGACACCATATTCCATCCCTGCAGTTCCCAGTAAGTTGGATGCTCGATACCGCATCGTCCACCACAAGGGGTTCGAGGGAGCACAACTATCTCATCAG
This sequence comes from Geotrypetes seraphini, assembly GCF_902459505.1. Taxonomy (NCBI): domain Eukaryota; kingdom Metazoa; phylum Chordata; class Amphibia; order Gymnophiona; family Dermophiidae; genus Geotrypetes; species Geotrypetes seraphini. The sequence continues at coordinate 154,780,572 of NC_047087.1, read as the reverse complement.
TCCCTTCTGGTCGAGTCCTCCCTCAAGCGATCTCATCCCTCCCAAGTCTACGCCTCAGTACCACCGGGCCGAGAAGGGAGAACGATGGATAAGTTTGGTAGACGTATCTACCAGAACTCGATGATGGCGACTCGGGTGCTCAATTACAATTTCTTCTTCTCTTCATATTTGGATTTCTTCTTGCCGGTGCTCCGCAAGTTCATCCCTTTTATCGATGCTCAGGCTCGATTCGAGTTTGAAGAGGTAGTGGCGACCCTTTCCCAGTTACGCCTACAGCTGATGCAATCCTCCTACGATGCCTTGTGCGGGGGCGGATCTGTTCGATGAGTCTATCGAGACTGTTACTAAGAAGCTTTCTGATCATGAGAAGTCCTTCCAGTCTATCCTACGGCCTAAACCCAAGCCTCAACAGTCTCGCCCCACTAGGCCGCCTTTGATTTACCAGCGGCGGTATCAGCCGAGGCAAGCTCCTCCTGCGAGACAACCTGCGAAGAGACAGCCTCCCCAGAAGACTCAGCAGAAGCCTCAGATGCCGGCTGCACCCAAGGCTACTCAGCCTTTTTGACTCTATCCCAGGGAGCATAACCAACCTCGTTCTGTCTCCCCCCGTTTTTCCCATTGGGGGTCGTCTCCATCATTTTTGTCATCGATGGGAGACCATCACCACGGACCTTTGGGTCCTTACCATCGTAAGAGAGGGATACTCTCTTAATTTCCAACGGGTCCCTCCGGACCACCCGCCAAGAGATTATCCTTCAAACTTGACGCAGACCGCTCTTCTCCTTCAGGAGGCTCAGGCTCTGCTTCGGCTTCGGGCCGTCGAGCCGGTTCCTTTAGATCAGCAAAACCGGGGTACTTCCTTGTCCCGAAGAAGACGGGCGATCTGCGTCCCATTTTGGACCTTCGAGTCCTCAACAAGTTTTTGGTCAAGGAGCGGTTCCGTATGCTGACCCTTGCTTCTCTCTATCCCCTCCTCGAGCAGAACGATTGGTTATGCTCTCTGGATCTCAAGGAGGCCTACACTCACATCCCCATTCATCCGGCCTCCCGCAAGTTCCTCAGATTTCGGGTGGGACATCTGCATCTGCAGTATCGAGTGCTTCCATTCGGCCTTTCCTCGTCTCCCAGAGTCTTCACGAAGTGTCTGGTGGTGGTGGCCGCTGCACTCCGGAACATGGGTCTTCAGGTGTTTCCATACCTCGACGACTGGCTCATCAAGGCCCCGTCAGCTCCAGAGGTCATTTCGGCGACCTTGACTACCATTTGTTTCCTACAAAGCTTGGGCTTCGAGATCAACTTTCCCAAGTCACATCTTCAGCCCACCCAGTCTCTCCCCTTTATCGGGGCGGTCCTGGATACCATTCAGCTTCGAGCATTCCTTCCTCCTCAACGCATGGATGCTCTCCTTCTACTCTGCCAGTCGGTGTCTTCTCTCCAATCCATCTCAGCGAGACACATGATGGTCCTCTTGGGCCACATGGCATCTACAGTTCATGTGACGCCTTTTGCCAGACTACATCTCAGAATTCCTCAATGGACCCTGGCATCTCAGTGGACTCAGGTGTCCGACCCGTTATCCCGTCACATTGTAGTCACTCCTGCTCTACGGCAGTCTCTTCTCTGGTGGATGACCTCTTCGAATCTATCCAGAGGTTTGCTGTTTCACACTCCTCCCCACCAGAAAGTTCTCACGACCGATTCTTCGAACTATGCCTGGGGGGCTCATCTGGATGGTCTTCGCACTGAGGGGTTCTGGACCAGTGCGGAACGACTCCATCAAATCAATCTTCTGGAGCTCAGAGCCATCTTCAATGCTCTCCAAGCTTTTCAGCATCTGCTTCACGACATGGTGGTCCTTATTCGCACAGACAATCAGGTCGCCATGTATTATGTCAACAAACAAGGGGGCACGGGCTCGGCCCCTCTTTGCCAGGAAGCTCTTCGAGTCTGGGATTGGGCTGTTCGCCACAACGTCTTCCTCAAAGCTATCTACATTCAGGGGAAGGACAACGTCTTGGCAGACAAATTGAGTCGTCTTCTCCAGCCTCACGAATGGACCCTCCATTCCGACCCTCTTCATCAGATCTTTGCACGGTGGGGGACGCCTCAGATAGACCTCTTTGCGGCCCCCCACAACTTCAAACTGCCTCAGTTTTGCTCCAGGATCTACACTCCTCATCGCCTCGAGGCAGATGCCTTTCTACTGGATTGGGGGAATCGCTTCCTGTATGCGTTTCCTCCATTTCCTCTCATCCAAAAGACTCTGGTCCAGTTGAGATCAGACCATGCCACCATGATTCTGATTGCTCCTCGGTGGCCCAGACAACCTTGGTACTCCCTTCTACTTCAACTCAGCAGCAGGGAGCCAGTACTTCTTCCAGTGTTTCCTTCACTACTTACTCAACATCAAGGTTCACTACTTCATCCCAACCTGCAGTCTCTCCACCTGACAGCTTGGTTCCTCTCAACGTAACTCCTCACCAGTTCTCCCAAGCAGTGAGGGAGGTCTTGGAGGCTTCCAGGAAGCCTGCTACCCGACAATGCTATTCCCAAAAATGGACTAGATTCTCTTCCTGGTGTATTTCCAATGCCACGGAGCCTCAGCGAGCTTCCCTATCCTCTGTGTTAGACTATCTTCTACACCTGTCTCAGTCTGGTCTCAAGTCTACCTCTATACGAGTCCACCTGAGTGCTATTGCGGCTTTCCATCAGCCTCTACATGGGAAACCTTTGTCTGCTCATCCTGTGGTTTCCAGATTTATGAAAGGACTTTTTCATGTCAACCCTCCTATCAAACCTCCTCCTGTGGTTTGGGATCTCAATGTTGTCCTGTCTCATCTCATGAAGCCTCCGTTTGAACCTCTCAACAGGGCTCCACTTAAGTATCTCACCTGGAAGGTGGTTTTTCTGGTGGCCCTCACGTCTGCTCGCAGGGTCAGTGAGCTTCAGGCCTTGGTGGCGGACCCACCTTTCACAGTATTCCATCATGACAAGGTGGTCCTCCGCACTCATCCGAAATTCCTGCCTAAAGTGGTCTCTGAATTTTACCTCAACCAATCCATTGTGCTTCCAGTGTTCTTTCCAAAGCCTCATTCTCATCCTGGAGAATCAGCTCTTCATACTCTGGACTGTAAACGTGCTTTGGCTTTCTACTTGGATCGCACCAAACCACACAGAACTGCTCCTCAACTTTTCGTCTCCTTTGATCCAAACAAGTTGGGACGACCTGTATCGAAGCGCACCATCTCCAACTGGATGGCGGCTTGTATCTCTTCCTGCTATGCCCAGGCTGGATTATCCTTTCCTTGTAAGGTCACAGCCCATAAGGTCAGAGCAATGGCAGCCTCTGTTGCCTTCCTCAGATCGACACCGATTGAGGAGATTTGTAAGGCTGCCACTTGGTCCTCGGTTCATACATTCACCTCTCATTATTGTCTGGATACTTTCTCCAGACGGGATGGACAGTTTGGCCAAACAGTGTTACAAAATTTGTTCTCTTAAATTGCCATCTCTCCCACCATTCCATTGGGGTTAGCTTGGAGGTCACTCACTAGTGAGAATACCTGCCTGCTTGTCCTGGGATAAAGCAATGTTACTTACCGTAACAGTTGTTATCCAGGGACAGCAGGCAGCTATTCTCACGTCCCACCCACCTCCCCTGGGTTGGCTTCTCAGGCTAGCTACCTGAACTGAGGAGACACGCCCGGTACATCGGGCGGGAAGGCACTGGCGCATGCGCGGTGCGGGCATCTCGAAACTTCTGAGTTTCTTCAAGCAAGACATGCTTGCAAGATGTCCGTATCGGGGCTCTGTCGGATGACATCACCCACTAGTGAGAATAGCTGCCTGCTGTCCCTGGATAACAACTATTACGGTAAGTAACATTGCTGTTCTTACTTTTGCTAATCTTTCTTGTAAATCTGCATTGTATTCCTGGAACCTGCCCTGCGAGCTACTAATTTGATGATGGCTTGCCTCAATAAGTACTGGTAAGTTGTACTTCAGATTCTTTGACCAGCCTTTCCAAGATTAACATCTGTCATTATTGTGTACTTTATCCTGGGATCTTTTGTTAATATGCCCCACACTGTTCAGATTTTATGGTTTATAATGTTTAAGAAACCTGTTTGATTGTTCATGATTGATATGCAGTTTTATGCTATGAGCAGATTAGACTTGTTTCATGGGGAGTATCCCTTTTCTATGTCTGCTTTTGTACCAACTGGAAGTCAGAGGGCAGTCCTGAGATAAGAGGGAAGCATCAAAAATGTGTAAATGAAGCTTCTTACAGGAGATCTTGTGAGATGGGATAGACTACCCACTTGTCCAGGAATTACAAGAAAGAAGGTAATAATTTAATCTTTTCAAATCATTTGGCTTGGTTTTATTCAGTGGGTCACATGTGACTGTATATATTGCTTTTATGTTGTTTGGACGCTTACTAAACTACAAACTGATACATCCATTCTCCTGTTCCACAATTTTTGTTGTTTCTCTGCTTTATTTATCTTGTTGAACCCTTTGGAGTCATTGGCATACTATATCAAGGCCTAAATGGAAAGTGTTTGTAAAAACTTGGATATCTCAAGGATTTTTAAGCTGCTACCTTTTATTGTCTATATTGCTAACACTTAAGTGTTTGTCACCAATGGTTTTTTTTTCTCTTTCAGAGAACTGCTATGGCTGCAGTGGATAGTTTCTACCTCTTGTATCATGAGATATCCCGCTCCTGCAGTAGTTATATGGAGACTCTGGCTTTGGTTGGGGCCTGGTACACAGCAAAAAAGAGCATTAGCCTCATATGCGACTGTTATAGTCTGATCCGGCTGCATTTCATCCCTCGGTTGGTTAGCAAGACAGATCTCTCCAAACAGTATGGAAAATGGGCTATAATTACTGGTATGAGCCATCTGAGCTTGAATGACTGTCTAAAATGTAATTTTGTTAAGAAATTTAGGTTTATTATATTGATTGTCAATATTTTAGAAACACACTCATATGTAGACATTAATATTTGTACATATATATAGCATAGAGCAATAGTTTTCAATCCAATCCTTAGGGGCCACTTGGCCAGTTGGGTTTTCAGGATATCCATATTCTAGTGCAGTGTATCTCAAACTGTGTACCGAGGCACACTATTATGCCTCCTGAGATTCCAAGTGTGCCATGGCACACTGAAGAGAAAGAGAAGTGCCTGCCAGCTGACTTCCCTACACGGTACAGCGCCAGTGCTGCCCAATTCGCCGAAGGCTTGCATGTTTTCCCCTTCTCTCTAACATCCTCCGGCTTCCCCCCCTGACCTCCCGGTATCACCTTTAAAGCTAAAATGATTTTATTTTCAATATAGTGATTGAAATGTGTCAGTTTTGAGAATTTATATCTGCTGTGTATATTGTATGTATGTGAAAAATGAATGGAAAATATTGCATTACAGTTAGTAAAGGGAATGGGATCTGGGGAAGAGCTTGGGTGGGCCTAGGGAGGTCTGGTTGGGGTACTCAGTTGATATTTGTTAGACTTAAGAGGTACTTAGCTTGAAGTAGTTGAGAAATACTGCTGTAGGCAATCAGCTGGCACCAGTGCCTCTCCTCTCCGGCCCTCTTCCCTGCTGGCATCCCCTACTGGCGTCTCAGGGCCCATCTGAAGGGCTTCTGCACATACGTGGATGTTGATGTGATGATGTCACGCATATGACTGATGTAATTACGGTGACGTCCGTGCACTTCTGGGTGCCTCAAGCCGTGGCCACTACTTCGGCTTGAGAAAGTTTGAGAGACACTGTTCTAGTGCAATAGGTCTGTCATTCTGGACGGACAGGTAATATCCCAGTGCCCGCAAGTCATATAGAAGGAATCCACTTCGGTTTTTGTCTTGAATCCCTCCTACTTCACCAGATGACTCTGCTGTTCGCTTCAGTTTTTTCCTTCTGCACATAAGCCAGAAGGAGTGTTTCTGATCGGCTCTGCTTATTTCTATTTTTGATGTTTGTTTGTTTCATGGTCTTTTTGCTTCATTTTGGTGCTAAGAGCTTCCCTAGTCGAGGATACAGCGCTGCCTGCATGGAGGAGAAGCAGACTGAGGTTTGCAGCTGACAAGCCGATCCCTTGTGGTACCTGTTGGCCAGCCTACAGAAGCCTTTTTGTAGCTTAGGACCAGTCCCCTTGTAGCATTGCTCACCTACTGAGTTGCGGGGGATTGAGTGCAGGCTTTTAGGCTCAGTGGGGTCTCATAGCTGCCAGCTCTGTTTCACCTCCTCAATTTTCACATCTGCGGGGTCTGGAGGCTCAGTCAGATACCAGTCAGATTGGCAGTCCAAAGATTCAGTGCTGGAAGGACATTCAGTTTTGAGGCAGCGATTTCTTCTCCCAGATACAACTACCGTATTTTTCACTCCATAAGATACACTTGACCATAAGACGCACCTACCTCTAGAGGAGGAAAAACCAAGAAAAAAAAATTCTGAACCAAATCATAATTCAATGCGATTTACAAATAATGATAAAATTGGGGTAAAAAAGAAAAACACATTAATCAAACCAGATGGTTAAAACAACTTTAGACCAACCAAACACATAAGGTAAAAAATAAAAAATAAAGGGTTAAATGCAATTTATAAACAAATAAAAAGTGTGAGGTGATGACACAATAGGAAAAGGATACATGCTCAATTTTCACCTATCAGCATTACTAGTAATAATAATAATAATAACTTAGTACTCTAACACACATCCTGAATATATAAAATTTGCATAACTCAGTTAAAAGCATCCTTAAATAGCCAGCTTTTCAGGAGACTTTTAAACTTACTAAGTAATTTTTCTTCCTTATATTGATTGGGAGCAAATTCCAGATTTGAAGGGCCGTGACGAAAAAGATCATGTCTCTCCTTGAATAAATGAGTCTCGGTGAAGGGACTGAGAGGAGAGATTTCTCTTCCAATCTTAAAGATTTTGTAGGAATATAAGGGATTAGAAGCCTTTCTAAAAATGCAGGAGCTTTATTCGTTAATATATTTTTTTTTAAACATATTTTTATTGAAAGTGAAAAAGGTCACAACCAGATACAATACAAAGTCTACATCAGAAATGTAAAACACAACAACATTAACACCCCCAACCGAACCCAGCCAGGGTCTCATACGGACAAGAGAGCAAAATGGAGCAAAGCTTGGTTGTGACCTTTTTCACTTTCAATAGAAATATGTGAAAAAAAAAAAGTAATGCTATTTTATATGTACCGTATTTTCACTCATATACCGCGCACCCATGTAAAACGCGCACATGGGTATAGCGCGCGGGAAACTGTAATTTATGTAAAGAAATTTTTATATACCGCGCACACCCGTATACTGCGCATGCCACCCTGACTCTCCCGTCGCCGCCCAACTCTCCTCTGGCTGCCCCGACTCTCCTTTCGCCCGCCCCCGACTCTCCTCTGGCCGCCCCAAGTCTCCTTTCCTCCTTGAAGTCCTGTCCCCCCTTGAAGTCCTTTCTCGGGCGGGACCGCCAGAAGAGGAAGCAGTGCAGATGCAGGGCTCAGAGAAGGGGCGGACCGCTGGCAGAGGAAGCAGCAGGACAACGGTAGGCAACTTCTCCATGATGGGGGGGGTGGGGAGGCTGTGGGGGTGCGAGCGGTCCTTCGGGGTGGGGGTGCGGATGCAAATGCGAGTGCGAGCGGTCCTTCGGGGTGGGGGTGCGAGCGGTCCTGCGGGGTGAATCGGACGTCGGGGGGGGGGGGAGAACTATGTAAAAAAAAATGTGTACAATGCGCTCACGCGTAGAATGCGCATGGTTATGCACGGTTTGTAAAATCGTGTATAACGCGCGTGTTATATGCGTGAAAATACGGTAATTCTATTATTTTATATGTAATTCACATGTAACCAATGCTTTTCCTTCAGAAGGGGAGTCATAGGATCAAATTTTTTTTCTTTTTAGTAATTATTTTTATTGCTGTGTTTTGTAGGATTTGTAATCTATGTATTTCTTTTAAGGTTATTCCCTTGTACAAAGCGTTGCAGTAGTCAATTTTTGATATGACTAACGAGTTTATTAAAATGTTCAGAGATGCTTCATCCAGAAATGCGGATAGTGATCTTATTAACCTTAACCTATAGAAACAATTCCAGACAAGTGAACTTATTTGATCATGATAATTCAATTTTTGGTCCAAAAAGACCCTGAGTATCTTTACCTTGGTGACTTCTTTAAGCGTACTTTTATTGATGTTTATGCTCGCTCCTAATTTCTGTCCCTCCCTACATGGGAATAGCATAACCTCTGTTTTAGATGTGTTAAGGGTCAAGTTGTTTGTCATGTAACCATTTTAATATTTTCGACAATTTTATATTAACTGCTGAAATTTCTTCGGCTGAGCTTGGATCCCAGGGATACAAAAGTTGGACATCATCAGCGTAGGCAAATGGTGTGAACCCAATTGATTGGCTAAGGGTTAACAGAGGAGCCAAAAATACATTGAACAATAAGGGAGATAAGATTGATCCTTGCGGGATCCTAAAACTAGTTGCAATTGTATTTGAGGATGAATTATTAAATGTCACTTTTGAAGATCGTTCTTAAAAATAGGACTGAAACCTTTGGAGAACATCAGTTATTCCCAATGATCCGAGTCTACTTAGAAGAAGATGGTGGTCTATAGTGTCGAAAGCTAGTGTCAAGGGATATAAGAAGAACCGATTGGTGATGATCCCAAAAATAGAGAACAGAGGATGTCAGGCCAATTAGAGAGTGTTCGGTCGAATGATGTTGTCGAAAGCCTGTTTGATGTTTTCTCAAAAAATTCTGACACCTGATTTAAAACTATTTTTTCCATCATTTTTGCTACAAAAGGTATTTTTGCAATTGGTCGGAAATTAGGGTCGTTCAAATTCCCTTTTGGATCTTTAGTTATTGGATGAATAGTTGAATGTTTCCTTTTTTGGGGAATAATCCCTTTCTCTAAGGAGGTAGACATTATTTTTTTTTAATGTATTTACTGAAAATATTAAAGAATTTTTTCAAAATATGTAGAAGAAGTGAATCTGCATCATTACCCTTCACATTCAATGAAAGGAATAGTCTGCAAATCAGAGAGTATAAGTGGTGCAAAATGAGAACATTTTGAAATCTGAGATAGAATAATCGGGCTCCGGTGTTAAAGTGTCTGAGAATTTTTTCCTGATCCCTTGGATTTTCTCTACAAAAGAGTTAACCAGATCTTGAGCAGTTAGAGCACTAATTACACCCTGTGCTGAATGGGGTTTAAATGTCATTAAAGATTTTAAAATAGAAAATACTGTCTTACAGTGCATTCCGCAAATCGATCAAAACCGCCCTATTCGCAAAATTCATTGAATAAATCTGTCCCCTCCCTTCACTAGGACTCCCCTCCCTGTAAACGCCTTTCTTCTTCTCTCAAGATGCTCCTCATATATTCAGTTATTCGCTACCCATAGAACTCCAATCCAAATGGAAATTCTAAAGATATACTCAGATACCCATGACCCATGGATCCCAATCTATATGTAACTTTCCCCTTCTACACGATCTACACGATTGCATCATATTGCATCACATTGCATCATATCATATTGAATTATTGTATGGTACTGTATTTAATCTCAGGTACTGTATTGTACTTAGACTTATGTATTATATAGTATTCAGACTTATTATATTGTACTGTATTTAAACTAGTAGTATTGTACGGTACTATATTGTATACAGACTCATTGTATTGTATTGTATGTTGACCTACTGTATTGTATTGAGTCCGCTTGTTATTCGCTGAATGCCTTCTTACATTGTAAACCGCCTAGAAGTCACCTGACTACGGCGGTATAGAAAAATAAAGTTATTATTATTATTATTATTATTATAGAAGAATTGTTTGCTGTTTGGATGCGAGAGGCTTAATATTTTTTCTTTGTCTCGTTTATTTTATTTTTGTAATATTGTGCTTGAGTTTGGTATCTTAAGCCAGCCCGCTCCCAGCCAGCTTGCCAGCCTGCCCTAAGCCAGTCAGCCCGCCAGCCGGCCGGCCGGCCAGCCAGCCAGCCCCAGGCCAGCCAGCCCCAAACCAGCTAGCTCACCCACCAGCCAGCCCCAAACCAGCCAGCCAGCCCCAGGCCAGCCAGCCCCAAGCCAGCCAGCCTGCCTCAAGCCAGCCAGCTAACCTCAGGCCAGCCAGCTAGCTCCAGGCCAGCCAGCCAGCACCAAGCCAGCCAGCCAGCAACCTCCTGTACCTTTTTTAATCCTGTCCACCCATCCTCTGCTTATGGGTCTGTCGGCTCCAGCCCACCTCCCTTGCTTGTGGACCCAGAAGCTCCAGCCGGCTTCCTTCCCTTCCTGTCGCGGCACCTACCTTGCAGACAGTGCTCGGGGGCTCCTACTTATTTCCTGGCCAGCGGTGTAAAGATCAGCGCGGATGTCAGGAGCAAGCTTTACGCTCTCTCGCTTGGCCCCATGCTGCTTTCCGAATGGCTGCCGAAAGTTCTTGCGAGTTCCACGAGAACCTACAGCAGCCATTCGGAAAGCAGTGCAGGGCTGAGCAGGAGAGCGTAAAGCTTGTTCCTGATGTCCTGCTGCTGATCTCTGCGCCGCAGGCCAGGAAATAAGATGAAGGATACACGCTGGACCACCAGGTTAAAAAGAGGGGACAACGACAAGGGGGGACAATGATGACAGACAGACGGGCGGGGTGGGTGTTTTTTAAAAAAGGTGATGCGGTGGCGGCAGCAGGTGGGTGGGTTTAAAAAAGTGATGCGGCGGGGTAACAAAATTTGTACCTTTGCTTCATAAGACGCACTGAGATTTCTACCCACTTTGGGGGTGGGAAAAAAGTGCATCTTATGGAGCAAAAAATATGGTACCTTTGGAGCTAAGGCAAACTGCAGCACATTACCAGCACAGGTCACAGTGAGTAAGGCTATGAGGAAAATAAGGGAGTTGGGGGTTCTGTAAATGTTAAATTTAAAGGATTCTGCCTGTTCCCTGATATTCCCCCAACTTTAAAATCCTAAAATTGCTGGGTTTAAAAAAAAAAAAAAAAATTTAGTTCAGCATTTTAGAGCCGTTTGTTGACACCAGAATGCTGCCACAGTGGCCATCTTGGATTTCTCGGGGGGTTTTTCCCCAAATTTCTCCAGACGCTCCAAATCATCTCATTTTGCCTCAAAACTGGCAGGAATTGAGTCCTCAGACTATTTTGACCCTAATTCATGCCAGATTTGTGCAGGATGGGTGCCTGAAGAGTGCTCTTGCACCACATGTCAAATAACACTTGAAGGGAGGGCAAGAGTGGTCGTCTTAGCCTCCCCTTTGCTGTATAGGGCCAAAGACCAGGCAAGAAGCCTGTTGGTTGGGGCTATATTCTTTTTAGAGCCCTGGAATAGTGGTTGTCCTAAATGCAGGAGCACGGAGCCCAAGAGACGTAAGCTGGAGTCCTCTACAGGAGACTCAGCACTGCCTATAACAGCATTTTCTCCAGAATTTGTTACTTTGATATAGAAAGCTTTTCAGGACAGCTGAACTTTCAAAGGGAAATGTGACAGCGCTTCTGAAGGTGCACGAGGGGGAAAAGGGCTCCCAGGGTGTGACTGCCTCTCTGGCTTCAGCAGGCCAGGATCTAGGAGACCTTTTTCAGGAAGATTCAGAGAATGAAGGGTCTCTTACTGTGCTCTTACTGTCTCAGGGCACACCCTCACTGTCAAGAGATGCTGGGTCACAGACCAGTGCATGTACCTTAGACTTCCTGGTGGCTCTCAATCAAGTGGATGATCCCATGGTCCTCCATTTGTCCAAACCCTCAACTTTGTTGGATCTTATTTCACTGCTTTTGCATACGCTGATGATATACAGATTATTCACCCTATCGATCCTACCACCACCAAGGACATCAACACCATAAACTCAAAATTAGATAGTATCAGACATTGGCTAAGCGAAAAAATGCTCTCTCTCAGTATTTCTAAAACAAACTATCTTCTCTTTCCATGGAAAGATAATATTCAACTTGTATCTCCTTTATCCATCGAAAGCACTCCAATCAAATCAGTGAATTCAGTCAAAATCTTGGATGTAAATTAACTTATCGTCCTCAAATCGGTGCAGTAGTTAAAAATTGCTTCTATAAACTTAGAATGATTAGATCTTTAGCTAGCATCCTGGATCCTCAATCTCTAAACATATTGATTCACTCTCTCATCATATCTAAAATTGACTACTGCAACTCGTTATACAAAGGTATATGTCAGAAAGATAGTAGATGCCTTCAATTAATTGCTTCCAATACCTCACAGAATAATTTATAAAATCACTGTCCTAATATTCAAAACCCAAAAAACCAAGGAACCTGCCTTTATCCCAGGACAAGCAGGCAGGTATTCTCACTAATGGGTGACGTGATCCAACGGAGCCCTGATGCGGACGCTTCACAAGCAGTCTTGCTTGAAGAAAACTCGAAGTTTCGAGTCGCTTGCACCGCGCATGCGCAAGTGCCTTCTCGCTCGATGCACCGGGCGTGTCTCCTCAGTTCTTACTTTTCCGCAGAGCCGTCTTCAACTCTGCGCGGTTTCTTCACTTGTGCCTTCTAAATCCGCGGTTTTGGTTTTATTTGATCTTAATCACTGATTTTCGTTGTGTTTTATTGTTTAAAAAAAAAAAAATTTCTTTGTTCCGTTCGACCGGGCAGGCCACATGGCCGCAGCCCCGCGGCTTCGATCTTGCGGTGGAGCTTTTTCAGCCTATGTCCCGGCCTATCACCGGTTTTAAAAAGTGTAACAAGTGCCAGCGCGCGATTTCGCTAACAGGGATTGAGGGGTACAAATATGCAATACGGAATGCTTTAGAGTAATAGATGACTTACAGGTCATTTGACCTGGGGGGCCGCCGCGGGAGCGGACTGCTGGGCATGATGGACCTGTGGTCTGACTCAGTAGAGGCGATGCTTATGTTCTTATGACCCTCATCGATGCTGTGTTCGGTGTGTCGGGCCTGAACATCTTCCGAAATCATGCCGGCCTTGCTCCACACTCACCGCACGTGCTTTCAAGTGCCGTTGCGTCCTGTGGGAATCGCTGTTCATGGAGTCCTCGACGGAGCCGTCGAACACGAAGGGACCTTTGCCTTCGACATCATCCGCAACTCCACAGCCTACCACCTCTGCGGCGCCGAGTCTCACCAAGCCCGCCTCGTTTGTCCCGGCTCAGACTCCGGCGCCTGCTGCGATGCCTTCCTCAACCTCCTCAGGTCAGGTAGCCCAGCAGCCCATTCCCCCAGTAGTGTTAAAAGTGCCCAAGGCTTCGAAGTCCAAGCACTCACACACTGCTCCGAGGGAGCGCAAGGCCCGCGCAGGTGGTCCCATTTCAGATGCGGATCCATCCTTGCCGGCCTCGTTCCAGACCATGCTACAGAAGCAATTCATCGAGCTCTTTACCACGATCGGGCCTCAACTTCTTTCCCAAATCCAGCCTGGGCACGTGGAGGCCTCCCGCGAGGTCGAGCCCCCTCCAGTGCCTCAGCGGGGAACACACTCTCAACATGGAGCAGAGTCTCTGCGAGTGTCTAGTCTGGCAACAATGCATGCATCGCAAGGAGCAGAGTCTTTGCCCATGCCTCCACTGGAGCCGATGCACTCGATGCAAGGAGCAGAGTCTTTGCGAGTGCCCCCGTTGGAGCCGATTCACTCGATGCAAGGAGCAGAGTCTTTGCGAGTGCCTCCGTTGGAGCCGATTCACTTGATGCAAGGAGCAGAGTCTTTGCGAGTGCCTCCATTGGAACCGATCACCCTGATGGGTTTCGAGCCTTTACGGCAACCGCCCCTGCTTCAATCCACCGCTTCCAGCCCCATCCACTACCTGGGGGCCTCAGCGAAGACTTACTCGCCTCACCCATCAAGGCCGACCTCGCGGCACAGCCCGCATCGCTCCTCGAGGCACTCGTCCAGGCAGGCCTCGCCTCATCGGAAACAAGCATACCTGGAGTATTCGCCACCGACTACTACTCCACTGATGCCAGAGCTCGAGGACACAATGGGATCTCTCTCACCATCTCGATCCCTGTCCTCATTGGATCCAGAGGCATCAACCTCATCGAGCCCGTCTCGAGGCCCTGCAACAGCCGACCAACTGTCCTCCTCGTTCCTTTGACAGATGGCTGAGGACATGGACATCCCCCTGGATACGGGGTCCAAATTCTCGAAAGAATACCTGGAGACTATGTGCCTCCCTCAACCACCAGCGGAGTCCCTAAAGCTTCCCTTACACAAGCTACTGGACCAGACCTTTGCACGGTGCCTTGAGACACCTTATTCGATCCCTGCAGTGCCGGGTAAGTTGGACACCAGATACCACACTGTTCATCGCAAGGAGTTCGACGGCTCTCAGCTCTCCCACCAATCCCTGCTAGTGGAGTTCTCACTGAAGCGGTCCCACCCCTCCCAGGTCTACGCCTCCGTTCCACCTGGTAGAGAGGGAAAGACCATGGACCGGTTCGGCAAGAGAGTTTACCAGAACTCCATGATGGCCTCGAGAGTCCTGAATTACAACTTCCACTTCACAACATATTTGGAGTTCCTTCTATCCGTACTCCAGAAATTCATGCCCTACGTGAATACTGGGGCACAATTCGAGTACCAGGAGGCGCTGGCTTCGTTATCCCAGCTCCGGGTGCAGCTTATGCAGTCCTCCTACGATGCCTTTGAGCTCGTGGCTCGGGCCGCAGCATGCTCGGTGGCTATGTGCCGGTTGGCGTGGCTGAGGACAATCGACATGGACCCCAACTTCCAGGACAGGCTTGCCAATGTTCCATGCGCTGGCACTGACCTCTTTGATGAGTCCATCGAGGCTGTAACCAAGAAGCTTTCGGACCACGAGAAGTCATTCCAGTCCATCCTGCGTCCGAAGCCCAGGCCTGCTCCTTCTCGTCAATCACGCCCACTGCTGATCTACCAGCGATGTTACCCTCCGAAACAGGCTCCCCCCATCCGGTAGCCTGTGAAGAGGCAGCACCCGCAGAAGCATCAGCAAAAGCCTCAACCATCTGCTGTTCCTAAAGCTCCTCAGCCCTTTTGACTGTCTCAAAGAGAGCATAACCTCGGTCGTTCTACCTTCTTCAGCAACTCCACCTATCAGAGGTCGCACCCACCATTTTTTCCATCGATGGACGACTATCACCACCGACCTCTGGGTCCTCTCCATCGTCAAGGAGGGATACTCCCTTCAATTCCACCAGGTCCCTCCGGAACATCCTCCAAGAGAGTATCCTTCCAACTTGACGCAGACCACCCTCCTTCTTCAGGAAGCCCAGGCCTTGCTGCAGCTCGGGGCGGTCAAACCGGTCCCTCGGGACCAACAGAACAAGGGGTTTTATTCCCGGTACTTCCTTGTGCCGAAGAAGACGGGCGATCTGCTACCCATTTTGGACCTCAGGGTGCTCAACAAGTTTCTGGTCAAGGAAAATTTTCGCATGTTGACCTTGGCATCCCTGTATCCCCTCATCGAACAGAACGACTGGTTATGCTCTCTGGATCTGAAGGAGGCCTACACTCACATCCCCATTCATCCGGCCTCACGCCAATTCCTCAGATTCCGGATGGGACATCTTCATCTTCAATACCGAGTGCTTCCCTTGGCCTGGCCTCATCCCCCAGAGTCTTCACCAAGTGCCTGGTAGTGGTAGCTGCAGCACTCAGGAACCACGGCCTCCAGGTGTTCCCTTACCTGGACGACTGGCTCATCAAGGATTCCACATCTCAGGGAGTCGCCCTCGCGACCCAGAAGACAATTTGTTTTTTTGCAACATCTGGGATTCGAGATAAACTTCCCAAAATCCCACTTACAGCCCTCCCAGTCTCTCCCCTTCATCAGGGCGATCCTGGATACTACCCAACTCCGAGCGTTCGTTCCTCCCTCCCTCACGCATGGAGGCTCTTCTTCACCTCTGCCATTCAGTGTCCTCTCGCCCTTCCATCTCGGCGAGACAGATGATGGTCCTGCTAGGCCACATGGCCTCTTCAGTGCATGTGACTCTGTTTGCCAGACTTCACCTCAGGACGTCTCAGTGGTCCCAGATGTCCGACCCTCTGACTCAACACATCCAGGTCACTCCTGCTCTGCAACAGTCTCTTCGCTGGTTGATGCTATCCTCCAATCTCTCCAGAGGCTTGTTGTTCCAAACCCCCCACCATCAGAAAGTCCTCACGACCGACTTGTCGACTTATGCTTGGGGGGCTCATCTGGATGGCCTCTGCACCCAGGGTCATTGGACCAGCACGGACCGCCAGTGCCACATCAATCTCCTAGAACTCAGAGTGATCTTCAACGCTCTCCAGACCTTTCAACATCTTCTTTGCGACCAGGTTGTCCTCATTCGCACAGACAACCAGGTTGCCATGTACTATGTGAACAAGCAGGGAGGCAAGGGATCGGCCTCCCTCTGCCAGGAAGCTCTGAAAGTGTGGGATTGGGCGACTCGCAACAACACCTTTCTCAGAGCAGTCTACATTCAGGGGGCGGACAATGCCTTTTCAGACAGCTTGAGCCGTCTTCTACAACCTCACAAGTGGACCCTCAACTCCACGCCTCTTCATCACATCTTCTCCCTGTGGGGAACGCCTCAGATAGACCTCTTTGCAGCCCCCCACAACTTCAAACTGCCTCACTTCTCCACTCCCCTCAGCGCCTCGAGGCAGATGCATTCCTCCTGGACTGGACGAATCGCTTTCTATATGCATTTCCTCCATTTCCTCTCATTCAAAAGACTCTGGTCAAGCTGAAGTCAAACCATGCCACCATGATCCTGATTGCTCCACGGTGGCCCAGACAACCTTGGTACTCCCTTCTATTTCAACTCAGCAGCAGGGAGCCATATCCTCTACCAGTTTTTCCATCTCTGCTTACACAGCATCAGGAATCTCTACTTCACCCCAACCTGCAGTCCCTACACCTGACAGCTTGGTTCCTCTCAACATAACCCCTCTACAGTTCTCCCAAACTGTGAGGGATGTCTTGGAAGCTTCAAGGAAACCTGCTACCAGACAATGCTACCACCAAAAATGGACTAGATTCTCTGTTTGGTGTGTTTCTCAGCATCAGGAGCCTCAACACTCCTCCTTGCCTTCAGTTTTGGACTACCTTTTGCACCTGTCTCAGTCTGGCCTCAAGTCTTCCTCCATACGAGTCCACCTCAGTGCAATCGCTGCTTTCCATCAGCCTCTTCAAGGGAAACCTCTGTCTGCTCATCCTGTGGTTTCCAGATTCATGAAAGGACTTTTCCTTGTCAATCCTCCCCTCAAACCGCCTCCAGTGGTTTGGGACCTCAATGTTGTCCTTTCACAGCTTATGAAACCTCCATTTGAACCTCTTCACAAGGCTAATCTGAAGTACCTCACTTGGAAAGTGGTGTTTCTCACTGGCCTCACTTCTGCTCGACGAGTCAGCTCCAAGCCTTGGTGGCGGACCCACCTTTTACAGTCTTCCATCATGACAAGGTGGTTCTCTGCACCCATCCGAAATTTCTCCCGAAAGTTGTCTCGGAATTTCATCTTAACCAATCCATCGTTCTGCCAGTGTTCTTTCTGAAGCCACACTCTCACCCTGGAGAATCTGCTCTTCATACTCTGGACTATAAGCGTGCTTTGGCTTTCTACCTAGAACGCACCAAGCCTCACAGAACTGCTCCCCAACTTTTCATCTCCTTTGATCCGAATAAGTTGGGACGCCCCGTTTCCAAGCGCACCATCTCCAACTGGATGGCGGCTTGCGTCTCATTCTGCTATGCCCAGGCTGTATTGCCCCTTGACAAAAAATCACAGCCCATAAGGTCAGAGCTATGGCAGCTTCTGTAGCTTTCCTCAGATCGACACCGATTGAGGAGATTTGTAAAGCTGCCACTTGGTCCTCGGTTCATACCTTCACTTTTCACTATTGCCTGGATATTTTCTCCAGATGGGATGGACAGTTTGGCCAAACAATATTGCAAAATTTATTCTCCTAAGTTGCCAACTCTCCCACCATCCCACTATGGTTAGCTTGGAGGTAACCCATTAGTGAGAATACCTGCCTGCTTGTCCTGGGATAAAGCAATGTAACTTACCGTAACAGTTGTTATCCAGGGACAGCAGGCAGCTATTCTCACGTCCCACCCTCCTCCCCTGGGTTGGCTTCTCTGCTAGCTATCTGAACTGAGGAGACACGCCCAGTGCATCGGGCGAGAAGGCACTCGCGCATGCGCGGTGCGGGCGACTCGAAACTTCGAGTTTTCTTCAAGCAAGATTGCTTGTGAAGCGTCCGCATCGGAGCTCCGTTGGATCACGTCACTCATTAGTGAGAATAGCTGCCTGCTGTCCCTGGATAACAACTGTTACGGTAAGTAACATTGCTTTATCGATAAACTTCTCATTCCATTCGATCCTCCTAGAACCCTAAGATCCACCACCCAACATCTATTCCACGTGCCCTCATTAAAGATGATTAGCAGTTGTCGGGCTACTATTTTCTCAATTATGGCTCCCATGATCTGGAATTCACTGCCAACTAATATTAGGGCAGAGCAAAATCTGGACAAATTCAAAGGAGGATTAAAATGCTTTCATTTTCTCCATCATTGTCTGTTTTCCTTTTAATTATTGTAGTTTCCCTACTTACCTCTTGTTTAATTGTACATCAATATTATGTTATGTTTAAATTAGTCTTTTGATTGTGCTCCCTCTTTTATTATTATAAAACACTTAGAATTCATGATAGGCATTTAATCAAATTTTAATAAAACTTGGAAACTTGGATTCGCTTTGAGAGTTAAATTTGGAATCCCATCAGGTCCCCTTGGCTCCCTCCTCTATTATGAATGGAGTGAGGGCCCAGTCTTCTACATTTCCCTGGCATCTTGATGCTCCTGAAGGATCCCTTAAAGTAGCCAGGACTATGACTTGGCTGTATCTGATGGCACAAAAGTGTCATCAGCTGTTTGCTCTACCCAAGGTGGATTCCTTGATAGCGCATATTACCAAATACATGTGTACAAGGATATGCAGAATTGCAGAGTTGATGTAATTCTCAAAAGACAGTTCAAGGCTTTGTCCTTAGGAATCAATGTGGCCACAGTAGCTTCCTTTATGACCTGGGCCTGTCATACCAGGTTGCAGAGTCTTGAGCTGGTGAGCAATGAGCCTTTACCCCAGCAGAGTGGATTATGTGGCAGATACCAGTTCTCATCCTGCTTTAACCTCCTAAAAGTCACAATGACGCCAGGTCCAGAGTGGTTCCATTCAAGATAAGGGGGCAGCTCTCAGACTACATGCAGCCTGGGCACAGATATTATTGGACTGTTGGGAACTGGAAATCATTCAGAGTAGATACAAGCTCGAATTTGCCCAGCCCTTAACAGACTGGTTTGTGGACTTCCCAGCAGGGCAACCAGAAAAGACAGGTAGGGTGGAGGCTGCCAGATATTCAAGCAATAGAGCCTGTAAAGCCCGAAGATTCGGGCTTGGTCACATACTCCTTATACTTCATCGTGGTGAGTCCCTGGACATCGTCTACCTGGATTTCAGCAAAGCATTTGATAGCGTGCCACATCGCAGGTTGCTGAGCAAGATGAGTTCTTTAGGTTTGGGTGACACATTAACCAAATGGGTTGGGAACTGGCTTGGAGGTAGGCTTCAGAGGGTGGTGGTGAATGGCACCCCCTCCGAAATGTCGGAGGTGATAAGTGGAGTGCCATAAGGCTCCGTCCTGGGCCCAATCTTGTTCAACATCTATATAAGAGACTTGACAGAAGGGCTCCGAGGTAGAATAACATTATTCGCCGATGATGCCAAACTGAGCAATGTAGTGAGCAAAAGCACAACAGACAAAAAAGCAATGGCAGACGATATGGTGCATGACTTACTGCTGCTGGAGCACTAGTCTAGTTCCTGGCAACTCAGTTTCAATGCCAAAAAATGCAAAGTCATGCACCTGGGAAGCCAAAATCCATGCAAGATTTACACCCTAAATGGCGAGATCCTGACAAGAACTGAAGCAGAAAGAGACTTAGGGGTGATTGTCAGGGAAGACATGAAGTCTGCAAACCAAGTGGAGCAAGCTTCATCTAAATCAAGGCAAATCATAGGTTGCATACGCAGGAGCTTCGTCAGCCGTAAACCTGAAGTCATTATGCCACTGTATAGATCCATGGTGAGACCGCACCTGGAGTACTGTGTGCAATTCTGAAGGCCACATTACCACAAGGATGTGCTGAGACTGGAATCGTTCCAGAGAATGGCCACCAGGATGGTCTCGGGACTCAAGGAGCTCCCGAACGAGGAGCGGTTAGGGAAATTGCAACTCTACTCACTCGAGGAACGTCGAGATAGGGGAGATATGATCGAGACATTCAAGTATCTCACGGGCCGCATCGAGGTGGAAGAAGACATCTTCTTCAAGGGTCCCGCGGCAACAAGGGGGCATTCGTGGAAAATCAGGGGCGGGAAACTGCACAGTGACACTAGGAAGTTCTTCTTCACTGAAAGGGTGGTTGATCGCTGGAATAGTCTTCCACTTCAGGTTATTGAGGCCAGCAGTGTGTCAGATTTTAAGGCCAGATGGGATAGACATGTGGGATCTATCCGCAAAGATAGATAGGGAGGGTCACTGGAATGGGCAGACTTGATGGGCCGTGTCCCTTATCTGCCGTCTATTTCTATGTTTCTAAAGGCTCAAACGATTGGAGACCCGTTCTGGATCTTACATCAATGCAGTGCTCAAAGTTCCACGCTTTCACATGGAGACAGTTTGATCTGTCATAGAAGTGGTTGTGTCAGGGGAGTTCCTAGCCTCTCTGGATCTGACATTGGATTTGCATATTTCTATATTTCTGGACCACAGAAAGTTCCTAATGTTTTATGATCTGGAAAACCATTACCAGTTCTTGGCCCTCCCCTTTGGGCTAGCGACAGCGCCTCACATGTTCACCAAGGTGATGGTGGTGGTAGCTGCCCACCTCCACAGGATGGGCTTACAGGTTCATCCATACCTGGTGTGACAATCCTGCATTCCCGAGGCTTGTCACAGAGGGATATGGAAGAATTTACAAACCCCGGTGCAGAAGGGCTGTGTCTGACCCAGCGGAGGCATTGCTTATGTTTTTATGAGAGAGAGAGAGAGACACTCACAGGAGGATTGGAGATGGTAGGAAGCAGGCGAATCCTGATGCTGGAGACCAGATTGTTGAGGTAGCAGTGAGTACAGCTGCAACACAGGAGGCTGGAGGGGAAAGAAAGCACAGTTGTGAGGGATAGGAAGCACCAGTCTGGGACCGGGATAGAGAAAGAGAGACAGAGAGAGAGACACTCACAGGAGGATTGGAGATCCAAAGAGAGGGTAGGAAGCAGGCGAGTCCTGATGCTGGAGACCAGATTGTTAAGGTAGCAGTGAGTGCAGCTGCAACACAGGAGGCTGGAGGGGAAAGAAAGCACAGTTGTGAGGGATAGGAAGCACTAGTCTGGGACCGGGAGAGAGAGAGAGAGACAAACACAGGAGGATTGGAGATCCGATGAGACGGTAGGAAGCAGGCGAGTCCTGATGCTGGAAACTTGATGGCTTTATGTGAGAAAGGGTGGGGAATGGATGTGGAGGGGGAAGGAAGGAGGGGTGGGACTTGTTTTTTAAAATTTTTTTGTTTTTTTCCAGGAGGGGTATGGGCAGGAGGGGGAGTGTGGAGGGGCAAGGAAGGAGGGGTGGGTAGGGAAGAGGGTGCAGCTCCCTCAGTAACAGCGGGTGACATTCACGGGGTGGGAGGGGCACAACCAAGTTTGTCCATGATGTTCTGTAGTGCCCCTGTGATGTTCTGGACTGCTCGGACTGCATCCTGAGAGAGGTCCTGAATGGTTCCCACACCCGCATTTAGGGATGTCCTCCGCTGTTACTGAATTGGGTGGAGGATCTGTTTGTGGCAGTGTGAGCCACAATAGTGGTTGGTGCAACAGGGGTGGTTGTTGGTGAGGGGTTGGTCCTAAAATCCCGGGTGGAGCGGTGGATGGGGGTAGAAAAGGTGGGACACCGGGTGGGGCTTTGAATGGGGTGAGGGGTTGAAACAGGATAGCATGCGAGAGGAGGGGGATGCCAATATATCTGCAATTGGAAATTGCAATATATAAGAAGTTGGAAATTGAAAAGACAATTTACATAGTCAAAATATCGGAACACTTACCACTCTCCACAGAGAGCTCATTGAACTGTTCGAGAATGGGGGATGAGGGAGGGCAGCTGGAGGGATGTGGGAGGGCTGAGGGAGTACTGAGGGTGGAAGGACGATTGTGGGGGAAAATTCAAATGGTGAAACGGGGGTAGGGTGTGGGAAGGAGGGCGAACTGGGCATTGTGAATTGAAGGGGCAGGGCTGGGTTTAGGGCATTTTCTTAGGGGTTTCTTGGATGAGGGTGGTCGAGGGCATCGGTGGGGGGAAGTGGGACGGGACGGGACTGGGCGGAGGTGGAAAGGGGTTGGGAAGTGGGGCATCTGCGGGGGATAGGGGCAGCGGCAGCATCTTCTTCCTCCTCTTCACTGTCATCTGAATAAATAAATGCATGTAGTGTCAGAAGTATATGTATGGAATGAAGAACTGTTAATGCTTAAAAAAAATTATTAGTCCAAAGAGATATTATGACTGCACACCTTACACCTCACCTTTAGGTTACTGTAACATACCTGGAGTATTATCCAAATTCTGGCACACTGAACGAACCCATGTAGGATGGTGGAGCCTGAGTTCTCGCACTTTTTTTTTTCAAATCCTCCACCTATTATATAATGGACAGAAATGAGTGAGGCATTATATGTTTTGGATATGTTGAACATTATATTAAAGCAAGGGTAGGCAACTCCAATCCTTGAGAGCCGTATTCCAGTCGGGTTTTCAGGATTTCCTCAATGAATATGCATTGAAAGCAGCGCATGCAAATCGATCTCATGCATATTCATTGGGGAAATCCTGTAAACCCGACTGGAATACGGCTCTCAAAGACCGGAGTTGCCTACCCCTGTATTTAACTCAAAGAAGTAAAACATGGAGGGACATAATTATGAACTGCACAATTTTCCAGCGGGTGGATGAAGATGCAGTGCATGATTTCAATATGAACCGGACTGGAGTTACCTACCCCTGTATTTAACTCAAAGAACTAAAACATGGAGGGACACAATTATGAACTGCACAATTTTCCAGCGGGTGGATGAAGATGCTGTGCGCGATTTCAATATGAACCGGACCGGAGTTGCCTACCCCTGTATTTAACTCAAAGAAGTAAAACATGGAGGGACACAATTATAAACTGTGCAATTTTCTAGCGGGTGGATGAAGATGCAGTGCGCAATTTCATGGACTGCGGATGAAATATGCATACATATTATTGGCTTCCACGCAACAAACATGCAGATTATAAATATATATAAACCGCGCATGTATTTAATAGGTACTTACTGAGCGCGGTGTCAAGGCACTGGCATTGAACAAGCACTGGAGTTTCCTCTATGTGCTGTCCATTTGTATGATGTTTTTCCTTTTCCCCTTA
This sequence comes from Geotrypetes seraphini, assembly GCF_902459505.1. Lineage (NCBI taxonomy): Eukaryota > Metazoa > Chordata > Amphibia > Gymnophiona > Dermophiidae > Geotrypetes > Geotrypetes seraphini. The sequence goes on along the minus strand of NC_047087.1, from coordinate 154,757,023 downwards.
ATGGGGAACAGTATTTTTGCATTAAGAGAGAAGTACTCGGTCAGACGTAGTACTTCTCTCTCTGAGAAGTTGGGCTTTCGCTCACGAACTGCTTCATCGGAAGCCATCTTCTCAGTGCATCTATGATGTTTTTGCAAAGCTTATATACCACTCCCAGGACTGATTGAGAGTGAATATCGTGAGATTTCCCCTTCCTGAGCTGTTATTGGTTATCTAAAACATAAGAATTGCCGCTGCTGGGTCAGACCAGTGGTCCATCATGCCCAGCAGTCCGCTCACGCGGCTGCCCTCTGGTCAAAGACCAGCACCCTAACCGAGACTAGCCCTAACAGCGCACGTTCTTGTTCAGCAGGAACTTGTCTAACGTTATCTTGAATCCCTGGAGGGTAAACTCTTGTACAAACAAATGGGGGGCAACTTTAAATGTCCCATCCATGAACCAATGGCCATGTTGCTCCAACACCTCAAGATTTGCTTGGGTTGTGAAAATGAAAATGCGTCTTTCATCATTTTCACCAGAATCCTACAATACTAATTGTTCACCGCGTGTGGTTCTTTGCAGCTGCTTAGGAACTTGGATCTCTCTTATTGACCTGGGATTACCCATTGCTAGATGCCCTGCTTTTCTCTTTTGATTGATTGTTCTCTGCATGGATGAGTATGCAGGCAATAATGTAGCTGCTTCTAACGTTGAACCCGCTGTTGTCCCCAGAATGATCTGTCGGGGCTTTTCAACTGTGGTCACAGCTTTTTCACGTATGTCTTCCATCATTCAGCAGCTATTTTTGCGTTGTTGGGTGCATGCACATGCGCCGTTATCTCAACAGAAGATCCATCGACATGCCTTTTTCTTCTGCCTACACAGTCACGTGGAACCGTCTGCCATAACTCGGTTACGACGATAACGATGTCCTTCATGAACCCAGTGCTCTTTCCCACGCTGTGAAGTTATGGCAGTTCACTCAGAATGAACAACCCCTGAAACCATACAATCCTATATAATAAAACCCTAAGCGCACATGCGCAGTTAGGGTTTTGTGTTCCCTGCCACCGTGGTGTGTGATCCGTGGCCGTGTTCCAACCCGGTGGCAGGGAACATTCTGGCCACTCCCCTCCTCCCGCCCTCACTCACCATGGAAGCCAGGCAAGCTCTCTCCCTGCCCGCGTCCTCAGCAGGGAACACACCTCCTGCCCTCAGTCGCCGCTGCTGCTGCCGCCGATGCTGATCCTCCTCTAAAGAGCAGCCTGCGATGGTGGCCGGCTTTAGCGAATCTCGCAGGCTGCTCTCCAACCTCGGTAGCATGTTCCCTCTGACGCACGGGATCGCGTCAGAGGGAACGTGCTACCGAGTTGGAGAGCGGCCTGTGAGGTTCGCTAAAGCCGGCCACCACGATCGCAGGCTGCTTTGAAGAGGAGCAGGCCAGAAGACGCCGGGATGGAGGGAAGGTAAGTGGATCAATACCGGGGGCCAGGGGGAGAGGGAAAGGGAAAGGGGGCTGCTTTGGGGGTAGGGGTGTGCTGGAGGGGAGACAGAAGGGGCCATGGAGAGATAGGGAGAGGGAAAGGGGGCTGCTTTGGGGGGAGGAGTACTGGGGACAGACAGCTTTTCTCTGGGGGGAAGACAGAAGAGGGCCATGGAGAGACGGAGAGGGAAAGGGGCTGCTTTGGGGGGAAGGGTGTGCTTGGGGCAAACAGCTTTGCTCTGGGGGAAAGACAGAAGGGGCCATTGAGAGATAGGGAGAGGGAAAGGGGGCTGCTTTGGGGGGGAGATGTGCTGGGGACAGACAGCTTTGCTCTGGGGGGGAAGACAGAAGAGGGCCATGGAGAGACAGTTAGGGAGAGGGAAAGGGGGCTGCTTTGGGGGGGGAAGTGTGTGCTGGGGGCAGACAGCTTTGCTCGGGGAGGGGAGGGGGAAAGACAGAAGGACACAGACAGCGGCCAAGGAGAGAGAGATAAAGAAACACAGACAGACAGACATTTATTCTAGCACCTGTTAATGTAACGGGCTTAAAGACTAGTTTATAATATTATCCTATTTTGACTTACAATTGAGAACCTGTCTCCATCAAAAACACTTTGCCATCCTTGTCCAAACCACCATCCTTTCCAGACTGGACTATTGCAACTCTGTCTACCTAAGCCTAACAAAGAAAAACCTTCAAAGACTCCAGCGGATTCAAAATGCTGCTGCTAAGCTTATCTTGGCAAAAAGCAAATTCGACCACGTCTCACCACTTTTGTCCAAGCTCCACTGGTTCCCGATAATCTCCAGAGTCCACTTCAAATGTGCCTGCCTTACTTTCAAGATCCTACACGGCATTCTCCCCCCTTTTATTCCTCTTTCTTGGAATTCCTCTAACCCCAATTCCACCAGATCTACCCAAAAACTGAAACTTTCCTTTCCCTCTCGAAAAGGCGTTTCCCTTGTAGGAAAACTAGGTTCCTCCCTCCCTTTCAGAATCACTGAGCTCTGGAACAATCTTACCTCCCCTCTTAGGAATCTGAGCTCCCTCCAAATCTTCCGTAAACATCTGAAAACCTGGTTATTTTCAAAAATGTAACTCTTCCTCTCTCTGGTTACTCTGTCCTAAATTTTCTCTTCATTTTGTCTTTTCCTTTCACTGGAATTCCTTTCTACCCTAACCCTTGTTAACCGTGTCGAGCTTTGCAAATGTAGAGATGATGCGGTATACAAACCCAAGGTTTAGTTTAGTTTAGATATACAATTCTCTATAACAGTACACTACTCAAAAGAACATCATACCTGTAAGACGAAGTATATCAATGAAACCCTCAGGACTGGTACTTGACCTTTCACCCTGAACCAGTACCTGCAAGAGTTATAACATGCATATGAACTTCATGTTAGCCCCCCCCCCCCCCACCTCCAGCACACAAAAAATCTGGAAGGGTAAAATAGGTGAGGTTAGGCCATAGATATGTAGAGTTCAGCGCTATAGCACAAGACATTATACCTGCAAGGGTGCAATCCCTGGAAGGAAAACACTGAAAATGTCTATCGTCTTTTGCTTGTAGTCTGCTTCAATAGTAGATTATATGAAGTTATTACATACTTACCTTGAATATACCTCCAAGATTGAACTGCTTCACAACACTCGGGTTTCAGCATATCCCTATCCCTCAGCACATCCCTGCAAGACTAGAATTTATAAAGTTAGCACATAGATATGATAAACAGGATCCAATATGTCTGTACTTACCTTTCAAATCATACCTCCAATAGTAGAATTATGGCTTTGACAACCATCATGGATTAAAAACGTCACTATACCTAAGCACAGACGGAAGGAAGGGAGGTAGGCCCAAAAAGGGACCCACTACAATGGTAGACAATCACCCTCCTACAACTACACACCCAAGCCAAGAAGTTTAAATCAATAAGCCCCATCGTCAGCATAATGATCCTATCCTACTGTTCTGATTTAGCAAAATGAAGGATATTATGATATGAAATGAAGCTATTCATATACCTGTAAATGTGAATATCCTCTTATGAATGATACCTGCAACAGACTATGGTACCTATTTGTCTTTAAGGAATACTGATATGAAATGCCTTTATAAAACTATAAACCATAAGCATACTCAAAAATATTCAGATACTAGTCTTGCTGGCATAAGAGTTTTTACCTCATGCAAAAATGTTTCTTTACATCTTTATTACTTTTCAATTCTATAACTGCATTAAATTATACATACAATTAATATCTCAGACATCACAATCAATGAAAGAATGTTATCCCCCTCTCCCTCCCACCCAAATTTGAGAACAAGCACAAAGAGCATTAAATGATCCATAATATTAATATAATAAAACACCCTTCTCGCGCTTTTATTATGCGGGTGCAAAAATGACCAAACTTTGATCCGCGCATGTGCTCAGAGTTTTATTATTATACTCACTGTTATCTTGCGATTGTATAGTACGCATCATATATAGCTTTCAAAAGTAATGAAATGAAAATATGCCGTCCGTGTGCGCTTGTCTGCGTGCTTTTGTCTATGAACCATGAACTGAAAATATAAACATACCTGCAAATGAAGAAATTTGGAAGTAATGTTCTCACAAAAGGTGAGTAAAATCCGCACAAGACAAATATCTGTTATAGAGCAAAGTCTAGCAAAACCAGACCTTTACCTATAACGGACACAGTCAGGCTGCGAAAGGAAGGTGGGCTGTTCTGAGCACATATATAAAGAGGAAACGTAACCATAGCAACGAAAATGCATTCACGTGACTTATAGTGAAAGCACAAAGAGGCAAGGGAACCATACTGATAACGTGGTGAACATGCGCGTGCCCTCCGCCATGTGCCATTTTGAGGTGCGCCGAGTTGTCCCTGCGCTGAATTGTCTTGCGCGCTGTTATCCTTGCGCTGAATTGTAATGCGCGCTGTTATCCTTGCACTGAATTGTCTTGCACTCACTTGTCTTGGTGTTTTTGTCGGCGGGCTGTTGTCTTGCACGCATTTGACCTGCCACCCAATTGTAGAACATAAGAAGTTGCCTCCGCTGAGGCAGACCAGAGGTCCATCTCGCCCAGCGGTCCGCTCCCGCGACGGCCCATCAGACCTATTGCCTGAGCAGTGGTCCCTGACTATTTCTATAACCTACCTCTACTCCTATCTGTACCCCTCAATCCCTTTGTCCTCTAGGAACCTATCCAAACCTTCTTTGAAACCCTGTAACATGCTCCTACACCTACCACAGCCTCCGGAAGCGCATTCCATGTATCCACCACCCTCTGGGTGAAAAAGAACTTCCTAGCGTTTGTTCTAAACCTGTACCCTTTCAATTTCTCCGAGTGCCCCCTTGTACTTGTGGTTCCCCATAATTTGAAAAATCTGTCCCTGTCTACTTTTTCTATGCCCTTCAGGATCTTGAAGGTTTCTATCATGTCTCCTCTAAGTCTCCGCTTCTCCAGGGAGAACAGCCCCAACTTTTTTAGTCTGTCAGTATATGAGAGATTTTTCATACTCTTTATCAGCTTAGTTGCTCTTCTCTGGACTCCCTCAAGTACTGCCATGTCCTTCTTGAGGTATGGCGACCAGTACTGGACACAGTATTCCAAATGCGGGCGCACCATTGCACAATACAGTGGCAGGATGACTTCCTTCGTCCTGGTCGTGATACCCTTTTTAATGATACCCAATAGAGAATGACATGGTGGCGGTTTAGCCGCGGGTAACCCGCCAAAAACGGGGAATGAAAATTAGCAGCCTCTGCGGGGGACGGGGATAGAGAATGACACGGGGAGCGATCCCCGCAGGGAGCTGCGGCGTGGCTGCGGTTTGGCTGCGGGCTTTGGAGACTCCATAGCCAAATCGCCGCAGACACGGGGACAAAAGTTTTCACCGCCTGCAAAAACGGTGAAAAGATTTGTCCCCGCAGGCAAATGTACCCCCTTCTATGTACCGCTATTTACCTTGTCTTCACCGTGAGTCTTTAGTTCGGGACCGGGTGTCAGATTTTTTTCCGGCGGCCATGTTTGTCTCCGCGTGGTCTGTCTCCTCAACTCTCTAGTCTCTACCCGACTTGCATGTTGCCGCATTGACTCCGCCCCCTAATATATAGGCTCTTCATTGGTCAGTTCTTTTTGCTCAAAGAAGGGGACCAATCGCTACTGCCACACCTGATATTTAATGGGTTGTAGTGCAGCAGTAGCGATTGGATTTCGGAGCCGAGCCCAGAATTTGAATTTTGTTTGCAGTCGCTGCCTCGCTTGGATTCACTCATTTCACTTCGTCAGGTACAAGTAAGTGTTCTCTCCGGCTGATTTAGATGACCACCCAGCTAATCCTGCTGCTGCCGCCGATGCTCCTTCCCGGGCTAACTTGCCGCCGAAAATTTTGTTTGACGCCTGCCTTTTTTTGCCAGCATGCTTTTACTTGCTTCGGGCCTTCCTCGTTGCTGGGACCTGCCTACTTTCTGTTTCCGCGAAGGCAGGACCCGGCAGCGAGGAAGGCCCGAAGCAAATAAAAGCAGCAAGTTGTAAGCTTCCCTCCGGGCCGGGGCTCTATCGTGTGCGTGCCGGCTTCCCTTCTCTTCCCCCCCCCCCCGGGACGCTACTTCTGGTTTCGGAGGGAAGAGAAGGGAAGCCAACACATACACAATAAAGCCCCGGAGGGAAGCTTACAACTTGCTGCTTTTACTTGCTTCGGGCCTTCCTCGCTGCCAGGTCCTGCCTTCGCGGAAACAGAAAGGCAGGTCCCAGCAACGAGGAAGGCCCGAAGCAAGTAAAAGCAGCAAGTGTAGTGGTATACAATTTGAGAAAAAATAAAACGCACGGACATTGGACCTGATTCTGCTTGCTCTCACCACGGACACGGACCGACACGGACCTCAGATTTTTAAGGCGATACGGGTTTAGATCCGCGAGGTCCGTCAGGTCTGCGTTTTACCCCTTCCCCAACCTTTGTGCTTATTTTGGTCAGCCAGGAAGAATGAAATCAAAAAAGTTCGAGTTTAGTCAAGCTGTGATTTGAACTTTATAGGCTTTTTTTTCATCCTTTAACTGGCAGGCAGAAGAATGCTCCATTTATTAATCTTGCAAAGTCTGATACAGGAAAAGCTAGAAGTGCATCAGGATTTAAGGAGCTTGGGGTGTGCAAATCTACTTAATGCAGAGATTACAGTAAAACAAAATCACTTTTCTATTTCACTGCAGCTCTATGAGGTTCTTTTGCCCTTAGCTATAGTCAAATGATGAATAGGAATATATTTATTTCATTTAAGTTAAGGGAAAACAATATTTTTTCTGAGTATCCTTTAAATAATGGTTCACAAATTAATTCAGCCTGTTTTAAGGCTGGGTTTTGTTTTTCATATTATTGCTTCTGTTTTTATAATCCTTAAAAAATAAGGGGCAATTTTCCAAGTGGGTTCTTTCTCGTAGGCACCCTGAGACTGTACAGAGAATGCCTATTCTATAGCAGTGAATGGGCTCCCAGGTTCCATTACAGAATGGTAGCATATAGCCTTAGATTCAAGCGCCTTACAGTTAAAGCAGCCATAGAGCATGTCCACTTGTGGGAGAAATTATTTTATTTTCAGTTTAGTGATCAAAATGTGTCTGTTTTGAGAATTTATATCTGCTGTCTATATTTTGCACTATGGCCCCCTTTTACTAAATCGCAATAGCGGTTTTTAGCACAGGGAGCCTATGAGCATCGAAAGCAGTGCAGGGCATTCAGCGCATCTCCCTGCGCTAAAAACCGCTATTATGATTTAGTAAAAGGGGAGGGGGGTATATTTGTCTATTTTTGTATAGTTGTTCCTGATGTGACATTGCATAAAATCATCTGCCTTGATCTCTTTGAAAACCTGCGGAATATATATGGGGTGGGGGAAGATTAGTGATAGAAAAATTGTATGAAAAATGACTATTTTCAATTTAGTGATCAAAATGTGTCAGTTTTGAGAATTTATATCAGTTATCTATATTTTGCATTATATTTGTCTATTTTTCAATAGTTGTTTCTGAAGTGACATTGCATATTTTAGTCATCTGTCTTGACCTCTTTGAAAAATGAAACAAATATTAATTAATATTTTCTCTGCATACAGTGTGCTTTGTGTTTCTTTTAATTTTGTGGTTACCATAATGAATTAATATTATACAGTAGTGTACATGAAAAATGAATGGAAGAAATTGCATTACAATTAGTACTATTTACTATTATGATGGGGATGAGGGTCAGGGGTGGAGATTGGCCTGGGAAACTTGGTTGAGAGAAACACTGGTCTAGGTGACTATGGACTTCACTCAGTAAGGGCCCCTTTTACAAAGCCACAGTAGCGATTCTCCCTTGGCAAATGCATCAAAGTCCATTTGCTGTGGCACAATTGCACGAATGCATGCCCTTAAAAATCAGATTTCATGGTAGCAGGTTTGCATTTTAACCCACTTGTGCAGATGATTTGTTGTTCATCCACGGGTTAAAAAATAAGGACAATTAAAAGTACAGGTTGTGTTTTGTTTTTGTATAGTTAACTAAGTTGTAAAGTTGTAAAGAATGTTTCCTTTATACGTTAATAAAGATAAGTATATAAAATCATACCTGTTTGAGGCTTTTATGCATGCTGCGGTGACGGTGATGGGGCGGTGAATGGGATGGCAGTGGCAGTGACGGGGCGGTGAAAGGGATGGCGGTGACGGTGACGGGGCGGTGAAGGGAATGGCGGTGACGGGGCGGTGCAGAGGATAGTCGGCCGGGGACAGGGCGGTGACGGGGACAAATTTTTTCCCTGTGTCATTCTCTAGACGGGGACAAAGCCATCACCGCCCCGTGGAGCAGTGAATGGTCTTGTCACCGCAGTGAGGCATAAAGGATCGTGTGGTTCCCGCAGCCCCCACCCGCCCACCCACACACCGGCTCGATCGTTTAACCAGCTTCCTCTCTCCACCTCACCTTAGTTTGCCGGCTTTCTTTTTCGGCGACCGGAACGCTTTCAAAAGAGCCGCGCATGCGCGGCTGCTCAGTATTCAATCTTCAGCTCTGACCCAACCAGAAACAGGAAGTTGCAGCAGAGCAGAAGATTGAAATTTGAGCAGCCGCACATGCGCAGCTCTTTGAAAGCATGCCGGTCGCCGAAAAAGAAAACCGGCAAACTAAGGAGAGCTGGAGAGCAGTAGCGTACCAAGGGGGGGGGGTGGGAGGGGCGAAAAAGGTAATGGCGCCAGGCCTTGGAGCACCCCCGCTGACCCTCCTATCTCTACCCCCCCAAGTGAAACTTTCCGACCCTCCCAGCGAAAGCAGCAAACCTCCCTCCAGTAGCGTCGGCTTTCTCCTCCCTCTGCCGCATCACTGAAGACGTCATCAGTGACACGGCAGAGGGAGGAGAAAGCCGCGAAGGAGGTTTGCTGCTCTCGCTGGGAGGGTCGGAAAGGTTCACGGAGGGGGGGGAGATAGGAGGGTCAGCGGGGGTTCGGCTGGGAGGGGGGAGAAGCGGTCTGCCTCGTGCTCCATTACCTTCTTCGGGCAGCAGCAGCATTTACAATTCGCTGCTGTTGCCGGCTTCAGGCCTTGTTCTCTGCCGGGTCCTGCCTACTTCCTGTTTTCATGAAGACAGGACCCGACAGAGAGGAAGGCCTGAAGCGGGCAACAGCAGTGAATTGTGAATGCTGTTGCTGCCTGATGAAGTTCAGGACATCGGGGAAGGAGCAGGGAGAAATCGGTTGCTCGCTTGGGGATGAGGGTAGGGAAAGAATCGTGGAAGTGGAGAAATTGGCACGATGGCTTTGTGGGGGCTAGGGGGAGAGAGAAAGAAAGGAAAAATAAAGAGGGGGGCCAGGGGGAGAGAGAAAGAAAGGCAGAAATAAAGAGGGGTCAGGGGGAGAGAGAAAGAAAGGCAGAAATAAAGAGGGGGTCAAGGGGGAGAGAAAGAAAGGCAGAAAGAAAGAGGAGGGCCAAGGGGAGAGAGAAATAAAGAGGGAGGCCAGGGGGAGAGAGAAAGAAAGGCAGAAATAAAGAGGGGGGCCAGGGGGAGAGAGAAAGAAAGGCAGAAATAAAGAGGGGAGCCAGGGGGAGAGAGAAAGAAAGAGGGAGGGGGGGCAGGAGAAGAAAGAAGAAGGACTAGAGACTCATGAAATCACCAGACAAAAAGGTAGGAAAAATGATTTTATTTTCAACTTAGTGATCAAAATGTGTCCGTTTTGAGAATTTATATCTGCTGTCTATATTTTGCACTATGGCCCCCTTTTACTAAAACGCAATAGCGTTTTTTAGCGCAGGGAGCCTATGAGCGTCGAGAGCAGCGTGGGGCATTCAGCGCAGCTCCCTGCGCTAAAAACCGCTATCGCAGTTTAGTAAAAATGGAGGGGGAATATTTGTCTATTTTTGTATAGTTGTTACTGAGGTGACATTGCATAAAGTCATCTGCCTTGACCTCTTTGAAAACCCGCGGAATATAAATGATAATTAACATTTTCTCTGCGTACAGCGTGCTTTGTGTTTTTAAAATTTTATTGTTGGTAGATCATTTTGACTTGGCCACAAAGGTAAGGGGGAGGGAGGGAGGGGAGCTGCTGAAAGACATCTAGTAATCCTTGCAGGCTTGACTGTGCAGGGAATTATTTTTGTAAAATCATGTTTTGTTATGTGACTGGCATTATCTAGACTTTAATTTCTATGAATGAATAGAATGAAAATGATATAAAATTACTTGCTTGCGGGGACCGCGTGTTCCGGCTCACACAAGGAAGGAGGGGGTGAAAGGGAAAAAGTTTCTCTTCCTTGGAAATAGATTCTGAAGTGACCTCATCAAAGAAGAACAGCACCAAATGTACAAGAAATCCCTTAAACAATGTCAAAAGAGCCCAAAATAGAAAACTGCTACTGCCTTGAGACTCCATTATTGAAGGAATCAACTTGAAATCACAGAAGAAACAGGAAAAGGTTAAATGCCTCATGGAATCCTCAGGTACAAAACACAAACCAAATTGTGAATGAAATCAGAGCAGACAGTAAGAATTATAAAATTGATGTCATTATCCATCTGGAAAAAAAGGCGTACTAGAAATAATGCCTCAGCAATACAATTTTCAGAAGTTCTATTTGCTCATGGTAAGGGAGAAGAGAGACTGCTAGTGATGGTGGAGGGGACTGATAGAAGATATGAAAGAAGGGTGGTAGAAAGGAACAGATGGTAAAGGAGGGAGGGAAGGGTGGTGGTGGAAAGGAATAGAACAGACATTGAAAGAGGATAGAGAGGAACAGACCCTGAAAGGAAATGTGGAAGGCAGAGTGGGGAGAAGACGCTGGAAGGGAAGAAGACAGATGCCAGACTATGGGGGAGCGGAGGGAAGAAGATGGGTGCTAGACGGGGACAGTGACGGGGCGGTGAATGGGATGGCAGGGGCGGTGACGGGGCGGTGAAAGGGATGGCGGTGATGGTGACGGGGCAGTGAAGGGAACGGCGGTGACAGGGCGGTGCAGAGGATGGTGGGCCGGGGACGGTGCAGTGACGGGGACAGATTTTTTCCCCGTGTCATTCTCTACCCAACATTTTGTTTGCTTTCCTTGAGGCTGTGGCGCACTGTGCCGACGCCTTCAATGTTGTGTCTACCATCACTCCCAGGTCTCTTTCAAGGTTACTTACCCCTAGCAGTGATCCCCCCATTTTGTAAGTGAACATCGGGTTCTTTTTCCCTACATGCATGACCTTGCATTTCCCTATGTTGAAGCTCATTTGCCACTTTTTGGCCCACTCTTCCAGTGTCGTCAGATCCTTTTGGAGATCTTCGCAGTCTGCCGTGGTTTTAACCCTGCTGTATAGTTTGGTGTCATCCGCAAATTTAATGACCTCACATTTTGTTCCCGCCTCCAGGTCGTTAATGAATATATTGAACAGGAGCGGTCCCAGCACCGACCCCTGAAGTCATGATGCCGTTGTACAGATCCATGGTGAGGCCTCACTTGGAGTACTGTGTTCAGTTCTGGAGACCACACTACCGTAAGGACATACTGAGGATCGAGTCGATTCAACGAATGGCGACCAGGATGGGGCTCAAGGATCTCACATATGAAGAAAGACTAAAAAAACTGCGGCTGTACTCACTTGAGGAAAGAAGAGAATGGGGAGACATGATTGAAACGTATAAGTACATCACGGGGCTTATCAAGACGGAATAGATTATATCTTCTGTCTCATGGGACCCTCAACCACCAGAGGGCATCCACTGAAAATCAGGGGAGGGAAATTTCATATCAACTCCAGAAAGTACTTCTTCACCGAGAGAGTGGTGGATCTTTGGAATGGACTCCCACTGCAGGTGATTGAGGCCAGCAGCGTGACGGATTTTAAGAGGAAATGGGATACTCACGTGGGATCTCTAAGGGAGTGAACTCTGGGGGGCGGATAATTGGAATGAGCAGACTTGGTGGGCTATAGCCCTTTTCTGCCGTCATTTTCTATGTTTCTAACTCCACTCGTGACCCATTGCCAGTCTGAGTAATGGCCCTTTACTCCAACCCTCTGTTTCCTGTCTGCCAGCCAGTTTTTGATCCATCGGTGGACCTCCCCTTGCACTCCGTGGTTCCATAGCTTCTTAAGCAGTCTTTCGTGTGGTACCTTGTCGAAGGCTTTTTGGAAGTCAAGGTAAATGATGTCTATGGATTCCCCTTTATCCACCTGGCTGTTTACCCCCTCAAAGAAGTACAATAAGTTTGCAGAAGCCATGCTGACTCGACTTTAGCTGTCCATTGTTTTCGATGTGTTCACAGATGCTGTCCTTAATCAGCGCTTCCATCATCTTTCCCGGGACCGAGGTCAAGCTCACCGGCCTGTAGTTTCCTGGGTCACCCCTTGAACCTTTCTTGAAGATGGGCGTGACATTTGCTATTTTCCAGTCCTCCGGGATCTCTCCAGTTTTTAACGATAGGTTGCATATTTGTCGAAGTGGCTCTGCTATTTCGTTCCTTAGTTCCTTGAGTACCCTTGGGTGAATGCCGTCCGGACCTGGCGATTTGTTGCTCTTTAGCCTGTCTATCTGCCTGAGGACATTCTCTTGGCTTACCTCTAGTTGGACCAGCTTATCATCCTGATCTCCATTTACGATCTCTTCGGGTTCCGGAATGTTGGTTGTGTCTTCCCTCGTGAAGACTGACGTGAAAAACTCATTTAACTTGTCAGCTATCTCTTTTTTCTCTTTTATCACTCCCTTTCTGTCTCCATCATCCAAGGGTCCCACTTCCTCCCTTGCTGGTTGCTTCCCCTTAACGTACCTGAAGAATGATTTGAAGTTTGTTGCTTCCCCCGCCAATCTCTCTTCATATTCTCTTTTTATTTCCTAACCACTCGGTGACACTCCCTTTGGTGTTCTTTGTGCTCCTTTTGGTTGTCCTTTGTTTGGTCCTTTTTCCATTTTTTGAACGATGCTTTCTTGTCACTTATTGCCTTTTTCACTGCATTTGTTATCCACACTGGGTTTTTTGTTCTATTTTTTTTTGCACCCTTTCCTGAACTTGGGGATGCACAGGTTCTGTGCTTCATGCACAATGCCCTTGAGTAGGGTCCAGGCTTTTTCTACGGACTCCATCTTCCTTGTGTTGCTGTTGAGTTTCTTTCCCACCATTTTCCTCATGGCATCATAATTCCCTTTTTTGAAGTTGAGTGCCGTCGTTGTGGTTCTTTTCACCTTTGATAATCCAATTTCTAGCCTGCACTGGATCGTGTTGTGATCGCTGTTTCCTAGTGGGGCTAGTACCGCCACCTCCTTTGCTAAACAGAGCTCTATCTGAAATAGAAGTACAGTGGTACCTTGGTTTACGAGCATAATTCGTTCCAGAAGCATGCTCGTAATCCAAAGTACTTGTTTATCAAAGCAAAGTGCCCCATAGAAAATAGTGGCAACGTAGACGATTCGTTCCAGAACACAAAAAGTGGCCCTGGGGTCTGTACCAGGTGCTGGGTGCCAGGTGCTGCAGCGCCGTCTCCTCTGTCTGCCTCCTCCGTTCGTCATCCGCTGAAGAACCCCGCAGTGCCGCTTCGGGGGGATGCTTCTGATGTCTGGAGAACCCCACAGTGCCACTTCGGAGGGATACCTCTTTCGTCCGCCGGCCAGCCTTCCACGTCGGGTGCCTTTTGCATGTTGGAGAGCCTCTATCTGAGCCTACGCAGCCGAGTGCCGTCCCACCTGCACGTTGCGTATGACACGCACAACGTCGATGATTGACATTGTTCATGATCATACGCAACGTGCAGGTAGGATGGCACTCAGCTGCATAGGCTCAGATAGAGGCTCTCCAACATGCGGAAGGCACCCGATGTGGAAGGCTGGCTGGCGGACGGAAGAGGAATCCTCTTCCTGCAGCTGTAAGTGCTCATTTATCGGGGCAATGCTCGGTTTGCGAGACAAAAGTTTGCTGAGTGTTTTGCTCATCTTGCAAAACACTCGCAAACTGAGGTTCTACTGTATTGTATATTAGTTCAACAGTTGAAGGCTCTTTCTATATATATTTTTCCGCTAAAGTATGCAGTATAGATTTAATTTCCATGGTTTTTCAAACACCAGGTCTCATTTTACATATGCGTATTATAATCAACACCTTTTTAAATTTCATGCAGTCTTCGCAAACTCACTTTCACTCCTGTTCATTGCTACATTGAGAGCGGCGCAAACAGAGGACAGTTACAGAGGGTAAGAGCTCGCTCATGATTTCTTTAAATTGAGTTTTTTTATAGTTTTGTTTACATAGCAGCATTTTAGTTAGCTTTGCTTATACTTCCCGATCTAATACTTGCGTAGTATTGTTGGGCAAATCAAGGTGGCATCAAAATTGCATATACTGAGCTACTAATGATATCAATTAAACTGTATATGATCTGCATTCCCTCTGATGGTATCAATTTTGACCAATCATAAATTTAATTTTAATCAGCTTAATAATTATTTTTACCATTTCATGCTGCATTACCAGTATTCTCGTCATTTTCTTTTGCCGACACGACAGTCACATGGGCTAAATACAGTGGTTCTTTTTCTATATCTGTTCAGCTCTAGTATGAGTAATCAAAGTTTGTATCCTTATACAAAAAAATTCTATTTATGTTTAGACTTAATAATGATATTATCCATACTTACAATACCCTCATAAATCAGACTCAGTTCGGTACATGAATAGTTTTTTGACATCCACACTATAGCGGTTTTCCATGTAGGAGGTTGTATCATACGTCAACACACGGGCTATATTTAGCAATCAGATGACGACTTCATAGTTACATATATTCCTTTCAACCATATTTTTTGACTGGTTATGGTACAGTTTGGACCATTTATATTTTCTTTATCGTCTTCAACAGAATACTAAGGGGTCCTTTTATCAAGCTGCGGTAGGGGTTTCCAGAGCTGAAGAATGTAACAATCTACCATTTGTTACTATCTGAGAAGGCACTGCAAATCTTTTCATAATACTGACCTCGCACAACAACCCAATTGCTGTGCGAGGTCAGTATTATGAAAAGATTTGCAGTGCCTTCTCAGATAGTAACAAATGATAGATTGTTACATTCTTTAGCTATGGAAACCCCTACCGCAGCTTGATAAAAGGACCCCTTAGTATTCTGTTGAAGACGATATATAGGTTTATTAGTAATAGACAAAAGTCAGCTTTCATGGAACAACAAAGTATAGCACATTGAGCCAATGGATAACATACAGAGTACTGTTATGGATCCATCCTGAAGCTAGGCCATCCGGTATGCTACTTATATACTTTAGTTCAGTAGCCTAAAGTACCACCTAGTTACAGATTACATACTCACTTTCTATTGGGTTGACACATCTAACATATCTATTGATTGTATAGTCTGCATATTTATTTTGGAGCCATATTGAAGCATGATGTCACCTAGTGTCAAATCTGACGCCTCTCTATCTTCCCTGACAATGCATTCTTAATACTAAGTTCAATAATTTCCTAGAGTAGGCCCCCTACTTCCTGAGCTTTATTGTCCTTTGTCAGCAGTTCAGATAACTTTTTGGTAGGCCATTTTGTTTTGGTTTGTCGTCTTCTTGGAAAGTCCTGAAATATCCAAGGCTGCTACAGTCAGCAAATATCTTCTAGCTACTAGGTCAAAGATGAACCTTTTACATAAGCATATTGTCTCTTGCTGACAAGGAAATATGATTCTTCAGAAGCTTGAATTCATAAGCACAATGTCTCTCTTGAAGATATAACTTTTGGGGAGTCTCATAGGGGTCTTCACCTACATTATCATGAAGGTCTTACTTCTGATTCTTCCTCATATCTTGTCTACTGGAGCCATCTGGCAACAACAGGAGGTTGGGGAAAACTGTAAGTGAATAATTGAGCATAGCTATATATATGAACACCTTGTGCTTGAAAAGACCCACACCAATCTGGTGAGTAGGTTTAACCATCTAAGGCAGTGTCTCTCAAACTTTCTCAAGCCAGGCACACTAAAGGTAGTGGCCACGGTTCAAGGCACCTGGAAGTACGTGGACTTTACCGTGATGACATTACATGCATGCGTGACATCATCACATCGACATCCACACATGCGCAGAGGCCCACCAGATGGGCCCTGAAATGCCAGTAAGGGGTGCCAGCAGGGAAGAGGGCCAGAGAGAATGAGAGGTGCTGGTGCTGGCTGGCTGACTGCCTACAGCAGTATTTCTCAACTACTTCAAGCTAGTCATATTTTTGTGGTTATAATTGTATGCAATTATAACCACAAAAATATGTCATAAAATGTAATTCTAAACTCAAGACTCCAGACGAAAAGCAGACTATAGAAAGGAAACCAGAAAAGACCAAACCCATAGTACTAAGATCCAAATGCTAAAATCGGACATGTCCATTATGAAGAGACATGTGAATCACTGCTAATTATAACGAGTGAGTCTTTAAAATATGAGACGGTAACGGATAGCCAGACCTTGTGAACGGAAGTGACAAATACTGGAGCCAAAACCAGAGCACCGTGATGAAACTTGAATGGAAATATGGATACCTATTTATACTTTTGAGTAAAATTGCGATGCGAACATGTCATAGAAAAGAATAAATAATGTGTAAACTAAAAACCAAGAACAATATATTGTAACACCGAACTCAAAATTAATGAAATAACATGCTAAAAGAACTTAACACCCCCCTAAAATAGGGCATATACATACTTAAAATGATGGCTGGTTACAAACAGTATGCCTAGACTATATAGACCTAAACAGGGCAAAAGTAAACATATGGGAAATGAACAGCTGATAATAGAGTGTATCTTGAAAACATAAGCAGATAGTAGCTCTAAGACAAGCCGACCGGGTAGATGAAAAGTGAAACCTGGGAAAGATCTAAATTATTGTTCAAATGAGCTTCTATTAAAACCAAAGAATAAAACCACAGCACTCGAAAGTAAAAAAGGGAGAGTAAAATGGACTTACCGCAAAGGTCTCTGCACTGATGAGATAAACTCGTACGCAGAATAAATGTGAACACGTGACAGTGGGGCTATATTTGATCCATTGAAAGAGGTGCCAAAAAAGTGTCAGCAGTGGATTGAATGCACACTGAGAGGGGAGGGGCATCGGGCTGTTAAAAAATGCTCCTTTAATAAATAAATGAAAATACTGGTGAAAAACTAAATAAAAACCCAAAACCATGATAAAATGCCAAACCTGACTGCAAGTGGTAGTAAAATTAGCATAAGGCACTCGTAGTACTGTTAGTGCCAGAGCTACTTAGAATAAAGAACCGTTCTGTACATGAGAAAAAAGAAAGAAAGGTGATAAAATGTAATGTGCTGGCCCCTCACTGCACCACTTGATAAAACTAAGGAGCGATGTTCTAGAGCAGGGGTGCCCACACTTTTTGGGCTTGTGAGCTACTTTTAAAATGACCAAGTCAAAATGATTTACCAACAATAAAATAAAAAAAAAAACCACAAAGCACACTGTACGCATAGAAAATGTTAATTATCATTCCTATTCCGGGGTTTTTTCAAAGAGGTCAAAGCAGATGACTATGCACTGTCACCTCAGTAACAACCATACAAAAATAGACAAATATCCCCCTACTTTTTTACTAAACCACGATAGCAGTTTTTAGCGCAGGGAGCTGCACTGAATGCCCTGCGCTGCTCTCGACGCTCATAGGCTCCCTGCGCTAAAAAACGCTATTGTGGTTTAGTAAAAGGGGGGGGCCATAGTGCAAAATATAGACAGCAGATATAAATTCTCAAAACGGACTCATTTTGATCACTAAATTGAAAATAAAATAATTTTTCCTACCTTGTTGTCTGGTGATTTCATGAGTCTCTGGTTGCACTTTCTTCTTCTAACTGTACATCCAATCTTTCTTCCCTTCTTTCAGCCTGTATGTTTCCTCTCCTCCTGACCTCATTCCCCTCCCCCCAACTTTTTCTTCCTCTCTTCCTGCCCTTTCTTTCTTTCTCTCTTCATGCCCCCTTTCTTTTTTTGTTTCTCTTCTTTCCTTCTGTCTCCCTGCCTGCCCTCTTTCTTTCTTGCTCCTTGCCCTCCCCCAAACCACTGCCAATGCCACTGCCATTGCGGAACAGGCCCCAAAGCCGCTGCTGCCGCCCCAAGCTCTCCCTACTTCGGGCCGACCAGCATTCCTCTCCCCGATGTCAATTCTGCCGTTGGAGAAGAAGGCTGATCGGCCCAAGATCCTTATCGATTGGGGGAAAAGCTGCCGCATCCTGCCTTCGCGAAAACTGAAAGTAGGCAGGACCCGGCAGCAAGAAGAGCAAATGGTAAGCTTCACTGACCTGTCTCCCGCCTTAGCCCATAGCGAACGCATGCTTTGGGGCTCTAAAATGTGCGTGCTGGCTTCCCTTCTCTTTCCCCCCCCCCCCCCCCGGACATAACTTCCGGTTTCGGAGGGAAGAGAAGGGAAGCCGGCATGCACACGTTAGAGCCCCGGAGCATATGTTCGCTACGGGCTAAGGTGAAATCTTCAAGCCGCCTTTTTTTTTTATGATGAGCAGCGCGGCGGCAGCAGAATTTAGCTGGGCGGTCATCTAAATTACCCGGGTGGATCGCCCGGATGAAAGGCCCTAGGGAGAACACTGTTTATATTCTTATGATTTTTTAAAAGTGCCATAATGCTAATACTATAAGATCAGTTAATAGAAAGTCAATAAATAAAAAGAACTAAGAATCCAAAATAGTCTAAAATTAAGTTCATAGTACTTATCAATCTAGATCCATCGCTTCACGCAGTCGCTTCGCAAAAGCGCGAGCTAAGGTGCAAGCACCTTTGACATGTGCCTTAGACAGCGCGCCGAACGGCCGTTAGGTGCTGGAGATTTAAAGTGTCCCAGCGCTGATGTGATACAAGAGGTGGAGCAATCTCCCATACCCGATACAAATGCTGCTCAGTGCTGAGCCACCAAATTAAAGTTCAAAATGCTGTAGTGTATTGCAAATTGTGTGCCACCGCACCCTAGAGTGCCTCCTGAGATTCCAAGTGTGCTGCGGCACACTGAGGAGGAAGATAGGTGCCGGCCAGCTGATTTGCCTACAGGATGTAGTGGTGAGAGGCACATCCTATAGGGCCAGAGGTTCTCAACAAGTGATACGGTGCCAGCGCTGCTTGTCCTGTATCTCCTGGGACTCCTGCCTTCCTCGTTTTCTCTCTCCACCCCTGGACCAGCAGCGGCAGATCAGTGTGTGTTTAACTTTGCCACACTGCTGCTGTTAGCATTAGTTTAGGCGTGGTTCCATCAGGCAGTCTCAGGGCCTTTGCTAGGCTGGTTTGCTTCGATGATGCAATTTCCTCTTTCGTCAGAGGCGGGCCGACCTAGTAAAAAACCTGAGACTGCCTGATGGAACCACATCTAAACTAATGCAAGCAGCAGCTGTGTGGGGAAGTTAAAAATACAGTGAGCTGTTGCAAGAGAGAGGAGAGGTACTGCTGGACAGAGGAGAAGGGAGAAGGGGTACTGCTGGACAGGGGAGGAGGGAAAGGGAAGGGAAGAGGCACTGCTGGACATGGGGAGAGAGAGAGAGAAGCTGAAAGATAGAGGGAAGGGAAAAAGAAGGGAGAAGAGGTGCTGCTGGACCTGGCAGAAGGGGAGGGAAAGGAAAAGTGCTGCACACTGGAGGGGAGGGTAAGATGGTGCATGGGGAAAGATCATATTAGTTGTGAGTGGGGTTGGGAAGAGGGAAGGAAATAAAATTATTGCAGGAGGAGTGAGAGTGATGAGAGAGGGAGAAATGGACATGGAGTGGAGGAGAGGAGAGGGAGAAATGGTGCATGAGGAAAGAGCATGTTGGGTTGGGAAGGAGGGATGTCACTCAAGGGAAGAGGCAAGGAGAGAGAGAAAGCATGCAGGAGGCAGAAAGTGTTAAACTCATGGAGAGGGCAAGATGGATGGGGAGGGCAGGAATGAGGGAAGGAGAAATGTCACACTTGGGGAGAAGGGGGAGAGGATAGAAAGTGAAAAGTTGGACTCATGGAGAGAAGTTGGCATGTCTAAATTGGTCAAGTTATCCATTCTTTCTATTATTTTTTGTCCCCTCATATAGTGGCAGACCACCCCAGGTGCCAGCCTTAGGGGAGTACACAGCCGGCTGGATCCAGAACCTTCCAAGCTGCTCTAAATGGCACCTGCACCTCAGCACAGCTGCCGTACTTATTCTGAAGCAGAGTCAGCAGCCGCACTGAAGTGCAGGAAGGTCCCGCGATGACTGCATTTGCTGCCATGCCTCCAGAAGACGTGACGTTGGAAGGGGTGGACTGGCAGCTGCAGTCATTGCGGAACCTTGCCGCAACTCCCTGTGTCTGCCGGCTCACCCCCTCCATCTTCCAGAGGCAGAAGCAACAGAAGCAGTCATCATGGGACCTTGCTGGTTTGGAGGGAGAGAGGAGTATAGAAGGGTGGTGGAGGGAGAGAAAGGGGGCAGATGCTGATGGAATTGGTGTGCAGGGAAAGGAGAGAGAGAGACATAAGGGGGAAGGATACTGGATGGAATTGGGTTGGAGGGAAAGAAAGGGGGCAGATGCTGATGGAAGTGGGGGGAAGGGAGAGGAGAGAGTGAAATGGCAGACCATGGGGATGTGGGAGAGGGAAGGGAAGAAGAGGAGAGAGATGCCAGACCATTGAAGGAGGGAAGGGAAGAAGATGGATGCCAGAATAATAGGGGTGAAGGGAGAGATGGAAGGGGAATACAAGGAGCAAAGATGCCATATAGAAGGGGCAGAGAGAGGGTAGACAGTGGATGAAAGGAAGAGAGTGACAAGACTATGAGGAAAGCAGAAACCAGAGAAGATAATGTAGAAAAAAATTATATTTATTTTTTTGCTTTAGGGGAGATGCATCGCTGTTTCTTTGGTATTGCATTGTATGCGGAGTCCATGTCTTTCAAATACACAGAACACAGAAAACACCTTCGCCTAGTATGGAATATGTAATCACAAACTAACCTCTCTCCCTTTTACAAAACTGTAATGTGGTTTTTAGCCATGGTGGTAACAGCTCAGACTCTCATAGAATTCTAAGCAATTACCACCATGGCTGGTGCTAAAATAACGCTCTACGTTTTTCTATTTTATCCCCCCTTTTACAAAACTGTAAAGCGTTATTTTAGCACCAGCTAGGTACGCCACTGCCTTCATAGTTTATATCTAATCCACAAGCCTGCTTTTAGGACCTAGAGGGTATGTATCCCTCTGATTCATGACAATTTCACTTCTCATGTTATCTTATCCATTCTTTTTATTATACAACTGCCCAGATAAGCATCATTCTTTGACGTGATTGGACCTTGAAAATTAACGGTAACAGTGTTCTCCCCAGAAATTTTTTCCAGCCATGAAGAACATTTGCTGCATTTAGTGTGCCACAAAAAACATTTGCTCCGTTTAGTGTGCCGGAGTTAAAAAAGTTTGAGAGACGCTGCTCTAAACCATTTGAAAGAGGGCAAATATCTAATTACTAGTGTTTAAGCCCGTTACATTAACGGGTGCTAGAATAGATGTGTAGACTTTTAGCACAATAAGTCACTGAGGTGTTTCTTTCTTTCTTACTTTATGTTTTTGATCTCTCTCTCTCTGCCCCCCTTTCTTTCTGTCTCTGTCTCTTCCCTGGCCCCCTGTCTTACTGTCTCTCTCCCTGTCTGTCTGTCAGTCTTTCTTTGTTTCTGTATCTTCTCCCTTCGCGAGTGTGGGGTAGTTGTAGGCGCACATGCGCACTCCTTCCAGCCACGGACATACGGAACACGCAGGTAGGAGTGCGCATACGCCGCTTAGGGTTTTATTATCTAGTCATTAAGCCTGTTACATTAACGGGTGTTAGAATATATGTCTGTTTGTCTCCCTCCCGCTGATTCTCTCTCCCTGGCCTCCTTTCTCTGTCTGTTTTTCTGTCCCTCTCCCTGCCCCTGTGTCTTTCTTTCTTCCTGTCTCCCTCCCTCCCGCTGTCTGTCATTTTTTCCCATTTCCCTGTGCAGCAGCATTTCCATCCCACTTCCCTATGCAGCAGCAACAGCATTTCCCTCCTATCCCCCCCTTTCCTGTGCAGAAGTAGCAGCGGTATTTCCCTTCCCCTTCAGGTCCCTGTGTAGCAGTAGCAGAATTTCCCCCCACCCCCCTTTCTCTTCTCTTACCGCGATCTGGCCTGGTCCGTTCAGCCCCTCCCCCTTCTTTTACTGCATTGTCCTGCTCGATCTGGCCTGCTCCTGACCCTCCCACCGCCGACAAACCTCCCGGCTCCAGCCGCGTAGGCAGCACTTTAAACACGCTGCTTCACGGCCTTTTATTGCCGATTTCCTCTCCCGCGATGTCATCAGAGACGCAGCAGAGAAAATCGGCAGTAGAAGGGCGTGAAGCAGCGTGATTAAAGTGCTGCCTACGCTGCTGGAGCCGGGAGGTTTGTGGAGGTTCAATGGGCGGAGCGGGGCTGCTCTCCACCACTCAGTTGCTGCCACTGGAATGCAAACAGGGCCGCAAGTGTGGGGCAGTTGTAGGCGTGCATGCGCACTTCTTCCAGCCACGGACATACGGAACATGCAAGTAGAAGTGCGCATGCGCGGCTTAGGGTTTTATTATAGAGATTCACTTCTAGAATTGGATACTTCTTAAATTTAATATAAATATTATGGAACAAGTGTCAAACCTTAAGAAAGGCAGTCATATTGAGCATTGGAAAATAACTAATAATAATTAACTAATACAAATAGTACACATTTAGGGTTCCTTTTACTAAGCTGCGATAGTGGTTTTACCGCGCGCTTAACTTGCACAGAATTGCCGCACATGATGGACGCTAACGCCAACATTGAGCTGGTGTTAGTTCTAGCCGTGTAGCGGGGCAATTCTGCACACGCTAAAAAGGCTATTGCAGCTTAGTAAAAGGAGCCCTTAATTTTCCCCACCACCAAATTTCCCTGTCCCGCCCCACCCGGCTACTTTTTCATGCCACCCGGCTGGAAAAAAATTTCTGGGGAGAACACTGTATAAGAACATAAGCAGTGCCTCTTCCAGGTCAGACCAGAGGTCCATCATGCCCAGCAGTCCGCTCACGCAGCGGCCCATCAGGTCCAGGACCTGTATAGTAATCCTCTCTCCATACCCTTCTATCCCCTTTTCCTTCAGGAAATTGTCTAATCCCTTCTTGAACCCCAATACCGTACTCTGTCCTATCACACCCTCTGAGAGCACATTCCTGGTGTCCACCACCCTTTGGGTGAAGAACTTCCTAGCACTGGTTCTGAATCTGTCCCCTCTTAATTTTTCCAAATGGCCTCTCGTTCTTGAAGTTTTTGAAAGTTTGAAGAATCTGTCCCTCTCCACTTTCTCTATGCCCTTCACAATCTTGTAAGTTTCTATCATGTCCGCTTCTCCAGGGAAAAGAGCCCCAGTTTCTCCAATCTGTCAGTGTATGACAGATTTTCCATACCTTTTATCAAATGTGTCGCTCTCTTCTGAACCCTCTCGAGTATCGCCATATCGTTCTTAAGGTATGGTGACCAATGTTGGATGCAGTATTCAAGGTGCGGGCGCACCATCACCCGATACAATGGCAGGATAACTTCTTTCGTTCTGGTTGTAATACCTAGCATTCTATTCGCCTTCTTAGCAGCCGCTGCGCACTGTGCCGACGGCTTCATTGTCTTGTCCACTATTACCCCCAAGTCCCTTTCTTGGGTACTCTCACCCAATAACAGCCCTCCCATTGTATAGTTGTACTTCAGGTTTCTGTTTCCTCCATGCAAGACTTTACATTTCTCTACATTGAACTTCATCTGCCATCTCGTCGCCCACTCTCCTAGTTTGTTCAGGTCCCTTTGTAGATCTTCGCAGTCCTCTTTAGTCCTAGCCCCACTAAATAGTTTGGTGTCGTCTGCGAATTTTATTACTTCGCACTTCGTCCCTGTTTCTAGATCGTTTGCTTATATTATTATTTTTTTACTTAATTAGTGTTAGGAGTTGGTCAACTGTTTTTTGTTATCCTTTTTATATTCCTGTACACTACACAACAATTCGCCCTGCTAAGATAAGTTCACCAACAACTCTGTACTGTTATTTGTACGATTGTACCAAATCGGGCCCTTTTTTTTATACCAGTTCTGCCTGTCTCTCGCAGACTAAATAAGTCTTATACTAAAAAACAACAAGTACTGAAAAACTTGACTTACTCCTACCTTTCTACAGTTGACCCCCCTAGTTATCAAAAGTTTTGTTGGTCTTATTTAAATATACGATCCATTAGAAATAAGTCCCAGCTGATTAATGAAAGAATCTAATCTTGATTTTGTTTTATTGTCAAATATATTTTATTGAGCTCAACAAGAATACAACAGTAGTAAACAAATGCAAGAAAAACAAGCTCAAGGTATATCCAATAATCCATGATAGCAACCTGGATACACAACCCCCCAAACCATCCCTTCCCCCATCCTCCACCCCCGGTCCTCCTTCTAAGTACAACCCCAAAACAATCCAGAATGGGATACAAAGTACAAATAAAGACAATAGAACAAAATAATGGAAAACCAAAGGAAATACAATATATCAGCAATTAAGTAAACGGCTACGAGCCACTGAAGTCATAGTAGTCCAAAAGGGTTCCCAAGTACGATGAAAAAGGCGCCCTGAGATGGAAGAAAAATCTCGGACATCCCGACGTTCCCACATCAGGAGAGTAATCATCCGGCATCTCCAGATTGAGTAATCCGGCGCCTCTCCATCAAGTCATTTAAGTAAGATACATTTTAAGGCAATAAGAACTGTCCACAGGAGAATGTATGATGGTAATGGACCAAATGCGCTCCACAAAGAGAAAAACAGCATCCCAAAAAGAGCAAATAGTGGGGCAGGTCCAGAACATATGTCCCAGGCCCGCCTCAGGGGCTTGACAGCGAAGACAAGCAGCAGACTCACGAAATCCAGAGAGATAAGCTCTCTTAGGAGAAATATATAAACGAAGGACTAACTTGTAATGTTGCTCCCAAAAGGTAGTATATTTACGATAAGCAGGTAATCTGCATACAGCATGTAAAATCACATCATCAGATAAGTCCACAGCAAGATCACGAGCCCAAGCATCTCATAATTTAATATGATCAAGCAAGGGGGACTCATCCTTCAGATGATGATGGTGAAATTTAAGGGGAACAGGAAGCTGAGAACCAATTGTAAAGGCCGTGGATAACAACTCCTGCAAAATGTCGTTAAGGAGTCAGAGGTTAGAGAATTAAGGTAATGATGAATTTGCATATAAGCAAAATAATCAGCGGGCGGAAGGTCAAAGTCCTCCCTCACCTGAGCAAAGGGCCAGACCTTCCTCCCATCATCCACCAATTGAAACACATAATGAATTCCCCTTGCTTCCCACCGGGCAAAACTAGCTCCATCTATCCCAGGGAGAAATGAGCCATTAAAGCGGATAGGCAGAAAAGGAGTGACAATAGAACTAATAGAATGAAATTTACGGACCCATTGCCAAACCTTCTGGAGTGGACGTTGCAGTACCTTTCAAGAGAGAGGTTCAGGAAAGATAGAAGGAGTAGAATGAAGGTAAGCACTAAAATGAGTAGTCCGAAAACAAGAAAGTTCCATAGAAGTATTAGTAAAAGCTGAGCAATCCCTAAAAAAATCATTAATGTGGCGCATCCCACACCAATAGTTAAAAAGCGGAGATTCAACAATCCCAGGCCACCCTTATACCATGGGGCTGCCATGCACTTTTAGGGCAAACGAGCCCTTTTACCAGCCCACAGAAACTTCTGAATCAAGCGCTCCATGTGTCGTTTATCTTGAGAGGTAAGATAGAGAGGGAGCACTTGAAAAACGTATAACCAACATGGGACAACAAGCATGATATATAAGTGTACCTGTCCTAAAAGCGAGAATGGAAGACCACTCCAAAGCTGTAACTTGTTCTGAAGGGCCTGAAGCAGCAGCTCTACATTCATAGTGTATAAGCGGGATAAATCAAGCGGAATTAACACCCCTAAATACTTCAACGACGATTCTGCCCAACACAAAGGAAACGCACCCACCCATGTTGTACGAACCTCATGAAAGGAAGGTAAGGCAAGCGACCTCCAAATTAAGGGATAATCCAGAATAGAACCCAAATTCAGAGATAAGTTCTAACGCCGCCGGTAAGGAATCCGCAGGTCGAGTAAGAATCAAAAACATATCGTCAGCAAAGGCCAAAGTCTTCAGTTCCTTCCCCTCAACATTAAGGCCTCGCACCTCTTCAAACTCCCGGAGAGTGCAAAGCAGAGGTTCCAAAGAAAGAAGGAAGAGCAAAGGTGAGAGAGGGCATCCCTGTTGAGTGCCCTGAAAAATAGAAAAGGAGTCTGTACGCATTCCATTAACTAGCAGAGAGGCCCGCGGATTAGAGTACAAGGAACGAATCGCATTCAGATAAAAGCCTCCCAGCCCAACATAGGCGAGAGTGGAAAATAAAAAAGACCAATGAACACTATCAAAAGCCTTAGAGGCATCTAAGCTAACAAACAATGCTGGTATACGGTGGTATTGACAATGAGCTAAGGCAAAGAAAACTTTGTGAACATTACAGACTGATTGTCGGCCATGGACAAAGCCTACCTGATCCTCATGAATAAGCATAGGGAGATGGGGAGCAAGGCGATCTACTAAGATGCGAGAAAAAAGCTTGAGGTCAACATTAATCAAAGAAATAGGGCGATAAGAGGGAAGGAACCCTGAGTTATAGCTGCGTTAAAATAAGCCAACGAAGGTCCACAAAGAGTAGGGGATAGAATGCGATAAAACTCACCGGAAAAGCCTTTTGGGTCCTGGTCCTTTCCAGAGCGAAGCGCCTTAATCGCAGATTCCAGTTCCACCACTCGAAAGGGGCTATTAAGAGAAGACGCTACATCTTCAGGGAGGCGCGGAAGCCCAGAGGAATGAAGATAATCTGCCAACAGTTCCGGAGAAGCATCATCAGGGGCTCCATACAACTGTTGAAAAAAATCGACTAAGATCCCCGAAACTGCCGACGCCCTACCCCCACCCGGGGTCCGAAGAGTCGAAATTGGGTTTCTGCTGGTCTCAGCTGTTGCTAAACGTGCCATAAAGTGCCCAGGCTTATTACCAAAGAGATTGGACCGATGCTTGTGGTAGGCTGCCCATTTCTGAGAACATAAGTGAATAAGAGAATTGAGTAGCCCCGTTGGTTTGAGCGTCAGACTGCAGCTCTCAACTGTCGGCTCTCCCCTGCTGTAACGGGGGAGGAGTGTAGATGATGCTAGATGCCCTGCTGGAAAGGGCTCCCGATCTGGCCACTAGTGAAACTGGCAGTTGGTGCCGAGCACCGTCAGCGCTGCTCCTCCTGTAGTCCTCTCCCCTGCTGGAACAGGGGAGAGGTGTAGATGATGTTAGGTGCCCTGCTGGAAAGGGCTCCCGATCTGGCCACTAGTGAAATTGGCAGTTGGTGCTGAGCACTGACAGCGCTGTTCCTCTTGCAATTCTCTCCCCTGCTGGAACGGGGGAGGGGTGTAAATGATGCTAAGTGACCTGCTGGTAAGGGCACCCGATCTGGCCACTAGTGAAACTAGCAATTGGCACCGAGCACCGTCAGCGCTGCTCCTTTTATAGTTCTCTCCCCTGCTGGAACGGGGGAAGGGTGTAGATGATGCTAGGTGCCCTGCTGGAAAGGGCTCCCGATCTGGCCACTAGTGAAGCTGGCAGTTGGTGCCGAGCACCGTCAGCGCTGCTCCTCTTGTAATTCTCTCCCCTGCTGGAACAGGGGAGGGGTGTAGATGATGCTAGGTGCCCTGCTGGAACAGGCTCCCGATCTGGCCACTAGTGAAACTGGCAGTTGGTGCCAAGCACCGTCAGCGCTGCTCCTCTTGTAATTCTCTCCCCTGCTGGAACGGGGGAGGGGTGAAGATGATGCTAGGTGCCCTGCTGGAAAGGGCTCCCGATCTGACCACTAGTGAAACTGGCAGTTGGTGCCGAGCACCGTCAGCGCTGCTCCTCTTGTAGTTCTCTCCCCTGCTGGAATGGGGGAGGGGAGTAGATGATTCTAGGTGCCCAGCTGGAAAGGGCTCCTGATCTGGCCACTAGTGGAAACTGGCAGTTGGTGCCAAGCACCGTCAGCGCTGCTCCTCTTGTAATTCTCTCCCCTGCTGGAACGGGGGAGGGGTGAAGATGATGCTAGGTGCCCTGCTGGAAAGGGCTCCCGATCTGACCACTAGTGAAACTGGCAGTTGGTGCCAAGCACTGTCAGCGCTGCTCCTCTTGTAATTCTCTCCCCTGCTGGAACGGGGGAGGGGTGAAGATGATGCTAGGTACCCTGCTGGAAAGGGCTCCCGATCTGACCACTAGTGAAACTGGCAGTTGGTGCCGAGCACCGTCAGCGCTGCTCCTCTTGTAGTTCTCTCCCCTGCTGGAACGGGGGAGGGGAGTAGATGATGCTAGGTGCCCAGCAGGAAAGGGCTCCTGATCTGGCCACTAGTGAAACTGGCAGTTGGTGCCAAGCACCATCAGCGCTGCTCCTCTTGTAATTCTCTCCCCTGCTGGAACGGGGGAGGGGTGAAGATGATGCTAGGTGCCCTGCTGGAAAGGGCTCCCGATCTGACCACTAGTGAAACTGGCAGTTGGTACCGAGCACCGTCAGCACTGCTCCTCATGTAGTTCTCTCCCCTGCTGGAATGGGGGAGGGGTGTAGATGAAGTTAGGTGCCCTGCTGGAAAGGGCTCCCGATCTGGCCACTAGTGAAACTTTAAGTCTAATAATTGATGTTCAGAGGAGGGAGCTCAACTGCTAGGCAGCCATCCACCAAGCCTCCAAGTTCCAGAATGTGGATCTCCCACTCATAACCGGGCTAAGTGGTTGGACAAACCTGTCCATGCACCGAGAGGCCAAAATATAGCAAGGGGCAAAAAACCAAAGAAAAGGATGAGAGGTGGAAGACCTAGGGGCCCCGGAGCTCAAGCAGGACACGTCCCACCCTGCTCAGCACATCACGTGACTCCTTTGATTTTGTTTTATTTACTGAAACATGGTTGATGTCAGAGAATGCCTTCCCCCAGGTTTTAAAATCATATTCTTGGATAGAGTTTGGGGAAGAGGTGGAGGACTAGCCATTATTTTTAGAAATTCATTAAATTTTACTGTTTTAAATTCAAAATCTACTTCTGATTTAGAAGTTCTATCTTTTAAGCTAACCTCCAATCTTCTAGTGGATGCTTTAATAATCACCTTGTTCTATAGTCTTCCTAGAAAATGGAATTCAGCAAAGGATGATTTTTTTATTTTCTACTAACAAATTCAATAGCAGGCTCTACCAGTTTATTGATTGGTGATATTAATACTCATCTTGAACAAATAGATCAAACCAATATTAAAGAATTTTGTTCATTTATTTCTTCACTAGGTTATTTCAAATCAACACCAGTAAAGACTCATCAAAAAGGCCACCAGTTAGCTCTGATTACTTTTTCTTCTAAAGAACTAGTTAATCCTAAG
This sequence comes from Geotrypetes seraphini, assembly GCF_902459505.1. Taxonomy (NCBI): domain Eukaryota; kingdom Metazoa; phylum Chordata; class Amphibia; order Gymnophiona; family Dermophiidae; genus Geotrypetes; species Geotrypetes seraphini. The sequence continues at coordinate 154,727,567 of NC_047087.1, read as the reverse complement.
ATTCCTTGGAAATAAGCCAATTAGTCTGATTCTTTATGGTCAGACCATCGATTATGCAACATTGAATTTGATTGGCAAATAAAAAAAAGTCCAATCAAAAGCTAAAGAAAACAAAAGAAATTTCAAGCCAGTAGAGGCCTGATTAATCCTATCGAATTCTGGTCACACTATGATATAATTTCAAATCAAAATAGTGACACTGAATATGTAAATTCATGGATCGACACCAGTACCCACATTTTAAATAAAATGGCCCCTATTAAATGGAGAAGAAAGAGATATAGAAATTTAGATGGGAGGTATGATATAGATCTGCTATCTGTAAAAAGGGAACTAAGAAAATTGGAAAGACAGTGGTTAACATCGGGAAACTTGGAACATAGATTGGCTTGGAAGCAAAAATTAAATGAATATAAAAATTTGATTAAAGAGAAATGTAAAAATTTTTTATGCTCAAAAGATTGGCAATTCATCAACTAGTAGTAGAAGTCTTTTTAAACTGGTTAATGACCTCTATGATATAGAGGTGTTTACTGGTTCTACTGAAGAATCCACTCTTTCTGTGGATGTTCTGGCAGATTTTTTCAATACTAAAATACAAAACTTGAAAGACTTCTCTAGCAGCTCCCATTAACAATCATCTGTGTTTCCCTGTCCTTCAGTATTTAGAGGACCCTAGAGTTGACATGTGTTGGAACAATTTTACAGCTTTCAATTGGCAAACTTTTTGTAAGTTTTATACTAAGGGCTCCTTTTATCAAGGTGCGCTACGGGGGTTAGCGTGTCGGACATTTCATCATGCGCTAACCCCTGCGGCAAGCCAAAAAACTAACGCCTCATCAATGGAGGCGTTAGCGACTAGCACAGCAGGTGGTTGAATGCGCGGTATTCCATGCGTTAACCGCCTACCGCACCTTGATAAAAGGAGTCCTAAGTATGTCAATTCGTATTGTAGGCTTGACAGCTGTCCTCCAAACATTATGAAAGTTGCCCCTGTCACTTTCAAGGCTAAAATGTTTAATTGGGTTAATTTCTTATTATCCAATGGGACATTTCCAGAGGAATTGGATCAGATTTTGATCATACCAATTATAAAAAAAATCCTAAAGAATCTTCTACTATGGCATCTACTATAGACCCATTGCTAGTATTCCTTTGTTTACTAAATTGTTGGAGGGTCTGGTTAACGCAGAACTAACTACATATTTGGATAAGTTTAATATATTAAAGGATAATCAGGTTTTAGTACCGAAACAGTCATGGCCTCTTTGTTAGATTATCTCCATACATTATTTAGTCAAGGTACAAGTGCTTTGATTTTGCAGTTAGATCTGAGTATCTCTTTTGACCTGGTGGACCATATTATTCTTATTGACTGTTTGGAATCTATTAGTATTTCGGGAAATGTCTTAAACTGGTTTTGAGGATTCCTGGGTAAAAGATCGTACCAGGTGTTCAAGGACGATAGCCTTTCTTATCGTTGGGAAAATTTTTGTGGAGTTCCGCAAGGTTCGCCTTTGTCCCCCCACTTTGTTTAATATTTATCTTGTATCTCTGGGAAACCTCTTGCAATGTTTAAATCTTAGGTTTTATATTTACGTGGATCCTGTTAACTTGCTTGTCAGTCGAGCTTAAAAAATATTTAGCAACTATTCTGAGCCAGATTGAACTCTGGATGATTACCTTTATATTGAAATTAAATTCAGAAAAAACTAAAATTTTTTTTGCAACTCCTAAAGATAAGATCAAAGAAACAATGATATATTTGAATGGACTTGACTATACTATAGAACAGTATATAAAAATATTGGGAGTGACTATACCTTACTTTGGAACAGCATACTGATTTATTACTTAAGAAATGTTCCTCGGTGCTTTGGAAACTTTGCACCATTAAGAAATAATTCGGTGAAGCTTCATTTAATTTGTTAGTGCAGTCTTCTATTTTAAGTATCCTTCACTATTGCAATATCATCTATCTGAGTGCCAACAAAAAAAATCATTAAAAAATTGAGAGTGGTTCAAAACACTGCAGTCCAACTGATTTTTGGCCTAAAAAAATGGGAGCACATTACTCCCTATAATCAGAAACTTCACTGGTTGCCTCACTTTTTTTTGAACCATTCTAATAAGCCTACACATAGAGGGGCATAATCAAAAAAACCGTCTATGTCCCTCTTTGGCCTAAGTCCTTAAACGTTCAAAGCAGAAGCAGGGAAAATGTCCATAACCAAAACAAACGTCCTTGTTTTATGGCCTGCCTCTACTAAACGCCCAGACCACCACCACAAGTGCACCCCCACGACGTCTACACTTTTTGGCCATAATGAACCAAAAAACGCCTAAGCCCCAAACGTCCAACAGAAGGGCTTTTAGGTGAAGAAGGAGCCAGTCTTTCGCCTAAAAGCTGGATTCTGTAACCGGTGTTTGTCAAAAACAACACCGGTTACAGAATTCTCCCCCCCCCCCACAACGATCCAGGCAGGAGGGTGCCCAAGCCCTCCTGCCATGTCGAACCGTGAACCCCTCCCCCTCCCGACAACATCGGGGCAAGAGGGAGTCCATGCCCCGTTGAACCGCGACCCTCCCCGACAACATCGGGGCAAGAGGGAGCTCAAGCCCTCTTGCCCCGGCGATCTTAACCCCCCCGCCGAGTACGAGCAGGCCAGGAGGGAGCACAAGGTTGGGCTCATGTGCCTAAGGCCCCGCCCACAGGAGGGCTTGAGCTCCCTCTTGCCTCAATGTTGTCGGGGGGGGTCGCGCTTCGACGGGGCAAGAGGGCTTGAGTTCCCTCTTGCCCCAATATCATCAGGGGGGAGGGTGGTGGTGATGTATCGCAGCAGGAGAGATTGGGCATCTCTCCTGCCGTGATGGTTGCGGTGGGTAGGTTACCGGGCCGCTGAACTGATCGCACCAGCGGCCATCAGCTCAGCGGACCCTTTTTTGGCACTTAGACCTGGTTTGACTTCATCTAAGTCAAAAAGGTCTAAGTGCCGAATAAGCAACCTGTCAAATGGTTTGGTTATACCTGTTGTATGCCTAGGTGTAGGTCGGCCCACCTCCCGCCCACTGCCCGCCCTTTCCCCTCCTCTAAACACACCTCTTTTCTCTCTGTGCGTTTAAAGGCAGGGGAAAGGCCTAAGCTGTTTTTAGATACATCTAAAAACCAGCTTTGGTTATGAGTACTTGGACGATCAGGCTTTTAGCCATTTAGGACACTTTTTAGAAGTTTTTTTTTTTTTATTATGAACCCCATAGAGTTCATTTGTTTACATACCCTTCTATTAAATTATGTCATTATAAGAGGTTTCTTAAGAGAACCCTCTCTTTTCAGGCTGCTAAATTGAATGTTTGGTTTGGAAAAATCATGCTAGGAGCTTCTTATTTCTATTTTAGAAAATTATTAAAGACACAACTATTTGATAAGTTTGTATCCTAATGCACTCTTTGCCTTTAAAAATAATTATGTATTTCTTACATTTTACAATTTGATGCATTTCTATTATGAATTGTATTTTTTGCTGCATGTTCAGCTCTGTTTGTTGTGAACCGCCTAGAACCATTTCTGGTCTGGCAGTATATAAGAATAAAATTATGATTATTATTACACTGATCTAAGGGAATTAAAGTAACCATTGAAGAAGTACTGTTAACTATTAATCAAGTTACTACTTGATCAGTGAATATAAAATGCACTGTGCTTAAATCCATTTAAAGGACAGCAATGTTTGGTTCAGACTTCAGACAGAAAGACTGTGTGGCTAGAATTATTGAATAAGTCTGGTGCAGCTTACTGGAGGCTCCACAGTTAAATCTGGGTCTTGCCTCTCCCAAGCTATCTTCCTGGGTTTACACTAGGCAGCCACCTAGGAGTGCAAACAAGGGGAGAAGAAAAGGTTACAAATAGAACTGCTGGCCCAACATATTAGATCCAATCCAGGGATCCAAGAAGTGCACTTTCTTTAATACCCCACTTTTTGCAGGAGTATGTCTGAGTTTAAGACTAGCATATCCAAATCAGAGACATTGAACGTAACAGTAGCAGACCCAGAGGTCTTCCGGCTGAAACACAGCTTTCCACTCTGATGGATGACCCATTATATTCAGTATTAGGTGTTAATATTACTGCAAACATTACCAATGTGTATGAAGCTAATTTCACCACTGAATGAATTTAACAAAATGACTCCACCAAATACGCTTTTTAACGGAGATGCTTAAGGCACAAAGGGCTCCTTTTACTAAGGTGCGCTAGCAGTTTTATCACGTGCTACAATGCCGCACGCGCTAGACACTAACACCTCCATAGAGCTTGCGTTAGTATTTTTCATTTAGCGTGGGGTTTTGCGCATTAATCTTCAGCGCGTGTTAAGAAAGCTAGCACACCTTAGTAAAAGGAGCCCAAAAAGATAGTTTCACATGGAGGAAAAAAAAACCTTAGGAATAAAGAGAGCCAAATGAGCAGCTTAACTTCACAAACATCACTGGCTAAAAAAAAATTGTCCAGAATACTGTTAGAGGGAAAAAGGTCAAAGCAACCAAGTACACTTCTTCCTCCGTATTTGCGGTTTCCGGATCTGCGGATTTGCTTGTTCACGATTTTTTGGATGCTGACTCCGCCCCAAAAATTACATCATCACTAAAGTTCTTTTTCCTTTTACTGTACTGATGAAAAAGTTTATCGCTTACCATTCACTCTGAAAATCGCTGCTTCCATGCTTCCCAGTGTGCACTGAGAAAAATGCTGCTTCCCAGCATCCATAGAGAGAAAGGCATGCTTGTCTAATCCAAGCCCAGAAATCGCTGCTTGCTGCTCCAAGCCCAGAAATTGCTGCTTGCCTAATTCAAGCCCAGAAATCGTTGCTTGCTGCTCCAAGCCCTGAAAATTATTCATGGTTTCAATAATAAAAATGAAGGCTTTTTCTAAAAACCGCGAATAACATTTAAAAAGTGTGCAATTTTGTTGCTTCCCACAGGATCACTCTTTTGTGCCTTAAGCATCACCATTAAAAAAGCGTATTTGGTGGAGTTGTTTTGTTAAATTCATTCAGTGGTGTTTGTTCTTCCACTCTTTTTGTTTTGAGGCTTTAGGGCTGTTTGGGTCCTCGCGGTCCGGGCATTTCTCCCCCTAACTGGCCCATCTCCTTCACCTTCGCGGCCAACTCTATCGCTTGGTTCGTCGGCATCAGTGTTCCCAGCCCCCACCTGCCGTGCAGCTGACCCTTCAACTATGAGACAACTGACATACCTCCCTCAACAGCAGCGTCAGCAGCACTCTAAACAGACTGCTTTGCGGCCTTCTCCTGCCAGGGCCTTCCCTATGCTGTGTTGCTGATGATATAATCAGTGATGCGTCAGAGGCAATAATCAGCGGGAGAAGGCTGCAAAAGCCTGTTTAGAGTACTGACGACGCTGCTATTGAGGGAGGTTGTCAGTCATCTCGCGGTCGGCGGGGTTCGGATGGGAGGGAGAGATGGAAAGATGGGAGGGTCAGAGGGAATTCGGCTTTGCGGCGGGTGGGGGAATAGATAGATACTGCTCAAGGGTTCTACTTCAAGGGGGGATGGGAGGGAGGGATAGAAGCTGTGCAAGGGTTCTGCTTCACGGGAGATGGGAGGGAGGGATAGAAAGATGCTATGCAAGGGTTCTGCTTCATGGGGGAATGGGAGGGAGGGATAGAAAGATGCTGCAGAGGGAAGGCAGAAGGGGATGGATGAGAGGGGAGGAAAGATACTGCACATGTGGGGGAGAGAAAGGAAAGAGGAAGAATTGGGGTGGAGGAGAGGAAGGATGATTATTGTACATGAAAAAAATAAGACACCCCCCAAAAATAAGCCCTAGTGCGTTTTTTGGGCACCAAATTAATATATGACACTGTCTTATTTTGGGGGAAACACAGTATTATCATACAAGCGGTGCTCGGCCCAAAGCTCCCCCTCTGACATAGTTTCCTGTTTCCACCTTGGCGGCTCGCGTCAGAGGGAAAGCTTTGGGCCAATCACCGCTTGCAAGATAATATTTGCCGTCAATGCCGAGGCCCATTTGACAAAGAAAACATCGGAAAGGTGATCAGTGAAGGTGAGGGGGAGGGAGATGGGCCAACTAGAGGGAGAGATTAAGTGGGCAGATGCTGGAAGTGGGAAGAAGAGAGAGAGAGAGAGAAGAGGGCAGATGATGGAAGTTGGGAGAAGGGAGAGAGAGAGAGGGCAGATGATAGAAGTGGAAGAGAGAGAGAAGGGGGCAGATGGAAGTGGGAGAACTTGTGCCATCAGTGTGAGGAGCATGTGGAAATGCAGCAGAAGCGGTGAGGAGCTGTGAGGGCAGGATAACGCGATGGAATTGGAGTGGATGAAGAGAAGGGAGCAGATGATGGAAGTGAGAAGGGAGAGAGAGAAGAGGGCAGATGTTAGACGTCAGTTGAGAGAGGAGAGCAGAAGCTGAATGGAAGTGGAGAAAGAGAACACATACTGGATGGAAGGAGGGGATAAAGAAAAAGGGCATATGCTGGATCGGAAGAAGACAGTGAGATACTGGAGGGGCTCTTAGGTCAAAGACCAGTCCCCTAACTCAGACTAGCCTTACCTGCATACGTTCTGATTCAGTAGGAATTTGTCTAACTTTGTCTTGAATCCCTGGAGGGTGTTTTCCCCTATAACAGCTTCCGGAAGAGCGTTCCAGTTTTCCACCTCTCTGTATGGAATCTATCCCCTTTCAACTTTAGAGAGTGCCCTCTCATTCTCTCTACCTTGGAGAGGGTGAACAACCTGTCTTTATCTACTAAGTCTATTCCCTTCATTATCTTGAATGTTTCGATCATGTCCCCTCTCAGTCTCCTCTTTTCAAGGGAGAAGAGGCCCAGTTTCTTTAATCTCTCACTATATGGCAACTCCTCCAGCCCTTAACCATTTTAGTCGCTCTTCTCTGGACCCTTTCGAGTAATACTATGTCCTTTTTTATGTACGGCGACCAGTGTTGGATGCAGTATTCCAGGTGAAGGCGTACCATGACCTAGTACATCAGCATGATAACCTTCTCCGATCTGTTCCTGATCCCCTTCTTAATCATACCTAGCATTCTGTTCGCCCTTTTTTGCTGCCGTTTCACATTGCGCGGACGGCAACCAGTACTCCCAAGTCTCTTTCCTGGAAGGTCTCTCCAAATACTGCACCGAACATTCTGTATTAGTGTATAAGATTTTTGTTACCGACATGCATCACTTTACACTTATCCACGTTAAATCTTATTTGCCATGTCACGGCCCATTTCTCGAACGTGTTTACGTCACGTTGCAGATCTTCGCAATCCTCCTGCATCTTCACTACTCTGAATAACTTTGTATCGTCAGCAAATTAAATCACCTTACTCGTCGTACCAATTTCCAGGTCGTATATAAATATGTTGACGAGCACAGGTCTAAGCACCGAACCCTGCGACACTCCACTCGTGCCGCTCCACTCTCTGTTTCCTATTCACCAACCAGTTTTTAATTTACGTATTTCACCCTCGATTCCATGGCTCGCAATTTTTAGAAGTAGTCATTCATGCGGGACCTTGTCAAACGCCTTCTGAAACCGGGTTGCCCTTGTCTATCTGCCTCTTTACTCCCTTGAAGAAGTGCAGCAAGTTCATCAAGCAAGATCTTCCTTTGCTGAAGCCGTGCTGGCTGGTCCTCATCAGATTGTGTCCGTCAAGGTGCTCAATGATGCGGTCCTTTATCAGCGACTCTACCCTTTTTCCCGGTACCGAGGTCAGACTCACCGGTCTGTAGTTTCCCAGATCTCCCCTCAAATCTTTCTTGAAGATCAGCGTAACATTCGCCACTTTCCAGTCTTTCGGAATTCTTCCTGATTTGATCAACAGATTGGCTATTAGTTGAAGCAGTTCAGCTATAGCCCCTTTCAGTTCCTTGATTACCCTCGGATGGATGCCATCCGGTCCCAGGGATTTATCATTTTTAAGCCTATCAATCTGCCTGCATACCTCTTATAGACTGACTGTCATCCCTGTCAATTTCCCATCTTCGTTTCCTGCGTATAGCCTGTTGGCTTCCAGTATGTAGTGTATATTCTCTTCGGTAAATACAGATGCAAAAAATGTGTTCAGTTTGTCGGTGATGGCTTTGTCCTCCTTTAGCACTCCCTTTATTCCATGGTCATCCAATGGCCCCACCGCTTCCCTCGCGGGTCGTTTCCCCTTAATATATTGAAAGAACGGCTTGAAGTTTTTTGCCTCCTTGGCTATTTTTTCTTCGTAATCTCTTTTGGCCCCTCTTTTGGCACCTGTTTTGATGTTGTTTGTGCTTTTTCCAGTTTTTGTCCATTTTTGACCTTTTCCATTCCTTAAACCAGGGGTGTCACAGTCCCTCCTCGAGGGCTGCAATCCAGTCGGGTTTTCAGGATTTCCCCAATGAATATGCATGAGATCTATTTGCATGCACTACTTTCATTGTATGCTAATAAATCTCATGCATATTCATTGGGGAAATCCTGAAAACCCGACTGGATTGCGGTCCTCAAGGAGGGACTTTGACACCCCTGCCTTAAACAAAGTCTTCATGTCTCTGATTGCTTCCTTCACTGCTACAGTGAGTCACACTGGTTCCTTGTTCTTTTTCCTTTTGAATCCCTTGTTGATACGTGGTATATAGAGATTTTGCACCTCGGTGACTGTGTCATTAAAAAGGGACTATGCTTGCTCTAGTGTTTTTACAGTATTTCAAGTTTCAAGTTTATGTAGGAATTTTATAAACCGCCCAATCGATCTTCTAGGCGGTGAACATTACGTTAAAAACACGTATGGGGTAACTATACATCCGTTAAAACAATAAATATTGTTAAAAACATTTAAAAACAATACAAAACAAACAGGAACAAAAAGAAGGGTAGAACTACAATTTATCAAGTAAAAGAGAGAACATATAGGGAAAGAACAATAAGGGAGGGAATAAAATTATGTAGCCCTAAAAAGGGCATTTAGGTCTCAAAAGCATCAAGAAAAAGAAATGTTTTTAAATTTGTCTTAAAATGGTTAAGAGTTGATTCTTCACGTAAGTGGACCAGAATATTATTCCAAAGAGATGGAACGCTGACAGAGAAAATGGTAGACCTCATTGTGTTGATAATCTTCAAAGATGGAACAGATAACAGATTTTTAGAAGAAGATCTGAGAATCTTAGAACTATAGGGAATAAGAAGGTTATTAATGAATTCTGGTTGACTATTTTGTGTAGTTTTAAAGGTTAGTAAAATAATTTTATATGTGATTCTATGTTCAACCGTCAGCCAATGAGCTTTTATAAAGGAGGGGAGTAACATGGTCTAACTTCTTAGCGTTAAATATGATCTTAACTGCAGTGTTCTGTATTATTTGGAATTTTATTTCTTTTTTTAGTTATGCCCTTAGCGCATTACAATAATCAATACAGGAAATAACAAGGGAGTGGATCAAGATATTCAAGGAAGTAGGCTCTAACACTTTAGATACGGATCTAATCATTCGTAGCCGGTAAAAACGGTGTCAGGTCAAAAGCGCGCCGGGACAAAGGCGCGCGCAGACAATTGAGCGCAGCATGGAGGTGCGTGCCGAAGAAAATTACTGTTTTTAGGGGCTCCGACGGGGGGGGGGCGTGGGGGGAACCCCCCCACTTTACTTAATACAGATCGCGTCGCGTTGTGGGGGGGTTTGGGAGGTTGTAACCCCCCACATTTTACTGAAAACTTCACTTTTTCCCTATTTTTAGGGAAAAAGTTAAGTTTCCAGTAAAATGTGGGGGGTTACAACCCCCCAAACCCCCCACAACACCGCCGCGATCTGTATTAAGTAAAGTGGGGGGGCTACCCAACAAAAACCCCCGTCGGAGCCCCTAAAAACAGTAATTTTTTTTGGCACGCGCCTCCGTCTTGCGCTCAGTTGTCGGCGCGCACCTTTGTCTTCCGCGATTATGTCTATGAACCAGTAAAAACAGCGCTGAACAACTGTACTGATATTGTAGCCACACTGTAGCCCAGACCAGGGCTCTACAGCACTCCAAGTGGTTACACCTAAATAGTACACCAGCGTGTGACCCGAGATGGAGTCACCCTACAGGAACGGACTGCAATTAGGAAGGAACTCAAACTGAAAACAAAATAAAGTCCCAACAATTGAGGTTGTTAGAAAAATAGTTCAGTTTACTTATTCCTTATAATGGTAAGCAGTTCATAACTACAGCTGCTAAAAATGTCAGTAGAGCAAACATCAGCAAAGCAAAAATGCAAAAAAGGCAGGAAAATAAAGCAGCACAAAATAAAGTCAAAATGGCAGCTGAGGTTTCAGCTCTCCTCAGAGCCAGCACAAGCCTGCTCCTAAGCAAGTTGTTCAATACAGTTCAGTGCACTGGTTCCAGCAATTCACAGTGCTTGAAAGAAACAAATAAAATAAAGCCTCTGGCAACTTTATACTACTGTCAGGCAAGGAGAATGTCACAGGTTTTGCAAAATTCAAGCCACAGGACTGGCTTTCAAAATTCCACCCAAGGTGACAGCAAAACCTCTCCCCAAACTGACACTCCTAGCTTTCCAAAAACATCAAAATAGTCCAAACAGGCAAACAGTCACTTGAAATCCAAAACTCACTGTTTGCAGCTATCAGTCAGGCCCACCTGCATGGCCTCAGGAAAATTGGTATCCCCTTCAGGAAAACTCTCTTGGCATTCCATGGGCAGTTCAGCATCCAACAAAGACAGCTCCTCAGCTGGTCCTGACTCCTCCACTTCCATCGGTGTAGGGTTAGTGCACCTGCTTGGCCCAGGGAGTACCTCAGGGAGACAAGGCCTAAACCTTCTCCCTAAACAGCCTACTTGTCTGTTCTCCACTGCTGGTTTAAATACTCTGGGGCAACGCCCTACTCTAGTTGAGTCAGCAGTGTTCCAGGGGCCTCTTGGGCTCCCCCTGTGGCGACTTGGGGATAGATCACCTAATTCTTCCTCAGACAATTCAGGCTCCGTCTGGTGGTCAAAGGCGATATTGTCAGTCTCAGGAACCACCTGTACCTTCCTGATTCCTCCCCGGGATTTCATTTTTACTTTTTCCTCTGCCCTAACTGGGACCTTGGCAGGGAGAATACCTGGCTGTTCACAATATGAAGATGATAATTGAGTTTACTGTCGAAAGTGATTCCTAATAATTTTAAAAAAGACACGACTTGAAGAGATTGAGTTTTAAATGTTGGGAAAAATCCTTAATTTGGACTTTTCGATGTTCAAAGATAGCATATGTAAGTCCAACCAAGAGTTGATTTTTTTCCAATTTTTTGTTTATAAGATTTATTTCAGTTGAGTTGCTTAAGTCTATTGGATGAATTAATTGCACATCATCTGCATAGGCAAACATTGTAAAGTCAATGGATTGTCCTAATGTTAAAAGGGTGCAAGGAAAATATTAAAAAGTAAGGGTGATAAAATCGAACCCTGTGGGATACCATAATCTGTTGTAAATGAATCTGATGAAGTTTTATTAAACACTACCTTAGAGGAAATATCTGTAAAAAAGGATGAGAACCAAACCAAGACCTGGTCTGTGATTCCAATATCGTTCAGACGAGCCAGTAGGAGCTTATGGTCAATCGTATCAAATGCAGATGATAAATCTAAGGAAATAAGTAAAACAGACTGATGGTGATCGAGATGATAAAGAATTTTTGTAGTCAACCCAATAAGTAAAAATTCTGTGGAATGATGTTGACGGAACCCTGGTGTGGATGTAGTACATTTGTTTGCTCAACAAAGTATGAAATTTGGCGGAAAACCTTTTTCTGTAAGCTTATCCTTTTCTTAATCTTCTTCCCCACCATGAGTCTCATCCCTTCGTAATTCCCTTTTTGGAAGTTCAGTGCCTTGGCCATCGTTCTGGATTGATGTTTTGCCCCTGTGTCTAGGTATAAGTGGATCATTTTCTTTGGCAAGTTGTTCCAGAAAGCAATCGCCTACAGTATCCAGGAACTTGATCTCCCTACTGCAGTCAGAGGTGCCTAGGTTCCAGTCTATCCCCTGATTCTCCGTGATCACCACTATATCCAATTCATCTTCTTCCATCACAGCTTCTAGATCTAAACTCTTGTTTCCCATACTTCGAGCATTAGTATACAGTATATTGCTTTCCAGACATTGCCCCCTTTTCCCATCCATGTAGAGTTATTCAGTGATTTACTTACCTGATGGCTTATACTCACCCTGCCCCATCACTTATAGTTTAAAGACCTCTTCAGTAGATTAGCCAGCCTGCTACCAAAGACAATTCTTCCCTTCTTTGATAGATGGACACCTTGGAAAATCATCCGATGGTCCAGGTAGCCAAAACGCTATCGATGACACCATCCAAGTAGTCACGCATTTATCTCCAGGATGGATGAAAATACCACCTTCACACCTGTCTGCTTCACCTTCTCTCCCAGAGCCACAAAGTTGCTTTGGATATGTTTGCAGGGGTACCTGGCAGTATTGTTAGTGCCAACGTGGATGAGCAGCATCAGATAATATTCATCAGGCTATCTGTAACATCTTGGATTGTGGCACCGGGCAGACAGCATACCTCACGTGACATCATGTCTGTTCTGCAGATGGATGCTTCTGTACCCGTCAGAAAGAAATTGCCAACTACCACTACCTTACGCCTCCTAGTAGTCACGGATCCAGTAATTTTGGGGATTTTAAGCGTTATTCCTCTCCTTGGGATACTCTCATCTCCTCCACTTCCAGGACAGCATACCGATTCTTCAGTTCAAGGGCAGGGGGAGTCACAGTACCAATCTTGCAGTGTTCCATAATCTAAGTCCAGCTGTCTTCCCTCAGCTGTCCTCCCCCACTCCTGGAAACCTTTTGACACCTCATAAACCATTTCATCGATGTACCTCTCATTTTTATGGATTCTTCTCAATCTTGCCACCTCCTCTCTTAGTTCCTTTACTTCCTTCATGAGAGATTCAAGCTGAAGACAGCTTGCACATGGAACCACTCCCTCTGCCTGGGTAACATTTTCCATCTGCATAAAGACAGAAGTTGTAATCTGAGCAGCAGCTTTGGTGATACAATGTTTCCCAGTTATACTATGGTGCAGAAGTATTTACACTTGGAAGAATAAAGAAAGGGCAGAAAAATCCTACCAAAATAATGCCCTATTCCTGGTTGACTGAAGTGCCTATAAATCAAAAAGCTCTGCTTTAGGGTGAGCGAGAGAGCATTAAATTAACACAAGAGCCTTTCATCAACAGCTGTTTGTGCCCTTATCTGATATTAAGCCCTGAAATGCAACCTAAAACACTAATCTAAGCTAAAACACTTTTGTATTAAGCCCTAACAGAGACTCTAAAGCAGTGTATCTCAAACTGTGTGCCTGCCAGCTGACTTCCCTACGCTGCCCGATTCGCCAAAGGCCTGCATGTTTCCCCTTCTCTCTAGTGTCCTCCGGCTTCCCCCCTGGCCTGCAGAAGATCGCTGGTAGGTAAAATGATTTTATTTTCAATATAGTGATTGAAATGTTTCAGTTTTGAGAATTTATATCTGCTGTGTATATTGTGTGGAAAAAATTACATTACAAATAGTAAAGAGAATGGGATCTGAGGCAGAGCTTGGGTGGGCCTAGGGAGCTCTGTGGTTGGGGTACTCAGTTGATATTTGTTAGACTTAGGGTGTACTTAGCTTGAAGTAGTTGAGAAACACTGCTGTAAGCAATCAACTGGCGTCAGTGCCTCTCCTTCTCTCCGGCTCTCTTCCCTGCTGGCACCCCCTACTAGCATCTCAGGGCCCATCTGGAGGGCCTCTGCACATGCACGGCCGTCAATGTGATGATGTCACGCATATGCGTGATGTCATCACAGCGATATCTGCACACTTCTGGGTGCCTCAAGCAGTGGCCACTACCTTTAGTGTGTCCCAGCTCAAGAAAGTTTGAGAGACGCTGCTCTATTTTACTTTTAATTTTTTTATTGCCTAACTGATTTTGCTGAAATAAAAAAGAGAACTACAATGATATAACCTATTGAAACCCAAGTTTACCTTTCCCAGACAGTTTTTCACAGGGTTGGCAAATTTTGCTGATTGATGTACAGTGAGACCAATCCTCATTGACTTTATCTGAGTGAGAGTGAGGGAAGTACACTGCGTAGGGAGGGGGGGTTGTTTTATTGAAATGTAAATTGATATTAAGTGGTTTTTCTAATTTATATTTGGAAAATTAAATAATTTTTTTTAAATTCAGATCTCCTTGTCTCTCCCACAACTTCTATCCTCTTCAGTTCACCTGATCACCTATCTCACTATGCCCCTATTAGTTTTTATATATTTATTTTTATTTCTATCATATCCTACTCTTTATTTTCTTGTCTTCTCCTCACATGGGTACATGGGCCAACTGTACATGTTAACCAGTGAGTATGTGTGTATACAAATAGCTTTGAAGAAAACAATTTTTTTTTCTTCTCTCAAACACTTTTTTCTGGTTTTATGATTGAGTAGTCAATATTCATTTTAATGCATCTTTAAATTGCTTGCTAAAGTTTTTACTTCACTTTTCCTGTCTTTGCCAGGTGGCACAGATGGCATCGGGAAGGCTTATGCAGAAGAATTGGCAAGCCGTGATATGAATATCATCCTGATCAGCCATAACAGAGAAAAACTGGAAAATGTCACACAAGCCATTATGAAGACCTATCAGGTTGAAGCTTCTTTTATAGTAGCAGATTTCAGCAAGGGCCGGGAGGTTTACTTGCCTATTCAAAAGACCCTAAGCAGCATAGAGATTGGTATCTTAGTGAATAATGTAGATGTGTTTTATGACTATCCACAGTATTTTACCAAGATCCCTGAGGAGAAACTCTGGGATATCATCAACGTAAACATTACTGCTGCTAGTATGATGATACATATGGTGCTGCCAGGAATGGTCACTAGAAGAAAAGGAGCTATTGTCAATATATCATCTGCATCGTGCTGCAAACCCACCCCTCAGGTGGCTGCCTATTCAGCTTCAAAGGTAATGATAATGTGTGTCACATTCAAGCTGGTTTTGAAACATTTTTATTCTTATTTATCACCTTAATTTATGGAATTGGATCCTAAGAGGGTTAGACGGTATATAAATTTTTAAAATAAATAAATAAAAGGTATCATATTTGCTACTGTTTTAAGAGAAGATGAGTCACCCTTACAGGAATCTCAATAGAGAAGCACCCCTACAGGAATCTCAATAGAGAAGCAAGGAGTAAGGCACATAAACCAGGATCCACCAATGCTTTTACTCCTGGTGGAATTCTGCATTAAAAATATTCAAAATTCTGCACACAAATTTAGCAAATTCTTCAAGTTTATTTGTCAAAATTTAAACAATATTTATCCCAGGACAAGCAGGCAGCATATTCTCACTTATGAGTGACATCATCCACAGAGCCCCAGTACAGACAGCTGCAAAAGTGCATTGGCACTTCAAGAACTTTAGAAAGTTCACAACTGACCACACTGTGCATGCGCAAGTGCCTTCCCGCCCGACGTAGGTTCTTAGTTTTTCTGCGGAGCTAAGAAGTCGTGTTTTCAAACGTTCCTTTGTTTCTGCCTTTTATTCCTTTGTTTCTGCCTTTTACCTTCCTACTCGCACTTATTTTACTTTTAATTTTTTTATTCTATTATCTACTTTCTCTCATTTCTTTGTTTAAAAAAAAAAAGACTAGCTTTTTTTATTTCTTTGCCTCACTTTCCCCTCGCGGGCGTTCGGTCAGCGGGTTCTCTTCGTTCACCTCAGCCTTGGATTTAATTTTGGCTGAGACAGTCTCCCTGTCAATGTCCTGCCTATTCATGGGATTTTTAACAAGTGCAGAAGGTTCTATCAGCACTTTTTCAATCAGACGTCGACTATCAACATAGAAGATATCGACATCGGTGTCGCAGGAGTACGACAGTGTCGCAGGTCATTATGGCATCGAGACAATGCCAGCCTTACAGCGACCTTTCATGCGGCTTGCCTATCTTCCATTGAAGGTCACATCTTATCCAGATCACCCTCTTTGAGTTGAGCCGCGACACTGATGGTACTGGCAGAGAAGCCTACCAGTGTCTTTGTTTCACGAGCCACCAGCTTTCCAGCTGGTGTCGTAGGTCACTCTGTTATCGAGTCCATTCATGCCGACTACGCGACCATTCCTCTAGCGGCTCCTGCCTTCTCCACTAAGAGTTGCATCAGTCACTCTCTTTGGAATG
Source organism: Geotrypetes seraphini (assembly GCF_902459505.1). Classification (NCBI taxonomy): domain Eukaryota; kingdom Metazoa; phylum Chordata; class Amphibia; order Gymnophiona; family Dermophiidae; genus Geotrypetes; species Geotrypetes seraphini. Next base: position 154,711,345 of record NC_047087.1, on the reverse strand, counting down.
GGCTGTGACACTGATTGTACCGGCAAAATAGCCAATGGTACTGGTGTTTTTTTTCTCTTCAAGAACAGCTTGAGCCTTTTTTTACCTGACAGCGACTATTTCAGTACCGGGCCAATCTGAACGTGACCCCATGCAGCTTTCCAATACCTTTGATGCTTCATTGATGCACTATCATGGTTCCTGGTACCAGTCATCTTGACCATCCAGTTGTGCATCGAAGCATCATTTCTCTTCTTCAAGACACTCTATGTAAACCACTTTGGGAATAAAACGGTATATAAATTTTAAAAATAAATAAATAGCAGTTCCAAGAATGTTTATTCTCCATATCCTGAGAAATGCAAGAACCCTACAGAAGCTTCGCCTTTGTCATCGGTTTGACACCATTCCAAGTGGCGTTCTTCATCAATCTTTATTGATTCTACCCTTCGATTTGATTCCAATGTGGACATTTCTCATTCTATGACAGAGGCTTCTGGTTCTCCTAAGGCACAATCTTCTTGGAAGATTCCTCCTAGAGAGACATCTTCTACTGAGAGCTTTTATTTTTGCTATATGAACACGGACTCTCCTGTCAACCTGGTTTTGTTCCTGATGTTTTTGTGCTGATTTTTTACAGTTTTTAGCTTCATCTCAGCCTTCAATGCAGCTCTTCAGGCATCACTTAACTGGTCTCCTTCACGAGCTTATCCTTCTGGACAATTAGATCTTATATTCTCCATCCAAGGTGTATACTTTAGTTCTGACAGAGGAGAGGAGCATACTATGGACAGATTTGCCACCATCTCTATCAGTATCTACTAGTGCTGCCCGATTCCGGAAAAAATATTTTTATTCAATTCGATTCAGCCTATTGAATTGATTTTTCGATTCGATTCAATTTTCCTGTCCAATTGGGTATTTTTTTTCAGACATCCTGGTGTGTTTATTTTATAGCCTCTTCACCCCTTTTATAGCCTCTTCACCCCCTTTGCTCTCTCCTACCCACACTGGCACTGTGGTGTAAACAAAATAAACAAAAAATACCTTTCCTCTCTGTTAAATCCTAGCTCATATTCATGGTTCAAATCTGACATATTGTAATCACAAAACAGAAAATAAAATTATTTTTCTACCTTTTGTTGGTCCCAGGCTCTGGTTGTCTTCTAATAACTCACTTGCCAGGGTCTCCTGCTCTTTTGTCGTTTCCTTCTTTCTCCGTGCTAACCATCCATCTTCCATCTCTGTCTTCCCCTTCCCTCCCCTGGAGGTCTGGCATCTTTCCTTTTTCATCTCCATCCCTGCAGCTGCAACGATGGACCCCCCCCCCCATCCCCAGATCCACCATCTCTCCTTTTCTCAACTACCCTTTCATCCAGCATCTCTCCCTCCTTCCCCTCCACCCCAGGGTCCACCAGTTCTCCCTTTCTCTTCCCAACTACCCTCCTATCCAGTATCTTTATCCCCCACCCCCTCTCCACACCATCCCTTGTGTCCAACTTCTCTCCCTTTCTGTTCCTTCCCTCCCTAAATCCCATTATTCACCATCTCTCTCCCAGTCAGATCCTTCATCATTTTCAAGGAAGCACGACATCCAGATTTTTACCCAGTACTCTGCTCTTTGTTTCCGTCCTGTTCTCACTGGTTTCTCTTGGTGTCTCTTTTTAACATTTCCTCTTCCCCCAACCAAACTCCAGTAGTTTCTATGACTAGCTCCCCACAGATCAATCTCTCCCCCTCCAGCCTATCCCACTCATGTGGGCCCAGCAGTTTCTCTGACTAGCTCCAGTCCCCACAGGTCAATCTCTCCCCCTCCAGCCTATCCCACTTATGTGGGCCCAGCAGTTTCTCTGACTAGCTCCAGTCCCCACAGGTCAATCTCTCTCCCTCCAGCCTGTCCCACTCATCTGGGCCCGCTCACCTGTCCAGAACTCTATTCTCCCATCCCCCGCGGGATCCTTTACTTGCTTGCTGCACTTTCACTTTTGGGGTCTTGCGGGCAGTGTGAGTGAAGCAAACACGATGCCTTCAGCAGCCCCAGAAGACTATCACTCAGCTACAGTTTCCTGTCCCTGCATAGGTGAGAATTCTCCCACAGACAATGCTCGGACTGGAAAAGCATCACGAATGGAGTGCCACAGGGTTCAGTGCTTGGACCCTTGCTCTTCAACATATTTATAAACGACCTGGAAATTGGTATGACAAGCAAAATAATTAAATTTGCGGACAATGTGAAGTTATTCAGAGTGGTTAAGACGCAGAAGGATTGCGAAGACCTGCAACGTGACATAAACATGCTTGAGAAATGGGCTGCGACATGGCAAATGAGGTTTAATGTGGATAAGTGTAAGGTGATGCATGTCAGTAACAAAAATCTTATACATGAATACAGGATGTCTGGTGCGATACTCGGAGAGACCCCCCAGGAAAGAGACCTGAGAGTACCTGTCGACAAGTCGATGAAGCCATCTGCGCAATGTGCGGCGGCTGCGAAAAGGGTGAACAGAATGTTAGGAATGATTAAAAAGAGAATCACAAGCAGATCGGAGAAGGTTATCAGGCCGTTGTACCGGGCCGTGGTATGCCCTTACCTGGAATACTACGTCCAGCACTGGTCGCCGTACATAAAGAAGGACACGGTACTACTCGAAAGGGTCCAGAGAAGAATGACTAAAATGGTTAAGGGGCTGGAGCAGTTGCTGTACAGTGACAGATTAGAGAAACTGGGCCTCTTCTCCCTTGAAAAGAGGAGGCTGAAAGGGGACATGATCGAAACATTCAAGATAATAAAGGGAATAGACTTAGTAGATAGAGACAGGTTGTTCACCCTCTCCAAAGTAGAGAGAACGAGAGGGTACTCTCTAAAGTTAAAATGGGATAGATTCCGTACAAACATAAGGAAGTTTTTCTTCATCCAGAGAGGTGGAAAACTGGAACGCTCTTCCGGAGGCTGTTATAGGGGAAAACACCCTCCAGGGATTCAAGGTAAAGTTAGACAAGTTCCTGCTGAACCAGAACGTACGCAGGTAAAGCTAGTCTCAGTTTGGGCACTGGTCTTTGACCTAAGGGCCGCCGCGTAAGCGGACTGCTGGACATGATGGACCACTGGTCTGACCTAGCAGTGGCAATTCTTATGTTCTTATTTAGATGCACAACATGGGAGTCTTTCATCCATTCGACCCCCTGACAGTTGTTGGTGGAACACTGATCTCCTCCATTAGCCACTGTTCCGCCCTACCTGAACCTGCTCCTCGCTCTTCACAGCCCACAAATTCCGACATTCCACAGTGTGTAAACTGTGCCAGGAAGCCAAAATCCCGCCCTAACACTCGAAAGGCAGCCTTCTCTGTGGTCAGACGCTGTAACAGAGGAAAAGGTTTCGGGGCTCGGTGAACACGTGCAGTGCTCTTGGGGAGATAGTAGGGTAAATAAGTACCAGATCCCGCAGGAGGGGAGGGGTGGAATAGAGCTCCGGACAGATGCGTGGGTCCTTTCATTGAAGACAACTGGCATAGCTCATGCACTTCCTGACTGACCCCCACCCGAATCGGTGAGGCGATTTTTTTTAAAAACTAATCAATTTGAATCCGTTCATCCAAAGTGAGTCGGTGAATCAATTCAAATCGCGAATCAGGCAGCACTTGTATCTACTACTGACTGGCCTCTCCGTCTTCTATCTACGATGGGGAATCTAACATGGGTGTAAAGTCTGTAAGTTAGATTCCTCCATATCTTTTTCATTATAGATTTTCAGCACACAGCTGACACAGAAGATAGTTTGGTCCGCTTATAGTACTTTTGAGTTGACGTCCATAGCTTCTTCTATGTCGGAGACCATGAGATGACTGTCACAAAAAAAAAAAAGAGTCAACCCCAATCCACTGTTCCCATGATTGGTGTTTCTGGTGCCCTTGGTCCAGATTTCAAGTTGACTCCTGATAGTGCATGTTTCCTTCGACAGGACAACTTCCTTGGCACACATTTACCATTCATAATTCACTGTGACAACTTCAGGATTCCACAATGGGGTATCGAGCCTGTAAGGTGGCTCATTTTCCTGTTGCTTTGCTACCATTCTGTCATGCTATGGCGGGAACTAACATGGGTGAAGAACCTGTAAGTTAGTTTCCCCGCCACTTCAGACCCTTCCTCTGTTTTTTCTGCAACGCAGGATCAACCAGGTGTTTTTCTTCAAACATGCTCTGTACCATCAATGTTAGTACCTTCAAACAGGCATCTATTACCCTCAAGTTTTTTGCTCCTATACCCCTTCTCTTGATTTTCACATGCCGGAGATTTGAGAGTGGAGGAGGCCAATACATCCTTTTTAGGATGTTTTTTCCATATTCTTTCAATTGTACATCAGGGGCCCATCCCCCTTTTTAGTCCATCAATAGCTCACATGTTACCCTGCGTAACTTTTTCTTCCCTCTCTGATCGCAACACCTGCTTATGCTCTCTCAATCTCATGCAGTTTTCTCTTTGACTTCTGGTGCACCCTGCATATAGAATATTACTCATATTTCTATGGGGGGGGCGTGGCCTGGATGCATAGCAGAGCAGACATGTGATCTCTGGCTCTCCTCCTCCCTGCACTTTTAGATTATTATCTACAATAATTTTTCCTCTTCAAAAATGTCAAAATCTGATTGAATTTGATGTAGTATGAAAGTGCTGTTTGATTTTATTATGATATTTTCTTGCACTTCGTATAAGTTATTATATAAAATCAATAAAAATTATAAATTGGACAGATTTTTATTTGCATGGCATCATTACCATTGAACACTTCTATTGCTCAGTCTTGCCTTCCGTTTTTAGGGTATCAAGGGGCCTAATTGTCAGCACAGTGAGGGGAAGGGAGGCCAGTCATCATCTTCAAATGTTTTTCTTCGGCGGGAAGACCCTCTTCCCTGGAGCCAGCCATCTCTCTTCAGCCTCTTAAAGGGCTTTGGGTTCCAGCTTATGACTTCATTCCTCAGCACACCTAGGGGAATGAGCCCAGTGAGATCAGCACATGTCAGAAAGCGCACCTTATAATATCTCAGCTATTCAACCCTTGCAAATCCTGTCTAATCCTACCTAAAAACACATACTTAATCTCTCACTCTTACATCTACAAACAGGTCCCACCTGACGCAAACTATGGAATCTCCTAGAAACAACCTCCTAACCTATCTGACCTTATATTTAATCTGCTCTAGACTCTGCTCTTTTAGAGCATCAGCCTTTGAACTATCCCCTCCCACCACTCCTACTACAGGCAATTAAGATTTGATAGTTTCCATCGTCCATACCTTCCCCACAATGATTGTTCAGAGCCAGGCCCTTTTCAAATTCAAGTACTACATACCACCCGCCACCTCTCCAAAACCATTCCCAAAAGACAACGCCTGTTGAAAAGCATAACACTAACAGAACCCACCCTCACACCAGCCTTATACACCATCTCATGGGCCTATCTTAACATTTTCTCCATCAGGAACAAAGCCCAATTAGTGAAAGATTGGCAAATGTAAACTGAAACCTGTCTCATATTAGACAACAACATAATTATCAATGATATCTTACCTAACGGCTACAAAATTATCCCTTTCTCCAGAAACTTTAGAAGAGGAGGTGGTATTGCCATTATCCTTAGGGATCATTTCAACTTCAAGATCATAGACTCCAAATCAATGGAAGATTTAGAAATCTTTTCCTGCGACCTCTCGAAGCATGATCTTACAAACCACCTAAACTAAACTAAACTAAACCTTAAGTTTATATACCGCATTATCTCCACGGATGTTGTGAAGCTCGGCACGGTTTACAAGAACTTAAAATATAGGAAGAGAAGGGAAAAAAAGGTTTACATGAACTTATATATAGAAGAGAAGAGTAAGGGGGGATAGAATTACATTTTACTGAAAAGCAAGGTTTTCAGTTGCTTGCGGAATAATTGGAGGGAGCCCATGTTCCGCAGCGGGGTAGTAAGGTCATTCCAAAGACCTGTGATTCTGAAGAGAAGGGATTTTCCCAGTTTGCTTGCATAGCAAATACCGTGTAGAGAGGGGAAGGATAATTTATACCTTTGGGCGAGTCTGGTAGAGTCAGGACTCGAGGAGTTATAAGATAGTGGGATTAAGGGAGGAAGGATGCCATGAATGATCTTAAAGCCAGGCAGGAGCATTTGAAATGGATTCTGGAAATCACTGGGAGCCAGTGAAGTTTGGCTAGGAGTAGGGAGACATGGTCAGACTTGCATTTTGCAAAGATCAACTTGGCTGCAGTATTCTGGATTAGCTGGAGTCTTTGAAGACTTTTTTTTGATAGCTTAAGTAGATGGCATTGCAGTAGTCTAATTTGGAGAGGATGATGGATTGGACAAGGACGGCGAAATGTTGTTGGCAAAAATAGGATCTTACTTTCCTCAGCATGTGAAGGCTGAAAAAGCATGATTTTAGCCAAGGAGTTGAGGTGGTCCTTGAGGGAGAGAGAAGAATCGATAATGATGCCAAGGATCTTGCTTGAGAACTCAAGCTGCAGTGCAGCGCTGAGGGTTGTGCGAAGAGGGTGGGCAGGTGTTCTAATTTTGGGCTGAGCCAGAGTAATTTTGTTTTTGATTCATTCAATTTCATCTGTACCGAGAAAGACCAAGAATGGAGTCTCATTATGCAAGCTGTAATGTTCTCATGGAGGTTGGTGAGGTTCTGGTCTGTCTCAAGGAGGACAAGGATGTCATCAGCGTATGTGTAGATTGTTTCAAGGAGGGATAATTGGAGGAGTTTTAGGGAGGACATATAGATGTTAAAGAGAATAGGGGATAGGGGTGATCCCTGAGGGACACCTCAAGATGGAGTCCAAGGAACGGACATGGTGCCATTTGTGTTGATAGTAGAAGAGCGAGAGCGTAGGAAGTTTGTTTTACAATCCTCCTAAGAAATGGAATAAAGTCAGTAAAGACTTCTTCGAATTTCTCCTACTAAGTGCATCCAAGGACAAAAACAATCTGTTGCTTGGTGACATCAACCTCCACCTAGAGCAATAGTAAAAGATGTATTCTCTTTCTTGACATCCCTCTCCTCCACCCATTTTAACTTAACAAATGTAACCTGGACTTACACCATCTGGTCGGACCATCTGATGGCTAACTTTCACATCCTAAGGAACAACACCCTCCCCCCCCAATAGTTACAATAAAATACAGAAAGAGAAAACCCAACCACAAGTTTCAGACCTTTAAATCCCACAGAATTCTGGTCCTACTTTGACACACTATTCAATTTTAACACTGATAAGGAGTTCAATTCTAATTGGATCAACTTTAGCAATCAATCTTTGACAAATTTGCACCCTAATGAAAGGAAAAAATGAGACAACACATAATTGATGGCTGGTACGACACAGAACTAACAACACTAAAACCAAAAGGTACAACTAGAAAGAATATGGAACAAAAAAGGATTAAAAAAAAGCGAGGAAAAAAAAACTTTGCAAATGGTCTTTAAGTTATGGTACATAAGGAACATAAGAACTGCCTTCTCCGGATCAGACCTTCGGTCCATCAAGTCCGGCGATCCGCACACGCGGAGGCCCTGCCAGGTGTACACCTGGCTTAATTTATAGTCCACCATATCCTTATATGCCTCTCTTAAGGAGATATGCATCTAGTTTGCTCTTGAAGCCTAAGACGGTCGATTCCGTCATAATCTCCTCTGGGAGGGCATAATAATTTTCCATAGGCTTCATAAATTAGATTGCAACTTTGGTCGAGGTACTTTCTAATTATATATACTGATGGGAAGGAAGGGATTTACTTTTATTATTAATTGGATTCATAGTAAAATGAATTATAGTTTCTTTAAATCAATTTTAATGAGCTATACTTAGAATGATTAAATTTTTGTGAAATCTGGTGAGTCCAGTTATGGTTTGTTGTGGTTGATATTTTGAATTGTTGCAAAATTTATGGTGGGAATTGATGCTGTGGTTCAGTGGAATGAATGAATCTATGAATGGATGACTGAATTAGAAAATGAGTGTGTCCTGATATATTAAATTTTAAAGTATTAGATAGGAATTTATTTTTTATTTTTTTTTTCATTTTCAAACATTTTTTTGAAAAATCAAAGCAGTACAAAAATGCCGAGAAAAAAAAAATTTACAGCAAGCATCATAACATATACCCCCCAACTCAAAACAGCAAACTGATAAACAAGAACTCTTCCAGTACAATGTGCAAATAAAACAACCCAAAAGAAGCCTCCACCCATCCCAACTTCCTCACCCCAGAGGCCACAATACACAATACAACAGACAGGTTAATGGATGCAACAGATGAAAACAACACTAAACAAAATCGACAAAAAGGGATTGAATGAACCTTATTCCAAAATCAAAGGGAGTGCTGTCACCAGGGTACCTAAGGGTTGGACCAGTTCTTGCTGAACCAGAACGAACGCAGGTAGGGCTTGTCTCGGTTAGGGCACAGGTCTTTGACCTGGGGGCCACCGCATGAGCGGACTGCTGAGCACGATGGATCACTGGTCTGACCCAGCAGCGGCAATTCTTATGTTCTTATAAGAAGCAAGCGTATTATGCCTCAATGCTGTCAGTTTAGACATTAATTGTAAATAATCCAAGCGAGAATATATAGTTGGCAAAACAGGGACCTTAGAACGCAACACTGTGCCAAAGTCAACCTAGCAGCCGTAAATACATAGGCCACTAACTTCTCTAATCTCTCACTGTACAGCAACTCCTCCAGTCCCTTAACCATTTTAGTCACTCTTCTCTGGACCCTCTCGAGTAGTACCGTGTCCTTCTTCATGCAAATACCTTGGGCGATAATAAATTTTAAAAACCATCATGTGATGCAATAAGAAGAGCCAAAAAAAATATATAACAATTGAGGCAAAAGCATCATTTTTGTAGCCGACACTCGACTTATCCAACTAAGATTCAATCCCTCCCATCGCTCTAAGTCATCAAACAAAGCATGCAAACGTGCCGAAAAATTATATCTAATATAAATGCGCATGATCTGCAGTGAGATTCACACCTAAATAGATAATAAAATGTGTAGCCCAGGAAAATGGAAAGCAGACTATACGCTGAATTGGCCAGTTGTCTGCAGAGTAAGATTTAAAATTTCAGACTTTTCATATTAACCACCCGAAATCCCGAAAGAGGGCCAAATGTGTCCAATTCCTGAATCACCATAGGCAAGGAACTTTCTGGGTCACACAGAAGAGTAAGATATCATCAGCGTATAGTAAGATTTTATATTGCTGGGCTCCTAAACAAATCCCCTTAATGTCCTCCCGGTGACGAATCCAACTCGCAAAAGGTTCCAAAGAAAGGGCAAACAGCAAAGGAGATAGGGCACAACCCTGATAAGTCCCACATTCCAGGGTAATAGCTGGCAACAAAGTCCCATTAAGTTTGAATCGGAGAGAAGGGAACCATACAGCAATTGAAGCCATTCATAAAAACGCTCTATAATACCCATCGGCGCAAAAAACTGCAAAAAGGTACACCCAACCTCACCCGATCGAATGCTTTTTCAGTGTCCAGAGATAAGATCAAGGCAGGGGGAGCCCTCCTGGCGCACATGCCACATCAAATGTAAACCAGATTTAATATTATCAAATGTCTGTCTTTGAGAAATAAAGCCAGCCTGATCCACGTGAACTAAGTGTGGCATATATGCCTGCAATCTTAAAGCCAAAATTTTTGTAAAGATTTTATAATCAACATTAAGCAACGAGATCGGCCTATATGCTGCACAAGAAGCCGGATCTTATAAATTAACGTCACTGCTGCAGTATGTCAAGTAGAAGGCAACGGGTGAGTCACGTCAAAATGATTAAACATACGAACTAAAACAGGTACCAAAAATTGCTGGAAAGTTTTATAAAACTGATTAGAAAAACCATCCAATCCCGGTGCAGTGTTCAAAGAGAGAGAATGAATAACCTCTTCAACCTCAACCACAGTGATAGGTCTAGAAAGATAAGCGGCTTTCCCCTCCGACAAAGAGTCCAAGGGGGCCTGAGCTAAATATGCTGCAATCTCCGGTTCCACAGAAGCCGGATCCTTTCGATAAAGATCTGTATAAAAGCCTGCCCCATATCTTATACAGAGGCACAGCTGACTCCCGCAGAATCAACAATATAAGAAATATTATGTCTAGTAGCTTGAGTTTTTAATTTATGTGCCAAAAGCTTACTACCCCTATTATTATATTCAAAATATTATTGACGCGTCTTCCGCAACGCTACCTCAATATTAGCCAATTTCTAACTCCTTCAAAATCTAAGCGTATTTTAGCTAAGTGAGCATTATCCTGGGGAGATCTTACGATGTCTCTTAACCCGAGCTTCAAAAGCCGAAAGTTTCCCGCCGCTAGCAAATTTCAGCTTTTTAGTTTTTCTTTTTTACATGGGACTGCAACACAATAACTTTCTCCCGAAGAACAGCTTTCATATCTATCGCATGACAGAATGGGATCAATATCATTAATATCATTTAATTTAAGATAATCTATATATCTTTATTCAATTGTGTCAACAGCCGAGGGGGTCTGCTAACAAACTATTATTAAAACTCCAATAAGCTGCCGGATGGGGATTGGCTAGCACTCCCTAACTGCAAATTTATAGCAGCATGGCCAAGTCAAAGTAGTAGTATGGATCTCACAATCCCGGATAAACCGACATAACGTTCCATCTCCAAACCAGTAATCAAGGCGAGAGTCCGTATCATGTACAGAAGAATGATATGTAATAGTCCCATTCCCCTGGATGTAAAAGACGCCAAATATCTTGGAGTCCCCAGTGGGTAATCAGCATATGCAGTCTCTTATTGATCAACTGCAGCAACTGAGGACTTACGAGAGAAACTATCATACAGAGGGTCCATTACCAAATTACAATCTCATCCCAACAATAAGCCCTCTATATATGGTTGAAAGAATGGGTGAAACTGGGTGAAAAATTTCCCCCTGTCCTGAATTAGGAGAATAAAAAAATTACAAGGCGTATATACCCTGATCCGCAATAGAAATGCAAAGCAGGATATAGCGCCCCTCTGTGTCATGCATCTCCTGCAACACCCGTGCCTGCACACTATTATGTATGAGAATAGCAACCCCCGTGTCTTTTTAGCCTGCTGAATTTGAGGCAAAGTAAAGATGTGAAAACCCGGGGGGGGCACAATATATGCTCATGGCGTGGCAACAGGTGAATCTCCTGCAAAAATAACAATTTGAACCTTAAGGCGCAGTCAACTCTTTATACAGGAGATGGCGCTTCATCAGGACATTAAGCCCCCGTACATTAAGGGATACAAATGTCAAGGCCCCCATACATTCACATACAAAACAAAATAGCTACCATATACATCCTCAACAGCCCTCCACAATATACCACAAAAGAGGCCCCCCCCAACAATCCCCCTCCCCCATCCCACCAAAATGCCCCACACAAGAGAGTACTAACATAAAAAAAGAGAAAAAGCACCCTCCTGCAATTCTAGAAAGGAAGGGCCCAGCTCTACACACCCTCCCAAAACTAATGAACCCTCCAGCCAAAAAGACCGGGGTGCAGGATGATACCCTCTTTGACAATCTATCAAAATCAAAACATCAACCCTCATACATCCCTAACGTAGGGCACACAGTGAAAAAGCCCTGCCAAACCAGCAGTGCACCATAAGTGCTACAGACAAAGCAAGCAATCAAATCCCCAATAAACCAGGGTCTTCAAGAGCCAGACTGTAACTGCTGTTTCGGATCCAACGATTGACGTTTCAGACGTCCACCTTCCCTTGCGAATACACTTGCACCGAGGCCTCAAGAGTCCAGGCCCACGAAGCCGAGCCTCAGAGGAAGAGGACTCTCCAAATTGTACTCCAGGAAATATCAGGGAAGCTTCTGCAGAGAGCGCACTGTACGCAAAGAACCTCCAGATAGAAAAGGAGGGCAAAGGGATGATGCCATCTATATTTAATTTTTTTATCAATTAAATAAGGGCTTCAATTCCGCCCGCCGTGGCAAGGTAACAGCAGATAAAACTTTATAAATTTCATATTCCACTGAATCCAGGTAAGTACCGGGAGAGATCTGGCCTTCTGAATAATAGCTTCCTTGATTTAAAGTTTTTAAAGCAGACCACAATATCTCAGGGCGTATTAGCCAAGGAGAAGCTAGAGGCTCTATGAGCACATTCTATATGAATGTCTGCTCAGAGCGGATTTCCAAGTCAGCAGCCAGCCATATATGCAGCAGTCTCCGGTATACCCCGAATACGTAAATTAGCCCTTCTGCTCCTATTTCCAAGATCTTCTAATTTATCATAAATATATATCTGCTGCGTTTGTAACTCTGTTGTACGAGAATCCATAGCGGTCAATGCTGCACGTTGATCCTCCAAAGAGGTTTCCCACCTCCCCCTCATGATGTCCAAAATCCACCAACTCAGCCCCTTCATATCCGTGCAAATTTATTGAAATAAGTCCCGAACTTATGACAAGGGGTCAGGCGGGAGAGCAGACAAATTGTCCGCAACAGCTGCTGTTGTAATCAAAGGCAGAAGAGCAAGCATGCCACTCCCTGAAGACGCCATTGTAGAGGCCTCCACAGTCAGCGGGCCAAATGCAAAGTCCTTCAGCATCTTGCGGGCTGAGTGAGCCATAAAGATAGCAAAATATGCTCTAGTGTTCTCCCTAGGGCCTTTTAGCTGGGCGCTCCGCCCAGCTAATTTAGATGACCCGCCCGGCTAAATTCTGCTGTTGCCCGCCGCTGCTCAACATTAAAACAACAACAACAAAAAAAACGGCTTGGAGATTTCACGCCTTAAGCCCATAGCAACTTATGCTCCAGGGCTCTAACGTGTGCTGGTTTCCCCTTCTCTTCCCTCCGAAACCGGAAGTTATGTCCGGGGGGAAAGAGAAGGGAAGCCGACATGCACATGATAGAGCCCCGAAGCATGCGTTCGCTATGGGCTAAGGCGGTAGACAGGTCAGTGAAGCTTACAATTTGCTCTTCTTGCTAGCCGGGTTCTGCCTACTTTCTGTTTTCTTGCGAAGGCAGGACCCGGCAGCATTTCTCCCAATAGGTCGATCGCAATCTTGGGCCGATCAGCCTTCCTCTCCCTGATGTCAATTCTGCCGTCGGAGAGGAAGTTCTGGCCAGCCATCGCTGTCTGGCTGGGCCGGAAACTTCCTCTCTGATGGCAGAATTGATGTCGGGAGAGAGGAATGCTTGTCAGCCCGAAGCAGGGAGAGCTTGGGGCGGCGGCGGTGGCTTTGGGGCCTGTTCCCCGATGGCAACGGCAGTGGCAGTGGCTTGGGGAGGGCAGGGAAAAAGAAAAAAGAGGGGCAGGCAGGGAAGAGCAGAAGGAGAGAAGAGAAAAAGAAAGGGGGCTGCCGAACTTATTCCGAAGCAGAGTCGGCAGCCGCACTGAAGTTGGCAGGAAGGTCCCGCGATGACTGCATTTTCCACCTCTGTCTCCGGAAGACGTAAGTAATGTCAGAAGAGTGGACCGGCAGCTGCAGTCAATTGCGGAACCTTGCCGCAACTCCCCTGCGTCTGCTGGCCCACACTCTCCAACGTCACTTATACTCTTTCAGAGGCAACAGAAGCAGTTTAGAGGGGAGAGAGGAGAATAAGGGTCAAGGTGGTATGGAAGGGTAAGTGGAGGGAGAGAAAGGGGGCAGATGCTGATGGAATTGGTGTGCAGGGAAAGGAGAGAGAGACATAAGGGGGAAGGATACTGGATGGAATTGGGTTGGAGAGAAAGAAAGGGGGCAGGATGCTGATGGAAGTGGGGGGGAAGGGAGAGGAAAGAGTGAAATGCCAGACCATGGGAGTGTGGGAGAGGGAAGGGAAGAAGAGGAGAGAGATGCCAGACCATTGGAGAGGGAAGGGAAGAAGATGGATGCCAGAATAATAGGGGTGAAGGGAGAGATGGAAGGGGGGAATAGCAAGGAGAGAAGTGCCATATAGAAGGGGCAGGAGAGAGGGTAGACAGTGGATGAAAGGAAGAGAGTGACAAGACTATGAGGAAAGCAGAAACCAGAGAAGACAATGTAGAAAAAAATTATATTTATTTTTTGCTTTAGGGAGATGCATCGCTGTTTCTTTGATGTTGCATTGTATGCAGAGTCCAGCTTCTTGGGTGGTTCAATTTAACCTTTGTCTACGTTTTTCTATTTTATCCCCCCCTTTTACAAAACTGTAGAGCGTTATTTTAGCACTGGCCATGGTGGTAATTGCTCAGAATTCTATGAGAATCTGAGCTGTTTACCACCATGGCCAAAAAACCACATTACAGTTTTGTAAAAGGGAGAGAGGTTAGTTTGTGATTACATATTCCATACTAGGCGAAGATGTTTTCTGTGTTCTGTGTGTTTGAAAGACATGGTTTTCAGTTAGGATTGACTGTGTAGATTGATCTGTACTAGTCTGGCTTGTTTAGTTTTACAATGGGTGTATTGATGTACTGCTCACTGCAGTATGTAAGATGCTGCCTTTTCCTAGGTACACTCTTGGTGATGTGTGGATTGTTACTAAAAATCATGTTTTTCATACAGATGGGGGGTGTCAAAAAAATGATGGGCCTCGGATGTCACATATGCTAGGTACACCACTGCCTTCATAGTTTATATCTAATTCACAAGCCTGCTTTTAGGACCTACAGGGTATGTATCCCTCTGATGCATGACAATTTCACTTCCCATGTTATCTTATCCATTTTTTTTTATTATACAACTGCCCAGATAAGCATCATTCTTTGACGAGGATTGGACCTTGAAAACTAAGGGCAACAGTGTTCTCCCCAGAAATTTTTTCCAGCCATGAAAAACATTTGCTGCATTTAGTGTGCCACAAAAAACATTTGCTCCATTTAGTGTGCCGGAGTAAAAGTTTGAGAGATACTAGCTCTATACATTATGAAAGAGGGCAAATATCTAATTATTCACTTCTAGAATTGGTACTTCTTAAACTTAATAAAAATATTATGAACAAGTGTCAACCTTAAGAAAGGCAGTCATATTGAGAGTGGAAAATAACTAATTAAATAATTAACTAATATAAATAGTAATAGGGCTCCTTTTACTAAGCTTGGATAGCGGTTTTACTGCGCGCTTAGCTCATACAGAATTGCCGCACATGCTAGATGCTAACGCCAGCATTGAACTGCCGTTAGTGCAAGCCATGTAGCACGGCAATTCTGCACGCGCTAAAAACACTATTGCAGCTTATTAAAAGGAGCCCTTAATTTTCCCCACCACCAAATTTCCCCGTCCCGCCCCACCCGGCTACTTTTTCATGCCACCCGGCTGGAAAAAATTTCTGGGGAGAACACTGCTCCCACGGGAAAGCAGTCAAATCGCCGTCAGTGCAGGTTGAAAACGCGATTTAGAGAGAGGTAAAAGCCAAACAAAGGATCAAGGCATATGGAGCTGAGCAGTCACCCATCGATTCAGCCCGATAACGTCACTGCCCCCCCATAGGAATTTATTTTGTTGATCAGATTGAATGGGTATGGATAGCTTATGCTATGGTTTTAGTCAATATACTATAACTGCCGGCATTAAACATCTATTTGAAATTGTAGATAATAAATTATTAATTAATCAATCACTTATACTATACTATGGTCTTCAGATCATGCCAACTACCAGCCAAAATATCTGTAGGCTTTTTATGTTTGTAGGCTTTTGTTTATTGGCGTTTTTAGTCATCATAACACCTTAATAAATAATTTACTTAAAGTGCTTTGTGCTCTGTGCAATTCATTGTGCATATCATTGAAAAACTCATTTTTAAAACATTTTTTAAAATAACATTTTAAACTGCTTTAGTACTTAGCTTAGCTTTAGTTGTATTTTTGATTGTATGTTTGAACCTCGGGTGGGACCTATAGGCTCAACAAGTTTCACCAAAGAGGCTTTTTCAAGAACAAGTCCCCCTTTTACTTTGCTCCGCAACATCCCAGTATCCTGTCTTCTATACAAAGATTCAGGTACCTTGAATGTTTCGATCGTGTCCCCTCTCAATCTCCTCTGTTCGAGAGAGAAGAGGCCCAGTTTCTCTAATCTTTCGCTGTACGGCAGCTCCTCCAGCCCCTTAACCATCTTAGTCGCTCTTCTCTGGACCCTTTCGAGTCCTTCTTCAGGTACGCGACCAGTGCTGGACGCAGTACTCCAGGTGAGGGCGTACCATGGCCCGGTACAGTGGCATGATAACCTTCTCTGATCTGTTCATGATCCCCTTCTTTATCATTCCTAGCATTCTGTTTGCCCTTTTTGCTGCCGCCGCACATTGTGTGGACGGCTTCATCGGACTTGTCCGATCAGAACTCCCAAGTCCCTTTCCTGGGAAGGTCTCTCTAAGGTACCGCCCCAGACATCCTGTATTCGTGCATGAGATTTTTGTTACCGACATGTATCACTTTACACTTATCCACGTTGAACCTCATCTGCTATGTCGATGCCCATTCCTCGAGCTTGATTATGTCACGTTGCAGATCTTCACAATCCCCCTGCGTCTTTACTACTCTGAATAACTTCGTATCATCCGCAAATTTAATCACCTCGCTCGTCGTAACCTATGTTCAGATCATTTTATAAAGATGTTAAAGAGCCAAGCACCGAGCCCTGCGGCACCCCACTGGTGACGCTCTTCCAGTCCGAGTATTGTCCATTTACCCCCACTCTCTTGTTTCCTATGCTCCAGCCAGTTTTTAATCCACGTGAGTTATTTCACCCTCAGTTCCATGGCTTGCAATTTTCCGAAGTAGTCGTTCATGCGGAACCTTGTCGAACGCCTTCTGAAAATCCAGATATACAATGTCAACTGGATTGCCCTTGTCTATCTGTCTGTTTACTCCCTCAAAAAGTGCAGCAAGTTCGTCAAACACGATCTGCCTTTGCTAAAACCGTGCTGACTGGTCCTCAACAGCCCGTTTCCGTCAAGGTGATCAATGATGCTGTCCTTTATCAGTGACTCTACCATCTTTCCCAGTACAGAGGTCAGACTCACCGGTCCTGTAGTTCCCCGGATTCCCCTCGAACCTTTCTTGAAGATTGAGTGTAACTTTCGCTACCTTCCAGTCTTCCGAAATCTTTCCCGATTTGATCGACAGATTGACTATAGTTGAAGCAGTTCAGCTATGGTCCCTTTCAGTTCTTTGATGACCCTCGGATGGATGCCATTCGGTCCCAGGGATTTATCGCTCTTAAGCCTATCAATCTGCTTACATACCTCCTCTAGACTGACCGTCAATCCTGTCAGCTTTCCGTCTTCGTTTCCAGCATATAGCCTGATGGGTTCCGGTATGCTGTGTACATCTTCTTCGGTAAATACAGATGCAAAAAAATGTGTTCAGTTTGTCAGCGATTGCTTTGTCCTCCTTTAGTGCTCCCTTTATTCCATGGTCATCCAACGGTCCCACCACTTCCTTTGCGGGTCGTTTCCCCTTAATATATCGAAAGAACGGCTTGAAGTTCTTCGCCTCCTTGGCTATTTTTTCCTCGTAGTCTCTTTTGGCCCCTTATGGCACCTGCGTTGATGTTGTTTGTGCTTGTTCCAGTTTTCATTCCGTTTTGACCTTTTCCATTCCTTAAATAAAGTTTTCTTGTCTCTGATTGCTTCCTTTACCTCTACAGTGAGCCACGCTGGTTCTTTGTTCTTTTCCTCTTGGATCCCTTGTTGATACGCGGTATATATATATTTTGTGCCTCGGTGACTGTGTCCTTAAAAAGGGACCAAGCTTGCTCTAGCGTTTTTACAGTGCTTATCCTCTTCTTAATCTTCTTCCCTACCATGAGTCTCATCCCTTCGTAATTCCCTTTTCGGAAGTTCAGTGCCATGGCTGTCGTTTTGGACCGATGTTTCTCCCCTGCGTCCTGATCAAGGCGGATTCATATTGTGATCACTGCTTCCCAGCGTCCCTTCTACTTCTACATCTTGTGCTGGTCCTCGCAGGCCATTTTAGAATTAAGTCCAGAATTGCATTTCCTCTAGTATTTTCCTTGACAAGTTGTTCAAGGAAGCAATCACCTACAGCATCCAAGAACTTGGTCTCTCTAATGCAGCCGGAGATGCCTAGATTCCAGTCTATTCCCGGATAGTTGAAGTCACCTATGATAACTGTGTTGCCTCCCTTGCAGTTGCGTTTAATCTCGTCTGTCATTTCTCCATCAATTTCTTTGGACTGCCCTGGGGGTCGGTAGTAGATGCCGATCTTCATTTCCAGGCCATTTGTTCCTGGAATTTTGACCCATAGAGACTCTAACTTATCCATCAGTTGTGCATGTTCTCTCCAGCAGATTCAATTTCCTCTTTGAACGTATATGGCAACGCCCCCACCTTTTTGAGCCACTCTGTCTCTGCGGTATAGTTTTGTATCCCGGTAGCACAGTGTCTCAGACGTTTTCCTCAGTCCACCATGTTTACGTGATGCCTATGATATCAACGTATCTTTTTGTGCTATGGCTTCTAATTCACCCATCTTATTTGTAAGGCTCCTTGCGTTTGTGTACATACACTTGAGTTTGCAGATTTTCCCTTTCTTGTATTTCCTTCCCTCTTGTGTTCTTGTCGATCTCTCTTGCCTGTAATCCGGTGAGTCTTTCCCTCTATCTTCTTGTACGGTATCCTCTGGGTATACCGGTTCCCGAACCATCGACTCTCTCTCTATATCGACTGTCGGCTTTCCCCTGCTTCCTAGTTTAAAAACTTGTCCACTTCTCTCTTGATGTTGCTTGCAAGTAGCCTTGTTCCATCTCTGCTGAGGTAGAGTCCATCCTTCCTGTAGAGCTTGCTCTTCCCCCAGAACGTTGTCCAATTGCGCACAAAGTGGAATCCTTCTTCCTCACACCAGCGCCGCATCCACGCGTTGACTGCTTGCAGCTCCATCTGCCTCTTCTCATCTGCCCTGGGTACCGGCAGGATCTCCGAGAATGCTATCCTCTGCGTTCTGATCTCCAGCTTCCTTCCTAGCATCCGGAACTGGTCCTTCAGTACTTCCCTGTTGTAGTTCCTATTGCTTACGTTGTTCGTCCCCACATGGATCACCACCACCGTATCTTCTTCTTCCACACTATTGAGGATCCTGTCTATGCGGCTCACTATGTCTTCTACCTTGGCTCCCCGGTAGGCAGGTCACCAGCCGATCAAGTCTTCCTCCTGCTATGTGGCTGTCAACTTGTCTGATGATGGAGTCGCCCACAACGATTGCTGTCCTCTCTATCTTCTCCTAATTCTCCAGCCTCAGGTCCGTGTCCCTGATGTATGTCCATCTCTCCTGCCGCAGATCTGTATCCTTCATTCTCGCTACTGTATCACCCATTTCTTACTGGTGGTTGTCTGTCGGGTGGTCCACACTCTCTGTAGGTGTCTTTTGGCAGTTCCACTGTTGCTGGTGATTTTCCACGGCCTCCCTGTATGCCTCCTCTATGAACATCTCCAGCTCTCAGACTTCTTCCTTGATGGTGTCTTCTGTCTTGTTCTCTGCTTCCTCTGTCTGGACGTTCTCTTCATCTCTGTCTCCCTCCTCTCCTGCTTGAAGTGCCTCCAGTTCCAATATTCTGCCCTCCATGAGTCTGACTTGTCTCTTCAGATTCTCCTCTTCTCCACATCGGGCGCATACTTAAGACTGCCTCCCAGAGGGGAGGTAGTCATACATATGGCAGACGATGAAGAAAACGGTAGCTCAACATCTTGCTTCCGTCTGCTGCTTCCAATTGCTGTCTGCTTGCCGGTCTGCTGCGGATGCCTTCTGGGTCTGCTGTGGTTGCGCCTGCTCTTTTATCTGCTTTTTTCCCCCTTTTGTTCTCTCTGCCTCTGTCTCTCTCTGTAGCTGCTTTCTCCTGCTCAGATCAACTCTGCTCGGTTGGCCCCTCCCTTGTAAGGCGGAGCTTCGGTGGTGGACGTCGGGGGGGTGGGTGGAGCTAACTCTCACCGATTCCCCTCTTGGTCTTCTGCCTCTGCTCTCTCTCCTGCTGTTTTATCTGCTTTTTCCCCTTTGGCTTCTCTCTCCCTCTGCCCTTTGTCTATGTAGCTGCTTTTCTCCTGCTCTCTCCTGCTCAGATCAGCTCTGCTCCGTTGGCCCCCTCCCCTTTTAAGGTGGAGCTTCCAGTGGGGACGTCGGGGGGGGGGGGTGGAGCTAACTCTCACCGATTCCCCTCTTGGTCTCCTGCCTCTGCTTCTCTCTCCTGCTGTTTTATCTGCTTTTTCCCCTTTGGCTTCTCTCTCCCTCTGCCTCTCTATGTAGCTGTTTTTCTCCTGCTCTCTCCTGCTCAGATCAGATTCAGATCAGATTCTCCTGCTTGCAGATTCAAACTTTTGAGGAAATTCAGACAAAAATGAATGAGTATTTTCAGCTCAACACCTCAGAGGAAGTCTCTTGGAGATTATATGGGATGCTTTTAAAGCTACAATAGAGAGGGCAAATAATTTCATATTCGGCGCACATTAGGAAATAACTAAAACTGGAATTTTCAAATTTGTAACAAAATATTTTGGCGTTAGAGTCACAATTGGCTTCAAAATGGGAAAAGAGTACCTAACATGCCCTTTTGAAAGCTAAATATAAATATAATGAGATTTCCTCACAATTGGCTAGGAAAGATGTTTTCTCCAGCAAGCTCAGTATGTATGAAAACTTGAATAAAGCGGAAGATTATTGGCTAATTTTTTCAAAGCTAAAAAAGAAAGTAAAGATTGTGGCCATTAAAAATGAGAAAGGTAAAACTCATTCTCAAATTGGAAATATTTTACAATTCTTGGATTATTACAAAGCTTTATATTCTTCTGAGCTTTATTCAAATAAATAAATTGAGGGATTAGAATTTTTAAAATTAATTCATGGGCCAAAAGTTCCTGAGCATATAAAAGAAAATCTTGAAGCGCCTTTATAACTTAAGGAACTCCAGACAGCTTTGAAGTCCCTCAGAGCTGGATCCACTCAAGGTGGTAATGTTTCACGGTGGAGTTTTTCATATCATTCCAAATTATACTATTACCTCATCTTCTAAATTTATATCAATCACAACTGACTAAGGGTTGTATTTCAGGTACTATGGCGGAATCTTTAACCATTGTTTTGCCAAAGTCAAATAAAGATCCCCTTTTGGTTTCGAACTACAGGCCTATTTCTTTAATTAATGTGGATGGAAAACTCCTGGCTAAGCTATTGGCTCTAAGATTAGCCAAGGCTCTCCATTATATGATCGGTATGCACCAACGGGTTTCGTTGCTCATAGACATTCTTCAAATAATACTAGATTGGCATTTCATATGCTAAATTTATCAAAAACAATGAATGATCCAGCTTTCGCTGTCTCTTTGGATGCAAAGAAGGCCTTTGATTTAGAGAGTTGTGCGGGGACAAAAATCCCACCCGTCCCCGCCAAAATCCCTCCTGTCCCCACCCATCCCCGTGAGGAATCCCTCCGTTCCCACCCGTCCCCGTGAGGAATCCCTCCGTCCCCACCCATCCCCGCATGGAATTCCCCTCCATCCCCACCCGTCCCCGCGAGGAAATCCCCTCCGTCACCACCCGTCCCCGCGAGGAATCCCCTCCGTCACCATCCTTCCCTATAAACTTCAGAAATAGTTAATTAAAGGCTCTGGTGGAGACCCATTTACAAATAAGCAAAGATACTTATTAATTTGGAAATATTAATTGGGAAGAATACATACTTTGAAAATGGTTTCTACCAGAGCCTCTAATGTAAATATAAAATAGAAAATACTCAGCTGATGAAAACCCCCAAGCTTTCAGCTGAGGACTTCCTTTGCAGTTGGCCGGGGGTCCCTTTTGCCAAGCTTGGCAGGCAGCAGTAGCGTCCCTGAGTCACAGATGCTGGCACCTCAGTGCTCATGGATGCTGCCAGCGACTGCTGCGCTTGGTGGAGGGGAGTTTCTGGCCATCTCTAGAGGAGGTCCTCTGCTGGCGGTGCTTGGGGATCCCCACCAATCACAGCAAGGGTCAACAAGTACTTCAACACTGTAGAAATAAAACCAGAAATGCATTTCCTTTTCTTTTGAACACAAAACAAAGGCATCTGCCATATACATTTCCCAAGCTAACATATTTTAGTCAATAAATTCCGTTTTTTACCTTTGTTGTCTGGAGACTTGTTTTTCCATAAAGTTGGTCCCAGTTTCTTTTTTCCGCTTTCCCATCTTCTGTAAATTCTTCTGTTGCTGTCCATTGGTTCCCCCTACCATGGTCCAGCATTTATCTCTTTCTCATCTTTCGTGCCTGCCCACCAGCCCCATGCCCAACATTTCTCCTTCTATCACC